>NC_054405.1:16428863-17094488 GCF_017976425.1 Toxotes jaculatrix | reverse complement strand
CTTCACACATGCACAGTTTGACTTATAGATTTAATGTAGTGATTTCTGGGGGGAAAAAAAAATTTTAAAAAGGAAACAGCTGGCTTTGAAACCTAATTATCCAACAAACTGCTGTTACCTGACTGCGAGTTCAAAAGAAAATTCTTGTCCTGTTGCCAAATGAATGTGCAGAGGCTTGGCCCAATGCCCTACCTTGTCTGAATAATGCTGATGACGATTAAAAGATGTTGATGTTTAATTTTTTTAAGCCTGTTTTTTTTAAGCTTGGCTTTCTGTTGAGAAATGTTTTTAGTGTTTTAGTGTTTTAAAGAAGATATATATATATAGTGTAATTACATAGTGAGAGTGAGCATTCACTTAAGATAAGTTCTGCATGTGTTTTTCACATTTATGCATCCGTCTGTTTGTGTATGCATCCGTCTGTGTGTGTGTGTGTGTGTGTCTGTTTGCTCCTCCATGTTGGCTGTCTCTTCTGTGTATACCCCACTCCCAGAATGGAAAGGTCCCCAGGCATCCAGTCAATCTGATGAGTATTCCTCAGTGTATGTAAGTATGTGTGTGAATTCACAATGGTTGGTATGCTGGGGCATTCAGGTGAGCAACCTTCCACAGGGGCCACAGGGCCTGAATTCAAACATCCATGCTGCTCCACTGCTTTCAGGATAACACACTGACAGACGTCCTCCTACAGAGCCATCCATTCCTGTATTTGCTTGTTTATTTATTCACTGCTATTTTCACCTAATTTGAGTGAGTGAGTGTGGGTGGGTGTTGCACGAGGAGTCCCATATGCCTCTGGAGTTCAAGGTGAATTAGAGACTTTATTAACATTCCAAGTTTTGGGGGCACAAGCATGGCATACAAATTACACTTTTCAAAGGCTTTATTAGAGGTACATTAACAGCTTATCAATCAAATAAACAAATTAAATTACTGCATAAATAAAACAACTTTATAATCAAACCAAAACTAAATAGAATAGAGTCTGAATGACAATTTTTCAATGACATTTGTTTTTGTGAAGATTTATTTTGGCTAAAGATATTTTAAAATAAAATTGGTTCAAGTAGAGCACCTGTGATCTTGTTTTTCATTTAATTTTCAAGTCCATTGGTGCCAGCCATTGAAAGTAGAGCTCAATAGATAATCACTGCACTGTGTCCAGTTGTACACCAGAAGGGGTGCATATCATTCCCACAGTCACACCCTTCAGTTCAAATTTACATTTAGTTGAAGCAGTGGCCCTGCTCAGTATTTCAGTCCAAGATTTGGTAAGACAACAGTCTATTTGCTCACCTCACACTAAAGCCTCACAATTTCTATACATGCAATCATTACTTATTGATTCACTGACAAAGAATCTATGTATGCTAAATAGTTGGGATGGCATATAAAGTGGGACATGAATAATGGTCAGGGATTGAGGAATGAAGAGTGTTGAATGGGGATAGTTTAATGGCCAGGAGTTGTCATAGAGAGGAACCCATGCAGGAAGTGGGATTCAGGGTGGGGGCATGTCTCAGTGAGGCGTCATGGCTTCAGTATGACTCTTGGGATTCCTGTTATGAGGAAGGAAGAGAGGAAGCAGAAAAAGGGGTTCAGGGGGAGACCTCCCTGCAGGAATCAATAAATAGGTAATGAGTAATAGTAATAAATATCTATTGTTGAGACCAGTGAACACTACAGTAAGTGAGAACCAGGTCTGTGTTGCTCCTGGTCACTTGCTGTCCTTGCTGTGATTACTGTGCTATTGAACAAACCCATTTGTCATATGTTCCTTCATGATAACTGTGTATAACTGAACTGCTGCAATGGCAACATTTTGTTTAATGTAATTAGGCCAAATTAAATTAGACACAAACCTATCTGAATCCTCCCATCACTCACTGTCAAGGAAAAAACCTGTACTGCTTGGTATAAATAGGAGCCTGTCTGAAGACACCACATGTCTTTACAGCGGGTGCATGCATGCCCACGTGCCTATACGTACAAACACGAGAGGGTGCACAGAGGCCTGTATCTGCACATACATGCAGTTACACATACACAGTACATACTGAAAAAGACAGTTCTGGTTGAGCAGTTCTTATTTCACACCTGGGCTGTGTTTGGACGGATGGTCAGCAGGCTGTCAGCAGAGGAACTGCTTCACTTGTTTGATTTCCACTCTTTCTTCCTCTCCTACAGCTGCAAAAGTTATTTGGAGGGATGGCGCGAACATGAGGGGAAAGGAAGGGGAAGAAGAGGCGAAGGAGGCGTGAATGAATGACAATGATGAAAATGCAGGGGCCTATTAAGTGATTTTGGTCCTTAAGCAAATTCAGTCATCGGGCCTCCCTTTTATTACCTTGAGGCACAAACACCTGGGATGCAGCATCCTTAGAGGAGAGTTTGTAGCTTTGTGGTAAAACCCTCTCCCATGAAGAGGAAATCAGTGAAGATGAACAAGTCAAGACCCCAGGAAAGGGATTAGAGATGAGAGAAAAAGTTTTAAAGGAAACATGTCAGGAAAGAAGCAAACTGTTAGGGTATTTGTTTGTGGCATGGGCGTGTGTATTTGGACCACCAGCTGGAGGTAGAGAGGGGATTTGGGTCTCTCCCGTCGTGCCAGCTGGTGCACCTGTTCCAACTCTGAACTGGTTGAAGCTCGCCCACATGCTGACACATTAATTTATGTGAAATGAACTTCTTATGTTTTGGCAGGCAAATGCACATATACATGGAACGGTGAGCTACAGAATAGTCAAAACCACTGTGTGCCTGACTAAATGTCACCAAGTAGAGAATGGAAAGGACTCATCACTGAACGTCAAGACAACTCAATAAAGCCACCAATTTGTTGAAATGAATCATTAGCCTGGGCTCCAAAACAATCACAACAGAATTTTGTTTTCCTGTGCTCTTTCACAAAAACACAAATGAGGGGAAAGTGATTTTAATGATTTGACAGCTATAATTATATGCCATGCTTGTCTCCAGTAATAACAGGTTGTCTCAAACATTTTGATGCCGTATTGGCTTTCATTGTGTATAATGTTGATTATGAAAAATTACAAAGTTATTGACAATGAAGATGCCAATCACTGTTAACGCTCATTGTTTGAGTTTTTGGTTTCCTTTTAACTGGGTCCATCTATTTTAGCTTAGTACTGATTTCTGCTTCTCCTCGTCGCAAGCCTGCATTAGTTAACCTATGTAGGAGTGTGTTCCTGTGTAGGAGTGTGCTTGTGTGTGTGTGCGCGTTTGTTTGTTTATAGATTTCATTTGAATGTGTTAGTGTGTGTAGGGGTTTTACATATGTGTGTGCCAATGCAGGAGACAATTGCAATGCCTGATTAACATGTATAGAATCTGCAGTGCCCCCCCTGTGCATTCCACTAGTTCCAATCAGAGTATGCTGTACACTCTGAACATACATTAACAGTACTTATTTATAGCCCTGAGATATGATCAACATATCCATAGTATCATTCTGAGGTCAAGCGTCTTACATAATGAGGGCGTACCTCTGGGCTACAAGAATGGCATGCATGCTCCCTTACTGGACCATTATTTTATCTTAAGGTCTGCACAGTTGATTTCCAATAATAAAAGTGAAACATTAGGCTGCCAAAACAAGTTTAAATTCAGATATTACTTAAATACATTGATGCGTTCAAAGGTTTGTCAAACCAGGTTTGTCCTATAAGTTAGGATTCTACTTTTGAGTTTCAGCTTAGTATAACATATTTTGATCCAGACTAGTTGGGGGACCTAATGTGATTTTTCTTTCGTGTCATCTGTGAAGTAAAATTTCCAAAAATATTTGATGAAGCACTGTGTGAATCAGCATGAATCAGCATCTTGCTAGAATTCCTTACTTTCTCTGAACTTTGTTTTCCCACTCCGAGAGCTGTTGAGGCAGCAGTGGAAATAATTATTGAAGGCTTTGATAGCACTTTGGGTGCAAATTCAGGGGGCTTATCAAGTTACTTAGCATGGAGAAGGAGCAAGCTTAAGTTGCAAGATTAAATTTTTAAGCATAATCTTGAAAGGTAATGAGATGGATGAGATGGGCAGGGTAGCATTTGCATTTTATCTTAAAATTCACACTAACTTCTTGCGGCTACTGCTTCAAGTCACAGTTTCTGACCATTAGGTGGTAGACATCCTTTGAAACAAACTTCAGGTTCAAATGGCTAATGTTCTGGCTCTAGACACAGCCAAAAGAAATAGAGGAACATATCATTGGACTCCCCCTACTTACCACCTGTTGAATGTAAGCTCCCACTGTCTCAGTTATTTGCTGGATGTTCAACTGTGTTTATCAGTGACTCATTTATATCAGTCCCCTGTCACTGCACATTTAGGACAAAAGTGCCTGAACGCTACATAAAACTGGAACCAAAGGTGTTGGTTTTAACTGGGACGAAACCTGTGATGCAATTTCATTTGATGACATAAATTGAAGGAATCTGAAGGAGTCTGCAAATTGTTTTTTGTTTTTCTTTTTTTTTCAAATGATCTCAACAGAATACAGAGACCTCTTTAAGAAAAAGGTTTTCCAAGCATCATTGAGCAAGTGGAATTAAATAATGTGGGCATATGTTTAGGAACTGAGAATGGTCTCTACAGTGTTTGTCAGAGGTATGGCATTCCCTGAAAACACATTAATGCCTACCAGCGTGTTAAAAGAAACTCTGTCTTTACCACCAACAAGGACGTCCACCTAGTTTGACGCTGATAAAAAGCAAAGAAAGTAATTTTTGGGTGGGTCCTGTGAGAAAAGCAAAAGTTATTCTGACCTGTTTGCAGCTTCAGGGATCATGTACAGCATTAGAGCCTTGGAGTGTTCTAAGGAAGTAATTATGCTTCAAGCAGCTTCTAAGAGAGGGAACATGACAACCCAAAAGGTGTTTTGGCAGTCATGCAGAGGAGAAAAATGTTTTGTCTATAATTTTGTTGTTGAAAGTCTGAGTTCAGGGAGAGGCCAGGGTATGACATGCTTCAGTGACCTGGGGTATAGTGTAGACATTCATGCAGTCATATTGCTTCAAGGTTTCCTGCTCTTTCCCGTACAAGGATATATACTGCGTTTTTTTCATAGTCTTCCTCCTAGTCTTTTCTTCTTATCTCTTTTCCTGACTTCCTTTTTTCCTTTGTCATCATTTTCTTATTTTCTCTACCTCCATCCCTTTCCAACCATGTGAGATGCAAGTATTTAATATTCATGATCTGTTGTGGCCCTTCACAGCAAAAACAAAATAGTTTTTGTCATTTTTCACACTGTGTTTACTCTTCCATAATCAATCATTTGTGCTAGAGAGGAAGGCCCAAGTCTTAGCTTAAAGATGCATTTTATTCAGCAGTGAAAGCACAACTGGCATTTCTCCTGAGCATTTGGATCACATAGCACTTCAGGGCAAAGTTGCAAATTGCACATTTCAGGTTTTATTATCTGGTGTGCATAGCGAATGTTTAGCTACTGTAGCACGTACGTAGCTGCTTTGGCATTTATTTATTTTTGGTGCCCAAGGCAATGTATAAGCTCAAAGGAGTTGACGCAATTTCAGAAGTGTTTTCAGTGTAAATTAAAACCTACTGACACGACTTTCATGTTAAAACTGTGTAATGCAGCATGATAAGTGGTTAGTGTAACTAAAATTATGTAAAACTGTTCCATCATCCAGCAGTGTGCAGCTGAATCAGATGCTTCTCAGATCACGGATAGCAAGCGGACCAATGTTCTGACATTACTGATGTCTCTGATGAAGTAGTGTCAAATGGTCACAGTTATCTTTATATGACCTTTGTACCACCTCAGTTGATAGAATGTCATTTTGCACTCATGTTTAACTCAAACAGGGTGTATATTTATCTTGGCTTAATTAGTATGATCATTGTAACAAGTATGTATTCACCATGACAATTCATATGACATTCATCCAGTCAGTTAAGGCAATTTTAATTGAATTATTGTTTATTCTCATTTTCATGCTCTCTTTAAAGGTCTTGGGATTTGCACGTTGAAGTGGATCATCGCTAGCTGACACTTAAGTTACTCCAAAGTGTTTGTCCCTTAAACATAATAGACAGTCAGTGAGAGGCCTGTGTTACAACCCCCTCATTATTTACTTTTCAATTCTGTGCACCATAATGGCACCTGTAGAGCTCTGCCCCTTTGTAATTGTCGGACTTGGTCATTTTAAGGTGGCACAAAAAATACATTGCCATTTGTTACTCTCCAACAGTATGCTGCGTAGACGTCTAAATTTACCCACTTCCTTGTGTTATAAGAACAAATATGAGGTACTTTAGAAGACGAAATTACTTACTGTTAAATTAAAATTAGAATAGGCTATACACTATAAGTGTCCACAAGAAATGCAAAATAAGGAACATGAAAATAACTAGGAAAATGAAAAGAACAATGATTAGATTAAGACACAGAATGACAAGAGGATGTCATACAGTAACCTTCCATGCATACATAAGTATGCATCATTTACATTATGGATGCTGGGGGATGCCCCCCATCATCAGCTTTTAAAAGCTCCTTCTAGCCTTGAAATTAGCAAGTGAACAATGGAGGTTGTTTGTTCTTCTTTCTGTTGAGAAATATTTCATAGACAGTGTCTTTTCTGAATTGAAAACAACTGGCTTTCTGGTCAATAGAATCCTATCACAATAACTCCTCAACTCCTAACACTAATGAGCTTACAGTTGTAGAAATTAGCTGACAGGGCTGCTTTGAGACATAGGTTATCAATTTAGAATATAAATAACCAGGTTAAATATCCTCCATGTAAACATCATATAATGTATAGGATTGTAATCTCTGCAAATGAACACACTGTACTTTGCCATGTATGCAGGTTCGTCTACAAGTCCAGTTATACTGTACCTAACGATACTACATACCACATACTAAACAATGCAATGCTCTACACCCTGAAATGAAAGTGAACATCAGCAACCAATCCCAGTGTTTTAGTGGGTAAATTGTATCAAATCTGGCAGCACAGATCCTTGTTTGTTTCCTACAGAAATGTTAGCTGTCCATTGTGCTCCATTAAAACACAGACCTGAGTGGTGAATGAGGAGGAACCACAAAATAAAACACCAGCTACCAGCTTTGAATTTATTTCAGCAACATTTGAAGGTGTTCTGCAGGTAAGGGACACCTCTGAATTGATGCTATTGGCTGAAAATGATTTTCAGTGGTTTCTTCATGGTGGTTAAGAAGAGGCTATGTAAATCCCATCTTTCCTGTAACAACAGATTATCACTGGCGTCCTCTTTTTTCAGATAAAAACTGTATATAACACAACACTAAAGGATATATTGAAGCCTGCTTTCATACAAATAGAATTTCCACTACAAATGCAAGACATGGACACAGAGAGATAAATGGAGAATGCAGCTGCCACTTTAATAAATGGTCACATGCTATGCGTGCTGATATTTCAAAGGAAGCCTTTTGGCAATGGCTCTAACAATAAACCATCTACTTCAAGTACAATCAATGCATTCTGTTTCTCTGCAGTTTTGATCGACCAATTGTTTGGCTGTTTTGATTTATTCATGAACAGTCAGGCAACAAAGCTAGAAATATAAAATACATTCTCAGTGCAATTTGCACTGACCCTGCATTACAGCAAATCTTGAGAAGGTGTACTACACCACATTAATTGTGTTTACATAACACAGCTCTCATCAATCACATACAACATACTACAACATTGACTGTTCACAATAAATGAGATAAATAGTTGATTACTTGCTATAAAAGAGAAAGTGGGTTGGCTTAGTCTAAATTATAAAGTGACTGGTCTGCCATCACATCTAATCATAATGTTATTTTGGAAATGTGACATGAAACACAATCACCCATGACAAATAAAAATTGTGCACATTCATGCAACTGTTTATGTTCCTTGGAATATGACCAGCCCTGGCACCAAAGTCTTGGTATATTTCCACCACTGTCATTTTCTAATAAAGTCTTTATTGCCTGGGATTTTGTTGCAACCTTTGAATTCTTTGAAGTATTTAAGAGTCTTTAGAAAGGCTGGCTGAACACTCCAAGTAGGAGCTAAGAGACAAGTTGTTGGCATGGACCCACAAGTACACTTAACATTTTATCCCAGGCCAAGGTACTGTAAGTGAGGATTTTCTATGAAAATAAGTATAATGCAAAGGGGACTATCTTAGAGGAGAAGGATGTAACTTTTTTCACTTTCATTTTTAAGGTGCCATATGCTAGCAGCTCGGCGGGTTCACATGTGAAATTTGGGATTTATTTAGATCACCGAATTTTGAATGCTATATGTGATCACAAGCATGCTGTGCAACCCAGAGGACACAATTGGGCTTGGTAGATAGCAGGAGCATCTTGACATCTTGGTCATCTCATCACTAGGGGGGTCAGGAAGGACTTGCTTACATGCTGCCAGCTTAAAAGGAAGCAGGATCACAATTCAGCAAGGCTTAAATGTGAGAACATTAGATTCTCTGAGAAGAATATTATGTGGTTCAAGAACAATTCAATGTAGGGTAGGGTAATTCCCATACAAGCTGCCCATGGAAGAAAAAAAAACAATTGATCTCCATTGGAGGCTGGTCCATATCAAAGCTGCAAACAGACACTCAGCACACTTGGATCCAAGTCTCTGGGTGGTTGTCCCTTTTGTTCACATAATAACAATAGCCATACACACAACTCACTCTACAGAACACCAAACCAGGAATGATTGATTACCTTGTGTAAGAACATTATAATAGCCAGTAGACCTTATTGCAGGTCATTACAAGCATTTTTACCTGTGATGCCCAAAGAGGTCTCTCGTCCAAATAAGTTTAATAAGTTGCGTATATCTGGATGATTTCTAAATGGTGAGAAGGAAAAGGCGATACCAATCTTGTGACGGCAAAACTGTCCCGTCAATTCATTTTATCATTCCTAACGATCTATGATGTAAAAGTCGAGTCTATGCAAATTCTCAAACGGAGATAAAACTCTCTCCCTCACACCCACCTAGACATACACAGCCACAGATAATTTAACCCGACCCAATACTATCAGAGTTTTTATCCAATAAAGGCCCACGACAGCAACTTTATCTCAGTCTGCTGTGTTTCCTCGCTGATGCTCACGGAAGGTTTTTTCTTGACAGCTGTAATGGGATTAGAAGGAACCGGGAACCAGGGGAGACATGTAACGCCTTTAAATGAGATGGAATGAAACTCTCCTAAACTATTCATCAGCTGAGACTGTGTTAAGTGCAGGCATGTGAACAGGCACACACACACACACACACATACACACACAAAACCTAAGTGCCTTGTTCCTCCCTGCTTCCCTCGACCCAGCAAGACAGCCTTCCACATTAAGGCAGTCGTGTCTGAGTGTTGTATGAGTTACCGGAAACACTAGATTGCGCACTACTTTGACTTTCTGAGATGAGTGAAGCCCTGAGGACATTTATCCTACTGACTAGATGGAAGACAGAAGCTGTAATCTATGCACATATCTCAGCTTCTGTTTTCCTCCTCTGTTGCTTGCTTTTCCACACAGAAGTACAGTATGTACATTACAATTTGCATCAAAGCAAGGCTCTCTCAAAAATGTATATCAGAATGCTTTTTTTCTGAATGAGGCCTACATTTCCAAAAGTGCTGGATAAGAATTACATGTCACCATTTGAATTAAGTCCACACTACACTAACAGTACCCTGTGGCTGTCCCTGTGTGTACTTTCCCATAGACCAGGCACAGACTCTAGATCAGCATTTTAAGTGTCTATTGCCTTCTTGTTTTTTCTATCTTATCTAAAATTATTCATCTCAGGCTTATTAGTATTGCTTTTTTTACTCTCTCTCTCATCAAATTACAATTCAAAATTCTTGTGTTCACTTTTAGCAACCCTTTCTCCTAAAAATTAAATTTTTATACTACTAGCACAGCACTTGTTTGGGGAAAGGTCATGGTCTTAGTTAAATATTGAAAAAGTCAATTTAACTGAAACCATAATCTTTTCCTCACATTAACCAAAGCACTTGTGTTGCCTAAACCTAACCACACATTGTTCTCAAGATGAACAACAGGATCAGATGTTTGTGAATGAATGTGTGAATGTTCAAGCACTATTCATTCTGAAAGACTTCTTCTTTTATGTAAGTCTTTTCTAGAAACATAAACGGTTTCTATGTATAATTTTTGTTCAGAATTTTCAGCTTCACAATTTGTACATTTAACTGAGAACTGTCCGCAGTGTGTTTCTATATTCTAAAGCTGAAAATAAACAATTTTACATGGCAACAGGCACTGGCATTCTCCTCTTGTGGGCAACTGTGAGTAAGAAGCTAATGAGCGAAAGGGTCAATGAGACTGAGAAACGGACAGATGGAGTGAATGGCATCAGAATGGCTGATGACAGATGGAATGACTGAGAGTGGGTGAATGATGGTGATCAAGGCAGGGATTTGTGAGAGGAATAGAATAATTGCTGCGGAACGCACGTGTGTGTGTGTCAGAAGTGGGGGTGGGTTGTCCTATCAACGTCTAATTGTCTTTGTGTTAAATTGCAATTCCATTGGTCTGCCAGTGGCCCCATTAAGATGACCTTCACTTGCTAATGGATAGGGAATGGGAAGACTGTTGCCCATGATGGGGGCACAAGGGAGCTAAAGGTGTGTGTGTGTGTGTGTGTGTGTGTGTGTGTGTGTGTGTGTGTGTGTGTGTGTGTGTGTGTGTGTGTGTGTGTGTGTGTAAAAAGGGGATAGAAATGGCAACCGAGGAAAAGGGAATGACTTTTCAATGATGGTAGATAGAGAAATAGGAGGGGTGTGAAGGACCTGGAGGCCTGAGGTTAAAAGATGCCAAACAGTGGCTATTGTGCCCTGCTATCTCCCTTTGGTAACGTTTTACCTAAATTTATCAGGATCCTCACTGACATAATACAAGGGGTGATTGATAATTTTCTGGTTTCTGTCATAACTATATCCCGAACCTCTTTAGGAAGTTTGCACAACAAGACAGACTGCCATTATGAAATAAAATACATCATGCTGCTGCTGTAAATACTAATTTGTGCAACAAATATGTGAAAATCCTGAGAATAGCTCCCAGCAAATGCGTAGTTTATTCCCTTTTTTTTTTAACAAAACCAACAATGACCAGCTGCATTTGTAAATTATTTCACTTTTTTTAAAGTAATTTGTTGACAAAAAACAGAATATCATCAATCTTGTCCTTTAATCTTACAACTAATCCCTCAAACAGTCGTTTGAAGAAGTGAGGACCTCACTTCACAAAAATGTCCTCACTTAGATGCTGTAAAATTCTAGCTGGTCCTCAGATGTAAAGGAACCACATAGCTAAACACACACCTAAAAGACCTGTACATCTCCTTTAAGAAAACTGAGTATTTCAGTCACCTGACAGCCTGTCCACCATTGTAAGTCGTCCTGTTTCTGAAGGGCAACTCATTTTCTTCATCCAATCAGCATGCCACCATGGATCAACACAGTGGGAACTACACGCATACAACCTGGAGCTTTGGGGATACTTTTCAGTATGAGGCCCTGGGACAGTTGCCTGCCTTGCCTGGTCAGTAATCCAGCCCTTTAATACTTAGCTCAGTAGCTTTAAAGAACTAAAATCTTTCAGAAAATGTTGCCGTTATCAGGATAATGAATTTTATTTTGTGTCCAGTTCAGTCACACTACAGTCAGACCACCCCATCATTTAATACATCTTTCTTTGTTTGGATGTGTGCATTATACGTTGAAGAAAGGGAAACTGAAAGTATAACTCAGATCTGAAAGTACTCAACTTCACCAATGAATGCTGTGCTAGCGAAATTTGTTTGAATGTTTCACTTTGCTAAATCATCGGAATATTGAAGCTCTAGCAAAAGAAGTTTCTGGGCTCAGTTTCTTCTCTAATCTGTGAGATGGAAAATGAAATCCCTATTTTCCAGTCCAGTTTTGCCATTGACGTTGTCTTCTGGAGTAGACCACCATATTGGTTTTGGTATCTCTGTCACGTTCCTGTTTTTTTTAGTAACCCTTCTTCCTTTCCTTATCACACACCTCTTCAGGAGCACATGCGGTCTGAACACCCACAGCTGTCCGCATGACGAGACAGATAAGGGAAGATACTGTTCAGAGTTGCAGAGCATGATATTAAATTGCCCATTTCAGTGGTTTGCTTTTCTTTTCTTTTTTTTTTTTTGCTGAGAACTTGGTAGTGTGAAATGTGGGTAAGTGTGTGTCTGTGTGTGAGAAAGAGGGACGGGAATGATCTCCTAATGATTTTTGTGTTTGTGTCCACTTTGTACCCAAAAAGTAGAGACACACAATTTTGACACAGTTTAACACACACACATACGTGTATGCATGTGGTATTAAGGTTTTATCAAGTATCAAGTGCCTTGCATCATCAAGCAGCAGGGGCAGGCAGCTTGTCCCCTGTGCAGCAGACTGGAAGGCAGGGATCCCAAAGGTCAACTGCGCTACACATAAACAGACATGAACCACTGGCCCGGATGTCTTCAGCAGCACGCGAGGAAGTACACAGCCAGATAAGCACAAATCAAAAACAGTGCCAGTCAGAACCTTTAAGCTTTTGAGCACCATCTGGTTCTGGGCCTATCCAAGAGGAGCAAATCCCACCAGGTTAGGAAGGACGGGAGGATAAACAAGAGAAGGGGAGATGAAGAAGAGCAAGAAGTAGTTGGATGGAGAGAAAAATAAGAGGGCTACAGAAATTAGGAACCAGACAGAAAAATAGGTATTTCAGTGTTCTGGCATTTTGCTATGGAAATGTTCAAAGTGGTTTAGCTTTGATTCAAGCTTTAACTCATCTGCACTGGGTGATCACAAATTAAATTATTATTTTATTGAATACAAAGGGGAAAAAAATTAACTTTATCAAAATTTTAGTTGTGTAATAATTCATAATCATGTTAAGAGGCTAAGAACCTCTCTGGAGAAATACAACTTGTCAGTTATTATCCTTGTATAACTGAAGCACACTAGTGAGAAGGTGAGGTATGGCAGAATCTGAATACCATAAAACATGCTGGGAAGCGAAAGAGACACAGTGTCACAGACTTTGCAAGCTAAAAGTATTTGTAAATAGCATGGTTGCATTATTGGGTGAATTTATTTTCCTTTTTTTTTTTTTTTTAGCACAATACTGAGCATCTTCTGCCTCCAAAATGCTGCTTTAGAAGAGATCAAATTAAAAAACTACAGGAAAACTGCTGCTGGGAGGCAGCTTCAAACAGACTGTTGGTAACCCCAACTGTTAGTACCTACCAGCACCTAGCCAGCAGCATAAAGACTGACCCAGCCAGCAGCAAAGTACTGGCACGGACGATAAAGACTTCAACAGCGAATGGAGCCAAAAGCTTCAACAAACAGAGCTGAGCCACTATGCTGCCGTGAACTGACATTCACCTTGGACTGTTTATTTCTAGCAGTGCAAAGGGAATCCTGAGTGTGCCAAAACAGTAGTGGTATCTTAAAGATTAAATAAAATAATCATCCAACGGCACCAAAAGCTAGAGAAACAATAGAGTCAGTAAAGCAATCATTTACTGTACATGGTTTCTAATTTTGCTTGCATAGCAATAAATAAAGTTAGTCAAAGCTCCTGCTCCGAAACAAATATCAGCATGCTAATAGTGGTCTACCATAGCTGGGCAGCACAGTGGAGCTGGACTGTATGTAGACAAATGTTTTCAAGGTCAAGAAAAACATTTCAGGCTCAGTTCACAATTCTCTCTGACCACTGATTGACCTGAAATTGCACTATGTAAAAATCAGAATATCATCAACATATCTGTATATAAAGAGCAGAATTGTAATGAAATACTGGTGTTTTCAAGACAGCAACAAATTTGCCAAACTGTCCTTTTCTTTTTTTCACATTGGGTAGCTCTCACTACACAAACGCTTTTTTTTTTTTAATCCTCACCTTTATTCAAACACTGCCTTGTCTAGGGGAACCATTACTCCATGGTGACCATTAGTGTACACTCACCTATTCTGCTGATGCTAAATGAAGTGCGAAGATCACTTAGTGTATCTCAGATGACACAACCCAGCAGAGGTCAGGAACCACAGTGACAGAAGACTGATAATTGGACATCAATTAGGGATCCTTACACTGGTGAACCTGACCACAACAGCTTCGTATCAAATCCCCCATGTAACAGCTGTATTACTGACAATTTTTGCTACCATTTTCTTTACTGTTTGCTTTCTTTTCCACTGCTACCACAGCTAACACACACATGCACACACACACATAACCACAAACAGAAGTTGCCTAGCATCCCTCAGTCAGCCTAATGATGTCCATAGAGCCTCAAGAGGAGCATGGGGAGAAATGAAGGACTTTGGAAAACTCACTAATGCCCACTGTGTCCTGAGGATTACTCATTTATCCACTGTACTGGTTATTCAGAAACAACACAGTATAAAATTTCAACGGCTTTTATATTTTCAGTCAGTGGAAGTCCTCCATAATCATGTGTTCTCTCTCTCAAAGATTCACTATGACTCAGAAATAGTCTACAGACTATATCTTGATTATAGAGAAAATATATCCAAGAATTGGTAGCAACAAATGTCTATGTGGAGAATTGTTAGAGAACTGTAATCATATGTTAGATGCAAAATTAAATTTAACATTTTAGCAACTTTTATAGACTTTCACCCTGCGTCTTGACTTTGAGGAGTTTGTTCCATTCTCATCACATTGGTAGTAACAGTGATCTATGGTAGATGATTGTTTTGTTGACACTGTGTGTCCTGGCCAGTTATTTCAATGTGTATCCAGGGACCTATAATGCTGTTATAATTACCATTGGAAAGACTAAGGGAACTGTTTGTGCCCATGCTACACATTTATCATGCCTTCTCATGCCTGTGGGCTGTACGGCACCACCACTTGATAAATTGTACACTTGAAATAGTGGGATTTTACCTCTGACTAAAGATAATAAAGACAAGCTTACAAGCTTGCAGCCAGCTAAGAGCCCTTCCTTGAGTGATTTTAGGAATTCTCACACACTCTTTCTTGCACATCACTTGACTGACTACATGACATTTGCATGATGTTGCTTTGCAGGCTTGAGATGTTGATTTTTGTGATGAAGTCACATGTAAGGCTTCCCTCTGAGGAGTCTTCTGTGTAGACCCTGTTTGTGCATCAGTGCTGCACTGTGGAATGATGCACGACTACTGCAGGTCTTTAGCAACCGTGATTTTGCTTTGACTCTCTGCCCAGCAGATTGTAGTGTCATCTGAGTTTTTGGTCATCCAGATCTCGTTTTGACTTCCACAGTTCCCCTTAACTGCCATTACTTTATGATATTTTGGACAGTGGAAACTTCAAGTTTGAAGTGCTTTGACATCTTTTTATATTCTTGTTAACACAAAGTTGGAAGGGTCAGACATTTGAAGGGTCAGATTTATCGGCTCTGGAAATGCCATCAGCTGACAATTCCTACTGACAATCCTTGACCTACTTTATATGTCCCAATGAGTAAATTAAGTAATGAAATAAAAAGTTACTTAGCATTTCAAGAGAGGCTCAGTTTAAATAATGTTTTCTGCAGCAGTTGTATTTTCTTCTTTTCACTCCAAAAATCAACAAAAGAAGTAATTTGCATACAACTCTACAAGCACGTGTTAATTTCTGTGGATTTTGTGCATTCTTGCGTGAATGTTCTGCAGACAGATAAAAATTGGAGAGAGGGGGAAATAATTTTGCTTTTGTGCGTATTAGCATTCAGCAGCGTGCCCTTGGTTCATGGTCTCAAATATTTGCACGAGCAGGCCTGTGTCTGCAATCGTCTCTGTGTGTGTTTATCAAACGATGTGTGCTCACCCACTTGTAGCGATCTGCACCACCAGTGAACAAGCAGCCGTTCTCCCAGCACCCTCCATTTGACTATTGAGGTCAGCCATCCTCGTAACCTGCCAGCGCTGCCCATGCGGCAAATGGAACCTGACGTCGGTAAGTAGTCCTCCCCACACTCTGTGCAGGTGGCGTTGCAATCAGCTGTCCTGGCCTTTAAATGGGTCTGACTGTTCCAGCACTTTAAAACAAACAGGGGAACAGAATTCCAATTGGTTTTTATACCAAGATATGGTTAGGGATAACAACCTTGTTTTCTTTGATTATCATCCTGTTCTTTTTTGTTTCTCTTTTGAACGTGTTACCTTTGACAGGTTATTAATGTGAATGACTCTACAAATTCTTCATAGTGTACTGTAAAGAGATACTTTTTCATGTTTGGGAAGATAGCAAGAAGAGGAGAAGTACAAATCTTATTTTCTGAGCTGCCAAGGCATAAGTGAAAGCAATTCATTTGGGCCAGACAGGAGGCAGTGATACTTTTGAGCCTCTTGCCACTGACTTCAGAGAAAGCGCACTGTATACTCTGCACTACAGTGAGGCTCAAATTAGATTGATTGTGGCACAGTCAATGTCATGCCCAGTTTCCTTTTCCAGACGCAGCAGTTTTCCCTCTGTGGTTGAGTCAGAACCATTCCTGTGTACCTGGTGGAAGTGCCAACACATTTTTGGTTCCTTTTTTAATGGTTGTCAGTTGCACTATATGAGGGGTGAGACTACATTGTGTAACCTCAAAACAGCATAACAAAATGGACCAAAAAATGAATGCGCTACATGAACTTAACATTGTTGTCTCCCCTCTCTTTTGATTCCTTCTGTTTTCAGCTGTTTGCTTGACTGTATCTTGACTGATCTCCCAAGTGCTCTACTTGTTTATGTTGACCAATCATGTGTGAGTTATTGCCCATCCTCACTCCAGCTTGAAGCCATCCAGGAGGTGCCAGGTGTACCAAACACCATTTCACCTGCTATTAAGAAAATCGTCTGGCCTGAGGGAGGCTGGTGGTGAATGTTCCATCCTCCTCTAACAAAATGAAAATATATAAATTTGAATAATTTGGACAGTAGTAATTAGTTTTTGTTTGTGCTGGATTCTGAAGATGGATGGATCGAGAAGCCCTCTGGCTTTGTGTAAAACAACTTTGAATATTTTTGTTAGGCCCACCTTTGATGAAAGCATTCAGCTGGTATTATTCTTCACACACAGTAAGCAACATTAAGCTCTATAAAAATGGCAAGGTACTGTAGTTGTGAGCTACTGTATGCTTCCCCTTTTCAGAAACACTACACATTTTCACTGCAGCTAGCTAATTATCACATTATGCTGCCACTTACCCACTCACCTGGAAAGGTAATTGCTTGGGTTTTTCCCTAATGGCCAGACTCAAGTTAACAGTGCTAAGCCATGCACTTGCTTTCTTGTTTTTCTGTTTGTGGTGAAAGCGACAAGGGTGGAGAGGAAACGGTTTAAGAGACACACAGGTGATACCACCTTGCTGAAAGTGCCTATAAACTGGCAATGCTGAATTCATGTGGGAGTCTGAGATATGGCAGATGTTGAAAAAATATCTGCCAGTTTCAAGGCATTTGAATAAAATGTTTATTCTTCACTTGTAAAAGGTGTTAATGTTCAAACACACACTACTTTGTTTATTCTCTGCAGTTTATCTCTCCTGTTTGGTTCTTTTGAGAGGATGAAAACAATATGCTATGAACTCAATAAAAAAGACCAAAAAAAAATTGAAACAAACAGCACATAAGATAACATCTGAGTTCCATGTATCTATTCAAGGGTTGATGTGGTTCAGAAAGCTGGTCTGGAATGCAAGACAAATACCTAAAGAACACAAGCATGATACTTCTTGACTTTGTTGTGTCAGGGATCGTGTGAGTCCAGGGGCAACTGTCAAAGATCATGCAGACCAAAGCCACGCTCCACACTGGAGTAAACTGCAAATTTTTCTTTTAAAAGAAAAAAAAGGAAGAAACAACCTCTCCAGTCTATAGGTCTAAGTTTTTAATACTCAAAGTTCGTGTCTCAACTTTGAAAAGTTTACAGCAACGTTTTTGAAACACTACATTTCACATAGTATAGGATCCTGAATGCAGGACAGTCAATCCACAGTTGTATGGGGATGGACAAAACTGGGGGAGTTGTGTAGTCTTTAAAGCACTGCCAGAGAGATGTTCTTGAGCTCATTTTCACAGCACTCTACCTCACAATACGTCATTATCAGCTGTGACAATGAAGTGACACAGTAAGGCAGAGGTGTAAAGCTATAACAGTGGCTCATGTCTCCAGTCACAGCTGCCCAAGTTCTGAAAAATAAAGATACTTGAAACATTTGTATATAAAGATACACACCTATATGTGATGCGTAACAAATGCTGTTGCAGGGGCTTTTTTCATTTCCATTTTCCATCCATGAGAATTGCTGATGTGAAGAATTACATGCCTACAGCCACTGATGCAGCTGCTGTGAGCAGCTGGTCTCTGCCAAGAAAGCAGACACATGGATACTCACAGGAGCACATAGAAACATGCACATATAGACGCTAATACACATTCAAACACACAGTGACAGTAGTATTTTATTTAGGCCCCACACTCTCTCATATCTATTACAGCATTTCCTGCTCAAGGGCTCTCACTGCCTTTCAACTCACAGCCACACAACACAAGTCTTCCACCCAGGCAACACAGTCCAAGGACATGACTAATGCATGACTCACACTGGGGCTCTGGCAAGAAGTAACAATCATTTTACACAGTGATGTTTACAATTCATATATAATATGCAGTATCAGAACTTATACTCCAATCTACCCAACTTGTGGGAAGAACCTAGAACACCAAAGGAAGCTCACACAGACTTTTATAAAAAAAAATTCCAACCAAGTTCCACCTTTACCAACTGTTTACTCCACTGATCTGTCATGGGGCTAACTAGCAAAAAGTTTACCTGTAAAGGCCTGTAATTGAACATACTTAGCGAAGATCGTCGTAACCAGTGTTTGAAATATTCATGATTTTCATGCAAGCTGCTGGAGTTACTTTCCGAAAAGGAACAAGATATCTGGCTATGAGAACAAAAGTGCTATTTTATTCTTAAAATATATACGTTTTTCCATTGTACATGAAGCACAAGGCATCATGACTTCAGATTATACACTTCACAGTGCCTTGTTTTACAGAAAACCCTGGGCGACTCAGAAATGGGGGAGAAATTATATGGATGACAGCACTACAAAACTCAATAACAGTAGTTTGCTTAAACAACATTTTGAGCCTCAGGGGTTCTGCTGTCAGGTCCCTCTGGTGATGTATAGGTGTTTGGTTTGTGTGTTTGCACCAATGTACACAATAGTTCAGGGCAATGTTATGCTCCTTATAACACCTTATTGCTGTTAGCCACCATGGCTCCCAACAATGATTTCAAGAGACAGCTTTATGGTTTCTGAATCAGTATGAGGAAGTAATTCAGTGGAATCGGAGAGTGCAACCTTGAATGCTCTCCAGTACAGAAGGGGCAAAGTAAGATAATTTAATTCCTGGACTCTATTTTCTTCTCACATGTCCAGAATTATTTTGTAGGGGTCTACAAACTGTTGAAGTGTATAGTAAATGTTCTCCCATTACATTTATTATAACCTTACACCCTTAGTGGTGTATGGATGCCCGTGGTGGGATAGAACTGCCTTCTCCACAAACTACTTTTCTTTCTCTCTCAAGCAAAAGTGCATGCACACACACACACACACACACACTCACATAAAAATCCACACTAATATTCTACTCATACCTTCCTACCTCTAAGGGTAATTAAATCTTAAACTGTGCACATCACTGAACTGAGCTGTTATTGAAACAGACAGGACACTGCTGGAATTAATTGTTCCAGCTAGCTGTGTTGCAAGCACACAGTAGCGAAAGGAAAGAAAATAAAGAGGAAAAGAGAAGGATTTCCAAATAATGGTCATGAAATTGCAGATAACACAATCACAAGCACATAGGTTTTTTTTTTTTTGTCTGAATTTGGCTTGAACCCTTAGACAGACCTCACCAAAGGTATAAATTATTCATCTAGTACAGTTTAAAATGCACATTAGAATGCATTTTTAAATGTGTGTAAGGCTGAGTTTGTTCCTAACTAAGATTAATATTTGATTTTTTTTTTCTTTCCCTAATGTAAGAAACTGAAGGCAAAAGCCACTGCACCATTTGTGAGAGGGAACATAAAATCCAAAATGAGGTTAGGTACTTTGACAATTGAAGATTTTTTCAAAGAACAGTTACAAAATCTAACTTGTGTATATGTTACATTCTGTCCCTAAATATTCTAAGCTCCAATTTTGTCCAAAAGTGCAGCAGCTAACTCTACAAGAAATAAGACTACTCATCCATAAACTACTCATCCACTATTAAACGCTTTAATCTCATGGTTTCTACAGTATCTGATTTACTGACCCAGCTTTACTAAAAGTGATGCATCAGCCATTCTCACAGAATATTTCAAATGCTGTCCCTCAGTGGCACATGCACTGGTATTTTACTCACTTTATATATTTTTAGACTGATGGCAGAATAACTTAGAGAATTATTAACAGAATAACACTAGCTGGTGCATGCAACTTCAAAATAGAAAACTTCTGCATGTATGTAGTGATTAATAGCAAACCCAGAACTGGGGCTTTACTAACTGATCTGTGGAACTGATAATTACAACACAAAATGTCTTCACAGCAAATCACACTTAAAGCTGGTGAAAAGACTACCAGCTAGCGGTCTACATTTATAAACTGCTAGTGTGTTAAAGCCAGTTTTTTTAATTAGCTGGCCATCTTGGAGGGCTATTATGCACTAAACACAGGTAATCACATGAAAAGCTCATTGAAACTGCTGCTCCTCCTCTGAGTACCTAAGACCCAGGGACATTTTATGTCTTCATACGAGTGGCCATAATTGTAAATGTGTCTTCTTTTTAAATTGGTTTGTAATGAACAGCATCCATTTTAATTAGCCGCCTGGTACACTACAAGCAAGTTTCCTTTCATTTCCACGTCTTTGGGTTTATCTTTTATTTTGTTTGCTAATGAAAAAAAAATCTCTGCTTGACTAGCAGTCTGTATCACAGACATTAAGACATAGCACACTGATAACGGCCGTGTGTGTGTATACCTGTATGTGAAACTATACTCTAGGACTGAGGAAACAGAAAGGGTTTTTTTAGTATGCAGTACCGGTAGTTAGCCTGATTAACTTAACAGAACAAAGACAAATAGATAATAACATGTTCCCACAAGCGCTTTCTAAAGATTTATCAGACACTGGCTGAGTTAAAACAAGCTTATTCAGCACTTTGCCTGTTTCTGTGTGCTTGTTATGACTGTGTCATCTAATATTTTCTAATATTATAAGAACTTTAATATGTTTCATGCTTATCTTATGCACAAAAGCAATATAATTATGTCATTTATTTCTCCCTTGCCCTGTTTTTAGAACTAAAGTGAACTGTATTCTAAAGTCATTTTGTTCCTACACATAATTTACAATTGACAGCAATGCTTTTGACGTTCCTTTCTCATTACCTTGGTTCTGTACACATTACAAACATGCAGAACTTAGTAAACCTGCTGAGGAGCACAAATGGGCTACCACAACATAGCTAAGTACACAAAAATCAGCAATGCCCTTTTTTTTAGGCTGCTTGCAGTTTCCATTTCTATATAATGTCTCATAATTATTCAGAGACCTGCCTGCATGCATCAGGCATGAACACATGTGCAATTTAGAGAATGTGCGATGGTATCGAATCACTTTGCAACAAGTAATACATTTAAATCAATCCTTACCTATATTCAGGCCTGTGCATTATTCATAGCAGCGTCCATTTTCCGTGTCTATTTTGGATGTGCAATTGGCTTTGACATTTGTTCGCATGTGCTTGTGTGGATGTGTGTCCATTGAGGGTTTCTTGTTTGAGCAATTTTGCAAAAACCTCACGTCATGGAAAAAAAAATGTGTTGCTGAGTGAATGCAACATTACTGCGTGGTACAACTTGGGAAATAAAGATCGTGTTCTGAATGAGAACCGTGTATGCTTTCCAGGGTTTCCAGTACAGCACATGCTAATAATAACATAATGCCAGTATTCGTTTATTGTATGTTGTATGTTTATTGTATGTTTATATGTGCTTGGTTGTTGAGGACAGATTTAGGTTAGTTTTATTTTAAAGATACAATTGCAATTTGCAGGCCTCATTTTGGCAAAGCATAAACTAAGTGAAATTACCATAGTGAACCCAAAGCTGTTATGTTGGGCTCTGTTATCAGAGGCTCACTCGATCCTAGCTGCATCTAATTACTCTAGCATCATAATGAAATAAGCAAACCCCTGCTGCTTACTCACTCATTGCTTTGGACAAACTTCAGCTAACTGCCTGAAATGCTATGTATGCAAGCATGTATACTGTATTCTTTATATACACAACATTATTCCAGCTTTGAAATATCAATGGTCATGAGGGCTTTCTTTCCACCCCCTTCCTCCAGTTCTCTAGTTCTCTTCCATACCCCTTTTTATGTCAATCAAATGATCAAAAACTGTTCACTCAGGACTAGAGAAGTTTTGCTTAAAGTTAAAATCCTTGGGATTTATATTAAATCAAAACCAGTCCAGTTCTTTATACTATTTAGTATTAAAGGATAAATTAATTGTGAATTTATTTGTTGCCTTAAGAAAGAAGAGAACAAATGCAAGAAAATCAAGACCTATATACAAATACTGTAGCTTTCAAAAAGGTCATGAAGTGCACTATAAATATCATCAAAGAAAGTGAGAATCTTACTCATGAGGTGCACAATGTGCTGTGACCTTTTTCTCCATTTGTTTTCTCTTGGAATTTAAATGTTGATAGTATCCAGAGACTGCCAGGTTCAAAGATGATGCTAGATTACATTTGATAAAAGAAAATATCACACAAAACCATTTCAGAGTGAGTCAGGGGTTGCAGCAAATACCCCTCTTGTGTGTGAAAAGACATTGTATGGACAGAGGTGTCTCAATTCTCATTAGTAAAGGTCATTTTGTTTGTATATTAAAAACAAATCCAAATTTGGAAATAATAATTTTTTAAAGGTTAAGTGTTCTTTATGGAAAAATACTGCAATGTTTCCTTTACCACAGATGTAAAGGAAACCAAGCCATTAACCAAGTAACATTAACCAAGCCCAGGGTTAATGGTAGATTCATCTAACATGTCAGCTATGATGAGGAGGATTGTTTGATTGATTTATTGGTTGGTGTTTGGAAATGTGAAGTAAGTCATCATTTATTAGGAAGTAATTTAGCAAGACAAAATGTTGTGCTGTCACCTCTAGCTGGCATGGATGACTGAGCTACAAGACAGTCTCTCTAGTAGAAAATGATGGTGGTGCAAAAGCACAAAATAGTCAGCAAGACGGAAAGACAGAGTTCTCCCACTGAGTCCTTGAAATAATGTTTTCAAATCTTCTCTTTGTTGCATAGTAAAAAGTAAAGATGTTCCAGCCTGTGTTATCTCATCTTCCTCACATATACACACTCAAAAGGCTAAAAGAGGAATTTGTACAGTTGAGATAATAAATCCATTAATACGTGCCTTCACTCTTATCACTTAACTTGACAACAATGGAAACTACATTTTTCTTCATTTTTCGTTAGAAGTTTTCATAGTGTTGCCCTTTTGTATTATTTGTTACTGTTTATTGGAGAAGTGGAATCCATCATGTGCAGAGTACAGTGTGTGGGCCCCGTCCTTGGCTAACAAAGAAAGTCTAACTGTTGTGTTTAACCTCAGTACAACACTGCTGTTGTACTTTTGAACAGGAAATATAAAAAGTCTACACATGAATGTACAGATTGGCTGATAGTGGGTATGATCTACCTTTGTGGGCTGTGGGCTGGATGTCAGTGCAGTCTTGCTTGTTGTTTACTGAGCCAGTAAAAGTTTTGTATTGAATTTGGGATGAAGGATCCAGGAAATGCTTCTCCATCCTATCACTTCAGGGAAGTCACATCCAGCCAAATTTGCTCTACTCCAACAAAATCTAGTCTGTGGTGGTAGTGATGCCCTTAGCAAGGTTATTTATCTTCCTCACTATAAGGAACATAAGACATAATACACAGCAGTTGTGGTTTAGGAGATGGAGCGGATGGTCTATTAATTGCAAGGTTGATGGTTTTCTCCTCAGCTCCTCCTGTCCACATGTTAAAGTGGCCTTTAGCCAGAAACTGAACCCTAGAATGGCCAGGCCAGGGCTTTGTTAGCCCCCCACACCATTACTGTATGCAAATGGGTAAATGATAAACAAATTGCAAAGTGCCTTGTCTGCTAAGGTAGAAAGGCAACATATAAGTGCAGTTTACTGTTTACATAATTTACTTAGCTGATATCTATGTCTTGTCAGTTGCTTTGGATGGAGGGGACACAGATGTTGTTACCCACTATTGCTGAAAGAGGTGGAATATCCTGTGAATATG
This sequence comes from Toxotes jaculatrix, assembly GCF_017976425.1. Lineage (NCBI taxonomy): Eukaryota > Metazoa > Chordata > Actinopteri > Toxotidae > Toxotes > Toxotes jaculatrix. The sequence goes on along the minus strand of NC_054405.1, from coordinate 17,070,050 downwards.
TTGATGGGGTTCGTGGAGTAAATGCCTTTCTTTTCCTAGTCTGCACTGCAGATCGAGTTTGGCTTTCATCCATGATGCCTCAATGAGTTTCCATACCTGACTGAGTCAGGGAGCAAGTCATCACTTCATCTAGGTTCAAGGGCTAGAAGGTTGCCAAAATTTTAAAACCACCACTTGCCTCTACAAAATCTAAACAGCTATACTTACCTAATCAGAAAGGAAGGGGTGTGGGGATGCAACACCAACAGCTAGTACTGTTGCTGGTCTGCTCCTTTTACTACTGCTGCTGCTGTAAAAAAAAAAAAAAAAAAAAAAAATCAAAATATATTATAAATAAGTGATACTATAACTTAAATTCCACCACCACTGAACATCCCTCATCAGGAACTGGGTTTACACTGAAATGGATGATACAAACCTCTACTTGCACCACAGAACCATTTTAAACTGGATCTGGCTAGCAACAAGTTACTTTTTTAGACTCTTCAATTGCAAACTAAGCTATATATGCCATGACAAGACCTAAAAGCTGCTTTCACCAGCAACATCCTGCCAATGACTCAATAATAATAATAATACATCAGATTTATATAGCGCTTTTCTGGGAACTCAAAGACTCTGAACAGTGTCTTTTAATATAAGGGTCCCTCAAATCCCCAAGAGCTAGAATAGTTTTCAGACTTATTACCTGAAAATACATTTCATGTATTCCCAACCCGTATTTGCTGCAGCAGGGTGTGTCTACCTTAGGATATGCTGTCAGTTACAATATGTTAGCATCATGCTTGATGCTGCTGCATCAGCAGTGTCACTTGGATGGATCTAGGGTCCTTGGAGAAAGCAGTCCAAAAACAATGGCAGAAAAACGCATATGGATAGTACTCCCCATCCACAAAAGAGCTGCTACTATAATGAAGAATTAAGTGAGCAGTTCACATACTGTGGTACCACAGTGAGCCAAAAAGGGTGTCTGCCAGTATTATACATCTATCTATACGTTCACTATCTGCCACTCTAACGTACAAATGTTGGTTTGGCAAATACAAGGAGAATATTATGTTTACCATCTAGAAACTGTGGTGGATGAGGGATAATGATCTGGGCCTGATTTGAATGGTCTGAGATAGATCCCTTAATTTCAATTAACGTAAATCTGAATTCTAGCATCAAATTATATATATTATATTATATTGGTTCTACACTATAAATATAGTGTAGAACCAATTTGGTGGCAGTAGTTGGGGAAGGCCCTTTCTTATTTCAAAATGACAGTACCCCCAAGTATAAACCAAAGTCACAAAGTAAAGTGCTTTCCCAGTTTGGTGTGAAGAATTTGACTGGGCTGCACAGAGCCCTGACCTCAATCCCATCCAACACCTTTAGGATGAACTGTTGCACAAACTGTGAGCCAGGCCTTATCACCCAACATCAGTGTCCAATCTCACTAATACCCTTGGGGCTGAATGGGAGCAGATGCCTGCAGCCAGATTCACAAATTTTTGGGGAAAGCCTTCCAGGGAAGAGCAGGAACTGTTGTAGCAGTATTTAATATTTTTTAGTCTACATGCCTTGTTCATTAAATGTGCCAAGTGCAAACAGACACAGGAAACATTTAAGGTACAGTAACTGTAATCGCCTCATTGGGGGAGTGAAAAAAATAATAAAATTGTTATTAGGTTGCTGCTTGTCAGTAGCACAGACATGCACTGATACTTGAAAATAAGACTGATGCATCTTGTAAAATTTTATCTGTTGGAATAAACTGCCTTGAAAGCCATGCGTCTGTCTTGAAGAATACATTCAGTAATTGGTGGGCTGCTGTTCAGCAGAAAAAACAGAAGGCTGGTAGGTGATCAGTATTTCACAGTAAGAGGTGATCCGATCATGTCGGCTCATTAGCTCAGTTTGTTTTACTAAGTGCTGTAATGTTTTTTGCAGCAAACAAGTCAGCCAGCACTAAACTGTCACATAATGTCTGCTGACTGGCAACTTTTACACTAATTCATCTGTCTACACATATGAACACGCATGCAACACACAGCGGTGGGCGTGTCCGGGTGGTGGTGGGAGTATTAATGGAGAGGAGTCAGTTCAGTGTCACACCAACCAGCTCTCTACAGACCTAATACTGCTCCTCCGCACTTCATCCATATCTTCTTCTTCCAACTCTAGGTGAGCTATTATCCCCACTTCCACCTACTACTCTATTTATGCCTCCATCTATTTCTTCTATACCTTCCCCACGACTTTCTTCTCTTCTTTCTCAACAGGCTGCACTCTTCCTACACAAATCCTATCAACTTCTTTTTTTGACACCCATCAATCTTCCTTTACTCGTCTGAGTGTCATTCTCCAATTCTACCAATTTTGCTCATTCATTCCCAATTCCTCATTTATTAGTTTTGGTTTACATGTAGACAGCTGTCCTGTTTCTGCTTCCTCATACAAACATGTATGTATGGGCAGCTCTTCTCCATTATGGCAGTACTGTGGCTCCATACTGCTTCTCTGCTGGTCTTAATGGTCATGTCGTGCCCGGGTTCCCAAGCCATGTCCTCACAGCATCTGTGTGGCTCTCACCTGGTCAGCGCCCTGCATCTGGTCTGCGGGGACAGAGGTTTTCGCTTCATGGTCAGGACAGACGACAACCCTATGCAGCGTGAGACTCCAAACTGCAAAACACTTAACAGTACAAAACAGTATCACTGAGATGCACCATATCTTATATCAATATGGCCACAATGATGTGGGGACATTTAGGCCAGATAATAACAAAAGAGGTCTTCCTTCCAAAGAGCTTTTCACATTACACCAGTGTTTCTCCCTGGGTTGTGGGCGCAAGATGTTTTCTTCTTCCTAAGGGGGGCGTAACAGAAAATAATTGAGAAGCACTGGATTACACTATGGCTTAAACTCTACCTATATATATTAAACTTGAACTAAGCAACAATTAAGATTAGCATTTTTTGGGAGGGGTTCATCCCATGATCCTGCCCTCAGTAAAATTCCTCCAAGTTTTGTGTGTGCTAATTTCAAACCAGCATGATGACTTTTGATCTTAACTGTCTGTCCCATCAGATTTCTCCCCTCCAAGTGCAGGCAGAGCAGCACCAGTGGGTGGTGAGGATGAACTCCCAGAGTTTGCCTCTAAGGATCAGATGGAGATGATGGTGAAGAGAGGCATTGTGGAGCAATGCTGTCAGAGGCCCTGCAACATCTTTGACCTGGAGAGCTACTGCAACTGAACAGCGAGCTCACACACCAGTGCTTAGCCCCGTCTTTGTTTGCCCTCCCTTAGCATAGCTTAGCTTCTTGGCTAACAAAGTGTGCAATCCTCAGTCGTCAGGGGATTAGCAGTGCTGTCGCCTCTCTGTAAAGCCAACTGTCAAATGAAGTGCTCATAAATTAATGAAATTATTTTTTCCTACAAAATAAAGTTCTGTAGTCGAGAGAGACTGATTCTTTCAAAGGTTTTTGTTGCTTGTTTGTCTTTTCTTCAGCGATTATCTTTGTTGTCAACCTCAAATTCAGTCAGTTTAAGTATAAAATAATTGTGCTGCAGGTCAAAGGGCAATAGTTTCTTGTGGTCTGTGGTATTCTCTCTCTGTCACTGCTATCTCTCAGGTTCAATCACATTTGTGAGCGCAACGTTTCAGCTTCACTGACCAGTCTGAAATGAGTACTCTAACGCCAAGCAGGAATTGTGCATATTAGAGGAGTTTTTTTGTTTTTGTTGTTTAACTATTTGTCAGACAGTTGACAATGAAGAGGCAGACAAGAAACCAGTGTAACTATAAAGTTATCGATTATTGGTGCTAATAAAGAGAAAGAGTGTATTGTCTTACTTCTCACACTTTACTACTCACCATTAATAACTGTAGCTTATAGTTGGAGAAAGACAGACTTTACTCCATTTGACTTTTGTTTTTAAGAAATAAGTGAAAATTAGGTATATTATTTGTGTAAATCACTTGATGCCACTGGCCTTGACCTTGAGTATGTCACCAGTGTTTGGGTTTCAGCAGCACAGATTCCTCTCCCTGACTGATTTTTAATGGATATGGCTGTTTGAATGGATATTCTGGTTTGAAGTGATGATCGGTCAGTAATTCAGCAGGTTCATGCAGGTACTTTCTTTTCTTTGATTTGAGTGTAGTTTGATGGTAACAGTTGTGAGTAGTAAACTATCTCCTGTGGGTGGTGAAACTGGCCAAGAAATACATCAAGATCAAGGCTTACACTGTATCATATGGTTGTGAGTAGTTTTTCTCAAAATGAGCTATTGAACAAATGCATGATTTTGTGTGTGTACGTGTGTGTGTTTCCTGTCATATTTAGCAGAGATCAGCACTTCCCCCTGCTGGCTGTACTGCAGATCTGTTGGATTTAAAATATGTCCTTTGAAGCCTCACAAACATTACTGAAGCAAACAGAAATATTTTACTCACAGAAAACATATAAGAAGTAAAGTTTAAAATTAACACTCTTTATATAGTTGTTTTTTGAAGCTTTGAATCTTAAGTTACAGTCAACAATGTGCTGTAAATAACTATAAACAGCTGTTAAATTATCGCATGATGCTCCACTTTTCCTACCGACGTACATCCAGCTGACAATGCATAGTGTTCTGTATTAGATAGATAGGAAGCCTGCCTTCATAATTAGGGCAATTACACAGTTCCATATGACTATGACAAAGTTTAGTGCCACGGTAATGATCATAAAGCAAGTGCATTAGGGATTTCAATGGCATACTGTCCTACACTGAAGGTGTATGGAGAGAGAGAGAGAGAGAGTCTCTTTGTATTCCACCTGAGACATTGTGCCTCCATATTGCAATTTCCTGTTTGAGTCTTATCTACAGAAACCTGGAACTGCACTCCAGCAAAGCCTCACGCAGCCCTCTCTGCTCACCTGCTGCTTTTCCATCTCTGTTTCTATTTCTCTCTCTCTTTCTCACTTTCACCATCACTCCCCGCCTGTGCAATGTCATGATTAGTATGCTAAGAACCAGTAAAGCTTTACCTGGACATCAGTCACTCAGACAATCAGTCAGCTGTCTCACTGTCAGTCAGTTGGCTGATCAGTCTCCCAGCTCACACTCTTGTTGAATTACTCATTCAATTGCTCAGCTGATTGCTCAGCCACTTACTTACTCAGTCAGTCATCTTTTTTCTCTATTTTTTCTTTCTTTCTTTCTTTTTTTGTTTATGCTCTCACATAGGTGTGCATCCCAAGAAACAGACATACAAGAGGCATTCAGAAATAGACAGTATTAGAGGGAGCAGGGCCTAGTTTCTCATGGTTTACTCTCTAAGCCCCCATTGCAGAAGTGGCTTCGGTTCATTTTAACCCTCACGCTGAACAGCCAAAAGTGCTTGTTTGAGCAACTGCTGAGTACTCTCTAGGACAGAAACAACCTCAAGTGATGGTAATATTCCAACAGAGAGACAAGGTGGAAGGCATTTACTTCTTCTGACAGTAACACTGGAGACTTGAGCTTTGAACATCTGTAAAGAAAAATAATTCCTGATGTGACACTGTTAGCCAGATGTTAAAAGATAAGTTTATACTTTTCTGCGTTTGTGACTACTGTGTTTAGTGTAAAAGTGAAGATAACACTGTTCACTAGTGGTAGTGTCTTATGAGAAATGCAGAGTGGCAAGTAGAGCAGAGAACTGATCCCCTGTTTCTCCCATGATTACATTCTGTTCAGGCCCTGTTGCAGGGAGGAGGAGGAAGATCAAGCTTCGGCCACAGAATATGAATTTTATATCTGCAATGCAGCCGAGGGGTAGCTTCATGTAAGAGCCAACCTGACCTGGCACTGGGTAATAAAGATCTGTCTTTGTGTGACAGATTTTTTTTTCTTTTTGATTAGAGGTACATAGTTTAATATTCAATGACAGTGTTGCCATAAATTTTATATACTGTTGATCCACTTGTTTGTTAATTTGTAATTTTGTGGTCTAAAGTTATTATGCTTGCATATCTAACATGACCATTCTCATTCTTAAATCATAAAAAAATAAAAATTTTGGTGGATCCCAACCAACCCACTATTAATATTATTATTATTGTCAAAGAACAATGACAAGCAAAAACAGACAATTAAGTGGAACATGCCAAAAAAAAAAAAAAAAAAAAAAAAAGACCCACCAAAATAGAAACCCTAAATGATTGAAATAAAGCCTGACACACACACACACTTGTAGTCCTCTACAGTACATGGTCAAGTTCTAGCTTGTTATAATGAAATATTCATGCAGCGGTGCACGTTTCAGTCACAATGGGCTACAATGAATGAAAGGTCATTAAAGTCCACCCAACAGCTGTGTGATGAATGAGTGGATAAATGCTGACAGGTGCTTTCTGTTGCCTAATCATCAGAAAGGTTCCACAAAGTCATATAATGGAGGCACTTTTTCAGGGTTAATTTATTTAAGTGGTAGATTCACAAATTAACTAAACCATATTGAAAATGGGAGCGAATGGAAGACATCCCACTATATGCGCTGTTTCAAATTCAACTTTAGCTAAGATTGATATCTTTCAAAAAGTCCTTTACTGTAGGAAATGTAATGTGCCCACAATGTGCTTCTTCACTGTTGTTACCCGAACCATCTGGACGGCTCCAAACCGTAGTTGGGAGCGCTCTGGCCGCTTTTGTCTACTTTTTTTCTACTTTGTGGCTCGTAGCTTAGCTGGTAACATGCTAATAAGTCTGGGTACCTCTGGAGAAGGAGGAGGACTGGAGAGGAGTTTATTTACGTTCTTTCCACCTGAACAGGAATGGCGGCCATTACAACTTAGCTTATCTAAACACTGTTGCTGCTTCCTAGCTTCACCTGCGGAGTTCAACATGTCGTCCCTCGCACACATTCTCTTGCTTCTCTGTTTCTTGCGGGACGTTTTCTACCCCACAATACACCGTACCTGAACGTCACATATACACACAGGTTCGTCTAAGGCCCTTTCCCAGCCATCTCAGGCTGTGTCTGTAACACTGTGTAACCCCACCATACAGTAGTAGGCTACACAAGTAAATGGTGCAACCACTTCTAATTAAAGAAAAAAAAAGTTCATTAGTAGAATTAGTAGAAGGATAAATTTAACTGAACTTAAAACACCAAGTATACGTTAATGGTAGGTGTCAACTTATGGGGAAAAAACAGTAACAGCACCATAGAGTGACCTACTTATCAAACTGGTTAAAACTACCCTAAGGCCACAACATAGGCCTTGCCAAGCCTGATATTCTTTGTTACTTTTTCTATCTCAACCTAGCTCAAGAATTTAGTGGTCCCTCCATATAAAGACACTTCACTATAGCCCCAAGGCATATAAACATCCCATTACATTATAGCTGCTCTCTCTAGATTGCAGAGAAGTGTTGTCTGGCTGTTTAATCTATTTTTTCATCTCTGATGTATGCGAGTTTTTGTGTGTGTGTGTGTGTGTGTGTGTATGGCTAAAAGGGTCAGGTCATCCAAATTACAAAACCATATTTTCTCACTTACCCATAGTGGCATCTAACCACTAGGTGTGAGTAGCATTAAAAAAATACATCTAAAAACATGTCTCTACTTACCCTGGAAAATCCAGTTATTTCTGGAACTACTTTACTAAAGAAAAGGAAACGTCTGCACATTAACTTGAGCAGTGATTCCCAACTAGGGATATGCATCATGTGACGAGGTGTCACAAGTTGTCAAAGGCAAATAAAGGTGATCCTGAGTAGTTCAGAGACCCTGTTCCTGGAAAGAGATGATAATTTCTTTTAAGTGCAATGTTTCAAAGTGGTCAGAAACCGATGAAAAACCCTGTAGCACTATTGAATTATGGGGCAAAACTCCACAGGATGAAATGATATCCTCAGCGGATCTTCTTCTGACCTGTGCATTCTCTGTGGAACACATGGAGCAGAAACACTCACTGACCTCTGAGGAAAAGGGTTATTTTGGCACACTGTCTGCCTTTCCCCTATGACAAACCTATATGGAGCTGTACTGACGCACAGATCTGTACTGAATTGGATGTATTGATTGGGATAATCATCCAGAATGACAACAGAAGATTGTGATCGGATCCCAAAGGCATGAATGCAACTTTGGTCTATGAAACAAAGCCTCTAACCTATAATTTCTTATTGATCAACTCCACTGTCCTGTCCCTTTGGATTAGAAACACAAAATTGAAAAAAAGTGGAGCTAAGCTCACCTTTCCAAATCTCACCTGGACAATACAGCATCAAAGAGATCAAAGAATAGGAAATGGCACAATGTCAATATGACATTTTGTTGCTTAAGCCAACGTGGCATTGAAAAAAAAAAAAGAAACACTCAGAGATTAGTGTGTGGGGAAAATCTAGTGAATCCAGATAGCTCAAGGTCATACAATACTAACAAACACACATGCGCAAAAATAAATCCACACACACAGGCACACTGTGATACAAAGTAGTACTCACTCACAAATACCATATGCACACATGAACCTTCCCACTAATAAAGTCAAACTTGCACATTTGTAGCTGCCATTGCTGTTAAACTTCAACAAATTTGCCCTTCCTGATGCAAAACATCACATTTCATTATTACGCAAATCAAATCAAGTTGGTTTCAACTGTGCAAATTCAATTTCAGCACTGATACGCCCTGAGAAAATGCAAACTGGGGCATCTGCACAATACGGGGTATAATCATCAGGGGGGTAAAAATTCATTACGTTGCGTTTGTATATAATTATCTTATTCATACATACATACATGTTAAACATGAGCAGCAAAACATGTACCTCTTGATAACGATCTATTAACAGTAGATCTCTTGCGTCTTGATAACGCACAAGGAATGGGGAAATAAAAGGCAGTGTGAGTGAGGTGGAGGGGTGGTTCAACATGCACCTACACACTCAGACCGTCCACCTCAGAGAATATCTGTAATCTGCATAACAATGTAATTATAATCTGCCTGATTCTCTCCACCATAGTTCCCCTCTTGAGAAACAATCACAGCGGCACCAAATCTGCCTCTGATTGTTTTGGCAAAGCACTGGCTATTTAATCAGGTGAAGTGAGTGACGACCACTTTGAAGAACAACCCCCCTTAAAGCATTAATCACAAGATAATTGAATTGAAAATTAGGGAGCCGTTGTCTTTGTATTCCATTAGCTTGGAGTGGATTTCTCATCACTCTCTGGCAGTGAGCGCTCCTTTCTTTTTTACATACTTTGTGCGCTCTCTCACTCCGCCTGAGGCTTTTGGAAGAAGACAGAAAAGGTGGAGAGAGAAGAGACAGATAAGGAAAAAGGGAGTACAAGAGAGGAAAGGAGAGAGTAAGATGGAAGGGAGTAAAGAGGAGAAGTTTGGTAAATGTGATTCACTTAATTTTGTATGAAGGGGCCTGGTGTCCTCAAAGGGTAAATTGATCCAGTCATTGTGATGAATAGGCTCAATTAATCCACTCAGTGTGGGGCAGGGGTGAATACATGTGTTAGGATACACCCCCTTGTTGGCTAATTTCCCAGACATCATCTTACATCTCTTCAAGTGAAGAAATCACTTATTGTCACTTTCTCCTTTATAAGATCCATTATTGGGGGTGACATAGGATGTCAGAGGAAACACCCACAGACTGGATCTTTCGACACGTATTGGCAAACAAAAAAATGAAATGTATGTCTCTATAAAACTACTTTTTTGACAGCTGTTACATGATGTGCTTTGTTGCTGATGTCATCTCCAAGTTTCTTTAGTGGGGTTTTTCAGTTTTTATCGAAATGGATATGTTTACATCTCACTGGCTCTTATATTTTTATCCATAATACTTTTAGGACTTCTCGATTATGTTAGCCAAAAAGTTAACCATTAAAGTTTATTATTAACTTTGTAAATAGTGCTCTGACAAATTCATGTGCTGTGGCAAAATGCAGAGAGACAGGAAATAGTGTGGATATTGAGACAGTGTTAACTATTGTGGCCGACAGATCTCTTCTCAGGACTTTATGTGTAAAGGTTGCTTTTGAATGACATCTCACTGAATCTCCTGTTACCTCTATTGCACCTGTTATGGTGGGACAAATTACACCTCTATCATTCTTGTGAAGTCCGTCCACCTTCGACCTGCACAATAAGGTCTAATCAGACAGAGAAAGTGAAAACACCTGTGTGTGTTTGTGTGTGTGCGAGCTCAAACCACAGAGTGAAAAGCAGCTCTGTGGTTGCACTATGCTTGTGTAGAGCTTTTAATCTCCTTGACACATTGCAGTTCTCAGCAGAGTTCCAAAAGTATTTTCATGCTTATGTTCCTCTTATTGAAAGCGTTAGTTTGATTTACCATGAGTAAAAGACTGTACATGTTTCCACTTCATTTATACAGTAATGTCCAAATAATATACCTTGTAAATTTCAAAATGTTAATGGAAAGATTTCAAAGCACCCCTGCAGCATTTCTACTTCTCCCCAGCTGACTACATCTGTTCATTAACTTCTATTAAATTCATCATTTTGTCAAAATAACTAGCTAAACATGCTAACTACGGCAAAGCTGCAGGCTATAAGTGGGGATAGTGGGATATTGAAGCATATTTAGCTACTTCTGAAAGTTCACAACTGTGTAGTGGTGGAAGTTACCATTAGGACTGTGCATGTGTGCATGCTTTCACAATGACTGAGGTGTATGACAAAGAACAATGTCTACAAAGAGGTTCATAAATCTGGCACAAATTGCATAGTCCTGCTTTTGTGCATTCACAGGCTTTTTAACATGAATCTATAAAATTTTATGCATCTGGTCCCAGGAGTCCAGCCAAGGCTTTCAATACTGTGAGCACTTAGTAAATTGCACAAGAGTAATTTAACCTGGACTAATATGATATTCTGCACATCTCGCCATTCTAAGAAACCCCCTTATATCTCTTCTCTCCAGTTTCTCATTTCACTCAAGCTTCACTGTATTACTTTTTCATCACTTTAAATTGGATATACCAGAATAATAGTGGCCTTGTCTATTATTAATACACTGAATCTATCATAGCAGAAAGAATCAGGGTTTGGAAAGCACATGAAAGATCTTGAGGGCTTGTAGAACTTTTCTCTGCACAAACACCCTCTGCTTACCTGTTTGAATGTGTGTCTGATAAGGAATGAATGGGGAGCATTATACAAAATCACTGCCTGCAGATTCCTTTTCAATGACTGCTAATAAGAATCATCTACCTCACAAGTGACAGAGTTCACAGTTCACACTGTCATAAGTCATCTATTCTATTTTGCTTTTCCATTTTTTGAGGGATTAAATCCTGACGACATATTATTGAATAGTGGGGAAAAGCAAATCCATCATTTTGGCTTAACTCTGCTCTCAGAAAATACTGTTAAAAAGAAAAAAAAAATGGTGCCAACACCACGTTTTACACCGGCAACTCTAAACTGTATCTGATTTATGGGTAAAATATGTTCTCTATGTAAAACCTTACTCTTTAAATTAAGTACAGTAATAAGCACACCTTTTTAAGTACATTTAGTGGAGAAAAATGTACATTCAAAAATCCATTCTTGACATTGAAAACAGTCGTCGAGAAGATAATCTTTCAAGCTAACAAGAGCCTGGGAAGAGGTAAAGGAGAGGGACTCAAGCTGGGGAGTAGCCAAGAACCACCAAAAATATTTGCAGGCATCCTAACGTCAGCAAGGATCTAGGACCTTTTGGTGGACCTCGAACAGTAGCGGTCCCCAACCAAACTGCAGCCACCACCCCATGACCAGATTTTGTCCTTGTGTCTGAGACCGCAAGCTGTGCTGCTGGGGCTGGTTGTCCCATGGGAAAATATCTTGGATGAGGCCTTTAAAAGGAAGCCTTCCAAGTAAGCGGGACTGGTTGGCAACTCTCAGCTGGCTGGATGGAGAGCAAGGTGTCTCCAAGTGCAGGCTATTCACAGCCTGTTCTTGAGCAAGAGTCTTCAGCAATGTGGGCACTGGGGGAGAGAGGAAGAGGCAGACCATCCGCATTACCATCAGTGCAGAAGAGAGGGGCTTCAAGATATCCGAGGTTCCATGTGAGGGTCTGATCAGGCCCTGAGCTGGGCCTAACCAGTTCAGTCACCTGGAGAAGGGTGTATAATGTTGAAAGACCCAAAACACCCAATGATTCCAGGAGCATGGTGCGTCCAGAGGCATCAGTACATGTGTGTACACACCCAAGGACATCTTCTGAATTAACACAAACTTTGACAATGAAGTCTTCAAAGATGAATTATTTATGAGACTAGCAGTGTAGCTACCAGTTTTTTTTTTTTTCAGAGAAGTTTTGAGGAAACAGAATATAAAATGTGCTTAAACACCCCATAGTGCAACATACTAGCACAGCTCGCCTATATAAATATGTATCTCAAGTAAACATCTTGGTCTTAAGAATGCCTCAATGTTAAATCTGACCTTTATACAAGTTTGTGGCAGCTCTCACAGCTTGACCTTTCCTTTCCTTAAGCCGATCGTGCCTCCCACATTAGAGAGAAGGGTCTCGTTACCCACTAAGCCCCACCTGTCTGACACACTGAGTGTATGTGTATGTATGGTTGCTGAAACTGTAGTTTCACTAAATTTGATCAGACAAAAACATGAACATATGCCCAAAGAATCATGGACAGTCTTCACATGAACAATAAACACCCAGATGAACACATTAACATGGGTAAGCAAAGTTTCCATTTCTAATTGCCAATTTTAGAAAAAGTAATATTTTCAGGAAATTAAATTAATGTTTGAGAATTATTAGGTGATTTCATGTCAAGTCAAATTGTGTGGATAACAATAATGCTCAACAAACTAATTTGAACTGCCTTTAAATTAGATTTGCACTTTGCACGTCTTCATTAGCTTTACACTTTAGTCACTTTCTGGTACTTCCCCAGCCAGACATCAGATTGGATGCCTTGTTAACATTTATTGTGGAATGGGAAAACAATATAACACTGGCTTCATATTTCTTTTACAAATGGCCAGAGGTTGTACCAATTTTCAAGGGGAAAAAGTCAGAGCTGCATTTGCAAGATGTGTTTACCTATTAGGCAATCAACAAACCAAGCTTTCAGACCTGTGGGATCATGGGTAATGTGCAGAGAGGCTGCCACACAGAGCAGACATCCAAACCACTCCAGCTAAAGATTTACCATAAGGTACCATCAATGTGGGACTATTGTGGGAAAATTTCTTTGCAAAACCCATTTGAGGTGAAGTAATTTATCGTAAAATAGCTGACAAGTGGGGCTGTGTGAAAGTATTTCAATAATAGTTGTTCTGTCAGTAATAGGTAGGAATCAGATTATACAGAGTTAAGAAGTTAAGAGCACAAGATGAAGAAAACCAATCTTCATACCCATAATTATGTACAAAAAGGAAAAAAACGGCACATATGTCAGTGAAGACCAGGTTACAGATCATCATTAAATCCTCTTTGCATGTGTCTAGGAGCTTGGATTTAACAAAGTTGTTTACACACAATTTGGTACAGCCATATGGGAGTAGACATTAGTGAAAGATAGGTCTACTAACCCCAGCATCCCTCCCTCAGCACCTCACAGATGTCACTAACCAAGCTGGGTAATTGTTGAAGTGTGCTGGTATATCCTACCTCATATACAGGGGAAAAACAACTACAACAGCGCAGCTCGTGATTGTTATGGTTATCAGATTTTAAGTCTAATTACTGCTGAATGTCATCATGTAAACAGTATGAACAGGACAAGTTGCAGTAAATATGAAATATCACTACCACAATTAGGTTGTTGAATAAACAAAGTACAGAACTGGAGGGTTACAAAACTATTTTGTAAACCCATGTACCTAAAAATGGAGAAGTACAGTACACAAGTGCCTTCAAAACATCCTCAGCTCACTTTAAAATATTGTGATACTATGACAGACGGGTACTTCCAAGCCACTCACCCTGTTTATCCACCAAGAGTTGGTTTCAGTTGAACATTGTGTTGCTATAGCAACTGACACAGGTCCACAGCAGATGCTGATTAACTTACATTGTTACATCCTCCATTTTATCAGATCAATGATCAAGCAAACACTGAAATGCATCTGTTATCTGCTCTTCCTTTTCTGGAGCATTATCTGTAGGCATCATTTTACTGCAGCTGTTTTTGTGATTGCTGATTTGTTATTTGTTAATTTACTTTTTCTGCCATCAGTTCTCTGCTAACCAAGCTAGCCTTTATTCTAGCTTTCTATTATGTGGACATCCAACTGGGCAGAGATCCTGGGCAGATGGAGGACGTGTCTTAGGAGAAGGATGCCTGGGCTTTGTGCAACCAATGTCACTAACGTCGAGTGAATGTCAAATGTCGACGTGACTACAACTCTCTGGGACTTTGCAAGTACTAAATATCAGTTTCCCTGAATTTTATCTAATATCTTTTGCTAAGTTAAAGAATCTAACTTTGACACAGTTGGAGAAAAAAATGCATTACAGTATTATTGGGAATAACATCTGTGGATAAGATGCAGTGTGAAACCAGTCATTGCTCTTGCATTAAAGCCATCTCTAAATCCAGGATTTGGAAAAAGAATAAAGCCTCTCTTTGCAGTGAGCATGAGCAACATCCTGTTTGTCCTTCGCATCTTTTTCATCTGCATCCTTGGTTGCATTAACAATGATGCTTTTTTTTTCTTTATGTTCTTTCACCAGTGACACAGGGGCCCTGTGGGGAACTGATGACCTAGAAACAGAGATTCTGTCAATTGGATTCAAAGCAATTTTCAGGGTTTGGGGTTTTGTGGTGGTTTATTCTCTGGCGTAACACAATCCAGGTGCAAGTGTAACACATTGTCACTAGGAATGTGAGTGTACTTGTACTAATGGTGTACTGTGTCCAGGGAGCCACATTGTGAAGACTGACTTCCCATCTGAGGACAAAAACAGGTACAAACAGCATTTATTTTAGGATGTAAAACTTAATAAATAAGCTTAGATTAAGGTTAGGAAAAGGTTTGGACTTTGGCATGTAGTTAAAGAGTTTAGAGTATGCCACAAAGTAATTAAAGTGAGTCAATACAATTCCCTCACAATTAACAAAAAACAAGAACCCGTGTGTGAATCTGTGTATAAATAAATAAAAATATTTCACATGCCCTCAATGAGAAGTTGTGTTTTTTGTGCTAAAACTATGAAATGTCATCTCTAATCAGATAAATCTTCTACTGTAATTTTCAGTCTTGTAACCATTTCCTCCCAAACATATCTTGTATTCTGCTATCAAAACTTCATACAGCACAACACATTTTAAATTAAACAGCTCTTGTGCGGTTTGGCTTCCTCATGTGAATCCAAAGGGGTTGACCATCAAGGGAACAAAAGATGCTGTCAAACCCCAGAGAGGACACAGCTGCAAAAGCTCATGGGAATTACACATGGCAGTGTTTTCAGTTCCACTACCTTGAAAAGTGAGACGTAGATACTCAAGAAGTTTAATCTCTGCATGTTACTGTATGGTATAAACAACACCGTGAGATCCTTGTCCTTCTGTCACATTGTAAGCATAAGAAAAATTCTTATCAATAAATTTAAAGTACAGCTAACTCTCAGGAGATGTTTCTCTTGCATCACAAGAGAGGCACAGGGTTGGAAAAAAAAAACATCACTAGAGCTGTCAGCACTCATCCTAACAATATTAGCAGGTCAGCAAGTAAATTTCATTCATCAGACAGTTCTGGGAAAAAGACCTCAAAAACTGTTACTGTCGAGGGAAAGTAAAAAGTACTAATGGAGAATATGCATTTGTCAATAACTAATTAAATTCTTTATTCTTTACAAGTGAATGCAAAAATGTGGAAAAATAGTTGGGATCCCCAATATTATGTCTTCCTGCAGAGACTAATAAACTAATTGTTGTTTAGGTGTTGTCTGCATGCCGCTGAGCAAAATGTTCAAAAGCCATTTTTCTACAGACATAAATGGATTAGACTCACAGCAAGTGGCATCATAAGATGGAAATCAGTGCTGCCAAACCAAATCAAAAACAGCTTCCAGAATAATATGTTGAGTTATATGGACATTTAAGCATATGCCACAACACTTAAGTATTGGTGCTTTATCTTCTGGCAACATGGTGCAGTGTTTGTGGCACTCTGGCACACAAGCGTGATGTGTTACAGTGAACAGCAGAGCACACAATTTATTCTTTTTTTTATGACATGTATTTCTCCAGCATTCAAATGAGTCAGTCTGTAATCTCAAATATTCTCAACTCTCATCACTTCAAATATCTAAATCAGAGCTACCACTGTTTCTCTAACACTACATTTGTCTTTCATCAACAGACCAGCATCTACAAATCCAGTTAATGTTTCTGGATGATGACCATATATCCCAGTGGATTTTACAAGAACAGCATGTCATGGCCCTTCTTGTGTGCCTCATTAGAGATAATTGCATACACTTATGCAAATTACATAAATGGGCTGTTTCTCTGGAGGTTTGACATGTCTCCTTACCCATTCATCCTTTTCAATTATGTCTCCCTTGGTAATCTTTAAAACTGTACCAAACACTGGAAATTCCAAAATATAATAATATATATATTTTTTGTTTTGTTTTGTTTTTATACCCACCTCACTCACTGGCATTCCTGTCCTCCTCTCCTTTCCCTCTTGGTGAATGGCATCCCCGGGTTTTGCCTCTTGTGTTTATGTGTAGTCTGCTTCTTCACAGTTTATTGTGGCTAAAATGTGCCTGGGTGAAGTCTGTTGGAGCGGGACAAGCTGGGGAGGGGGACCGCAGGTGGAGTCCGGCGGCGTTGTTTTCCTGAGACGCTGGGGCTGGCTGGGAGCAACTGAATCCTCCAGATGAACAGGATAGGCACGTAGCGTGGTGTGACTGGATGGTTGGTGATCGTGGTGTCTTACAGACAGGTAAGCAATCCAGGAAGCGTCAAGGTAAGAGAATCGATCAAACAGGACGCCGAACGCTACTGCCATTGTGAGTGAACTGGCGAAGAGCGGCGCGATGGTTCCCGTCTGTAAAAGCCACAGGTTGGAGGTGGGGTCATGACGTCATTGTTGTCAGGTGTGTAGGTGAATTGGTGGCAAAGGAAAGTAGGTCACCACGCCCTGGCCGGAACACACACACAGGACACACGCAAACAGGTGGAGAAGACAAACGGGGACAAACAAAACGCACCAGGGAAGGGAGCATAAAGCAGGCACAAAGGGCTAAATTTCAATCTAACAACCTGCTCATAAAGGTACTTCTTGTCCTGTCCCTGATGTAACATACACAATGTATGGTCCCTGTAGTGCAGGACTCTTGAGACTACAATTAAAGCATAATTATTTTAGTGCAAACCAGCAGTTATTGTAATCAAATTAAATAAAACTTGCTCCAGAAATAAATCTAATTTTAAAACTAGCCAATCAGTTTTCATATCAGGCAGTTCTGTTCATCTCATCTGCTCTGACACACACACACAGGTGCAGCCTAGCTAGAGCGCTTAATCAAGCTCAGGTGTGCTTCCTTATTGCCCTCTCTTTGTCTGTTCAGCCAGACTCTTTCATTAACTTCACTGTACTCGCACCAACCAATCCTGAGTGATGTGCTGCCAGAAACAACATCAGCTGAGAACCAACACTAAACTTCAGTGGAGAGCAGCAATGTGCCCACTTTAAACAAAAATAAAAAACAGACCCTGGCCAAACTGTTCTTGCAGTTTGTTAAATTTGAGGACAGAACTGGCAACATGACAAAGTGTGGTTTGGAGTATTACAATCGAAACTGTGTATACATTTTAAGATAATATAGATTTTTTAAACGTTTGACTTGCACATCTTCCATGTCTTAAAGCTGAAGTATCCCTGATCCTACGACACCACAACCTCACAAATCAAGATTGGTTATCCCCATTCTCCTCATCTTGACTCTGGAGTCTTCAGTGCACCGACCTAGCTCAAACAAACATGACAAGTTTGCAGCTTTGATGAGTGGGCTTTAAAGAAATTGATTTTGGCAATATGTCATACGACATTTTCAACTCCTGAACTACAAAGTCCAGTGAGTATCTGACACTAGAAAGGCTTCTACAAACACTGGCAAAGGCTGTCACATTCACAGTCAAGTTTTATTTCTGACATTGCATCACCAGAGCTGCCTCTTGCCTCAGGATACAAGGTCTGGTGTGTTGCTCGATTTAGATGTAGAAATGGATGTAAGAATCTGGCGAAGGTCAAGGAGAAGGTGGGAAGAATGACAAAGCTGCTTTTCTAAGGTCAGAATTTAGAGACCAAAATAGAGTATGGCAAAAGGCTCCAAGGCTTTACTGAAGGCATAATAGTTTGGGGTTTTTTGCCACTTGGGGGCAACAGAACAAGCTGTAAACACAACACTGACATATTACCAGCGGACACTAGCAACAATAGCATTTATCTGGAGTTGCATTTCTGTTTGTTGTGTGCATTCTGCTCCATACTCACTCGTGTTTTAGCTCTGTTTTCACCTTTGCCATCTCCCAGTGAAAATGCTCCACTATGTTCACCAGCTAGTCGAAAACCTTGCAGGCCATGAAAGCAATACAGTGAGCTGAAATAGACTACAAAACTTCATAAAGCTTTCGTGAACTGCAGCTTAAAAAAATAAGCCCAATTCTCAGTCATGTAGGAACATATACTTTTACCTAATATATTCATATCATTTCATACAGCAATCATAGACAGATAGACAATAGAAGAAGTTATCTTAAAGTACATGTGCATATCCATTATGGAAATTCTCTATAGCTATATAAGCCATAACATAGTCCAATATCCATTCTATATCATCCAGTGCATACAGGAAATTAAAGCAACTGGGATATTATTATGTTAATGTATGAAATGCATTAGTGAGAGTAAAATGTGTTCTCTCTGTGTAGCTTAATGGCACATAATCAACTTAGGCAGACCAATGATTGCAAAGCCATTTTATTCTACAAGTATAATGATTTCAAAAAACTGAAAAGTGAGAGGTAAACATGACACAGCATAAAAGCTCCTCTGTGAGGCTTCTATCCAAAAGAGAAGGAGCGAGGGGGGGTGCTTTTCACAGCCTTTGGCTTTAGTTACCAAACAACATGAATGCACACATGCACACTAACAAAGCACTACTCCCTTACGTAAACACACACAGACCTCTAACTGGCAGCAGGACATCTAGGGCGATGAACTGTTTAGAAGCATTGCTGTTCCAGTCAAAAGAGCACAGTCAGTCCATCTATGTAAAAGCTGTGTGTACTCTATGTGTGTGCATTTGCATGGTGCACTGTTGATACAACTTTTATGGCTCTCAATCACATATAAGGAGAATTACTGAATTATGCTCCTATTACATGCTTTCAGTCTGCAGATATGTGAGCAGCTAATCACATGATCCTTGTTGATGTAAACATTTGGGTCATTCTGTGATTAAGACTGATTTGATGAGGTACAAATGAATAAAACATTCACCATACCCATCTACATCACATTGTGAATCACAGCAATCAGTAGCAACCTTAACCAGATCAGGATACAGTACAGTACAGACTCTACAGCCTTAGGCATACCTTCAAAATGTGTCTGTTTATTCTATGTATGGCAGCTTTACTAAGGCCTGTGGCAAAACTGTGCTCCAATGTGTCACATGTCCTGACAAGCCTGCAAACATCTTGTGCTTGCAATGACAACCATTCTTACACACCACCTACCCTACAAAGCCATCCTTTCCACATGTCATATGTGGCTGTTTCATATATGTCATTCATGAACCTTTTTATGTCTTTTCCTGTGAAAATGAGATGAACAAGGTGGCACATGTTAATGGGTGTGAAAAATATCACTCCTCCATTACTTAATGCTTGAAATCCGAACGCACATCTAAATTTAACCTGTAAGCACTGACAGACTGTCTGTAAAACATATAGGAGAATGGCATAGGACTGACACATCATGCACACACACAAACGATAAGATTTTTTTGTTTTTGTTTTCAGCCTCTAATTGTTCCTTTGTCTCTTAGTATCTCTGCGTTGAGCCTGTCAAGCCACAGCTAAACCAGAGGTGGGGGCAGAGACTTGGGAGATGAGGAGAAAATAGGCCGTCCGTATTTGAATGTGTGAGAGAGAGAGAAAGACAGGCACAGGAAAGAGACAATGTGTGAGAGAGAGAGGGAAATCGAGCAACAGCAACCACAATCTGCGTTATTTAAAGCTGCATTCATCTATCTTTATTTTTTTTGAGTCACCTAGGGGCAAAAGAACTCCAAAACTAGCCTCTGTATGAAGCTGTGACGGCCAACTTGTCAACAGTTGTCAACAAAACAATTGTCTTCTTTCATATCCAACCAACAGAGTAAGATAATTCATCTGGAGTTTTATTTCCAACCCGAACACGAATGTAAGTCCAGTAATCACCGTACTGTGTTGCTTCATTAACTTCATTAACATGGCCTCTACACTTTATTTTGAGCCACCCCAACATACACCATGCTAATGCCATAAATACTCTAAATACTCACTAAATGTGAATTAATCCTCATTTGTTCCCCCAAATTTTTTTTTTCCTGCTGTGGGGTGGGATATTTATTTCAGCATTCTCACCGCATGAATTCCACCAGGAGTGATAAAAGTCACAAACAAAAGATGATGCTGTATGTAGCAGAGCACAAATACAAGCATAGATCAAAACAGCATTGTCTTTTGGTTGTCATTGTCATCGTTGTGTACCAGCAGGGTAGAAATGTTCTTTTTTTTTTTCTGAAGTTACGATTTTTCCAAGGTTCTCTTTCATTAGTAGACATACTGATTTAAGAATTTCACAATTTCTGCTAGAGGCAGAAGCACAGGGGATCCCTAGACTGGATTTATTTGAGTTCTTTCTTTTTTCATGTCTAAGACTGGGACAAAAAACATTTCTCAAAAGCAATTATAAGACATGCGAGACAAACCATTGGCTTATTCACAGCTCAGTAGGGTACTGAATATTATACTCTGGTTAGCAATTAGAAATGTTGGGAGCTTGTGTTCTCTGTTAAGTACTGTTCAGAAGCAGCAGGATATCTCTGCAAATTCTTTCCTCAGGGCTCCCACTTCTCATGGGACATGATTTCCATCGATACTATCATTCAAAAGTTAGAGCTCTGGAAGTAATCAGCATGATTATTACTATTAATAGGGGTTGCCTTAACATTAGAAGTCTTTGATGAATGTGCATGTTTTATCAGGAATATGAGATGAAGAACTATTTATGTTAATTTTGAATTGTTTTGAATAGTCTGTGCTATTCTGGATTTAATGTGTTAAGATTATGAGCCTAGATCAAAAAGTCGAATATGTCAGATTTTACATCCATACACACAGGTCAAGCCCCAGCATGTGTTTGCAGAGCTAGGTAAAACAAAAAATAGACTGTGTGGCAGGCAGTGTCATCTTTATGCATAAGGCTGTACCTCATTGCATTTCATAGCAGGGACAATGTTGCTCTGTTGGTGTTTTGTATTGTTGTCCTCTGGATAAACCAAGCATTGTCTCAGCTTGTTGCCAAGCTTGATAAACAGGGGATATTGTGTTTGGGGGGGAAAAATCCTCCATATGACATGATAAAATGGTTTTCTGGTGGAACAAGTCTCTGACCGCATGTTTTGCTCCAGGGTATGTGACAGTTGCTCCTTTCCCTTGCCTGAACTTTCTCCCTTGCCAGAATAGGATTCGCACTTAATGCTGAAAGTAAGCCTATAACCTGAAAGTAAGCCTATAAACACGTTGAGCTGATATAGACTGTCACTTGTCAAAATCATCTACCATGTAAATGGGATCTATTTTACAAGGCAGGTTACAACACAAGGAAATTATGGATTTCAAAGCAAAGGGGGTGTTTTAGATACCGCAACATTTGATTTCTCAGTTGCTACACTGAGACTGTCTTCCCAAGAAGATAAACTGCATCAGTCCCAAAAACAATATATGTTTACACTCAAATGACAAAGCCTTCTTGTGGCTTTGTGGTAATTATGATGGGAGCAAAAGAGGAAGTCAGACTGAAATTAGGGAGAAGGTCAGGGTGGATGGATGGCTCACCAAAATATCAGACCAGTGTTTGTTTCCCATTTCCAGCCTGCAGTCAACATTGTTTTTTAAAGCATGACCGCGATTGTCCCCTAACGACATATTTGTAATTGTAAGCAAGATGTACAAGCTCACCTTGCCATTTTAAAGCTCTTATTTTAGCCCAAAGCAGGAACACTCACAAGTCAGGTCTTGCCAAGTAGTGTATCATCAGCGTTTCTGTGCACTGTTGTAGAAGACGTGATCAAACAACGCATTTTATCTTCCGATTTAGAGGATTTGTTGACTGGTTTACAGGTCAATATAACCATAACCAATAAAGCCAGAACAGTCACACAGGTTGTTTTTCACTACCCTCTGAAGAAACCCACAGGACTGTCTCATGAAATGCTGACTCTACAGTGGCAGGCGTCCCGTCCCCTCATTGTCATGGTTAGAATATGAATACGCTGTTAATTGTGATAATATACACAGTTAAGGTTGTGGAAGAAACAATGCTGAATATTGGTCTCAAACATGAAATGAACAGTGGTCTCTTCCTCCTTATGCAGTTTTTTCTTTGCTCTTTATACAATGTCACTTCCCCCTTGGTGCCCATAATAATTAGTACCACAGCAATAGGTCGGCTAACAATAATCGTAAGTATGAGTCATAATAAGCTGCTTGCACAGGAGATCTATAGAATTTTTTTTCTTTTTTTCAGGGGAGGACAGTCACATCTGTTAAGTAGTTCTGAAATGGTTAAAATCCAAGAGTCTTGATGAAGATTAGACGCTTGACCTCCTCTTGTTCTATAATCCTTCACTAAACATAGGAAGCAGTTTGTTTGATGAGTATAATCAGAGGTTAAATCATAAGAGAACTGAAAGTGAGTATTTTCTTCACTAGCTGTGTTTCTACTGAAAAAATAGCAGACAGCATGTTTTCAGGTAAAGCCATCAGTGAACATGGTAAATAAATAATGCTTGAAAATAGATTTTGAAACGGCCTTATAGTTTATCGCGAGAGAGATGATTGCCCATTTTCAGTGCTGCATGTGAGAGGTCACAACAACAACATGCCTCACAGCACAGCAATCAGTATGGGGACAGAGTCATCGACTCAACAATGATGGTCAGTAATGTTATGTAAATAGGGAGAGAAACAATTATGTCCTCAGATGGGGGAAGTCAACTGTCTAATGAGAGTGAGTGAGCACATGCAAAGCCAGTGTTAAGCAGTGAAGCTGATGTAGGATGACAGTTGAAATTAAACATGAGGCAGTCACTGACATTTGTTTTTGGATCCATTCACAGCTGCAGTTTGTTGTTATATTATGATTGTATTATTGTCTAAATTGTGGTCACGATGTTGCCAGAAATCACCTCTCCCTTGGTGTGTGCTCCCTAGTGTTTGGGGATCAGTTTTTGTTTGTGTTCTCAATTTTCAGTAAATTATAGAACAGTCCACATCCAACACCAGAATTTACTTTGGCTGACTCTGAAGCATTTCTGCTGGGCTTACACCTGAAATCAATATGTGTCTTGTGTGATCAGAGAGCTATCCAACTGTGCTTAACTGCATACAGTTTTGGCATGAATGCTCCAAGACACACTGATAGATAGTTCTCAAATCACTCAAATAACCTCTAAAGGCGGCCTAAAAAACTGTATCCAGAAGAATGTCAAGTGTAAATATATTTTTCTTGTTAAGCCACATCTCTTCAGAGAATATCATGATGTATAACACAAAAGTACCAAATTTTGGGAGGGAAAGGCATACAGCTGATCTTTACACTATCTGGATTAAAGGTTTGTTTTAATGATAGGTTGTAACAGGCTGTTCTAGAGACAGTAGTCTTTATCACTGCTGCACTTATTTATTTAGGATGAAAGCTTTTTTTTTTCTTTCTCAGCATCACTCTGCCATGGTGTTTTCCAAGATGAAGAAGATTTGACCAGGGTGGTGGAAAACAACTTGCACTGGCAGAACAGAGAGCTGGCATGTAGTCCATTTCCTGCATGCAACTTTTGGATGTAGCGTGAGCAGCCATCAGCAGTTGGAGTGAGTACAAGAAGGGAAGTGAAACAATGCAATGTACTGGTAGTGGCATTCTGGATGTGACAAATGTGGCTGGAGGAAGCCTTCCAGGTAGCTGGCCGGCCAGGAAGGAGATGCAGTGGTTTAGAAAGGAGAGCTTACTAAAGAAGAAGAGGAGAGTGTGTATTCAGTAGTGGGATTTTTTGCATAGCTGCCCAATTATTGATTGTGTAGGAGGTATCAGTAACTTGCGTTTTGTCATTCGAGGGACAGAGGGGGTAAGAGAGAGAGATAGAGTAAGGCAGGATGAGGGAGGGGGACAGTCTATGAGGCTACTTTATATTTTGGTTCACTTTCTGTTAACGGAGATGGATCATCACTAGGTCAAACCCCAATTTGTTAGATGTAGGTAGTGAGACCCAATCAATCCACTAAAATGTTGTGAGTAGTTTCATTTTAGGAACAATGGATCGGGGGAGGAGGAGAAGGATAGGGGCAATGCGGTGATGGAGATTAATGTTAAAGTGGACTAATGGACTGTCTGTCTAAGCACTCACCACGGGCAAACTCTGTAATCAGCTCATGGAAGCTGCTCAGGTTTGCAGGGAGGCAGCAGGCTGCAATGGGGTTGCACATAGAATTTATTAGTGTGTGTCTTGGCAAAACGCCTCATTTCCCAAAGCCTGCCAATCCTGTGATCTGCATTTTAATTGTTTCTGCGTTTACATCCTGATCTGCAACAGCACAGCTCTCTGATTGAACCATAATGACCTTTATGATGCCCGTTATCTCCTCTTTTCCCCCCCTCCTTGTCACAGCTCCTATTCCTGCCTTGTAGCTTCTTCCATCTTATTCCGCTTTCAGCTTACTGTTTGGGTCCGATGAATTCGGTGGCATGAAACCATGTAACTGACACATTGAAAGGTCATATAGAATATAAGCATGAGGGGCAAAATTTAAGAAAGGAAAGCATAAAAGTGAGCATGAAAGTTGAAAGTAGTATTCAAACATCTGAATATGTGATAAACTGCTTCTGAAACACAAAAAGCAAATTGCAGAGTTAAGAACCCGGCTTTCTCACTTTTTCTCTCTAGCCTATTTCATTGGTTACATCATGTGCTTACATATTTGAAGCAATACACTTCAATCGGTAACCCTAACCCCTGCATATCTAGAGTGAATATGTTTTACACACCTTGGACACCCTGCATTTGAAATAATTATAACAATATTTACACTACAAAGAGGAGGAGGAGGAGAGGTGTATAATACATATCATTCATGTAAAAGCAAATATGCCTCATGGCAAGTGCTTTTCATGTCTCTAATATTGCAGCATTCTAATAGATCAATTAAAATGATCTCAGAACAAAGAAAGGTGTGGATTTTTTTCTCTATATTTTAAATATCAGAGGTATGCCAACATGGCTCAATATTTAAAGGCTGGCAGAGTTTAATTCAGACTGGAAACTATCTTCATACAAAACTGATATTTTAGAAGAAACAAACAGAGACACAACAGAGGAAGAAGAGCATTCCATGTCACATTATCTCACATCATCATCCTATCTAGTCTCATATCTCTGTGTGTCACGTTGCCATGGGGATTACAGCCAAGTTCTCTGGGTCTCCTGTCAGGTAATGGAAACGTCTCTGGCACAAACACGATGTGAGTGTGTTCTGAATGCAAAACAACCTGTCTCAGTGTCCAGCCATCAAACAGAGGGACGCTCCGAAACAGTGGCTGGCAAGCATCCACGGATTGCCAGAGAAAATCAGAGCAGACCTCCTGATGTCCCAGAGACGGCAGGAAAGTGACATTTAGATTTAGCTGATCGCAGAGTCAAACGGCTTTGGATGTGAGCACATGTTCTCACGAGACCGCAGATGAGAAACCTCAAATGGCATCACTGTAGAATGACAGCCCGCAAAAGAAGTAGAGGGGTCTCAGTAAACACACAAATGTGTGTGACTACATAACATTTTTTAAAAAATCTATATTTTAAGTCCATGGTACTTGAACAAACTATTCTAAAAATAAATGGAAGGCAACTTGAAAAAATGTCACATATATATAAAAGTCTACTCACTCTACACTATTGTATTATAAAAGTCAAATTTGTAGGTTTATTTAGAGCACAGTTACATAGGCTAATTAGTCTCAAGTTTATCATAGTAACGTATATATCATATACGCACTCAGGATTTGTATACAGCACAAGAAGTGCAATGAATATCTTGATGATATTCTAAATTCTTCAAAGAAAATGTCTTTTTTTTACTTTCACTGATTTTCTTTTTCTACATTGTCCATCATTCTCAGCGAGAAGGCTTGCACAGGGCATGCAAATGTCAATAAATGGTGACGAGCTTATGACAGATTGTCAATAATACAACAAATGGTAATTATGGTAAGAGCTGTGGGAGAAAACGTCTGTCACACCTATCAATGACTGTTAATTTGATGCATTGATCGTGAGAGGATGTATCTTAAGTTGTATGCCACAACTGAGTCAGTGGACTATAGATTGTGTAATCTAGATGCAAAAAACCTCAGTTTCATTTTTTGAAAAGACAAATGAGCCAGTACTTTACCTGGAGCTCATGTTGATACAGTTTTAATGATTTGAAAGTCTATCCCATGGTTAAGTGTTGTTATGGCATAATAATCAAGAAGACATATGAACCAGCTGGATGCAATAATGTTGTTTTAATTGGAGAGCTCATGAAGGCCACATCAATTAATAAATACATATTTTTAAGAAACCTCTGCACTGCCCCACTGTCCCTTAAGTTAAAGGTGAAGTTGCCATTTGCTCTGCACCAACTGATTTAGAAGCTAGTTGTTGGCCATACTCCACATCAGCAAGTGCATAATAACTACAAAATATCCTTTAGACTGTGTTCCCTGTTCACCTCACAAAGTTTACCCTCTCAGTTCATGTTTGTTGCCTTCACACTGCCAAACAAAGACAGATCTTCATAACACAAGTTCTTTAATTCCTCTTTTTCTCTTTTTCAGGAGCTGTACATTAGCTTGAGCATGCTGAAAAGTGTGCCATGGCCTCATTTAGCTGGTGTTAATTCACACTTCTGTGACTATCACCACAGTGTCAGCAGTGGCATGCATGAGCATGCACCCATACACACACTGTCCATCAGGGACCACATCCTAGCATCTCAGGCCTCGCAGCTGTCTGTGGTCTGTTCTTAATCACTCTCTCCTGGGGTGGAGACAGGTCACTTTAATCTCAGTGGTAAGTCAGGCTGACCTTTCATATCCTTCATGCAGAACTCCACATGACCTTTTGCAAGGAATGCACGGTGTGTTTCTCACTTGGCAGCCATTTCTGGCAAGTAAGAGGTCACACTGGAAGTACAACATGATGAGATTTGTCCCTCAAACTCTAGAGATAGATGCAACCCTCACAGAAGTGTCACATTCTCCTGTTCTTCTGTACTGTAATCATCTCCGCATTGTTCCGCTAAAAGACTGGTTAAAGAAAGGTGCTTCAGATGATAAATTAACTGTTTACTGTCATGGCATTTAATAAATTAGTTAGTGAATCTCAAAAAATACAGAAAATGCCAATTACAAGGTAAAAGTAAAGAGCTCAAAACCCAAAGGTATGCAATTTACAATGAAACAGCAAATCATAATAAATTGCTTAAATGATTAATTATCAAAATTGTTTTATACACTGACTTTGTATTGTGACTTGTCACTTCAAACAGCAGTGCAATAAGAACTACTCCAAATTAATTACATTTTTTTCACCCTGCCCCCTTCGGTTTGACAAGCTCAGTGCGCTATTCAATAAAGATTACAGCAAACCTTCACTACCTCAACCATTACAAATTTTCATTGATTTTAATTTTCACACATATAACTGCTGGGCATACACACAGAAGCACAGCAGAGACTCAGGAGTGTCATACCTTATTACCTTGAACAAGGCATGCATATGGATGAAAGAGCAAGACCGAGACATAGGGCTGACATTGACAAGCAACTAGAAATGGGGAAGAGAAGGGTAGAGGAAAAAAAAAACGATTTCAACAAATCTCCTTATTCCTTTGACAACTAGTCTCATTCATGACCAGTGATAGTGTTTATCTTTCCTGCATTGAGAGGAGCAACACAGCATTTTTGGGATGTTGTCGCTGATTGACTTTGACAAGGAGCTCTTATAGTGGTGAGCAATGATATGGAGAAAAACACAGCAGAAGACAGACAAGGAAGATTAGGTCTTTTTTTTCATTAACTGTTATTGTGCCATGTATTTGTTGGTCTCAAACACATGAACCACAGTGCTGAGAAAGACAAACTGAAAATGTAGAGAAAGAAAATATGAGGGACGTTTATTCCTGTTACCTTTTACAACCCAAATACATAGACTGACAGACAAATGGATGGCTGCAGGAGTCAGAAGCAGAGTGTCAGAAAAAGACCTGGGACATGTACACTCTCAGGGTGTCAACTGAAAATGCAAGCATCTGCCAGCCAGTCTCGTGTCTGTCTGTCTCCTTTATCCAGGGAGAGGTATTATTTATGAATGCCGGAGTTGTTTATGCACTGCAAAATAACTTCCCATGTAGGTCAAAATGAAACCTGCACGGGAGACTGTGGTGGGTGCTGTATTATTTTCATTACATTTGCTGAAGCCTGAGCTGTAGCTGGCAAAGAAAGCAATGTGAAGTGAGACAAACACTATCAGCGATTCACATTAAACTGCTTGAACACGCTGTTCTTTGACACAGGTCATATTAGTTATACGACTGCAAAATTGTGGCTTTAGAGCTGTGAGTTCTTGCATAATTGCCAATAAAATTATATGACTTTGTTGGTTTCTGAAAGATCACTCTCCCCTGGTTTTCTCACCTTTCCACGGAGGTCAGGACAGTTTTAGCTGCAGACGCATCTTGTATAGCCACACTTCCACCATAAATGATCCATGTCTGCAGAAATTCTTGACAGAAATGTGCGATAATGAGATACTACCTAGCCAAAGGCAAAAGAGTGACAGGCTGTGAGTTTGAAAGGGGATTCTTGCAATTGCTCCAGGAAGTGGCAGCTATGGTTGGCTTATTTTCCAAGATAAATATGCTCCTATAACACAAAAATATACCAGCTCTCTGATGCAAACTTACATTTGCGTTTTCATGAAAAACAGCTTTAAAACCTCTCCATCTCACTGGCATTTCAATTAAATTTTATTTAAATGCTGTGACATTTGACATATGTCTTTGAAATCCCTTGCTTAAAGTGTTAATCCTGGCATTTTTCTACTGGCTTGAACTAAAGCGTTTGGACTCTGCCTTCCCATTTCTATTTATTCTGCGTCCTGACAAGGCCCATGTTACGGTGGACAACACATTCCATTATGTTGCTTCTGTCATTGCAAAGGGTACAGGTGTTGTGATTTTGTCAGGGTTTTCTCGGTCGTCTTGCTTGTACTTAACCTCAGTTGCTCCATGTGTGTTTCACTCTGTGTCCATACAATCATCTCACTCAGATTTGTGTGCCTTGGTTCACATCAAATCAAAATGTGATTGTTAACATAACTGGAATGATTTGATACTAATCTATGGTTGAAGTAAAAGTGTTATTATAATTTATTCATTATTGCCCTATAGAATGTATCTAACAGACTTTGTAAACATTTTCGATGACTTACATGATGCTAAAAACAAAACTATATATGGATTTCACAGTCTTGGAGTTCACACTGTGTAGAGTTTGTTGAAATAACATGGAAATAACCACAAATCTAAATCTATCTTTCCCAAAGGAATGAGGTCCAAATGGTGCCCCTATCTGCGGATTGCAATTCTATCTATTCAGCTATGCACACACACACACACATACACAGGCATGTATAGATATACACACAAACATACTCATTTACACACACAGATGAGCATCTAATTCAGAATGGACTATTTTCACAGTGCAGCAAAGCCTCTATTACTGCCAGAGCGGGCATCTTGATTATTCAGTCTATTACAGCGGCACAGCGTGGCACCTCTCACCATTGCTCCCAATGGACCACTTATTATCATGCGGTACTCTACCGCCAGTTCAACTGGCCTGGTCCCGACTGCAAAGATGATTGCAGTGCTTCATTGCATAGAATGACAATAAAATCTGCTGTTTTTGTTTCTTTCATTGCTGTTTTTCCGTTAGAGAAAGTGACAGTAATGAATCAGGACACATTGCAGAGGTCAACGGTCACATTTGCCCTCTTTCCAGTGAATTTTTCTATTGGATAAGAGAACCGTGCTTTTCATTTGCCCAAAATGTCAAGTCAAGTTTCAATCAAATTTTCAGTTAAACTTGAAGAAAATGTTGTGGATCTTTGCCAGCTAACCAGCTAAACCTTTTCAATCATGTCTATGTTAGTTATTAGTTTGTATTTCATATTTGATTATCTGATAGCCCAGCTCGTGATTCAATGCTTTTCAGCTGCCAGTTCTTAATTTTCAGATGTCAGAGCTTTATACAGAGCTATTTGAGCCTTTGGCAGGTCTTGCACTGTGTGCTGGTTGCACAAAAAAACTGGTAGTGAAAAAGAACACTTGTTACACTAAATGCATATGCGAAGGATGGAATAATGTGCATCTCTAATAGTAAGGAAGACCCAGTAGTAATTGGAGTATATTCTGGTATTGGAGAATAAAAATGTGCAGCACTATCCCATTTCTCTGTGACAGCAAGCTTTTCACTTCACTTCCAGTGTGGCCAAACTAGTTCTGTTGAAGCATAACCTAACCCCTAGCTGCTCCTGGTCCAAGTCTAAATGCAGCCCTGCGATAAATTCTACCTTCATGAAATAGTTATGGCCACTTTTTGTTTGAACTCATTTAAAGAGGTGTTAGTTCAACTTTATGGCCATTGTGCAGGCTGTACAGTAGTTTGTGCAGCTGTTGAATTTTATTATGTTAGGCTGAGGTGTTTATAATGTTTGGCCCACCACATTTTTAACTTTGAGGGTAGACTCAGAATTAGAAACACATCCTCATCATAACACGCCATGCCATGACCTCCTGCTCACTTCAGAGATGAAATTGCTGTATGTTGTACTTCCGTGCGTGAGTGGCATAAGAAAGAAGTTTTAAAAATGCCTTTCTATTAATTATTCTGTAAACTATAGATTACAGTCCTGCAACAGAAGAATTCAGACAGGTTATCAATTCTTGTTAACTTGCCACTGAACCATGCTATGGGAGTTCAGAGTGTCTTTCAAAACATGCACATTGTTCATCTCCATATGGTCCGGCAGTTTGGCCTTAGCAGCTGACCACAGGATCAGGGCTCTGTGGCGCAGCCCCCCCTCAGTCTGGGCATATGGTCTCACTGGCTCCACTGGGCTCAATGATACACTAGCCACTGCCGCCATCCAGCTCACTGCCAGGAAACACCCACCCACAGACACTGAGGGTTTTGATAGCATGGAAACTGTGGTTGTTTTTG
This sequence comes from Toxotes jaculatrix, assembly GCF_017976425.1. Taxonomy (NCBI): domain Eukaryota; kingdom Metazoa; phylum Chordata; class Actinopteri; family Toxotidae; genus Toxotes; species Toxotes jaculatrix. The sequence goes on along the minus strand of NC_054405.1, from coordinate 17,038,482 downwards.
AGCAGTTTTGGCTCATGCAGTTTCTGTCATGTTTTCGTTTATTGGCCTCAGGCGTCATCCCCGCAGCAGGTTGTGCAAATGGTGTGAAACACTGTATGACGGAGACGCACTCTATGACGCACTACAGGACAGCAACACAAGCATCTGTGTTCTTTTCAGGTGAAATCACTCAGCCTTTCAGTAAAGGAAAGAAACTTCTCAAGAACAGACATATAATCACCAGTGCTCTTTTTAACCTTTGCCACATTATTTGGCCTATTGTTTACCAAGCCTGAACAAAATTCTTCTACTGACTCCAGCAATTTGAAATCAGTCATGAATTATGACTTAAATGGGCTGTATTGTGTAACCGCTCTGTCAACTCTATGAGTCAGACAAGTATTAAAAATAGTAATTTAGTCATTTTTCTTTTAATCAAAGATTTATGGGGTATAAGGCATCTGTTAAAAATAAACATACAATAAACATACATATAACACTGGATGTGTTTTTGATTTTCTTCATTGGAGGAATGTATAATGATCTTTATGGTAGCCCTGCCCTGCAGGCTCTTAGCTAATTACTGACACATCACAGCAGGAGGACTGGTCGAAAGGTCAATAAAGCCATGGACATGTGCTGTAGTGTGCCAAAGTTAAAATAAACATTATACATAGCAAAGGTATAAGTAGCATATAGCTACCGGTGTATCGCTTTTATTCATCTCTCATACTGTGAGATGAAGCCTCAAGCTGTTCTCCTTGTGTCAGTCATTGTTTCTAATTAGTGCACATTTAGAGGATGTCCTGACACACTTTGGCTGAGCCCACGCTGTGCCTTTTGATTACAAACAGACAGCGCTGATTGTGATGATAAAAGAGACTTGACCCATCAGTGCCCTTCTCTCAGTTGAGCTCGCTTACACCTTGCCAGACTTTCTGTGGATGTTTGTGGAGGTAATGAGGAGGCTTCAGCAGAGGCATTTAGTGAGACTGTAATAACAAGCACCGACTCTGCCACTGCTAAGGCTTCTAATGCCTCTAATTCAGTTAATTAGTGTGAACTTGAATGAGTAATACCCAATTAACTCTGGAGCAGAATCAATAGAGCCAATGAGTTATCAATATGATTAACTCTTAACCTTTCAGTTTAGAGGTCAGGGAGGCTTAGTGCAGAATCAATGAGAGCGCATGCGTGAGGTTTGTGAATGTGAGCATGTAGGTTTTATGTTAGCATGTTCTTTCAGTTTGTTTTGAAAAACTAATAGGTGTCATAATGTTTTTCTGAATTGGGCAGCAGCCACAGTGATGAGCAGGTTTTACTTTGGTGTGTGCAATCACCCATTCCCACACCTGTATTTAACCTTTCTCTCTTATGCCTGACTAATTGTCATTGTTGCCATAAAACACATATGATTAAAGACATAAAATGTTTTACTTCAGTGACACTGATAAATATGAAGCTGTACTCCAACACAAAACATAATGTATTAGAAAACATTTTGGAACCAACATTTTATTGTGACATTTAACCTGGTTGATAATAGTGTCTGTTTTCAGGGAGCTTAAAGCACTTGAACCAGACATTGTTCTCAAATTGCCAACTTTAAATCGTTCGTTTCAGATTCTCTTTCCTGGATACTGAAATTGGATTTCACTTCAACTGACGTTTACGTGTAAAGTCACTTTGAAACATTTTTACAAGTGGAAGATAAACATTATTGCAATCCAACAATGTCATGGCAGAGTTGGAGCTGGAACTCTGCTACAGAGGCGTATGAGTGAGTAACTGCATGATAGTGTCTCAAGCTATGATTAAAACATCTAAAAATAATTTAGTTTATGTTATTGCTGTTTGCCATCAGTTCATTCAACATGACTGCCACTGTAAATGAATGTCCTCTGAGTTCTTTGAAGTGCTTCTTCATAAGAGGTTCTTATTTCAGAGCTGTGAAGGGAGTGATCAGAGAACCTAAAAATCAAAGTGAATGAGATGACTGTTGTTTGGTTCTTTCTCTCTCCATCTAATCTTGTAAAGTAATTAAAAGAGCACTACACAAAATATGGTATGCACACACATTCAAACACACACACAAAATCAATCACTGCACATGTCCAAGGCCAGACAGAGGCAGATTTTTAAAGTTTTTAGACATATCATTTCCACTGACAAATTAAAGTACAATTTTAACAGGACTGAAGAACAATGAAAAACATTCACACAAACATGGTAACATGTTTTCATCGACCAAAACACTACCAAACATAGAAACATTCTAAACCATAATGCATAAGGCCTCTCTCATGTCCAGTATGCTTAGTTTGTTCCAAAACTACTATAATAAAGTGACTGAATATACTGTTTCTGTCAGTCCCTTGTTAATGAGCAATCATGCTCAAAAGAATGATTGCCTCAGGAGTAAGGAACAAATGGAGGCATAACTTTTTAATAGCATCATTTTTTATCTTTGGATTTGGGGAGGACATCAAGTCATTTCAAGTCAAAAAGCTAAAGTCAGAGTGAGGTCATAAGTCTTTGGAGTTAAAGTGAAGTTCCAGCTGACTGGTGTCAAAATCACATGACCCTGGTCCACGTGTGTGCACACAAACACACATGCACATGAATTTGGCAGAGATGGAGTCTGGTCACGTCCTGTAGTGGCAGCAGTTCAAAGAGATGTAACTGGCTTTGCTTGCTGTGCATGTCTCACTTCGTGCTCCACCTGTTCCTTTGCCCTGACACCACACTACGTTGGCACAGCATCCATGTACACAAGCACACACAAACATGTACTTGCACGCACACACACGCAGCATGCACGTACAATGACACACATGTGCATTAGCAAACACCTACATATGCTCACGTAGACCTTACATAGGCACTGTGTGCACACCCAAACACACACACACACAAAGTTCCCCTCTCCAACCTCCAACAGCTGCGACAACAGGAGGTTAGGGGAGTAAAATAAATGAACAACATCTGCAGACTGCAGATTAATGGGAGAAATCATCTGTAAATTAGGCATGGAGCTTATTCATCTGCTCACTCATGCATTGAGGAGAGAGAAAGAGAGAGGGAGAGAGGGAGAGAGAGAGAGAGAGAGAGAGAGAGAGAGAGAGAGAGAGAGAGAGAGAGAGAGAGAGAGAGAGAGATGCAAGTCACAACAAGGCAGCCAGCTCATCTTCTGGAATATTTGGAGAGTGTTAATTTTTCAGAGGCATTTTTAATGGTTTTAATGTCTCATAAATTCTGATTTGTTTTCCCATGAAGTGGAAATTTTCTCTCAGAGCTGCTTAAGCTGACTTATATATGAATATTCTTTCACTGTGATTGAAAGTGCTTTGAGAATGTGCAACAACAGATGATTTTTTTGATCTTCTGATCTTATTCAAAGTATTCTGCCTTAAAGGGCACACACAGTGGGTGAACAGTGTGATATAATTCACTTGAGGATGTGCTAAAATGAATGCACTGATATTCGGCTTAGCACACACATCTGCAATGATATTCAAGAGCGGCAATTCTCCAAGCAACTCCACTGCCTTAATATGTACAGTCATTTCAAAACTGTCCTCCAGCTTTTCATATCAGTAAATACAAATAGACACATTTTTGAAAAGTATTTTTTTGGGTACACTTATATTACCACCACCATTTGTCCTAGTCTGTTTATGTCTTAGACATTTTAATAAATAATAATAAGAATAAGAATAAAGTAGATCTGATTCTGGATACCATCAGATGCCAGTTAGGAGGCTGATCTGCTGTACACAATTATTTGTATAACAAGGTAAATGAATTTCAATAAACGTCTTTTGATGGCTGCACTCAGCAGCTTATCGGTTAATTATGCTTTAAGAATCTTAATCTAGAGACATTCATTACTGACTGTTGTCATAGTGTCATAGTGAGAACTGGGGGTTTCACTAAAGAATGTGTTCATCTGGGGATCTTGGAAGTCAGGGGGAAATGTGTGCCAAACCATGGTGAATGTCCATGATCACTATAAAATGTAGTACCATAAGCATCAATATGTGTTGTGTAAGAACAACACAATCAATCAATCAGACTTGGGTTGATTGACTGAGGTAATGCTAAAACAAACTCATAAAGTTTGTTAAGCACTGTAGAACAAATATAGAAAAGTGTGGAAGACGAATGCAGACAAATAAATAGATATTTGACTAACCTGTGAAAAAAAGGTCAAAAAAAGTCAAATAAAACCAATAAAACAGATAAAAGGCAACAAACACGATAAAAGTTGAAAATGAAATTATGGCTGTAGAAAATTAAAAGCAAAAACCAACTGTCAGAGCCCAGCTCAAGGCTGGATAAACCCAGGAGAATGAGCTGTAACTCAGTTATTTTAAAAACTTTAATTTACATAACCAAAAGAGAAATTAACTGAAGACAAAAATAATTTCAACAAAACCAAACAGGAAGCCAGGGGAGTGAGAGCAAGTGGCTGACCTAGGGTCTGTCTCAATAACCACATTTGTGGTCTTGAGCACTTAAGTCACACGTCACACCAAACATTACAACTAACTTTTAAAACACACACAAAAAAAACAAAGTTTAACTTCCACTTCCATTATTTGATTTCAAAGGACTATATTAATAAAAATGAAATACCATATCGAACAGATTTCTGACATTTAAAGTAAAAGACAGTGTGTATGGAGAGAAAATCCTGTAGCTGCTCTACAATAGGTTGAGGATTAACTGGATGAAAGTGAATTAAACTCTGTGAGAAAGTTATGAGAAAACAAAGTAGAAGAACAAAAACGGCAGTGTTGTTTCTCTTTTGATTAAAAGTTAGTGGGCAGTTGTGGCCCTCAGCAAAGATCATCTTCTGAGAAGAACCAATAATTGCCTCAATGCTGGAGGTCAAAAGAGCAGACCAAATAATGGAAGATAAAATGAGTTACTTCCAGGATCGAGACAAAGGACCTGTAGAATCTGTCCGAGTCTAACTTTTATTTCAGTACTTAAGAAAACATAACTTTAATTAAATACTGTCAGGCCAGCTCCAGTTTGTTTTGAGAAGCCCACCAAAAATTACTTCTTCCTGTCATTATACTTTTGTTATGAGACAAAAAAAATGATAAAATAATGAGTGTCTGTCCAGTGTAAGTCCCTTTGGGAGCTAGACTAAAGTATGAAAGTGACACTAACAAGCATTAATTAAAATTTCATACTAAGAGACATTGCCTGATGAAAGTAAAAAAATAAAATAAAATACATAATACAAAAATAAAAATACAGAGAGCAGTTTTGAAATAGAGCTAACAGGGAAAGCAATGATTTTCCCTTTATATTCAAAGTTCTGCTCTCCAACTTGTCAAAAAGAACCTACTTCTTTGGAATAAGGACTGCCAATTTAAACCATAACAACACCTACATGTCAATGTCATGTAAAGCAAATGATCCACATATGTGTGTACATATGTAAACTGTAAGATTGATTTCATACTCAAATCAAGATCTCACTGAGAGGCTGTGTGTGCACTTATATGAACAGGACAATACGATATCTAACACAGTATGTTGATTATTGTAAAGTGAAGGATACTGTGCCTTAGCCATTTGTCTCTGCTATTGAACAGTCAGTTCTGTTTTCAAGTTACATATTGGTGAGCAATTTACATTTTCAGAAAATATGCCAGCATAGAGATGTCAGTAGTTTATTTATTCATTCGAGGTAGATGGTTTCAAAGAATGATGGACGTAATAAAAATGAACGTAACAGGCCAAATTCCTTATTAAGTCCCTCATTACAAGTTTTCTCACATAAAAATTGAAAAATATGATGTATGATCTGGTAAATTGTATGTTTTAACAATGTCTGTAGGCAACCTATTTCTTCGCTGTTATTTATTACATTAATTTTATGTAAATGGATTGAGGAAAAAACCCAGAAGAAGTTGGTCCTAGAAAGCAGGGGCTGAAAAATTCTCATTAAACCTGAGGTGACATGTTGACAACTGAATTAAAATGGTACTGAACATGTAAAAGTAGGCATCACCTCCCACTCAAAGTCACTGTAAACTCTCCCAACTTCTAATTTTTGCCGTTCACACCCCCAGCCATACTTGTGCTCAAGAAAAATTGACAGGCAAAGAGGGCCGAAACTCCTAATAGCACAGTGACTCAGCCTACATATTAAACTTTCACCCTAAAGAATTGAAATCTGCTATGCAAATCTCACATATTAGCATATGCACTTGAAAATAAGAACAGCTGTGATGCTTATAACTGAAAATTCAGTATGATATGTCTGCAAATCCATCAGCACATTTGTAAAAGTTGATTGAGGTCACACTGTCCCACAGTAATGCATATTCAAATACAGCCATTTGTCCAATTTTATTGATTCTGCTGTGGCACCTAGACTCTTTATTAGTTGGCACATAATGTTCCCCCTGGCTTGGCCTTCGAAAATGAGCTACAAGCTTAGCAATGGCCCGTGGCCAGTCCCCGCCTTCATGAAGAATAGGCAAGTAGCAAGGGGCCAAGCCATTACCATAGCACAAATTGACTTTGCTTGACAAAATCATTTTAAATTGAACACTGTAAGAGATTTTTTTGAGCCAAATGAAAACACTGTCGGTGAGAATTTGAATGGATGGATGGCCGAATGGAAGGAACAATGATCACACAGATATATTGTGCACTAAGAATAATTTCAGCTAGTGTGACAAGGTTTTAATTGTAACATTGTACTTATAATGCATCCTCCTTAGCGGGCTGACACCCATCGACTGTAGTCATGCAGAGCCAATTATATCTGTGGGTCATTCATGACACGCTACAAAGGTCAACATCATCAGTGTATTCCAACCTGTTCATCTACCCATCTCAGCATGAGTCTGGCCTTTAATACAAGTATGCTGTCATCATTAAGTAGAGACTGCCACAGAACATGAGCCAACGTCTATTTTGATAGTGTCCTAAAGCATGCCATCAATGGCAATTATTACTGCTGTAGGTCCTTGGGATGAAAATGGTAAGGGCCAAGCTAATTATATGGAGCCTGAGCATATTGATCCAGTGGGACAAGCTTTCTAATCATTGGCCTCATGCTGATAAAGTGTACACGGCTGCTGAAGTCAGTCTGTCAATTCCATTTCAGGTAATATGCTGCACCAATGAGCTCTCCTTAGGTGTCTTCCTGCAGCAGGAATCTTATTTTAAAGGACGTATGCTCCACACATTTTAGAGACTTGAGCTGGATCATGTTCTAAAAAATGTCATCTTTATTTAAATCTGGTCTGTTTCATTGTAATGAAGAGTGGTTTTACAACGTTCCCTTGTTCCAGCTGCTAATGAGAATACATGGGGGAAGTAGTGAAAAACTTTTGTCCTTCAAGCACGAAGCTGAGAAGATTCACATTAATTCACATAAAAATGCATGTAAGGAGTGTTCCGCCTTCTTACTCTGTCTTGCTGACCTTTATTAAATTCTGTCTGCTGTTGCTCTGTCAGCTCTGCTCATTATTTGTCTTTCCTAACTTTGCCCTCATTTTTCACTGACGTGCACTTTCAAATCAAGTTTACTTTGAATGAATTGTTTGATGCTAATAAACCATCACAAGACTTTGATGAAAAGGAGGAAACTGAGTAACTCTGTATTCCCTCTGAGCTCAAAGCTAAATGCCTTTTAATTGATTGCTCTTAGCTTGAATGCAGCTTGTTTCACTGTCGCGTTTGTGTTAGTCTGAAACACCCTGACTTGGTGGGTATTGAGATTTTATTGTATTTTTGCTTTATTTTAGAGCAAACGCAGAGGAGACATTCACATTCAGGATAGTTTGCATGGTAACAAATCAATTTATGTTTCATGCATTTGTTTTCATTTCCCATGATCATCCAGTACCCTAGAGAGTTAGAGTTCACCCTATCATAGTTTTTTTATCTGGACAGTAGACAGTAGATGCTTAAAAAATATAAGTTTTTATATCTTAGGTACATCTTACATCAAATCATTTTATATAAATAAGGTGTCTACCTCATTTGATGCAACAGCAGCTAGTCTCATCCATCATTGAACATATGAGAAAAACAGCAGTCCAGTACCCATGACAGAGCATTCAGAGCTAACCTTAGTAAGCACCGCTAGTTAAATTATTGTTGCATCAACGTTTGTGCACTTTCGGGAGACCTTATTAGCCCACTACAGCTTGTAAGACAGGTATCAAGTGGAGAATCAACCAAGCACTACAGCTAGCGAGCTAATGGTTAGCAACTGGTCGACCACCACCGATATTTGAGACCATCAATAGCCATGTGTTTCACCAGTAAATGATTACATTAACTCAAGAAACGTTTAATGAAAATTTAGCTTGCTGCTGTGGATAATGGAAGGCCAGCAGTCAGGTTGGTTAACAAACCCTTTCATTTTCCTGTGAAAAGTTGGGGATTTTACTAACTTTCATGGACAGTTGTGTTTCCAGCTTTTCCACAGATGACCTAGTTCCAGATCAGGCTTTACAGTAAAAGTAGCCAGGTTAACCTAGCAAACACAAAGTATCCCACCAAAGCATTTTCCTGCTTCCATCAGTGCCCCCCTGCCCTGTTCGGATGACAGTCTCCAGTGTCACTGCCCTGCCTGGCCATTAGCATAGAACAAAGTTTTTTTGAACAAATGAACTGAATTTTACTGAAATCAAAGACAATCCAATTTTCTTTTCCTCTCTTGCAGTTTTTGCCCTCATGCTTCAGTCACACAACTTTCTTTAATCTGTGCATTCGTGCTGCTCAAACTGTATCCTACATTAGTAATGCCTCCTTCCCTTCCTTGTGTGCTTGTATTTGTCTGTGGTTTGCAGTATATCTGTTTGGCGAACTGCATGTGTGATCAGATATGTCTCAGCATACTGTAGTGCCCTGTGTGAGCATCTACAAGTTTGTTATATATATATATGCATATGTGTATGTCTAGGCGGACCCTGCCCCTGTCTCAGCAGGTCACTGGTACACTGGCTCCAGTGTCTGGTGGCAGCTGTCTCTCTGTGTGCCCCCGTTTCAGGTGACAGTGTGGCTCTTCATGTCATATCATTGTACTGCCTCAGAGCTTAGACACCAGTCTTCTGGCTCAGCTGCTCACTGTGAGACTGGGTAGCTCTCCCTAAAGAAGGAAGGTGCTCCAGAGATAAAAAAGCACAATGCTTATTCACACGCCAGAGAGATGCTGAATGTGTCTGTATGTGTTCATGTAGGGGTATGCATGTTCTTTACTGTGTCATCCCTCCAGTATTTTGGGATAGAGGTTTCCAAAGCTCACAGCTCACAGTAGGATGAGCCAGAAGAGACATTCACTTCTGTTTGTATATTATGTTACCCAGGGGCATACTGATATAATGAATACATCCTTATCTGGAGTGAGCAGTACACTTGCTGATACTTTTTGCTAAGTGTACTTAGACGATTTCACATTTAAAAACGTGCAGTCCTCCCTTTGTACACTGCAGTAGTAAATCTGTGGCCCTCTGAATTTTGTCTGAGGAGTAAAACTATGTCAAGGTAATGTGAGTCTGTCCATCCGTAATGTGAGTCTGTCCATCTGAGGATGTCAGTGTGTCTGTGTTGTTAAACAAAGAGAAAACAGTGAAAAACTTTTAAATTCTTTTTGACAGTCATATCAAGGCCTATTCATTGATTTTAAAAAATGAGGGCTTCACTTACCCCTGTACACAGACAAATTTTGGTCATCTCTTACTATTGTGGATTTAGAGAGAGGGCACTTGAGATTAGAAAAAAACGCATTTGCAGGTGATGGCCTTGGTACTGCAGACACATTCAGGGTTCCACATCGCCCAAGAAAAAAATTCCATGATGTCTGCCCTGCACGCAGCTTTGCTTCTCAGTTTGTATTCAATTACTACACTTTTGCTCACTGGCCCACAAGACCAAACTACAGTCTCTACTTTATATGGTCAGTTTACTTTTGAAATTGTTTATTTCTCTGCTCCTAACTTTTCCACAAAATGCAGACCTTATCTTGAGACACAGAATGTCTATTTCCATACAAATTAAAGTTTGACAAAGGCTTTTCAAAGCAAAATAGAGGTATGTTTGAGGGAGGCAATGAGGGAGGGGGCGGGGGGGCTAAGCCTCTGAGAAACTGGCCCTGTGGGAGGGAGAGGACTAGAGAGTAGGACACCAGGCAATTCATCAGTGACTGAGAAAGCTGTGATCCATTGCAACCACCAGCATACTAATGTTCTTCTCCTGACTGGATATGTCACTCTCCTTCCTGATGTCAGTGCATGAGGGTGCCAGTTTAATCTCATATAACAGATGTTCGGAGGAAATCTGTCGAATTTAACTTTCACTGTGGCGTTGATGAAAAATTCATTCTGACAGGTTTATTCCACATCAGTAAAAACAGTTGCACAATTGATGTCTTCATGCAAAAAGCACATAAAGGTAGCTCTCTGAAGAAGACTGTTGGTTTTCATTATCTGATCAGTCATAACCTCGGGCTAAAACCACAAAATGCACTTTTTCGCACTTTTTTTCACAGACAGACGCACTTAACGGGCATGTAGCCTACCTGTGAAGTCTGGAGTGCCAACTGGGGTCCTGCTGTTGACGTCAAAGCCTCAAACAGCTGCCATTCTGCTAGTGTTATCAAGGAAATTTCCACTGTGCCAGACACGGGATGTACAAAAAAAATCTCATGAGCAGAAAAGAGAGATTTAGATTTGAGACCAAGATTAATGGATATCACTAATTAAAAGTGAAGGAGGGGCCGTTGTTTGGGTTAAACTTGGAGCTGATGGAGATCTCAATGCTTTGCAGAGATCATGTTCTAAACGATGACTCATACTTTCAAAAGATAACTGTAGACATAAGCTGTTTTGAAACAGATTTGTTATAAAAGGTGAAACTTGTACAGTGCAGTACAGTACAGCGAGTAGTAAAACAGACTATTTTTGAAGTTACTACTGTAACTTTAGTTCATATGTTGACTGTTTATTTCAGGCACCAATCCTTGTGCAATCATGATTATACTGAACAGTGCCTGTGACCAGTGTCTTTATTGATACGAAATTATGGCCATTTGAAGCCTGCAGCAGAATAGCTAATTAAGAAAGAGACAGACTCAGACTCATTGTGTAGCTGATGTTACTGAACTCATATGGATATGAACAAGTGGACACGTCAGTAGTCGGTTGTCATATACTGTAGGGGAGATGCCTGTTCACCAATTCACATAAATGCGTGACCACAGATGGATACATTCACTGTTATGTGAGACACGGTGTCAGAGGTTGACAGACATCTGAAATCTTGTCTCATAGCACATTTTATACCCTCAGACTTGATGCAACATGTGCTCTTCATAAATGTCATACTACATTCAGCTTGTGTCTCACATGGCTACAAAGTCAAACGGTCTAAAACATCCACACAAGACAGCAACGGCGTTCTGAACACCACGATTCTGATTGCCTGAAGAACTATAAACACTTGAAATTTTCTCCACTTGACATCTACCTCTCCTCTATTTTGTCATGGCCTTGTACCCCACATGAGTGCGAATAGTAATCAAACACAAGCTTGCAATCCACATTTCCAAAACACCCATCAACCCCCTGGTGTTCAGTATCAGCACGCATTATGATTGGTTGAAGAAAACAAACAATCAGAATTTTTTTCTGAAGCCTCTGTTGGTGCTTTATTGTTCCTTCATCTCTCCTCATCCAGTTATACTGATGGTACTTGAAGTTTTTTTTTCCTTAATCAAAAGGCCTCTCTCATTTCTCCTTCATGTTTCAGGAGCTTACACCAGGCAGGTGCAGTTCAAATCTGGCATTTCCATGTCAAAAGAAGAGTTCGTACATAGACGGTGTTTTCTCTCAAGACAGCTTCAATTAAAGTTGTGTTAACTAATGTACTGGTTCTGATACTGTAAAGGCATTGCTAATTGCTATACTCAACCTTGCACTGATGACACTTGCCTGGATTCTACTTTTCATGTTAAATTAATTCATCTGCAGATGCATTTTTGAGTCCCAAGGTGCACTGGGCTTTGTACATATCTACAGAGGCCTCTAGACACATCACCAGTGGTGTTCCTGGAATCATTGTGTGCTTTGGGCTTACAACACCATATGCCCTCCTATTGGTGACCCAGCCATGGCTGATCATAGCCCAGCTTGTGTCCAGCTGGGGTCTGACTCCACGGCTCTCCCCTTTTTGGGACACAGCCATCTTGAAGCCTACTCTATCGCATCAGTGGTACTGCAAATTGCTCTCCTCTTCCTCTCTGCCTTGATGTCCAAATTGCTGAAGGCTCTGGCTAACAAATGGCCTGCAAATCCCCTGCACCCACCTCGCTCTCCACCCAGCCTGTAGGCAATTACTGACCAGTACTGTGTTGCGGGTCCAAAGACCAGTCCCACAGTAACAATACAGAATTCTATTAAATACAGAAGACAGGTAAGCAGCAATAAAGAGAGAGAGTTATCTGTGCGTCATCCAGGTTGCTTATTTCTATTTTACAGCAAAACACATAAACACATTTACACAATTCCACTGAGTGTCAGTTTCTGTTTCAGTCCATAACTATAGTTCAAGTGCATGAAACATCCAAAAATACCAGTGCCACAATATTACTACACAGAATCTATTCACAGTCATAGTTATCTCACATTTCTGGGGTAAATGTGTTTTCTACCACACACAACATTCCCATACACATTGTCACCTACAAATAAGTGAATCAAAACTACTGTAACAATATAGTGCAAGTCACTACAGTACCAAACTGTATCTATGCCAAGCAATCACTCATTTTCCATATTCTGGATGTGCACAATTAATAAACAGCTTTCACTCCCAGAGGAATATTCAACCTTTCCAATGTAACTACCATATTTTATAGTATTCTTCACAAAACTGCATCTCTGTAGCTTTAAAATACTTAACCATGAAACACTTTAATTTTCCTTTAAACTGCCACAGCTTTCTTCACGTACAGGAAACCAAATAAAATAGTTTGCAAAACAAATAAATCTTTAAACCTTAGCGACCTGCCAGTAAGACAAGGTAAAGGGTGAAATAGACCCGCAGCGCAGCGTCTGCAAACCGAACAGCTTTGAACCTGCCGCCTCGGCTCTGGCGGGATTCTTCAGTTCTTAAAGTTCAACAAAATGCTCTAATGACATTCAAGCGTCCTTGTAACAACTGCCAACGTGAAGCAAAGCTCTAGCGAAGTGATATTGGCGCATTTTACCGAGTACTGACCTATAGAATCCAGAAGAAAGCTGAGCAGCAATGAAGAGGTGGCGATATCTGGGCGTCGTCCAGGTTGCTTCTGGGGTGTGGGCGGAAGTTCCCCCCCTTAGACGAACCTGGGCGCAACAGTTCCCCTGCCAAAAGTTCCACCTGCCCCGCTCATAGATGCCACAAGTGCGCAACAAGACGCCACCGCTTCGCCGTGATTATGGAGGCTTGAACTTCTCAACAGCATGCGAATTTCTTATTAGAGATTTCAGCGAAATCTACCCTAAGTGGACTTAACTGGCCAAGATAGTTTCTCTCTGCAGAACCGCATCAAAACAGCGCCCATGGGATAATGCGCATTGCAAGTTGCGGAGAGACACTGCATACTTAATTTTAATTCAGCTGCAGTAGCCTACAATACACTACAGCAAAAAAAAATGCATTAAAAAGCCTGAGACATGTCAAGGGATCTTTTTCAGTTTGTTAATATAGTTTTTATTGCATATATATGCTATTTGAAAACGTATATAGCGAACTTTTTTTTATTTCAAGTTGGCAGCACGCCGCCTTATTAAAATAGTATGAGCCAGTCCAGATGGGGTTTTTTTTTCAAATTGTTTTATCCGAGAATACTTTCTTTATATTCATGTTAAAAGAGCGCAGCTTTGTGCAATATGTATTTTAGAAGTTACGCATGGGAGTCAATTGACGGCACTTATTTTATTTGATACAGCCTATACTTTTCAATAAAAAGATTCTAAATTGACATGCTTTGATATCATTCTCATATATCCCGCATATCATTTCTCATCTTAAAATCAATAAATTTAGATAATAGAAACATTTAATAAAAACATTTGTCCTGCCGGTCACGTTGCCCGGTGCCACGTTTTTCTAGTGGAAACCCTGAATTAAAAATTATGAACGTGAGGCTCAGACGGCGTCACCAAAGTGTCGGCTTGTGCCTACACCGTTCATAAACTGAACTGTAAGGACGTCACATTCATAAACGTCTCCAAAATGAGTGTCCCCCTCTGTTGCCTCCGGCTATTGCCGAACTATGCCCACGTGACCCAAACTTAGTGCATCACCATGGTGACCAGACAAAACCAGTCGATAAACCAACAATCACCAAAAAAGAATATGGCTCCTACAGATGGTATTGAAACTGGTACCATTTCTGTTTTTTAAGACCCCGGGGTATACCATATTACCATCCAACCCCAGTGCCTATCACCATATTATTAAAGATATAAAAATATGTCTGTCTGTTTAGTTACTTAAATTAAATAATACAAAAGCGGTTGCACAATTTTGTGGCGTACCACAACCGCATACTTGGAAAGCTTCCTTTCAAAGGCCTCTTAAAAGCAATCTTCCCATGTGACTGTCACCTCTAGCAGTACATCTTGCTCAGTGTTCTCAGACACTAGGGCAATGTCTAGTGGCACGGTGGTGGCTGCAGTATGGTTGAAGAACAGCTACTGTTCGAGGTCCATTAACAGCTGCCAGTCTTTCCTGAGGTCAGGATTCCTGTAGATTTTTGGAGTTTTGGCTGCTCCCCATCTCAGACAAAGGCGATGGCCTGCTGGGAGTGTCAGGACCGCTTTGCCCACTGGTTTTGTTATCAGGTAATTTGTTGGGATTGGAAATGCTTACACTTTTGGTTTCACCTCAGCTCTTTCGTTGCAACATGTTTGGTATTCTATCCAAGTCTGAGTGAGGAATTGAGGATGCAGAGGGCAAACACAAGGCAGGATTTATGAGAATTTAGTACATTGCATCACTTGTTTACTCAACTGCTATGCAATTATGCAAACCTGTAGGAGCTTTAGAAAACACAGTGCCAGTGTTTTGGCCTAGAGCGACAAATGAGCAGAGAAATAAAGCACTTGCACAATACACTGATATTTTGCAAGGATGATTGTTATTGGTATTATTATTTTTTGCTTCTTTGATTCTAGTTTTAAAAAGCAACAACATTGAATGCAGCATAGCAGTAAATTTGTGCAGAAAAAATATCAACTGAGATTTTGTCTCTATTACATTAATTTTTTTGTCTTTATTAGGTTTATACATTTTCAAGCTTATCATTCTGTTGCACCATTGTTGCCCTCCAGTCTACTGTTCCTATGTCTATGACTTGTTTGTTTTTGTATGCTCACTGATTTATGTTTATTTGTGCATATTTTAAGTATGTGCTGCACTGCTTCTTTTATTTTTAGTGGCAGCCACAAAGCAAGTTTCCTTTGAAGGAACAATAAAGAAAAGCGATGTGACATGACACAATGCAACATGAAGTCTTTTGCTGAAACACAAATAAAGATTTAAAGACATCTTAAGAAGGATAGCATAGTGGTGTATATCTGATGCTTGAATGAGCTATGACCGTGCGCATGTGTTATTCCACATTTTATGTAACCTGGATTTTCACTTCATTCAGTTGTATGGATCCAGAGTAAATGAGGACTAGGAGTAATCAGATGGTTCAACCTTTCCTATTAAATGATAAGAAGGCCATCTGCTGACAGGTCTGCATGTTAAGAGACTTGCCACTGACAAATACAACACAGTCAATCCAATTTCTCTCTTCTGCGTCGTTGTTCATCAAAGGCAGCCCAGGGGTGAAGGTTACAAGGGAGAAAGTCTAATGATGTGTGGACCAAATCAATCTATTTCCACTCCACAGTGGCTTTTCTCAACAATATAAATTGAGCGGGCTTCTATTTCCCATCTGTACTCCACATGTGTTAATGTGTTAAGCAAGGTTTAGTCAGTGAGTGAGGTAAAAACTCTGATAATGAGACTTATACACTGAAGGTGTTGCTGCCACATTTTCAGTTGTCTGTCTGATACTGTGGTTCACGGGTATTCACTCGTCACGCTCACAACTGTGACCCTGCTAAACTTCTTTTAAAATATGGTGCATCAACCGTATTGCTGCAGTATAGTGGTGGCGGTGGAGGAGGAGTATTACTTGGACATATCCAGTGTTCACATTATTAGCTCATGCTTGATTATTCCATATAAAGTCCTTTACACTAAAATGAATACATTTTTAACATGCACAGCTGCAGCGTTAGTGTGAATTCACACCAGAAGACATGAGCTCCCATCCATTCAACCCACGCCAACTCCAACCTTGGATATGAACTGTCACTGTCCTAAGAACCAGCTGTCCTGTCAGCAGCACAGCTCCTGTTGAGCTGACAGGACAGCCGGTGACCAAACTGTCCCTACCAGGCTGACTAATTTCAGAATTCGGCTTCATTAAGAGTATGCAGGAGGGAAATTGCTTTTTATTGTTATTAGTATTGCTATATCTAGTGTTTTTCACTGTAGCTCTACTGTACATGACCATAGTGAAACTAGGTAGCTTATGCTGACTGACACAGTTCTCAACATAGAGATAGCAGGTAATTTGCGTGATTTGAACGGCTGCCTCTGGCTTCACCAAGTGCATTGGAGGAAAAAAAAAATAGACTGAGTGCAAAATGCCAAGAGCCACATGAGGCATGTCACACTTGCTTATCTGTCAGAGTCAGTGTGGACTGTTACATTTAATAAAATATAAGGGTATCTGTTCCATTGGGGGGACGACTGATCTGGTACTTCAAAATAAAGAAAATGTGCCCACTGTAGCCTTTTAGTCACACTATGACTGAATACAGAGAATGTACAATGCATATGTGTATATAGCCAAAAACTCCAGTATATTTGTCAGTATTTATGTTACTTTAAAAGATGAGGTTGGCAAGATTCTAGATATTAAATTTTTAGCCAAGAAATCCCACGGAAAGACCAAAACCAACAATGATTTGATCTTACTAACAACTGTTGTCTCTGTAACCAAAGCCTGATAAAGCTTACTCCTCTGTGCCAAAGTGCTCCGGTGTCCAAAAACTATTAGAAGTGCATTAATGAGCCACACTGTGACACTGGGTGGCACGTTCTTCCATTACCATGAAAAATGGGCTCTGTAGTTTGAAATGAGTCAATCCCATATTCCTCATCATCCTGTTGTAAACGCCAAACATATTAATCAGCTATATAAAAACTGTTTTAGGAAGTCATTTTTTTCAGTGAAGCTATTTTGAACTGTAAGAGGTACATCTTACTTACATTTTAATAAGCAGGTATTTTTATATACCTTTTTTGTGCCCTGCTGAAAAATTTATGTTCATAAATTCTGCTGTATAATTTGTTGATTTCTAGATGTTTGTTGGGCTTCAGTACAGGTTAAGAGGTTAAGATGACCAATCTTGAGAATTGTCAAAACTGTGGCTCATTAGGGCAGCTGTAGGCAGCAGCTGTGGCTTGACTATGAGCTGAAGGACACATCCTTGGTTTTAAGGTCAGCAGCCCTGTTAGTCTGTCGGTCTTAATCACCTTTCACATTAGCATGTGGGCACGGCTGGGGATCGATCGTCTTCCCACACTCTCCATGTGTTCTGGCCTTTGTTCAATCACACTTGTCTGATTCGAATCAACTATAATTTATTTGTCTTACAAGTGGAGGAGACGCATACCAACCCAACTTAATCAGTGTTGGAAAGGAGAAGGCTGGTAACGATCGATCCCTTTTTCTCCCATCACAGCCTTGGCCTTCGGGTTAGGCAGCACACCAGCCAGAGACAGATATACTTAGCAACCATGCATTGTTTTTAATTACATGTCTCCAACAAATAAAAACTACAGACTTTATGATATCAGTGTGTTTGTTTAAAATCCAACCACACTGTCTATGTTGATGGACAATATAGACAGTGTGGGGTGTTGGGAAGCATGAACAACATGTCAGAAGGCAGAAAGAAAAGGACAGGTTTGCTCACCTACATTAGATGGAGAAGAGGTAAAATCCTTTTTTCTGTATATCTCATACACTTGTGAGTGTGTAGTGCAGCATGGCTTTGTGTAACTGTTATAGACGACCACCCAATAGATATTTAGTTGGACAAGTTAAGCATGAGACAATGTTTGTATATTAAGATCCTGGATTATGCGGTTTGAAAACGTGTAATTACTTGAAGAATTCCTTGAGGATTCTTTTACAAAGTGCTCTTTTATACCACCACAGATTCTTTGGCTTCAATTTTGATGGTATCAGTGTCTTAAAGTTCCCATATGAATGTCTTACCATCTGCTGTGTCTCAGCTCTGTAACTCAGCCTACATATATCCACCTGTTAGACCTGTGCAGTGTTTTGAGAGGCTGCCTGATTTATTCTCATATGGCGTAATTCCTAGAAAATTGTTTTCACTTTACTGCAGAGAAATGGGTCAGACAGTTGAAGGATTTATAAAGCTATGACTATATAAAATGTTGCATGTTGTATGCTCTCCCGAATTTACAATCATAATTGTGATAAAGTTTACTCTTACCATGTGACATTCATGTTTTTATGTGGATGTTTTACATAATTGTCTTTGTGTTGCACTTTGCACCGCCCAGTGGTTTCCAATAGAGAAGTCTTTCACACAAAGATACTGAATAATTTTTTTCCTGAAATTTTTTTGTAAATACATTTTGCACTAGAGCTGCCAACAAGTACAGCATACAAATAAGCTTAGCACTTTAATGAGATGAGAGTGGAGTTCAATAAACATATATATATATATATATATATATATATATATATATATACACACACACAGACATGATTCAAATGTCGCCAGGCCAGTTTGGTGTCAGTTTCACTAAAAATGTGATACTGAACCCTAGCTTGCATTCAGCAGCATTTTTCCTTGCATACAAACAGCACGTACAATGTGTTTGCTCTTATGGGTACAGTATGTGTCAAGTGTAGTGTGTGTGTTTGTGTGTGTGATTAAAATTAACTGGCATGGTTGGATGTAGTAAGTGATGGCAATATGGGATGCATGGAAGCATCAGTGTTCCCTGTAGAGAACCAATTAGATGGAAGCCTTGGGAACCCTCACAGCCATACGTTAGCTTGCCAGCATGTTATAGGCCAAATGTAGGGAGGGGGCCTTACTTTCCACACACACACAACAGCACACACTCTCACAAGCACACATACATAATAAACAGCACAGACACACAGAGATACAAACAAGAGCACATATGCAGCAGCCATAAACAAATTGCCATTTCTAAGTTTCACTGCAACTGTTTTTCAAGTGGTGACTTGAAGTGAATCACATTCTCAAGCTGCTCTTTTCATCCCTTTATGTTTTGATGTTTGAGGGCTGCTTAAAATGTCAAAAGCACTCAAGAACAAAGTATTCAACACTCAAGAGTTGTGTCAGACGACGTGGATCTGAAAGAAGGATGCAAACAAGGAAAAAGTTATTAAACGCAGTTTGCTTTACTTTGTACTTCAGTATTTCTTCTTGTATAAAGACTACTCTTATGGAATTGGTGCATAGTATGGAATTCAGTAGAATGAGTAACATCTATCTAGCATTACAGATTCATCTACAGATCATTTGCAACATGCATGTATAATGCTGTTTGATTGGATATGTAGCCTACATAGGCCATCAATACTGGCTTCAGTCACCTGGGCCCACTAAGCCACTGCTTCCGGCAATCCATTCAAATGATCAATATCACTGGTGCTCTGTTGTAGCTAGCAGCTGTTCTTGGTGTGTATAGGATTTTGTCTCAAAGCCCGCACAAATTAACATCATTTAGTTCAGTTCTTTACATGCACACACACATTTAAGGAAAAAAAAAAAGCTAACTAATGTTGGTGTAACTATACGTTCCCCTCTCTGTCTTCCATGCATGCTGAGTTGGTATGTGGTGGGATGGTAATTAGTCAAGCAGGTGGGAAGTCATTAAGGAACAGACGCTCTGTTCTCACCAGAGGAGAAACCTGAGCAACAGAAAATAAGTTACTGTTGTATGGAAGATGTATAATGTAGTTACGTGTGGTATCCATTGTTTTGGAAACTGTATTTATTGAGGAACTATCAAACCATAAAACACTCTGGCAAGTGCTATCTGTAATCCAAAAATAAACATAGCTGTTCAGGCCAAAATTGATTTGGAGAGGATAATCATCTCATGCAAGACAATTCAGTTAGCACTGGGAGCAGTCATAGATAGATTTTAATGGTTGCCTCACTGGGAATGGGGTGTCAAGGAAATCAGTGCTACAATAATCCAAATTAACCTTTCCTCATATAATACTGCAAAACACTTTCAGCTTTTAAAGTAGTAATAATAGATATTTTTTGCCACTTGGGGGCAATGAAACAAATTTTCAACACAACACTGATTAACACCTTTTAAAGCTGAACATGCTAGAAAATCAGTTGTTTATTTATACATTGAGCAGAGACAGATCATCATTATCATTTGAGAGTCCAACAATCACTCTCCTTTTAGCTCTGGTTTGGTTTCCAGCTCTTTAGCTGCTTAATGATCCAACACTTTCACCAGCTAGTTGTGAACATGCTGAGTAGTCTGCAGTGGATTTATCAGAGGTTTTTCACTGAAAACAGCTGCCTGCTGCTGCTGCTGCAAATAAGGTTGAAGAGAGCAGTGAGACTGAACTAAACTGTATGACTGCAAGTTGCTGACTTAAAAAAGGAGATAAAAAAAAAAACTAGACAATTCCCCTGAGGGAAATCACGAGAGTGGTGCGGTGTGCTGTGCTGTTACTGTAAAGCAGAAACCAAAATATATTCATGACCTTTGTAAATGAAAGAATGATAGAAGAGGGGGTGGGAGAAGAAGAAGAGAGGGAGCGTAGGATGGATAGAAAAGGGTCTGATTCACAGAGGGGAGAGGAATTATAAAAATGGGCTAGTATGGAAAATCACTCTAGGAAGGAAGGGAGGACAGAAGCAGGAGAGTGTTTGTCCTCTCATTTCAACACTAAAAAACAGGTGAGTTTGATCTTCATCACAGCTCTGAGATCAGTCTGACTGAAGCCTGCAAATCATTGCCTCTGATTTCAGAGAAGCCTCAGTCCTTCACGCAAATCACTGGTCTGTCATTCTCTCATTTTATTGCAGTTTGATGCATAGTTCCTGACGACCCCGTGCTGTGTTCTGCTTCACAGTCAGACTCTGGACCCTAACACGGTGTTGAACTCAGGTTTATTTCTGGTTTGAGTCCAAAGAGAACAAAACCGTTTCTGGCTTCACAACAACAGGTCTCTCACAGTCAAGTTCAACTCAGACCAACTCAAAAGATTTAAATAAATTTCAATAAAATATGAACACATTACTTTGGGTCTCTAATTACATCACATTCAGTTATATCATGAACATACTTATCGCAGTTCAACACAGACTGACCAGAGACTGGAAAAGACACAGAGCATCAGCTAACAATAGGAGAGAGCAGAGCTAACTGAAATTCATTCATAAAAAAACACACTTGGTAAATATACAGCTTTAAGACAGAGTCAGAAACAGTCTAAATGAACAATAATTACTTACAACAGCACTATGTCATATGAATCACCTCATTTTGACCTTATTCACTATACATTGGAGAAGTTCTGGCCTGTTAATGACACCAAATTACTGCCAAAATGTGAGAACTAAATAAAAGACAATACAAAGAATGAAACACTAAAAAGTACAAGATTTTCTTCATCCAAGTGACAAAATTAAATGAGAAACATACGAGAAAAGGGACAAAAAAATCATTTGACTTCTTTGACATTTCCTTTAAAAAAAAAAAAAAAAAAAAGTAGACAAATACCAGCACATGTTCAGACAGCTTCTCCAGGGTTTGGATTCAGGTGTTCAACTTCAAGCATGTCACAAGCACATAGCTCAGTAGGAGCAAATTAATCATTATTGTTCAACCTAGTAAACTTGACACATCTATTAGGGTTTCACAGTGGTCACTGCATTCATCATCACCACTAGATGGAAAATGAAGCAAATATACCCAAACTGGGTGCATCTTTACAGTCATCTGAGCTATCTGAGTCGTCTCTCTGCCAGGCTTTCTTCCCTTACCCTATCCACCACGCAATTAAAAAAAAAAAAAAAAATGTACAAACCCACCTACACTTAAACCTGACCCAAATAACCCCACATCGCTTGATACTGCAGTAAATCTTGTCCGTAATTGACCGTACGTAGCGCTTTACAGGGGCGGATAAATTCCCCTGCCGGGAGGCCTCCCTATGTGCCGACGCCAAAAAACATAAGAATCGCAAAACTTTTCCTCATTGCACCTAACTTCAACCCAGAAAGGTCCTACTCCAGTCTCCCCTTGGAACGAAACTTGGCAGAGCGAGACGAGCCAGTGCTTGACCTCAAAGTCCAACTCACCCTCTCTGTACAATACAGCTTCTATCAAAATTTGGCTGGTGATGATGGACGGCAGTGCAACTATGCTAAATCAATAAATTCCATTTAAACCAGTCATCAGTCTGCTTGCTCACACTGTACCTTTTTACATTAACAGTAATCACTTCTATAAACAAAACAGACTTTGATGTACATATGTAAATAAAATATGTATGTAACATGTTTTTATTTTTTTTCTGATTTTGGGGTATATGCATATTCTAAGGGATGGGTATTGTAGTTTTGTTTTTTTTGTTAATTCTATTTATTTTTAATTTAAATTTATCTAAAAAATGTTTTTGTCTTACTTCTGTCTTCCAACTCTTCTGCATACTACAATGCATTTTCTTCACTTTCCATTGGGAGTTTGATTGTAACTAAAGAATTTCCCTTCAGTGATTAATAAAGTTTCTCTGATTCTGACACATACAAAGAACATTGTGTTTGCTTTTGAATCTAACAAAAAACAAAAGAAAAAAAGCTGGAAACAGCCATGTCCTCTTGAGGCATCACAAGTGAAAAGCTGGAAAAACTTCGGTTCCTACAACAGAGTTAATAAATGGTCACAGTCTGTATTTAATCAGCACTTGAGCTTCACTACACAGAAAATCAGCCCACCCACCTCCTAGATGCAGCAAACTCACTTCCTGGTCATGTCCTGTAGTTTGAAAAGCAGCTTGCAGACTTGTGTGATGTGGACTGCAACAGTCCTTCAGAGGTGAGGTCCGGAGATCTAGGTGGTGTCCAGGGCTTGATGGATCATGTCAGGCCACAACATTCCCCTTCCAGCCTTCCTTAAAGTTGGAAATATGACTCCAACTGAGAAAAACAATCATTAGTAATAAGTAAAAAGCAAACAGACTAAACCAAACCTACGACATGACCTCAGATCTTACCTTTGGTTGCCGCTCTCCCTTCCTCTGACTCTGGTGTCTGCTGCTTTCACAGACTGCTGTGGAACAGTCCAGTGCATCCATCTCTGCAGGGTGGAAAGTGTGCTGGGAGTCTTCGAACTCATCTATCCATCAGTCCATGAACTCAAAACTTCATCACATTCCAGTTCTGTATTGCCGGTAGAACTCCTCCTCAGCATGTTCTGCCATGGTCTTGTGATTTTTGCAAACCCTTCCACAGAGGCTCAGCAGTATTTAGCAAGTCCAATGTCTTGACATACATGGAGACAGTCTGAAAAGACACAATTGTCTTCTGCTGCACTTTACACCTTTTGCAGACTAATCATATCAACAGGTTGACAGCTCTCTGTCTTGGGCTCAGAGACAGAAAAGGCCAAATGTAAAGCAAGAAATAAAAAAAATACAAACACGAAACACAAATTATCAAGCACTACAGAGTGCAAGGTTTTCTTCATCCAAGTGACAAAGTTAAATAAATTCACAATAACGGAAAAGGATAACTATGAAAACAAAAGAATGAAAAAAAAAACATGTAATGGTTTACACATATGTAAAGTCAAACTAAAATAAATAAGTGTAAGAAAAAAGTGCTAAAGGACAGAAAACTGACAACAAGGGAGTAATGTGTGCAATAGACAATAGCATGGATAAAGAGAATAACACCATCACTGGAGGTTCAGCCACAGAATAAGGCCTCAATTCACTCATAATCGAACTACAGCAGCCACAGAATCATTTAAGCAGAATTTATGGACTGTCCAAACTTCAACATGTCTTCGTCACTCTGTTCATTCAAGCACTGGAATGAAGCCTTAACTGTATCTTCCCCTCTAGTGTCTTTGACACATGACATTTGTTTA
Organism: Toxotes jaculatrix; assembly: GCF_017976425.1. NCBI lineage: Eukaryota > Metazoa > Chordata > Actinopteri > Toxotidae > Toxotes > Toxotes jaculatrix. The sequence goes on along the minus strand of NC_054405.1, from coordinate 17,014,206 downwards.
TAAAGATTAATAATTCTATTTCAAGACAGAGCCTGTTATCCTTAAGTCCGTCTCTTCAATTCAGCCCATGACAATGTCTCATTTCAAGTATGTCAATAGCACGTAGCTCAGTAGGAGCAAAATAAATCATTATTGTTCAACCTGGTAAACTTGACACATGTATTAGATTTTCACAGTGGTCACTGCGTTCATCATCACCACTAGATGGAAAATGAAGCAAATATACCCAAACTGGGTGCATCTTTACAGTCATCTGAGCTATCTGAGTCGTCTCTCTGCCAGGCTTCCTTCCCTTACCCTGTCCACCACGCAATTAAAAAAAAAACAAAAAAAAAACCACAAAAGTTACGAACCCACCTACACTTAAACCTGATCCAAATAACCCCACATCGCTTGATATTGCAGTGAATCTTGTCCGCGATAGACCGTACATAACGCGTTACAGGGGCGGGAAAAATTCCCGTCGGGAGGCCTCCCTATGTGCCGACGCCAAAAAAACGTAAGAATCGCAAAACTTTGCCTCACCACACCTACTTCAACCCAGAAAGGTCCTACTCCAGTCACTGCTTGGAACGAAACTTGGCAGAGCGAGACGAGCCAGTGTTTGACCTCAAAGTCCAACTCACCCTCCCTGTACAATAAAGCTTCTATCAAAATTTGGGTGTTGATGATGGACGGCAATGCAACTATGCTCAGGACACAGGCTGAATACTATTAAAAAATAACTCTTACTTTAGAGAATCCTCAATCTACTTCAGACCTGAATGTGATCACAAATGTATATCAGATGCCAATACAGATTTTAAATGCATTCATAAAACATCATCCATGGGCTGAATAACTACTTGAGAAAGGTAACATCGCAAACACAATTACAAACATCGGGGTATATGGATATTCTTAGGGGTTGGAATTAGATTGTAACTAAAAAATTTCACTCCATGGATTAATAAAATTTCTGATTCTGATAGACAAAGAAGATTGTGTTTGTTTTTGAATCTAACAAAAAACAAAAACATAGCTGGACAATTCATTCATAGCATGTGACCTATGAGCTGAAAAACCACTTGAGAAAGCCAACATCACAGTTTCAGCTGTGTTTTATGTGCACTTTCCAGAGACCGTGTCCTCTTGAGGCATCACAAGTGAAGAGCTGGTAAAACTTCGGTTCCTACAACAGAGTTAATAAATGGTCACAGTCTGTATTTAATCAGCACTTGAGTTTCACTACACAGAAAATCAGCTCATCCACCTCCTAGATGCAGCACACTCACTTCCTGGTTGTGTCCTGTAGTTTGAAGAGCAACTTGCAGACTTGTCCAATGTGGGCTGCAACAGTCCTTCAGAGGTGAGGTCCGGAGATCTAGGTGGTGTCCAGGGCTTGATGGATCACGTCAGGCCACAACATTCCCCTTCCAGCCTTCTTTAAAGTTGGACATATGACTCAAACTGAGAAAAACAATCATTAGTAATAAGTAAAAAGCAAACAGACTAAACCAAACCTACGACATGACCTCAGATCTTACCTTTGGTTGCCGCTCTCCCTTCCTCTGACTCTGGTGTCTGCTGCTTTCACAGACTGCTGTGGAACAGTCCAGTGCATCCATCTCTGCAGGGTGGAAAGTGTGCTGGGAGTCTTCGAACTCATCTATCCATCAGTCCATGAACTCAAAACTTCATCACATTCCAGTTCTGTATTGCATGTAGAACTCCTCCTCAGCATGTTCTGCCATGGTCTTGTGATTTTTGCAAACCCTTCCACAGAGGCTCAGCAGTATTTAGCAAGTCCAATGTCCTAACATACATGGAGACAGTCTGAAAAGACACAATTGTCTTCTACTGCACTTTACACCTTTTGCAGACTAATCATATCAACAGGTTGACAGGTCTATGTCTTGGGCTCAGAGACAGAAAAGTCCAAATGTAAAGCAAGAAATTAAAAAAAACACAAAACACAAATTATCAAGCACTACAGAGTGCAAGGTTTTCCTCATCCAAGTGACAAAGTTAAATAAATTCACAGTAATAAAAAAGGAAAAGGATAACTATGAAAATAAAAGAATGAAAAAAAAAAAACACGTAATGGTTTACACATATGTAAAGTCAAACTAAAATAAATAACAAGTGTAATAAAAAAAGTGCTAAAGGACAGAAAACTGACAACAAGGGAGTAATGTGTGCAATAGACAATAGCATGGATAAAGAGAATAACACCATCACTGGAGGTTCAGCCACAGAATAAGGCCTCAATTCACTCATAATCGAACTACAGCAGCCACAGAATCATTTAAGCAGAATTTATGGACCGTCCAAATTTCAACATGTCTTCGTCACTCTGTTTATTCAAGCACTGGAATGAAGCCTTAACTGTGTCTTCCCCTCTAGTGTCTTTGACATGGTTTTTGAAAGACATAGAAAGGTTTTTCTACCGTCTGTAAACATCTTTTCAGGTTTGCCTTCTGAAATGGCTGTCACTCTGTTCACATTTGTTTATAAAGATTAGCAATTCTACTTCAAGACCGAGCCTGTTATCCTTAAGTCCGTCTCTTCAATTCAGCCCATGACAATGTCTCATTTCAATTATGTCAATAGCACGTAGCTCAGTAGGAGCAAAATAAATCATTATTGTTCAACCTGGTAAACTTGACACATGTATTAGATTTTCACAGTGGTCACTGCGTTCATCATCACCACTAGATGGAAAATGAAGCAAATATACCCAAACTGGGTGCATCTTTACAGTCATCTGAGCTATCCGAGTCGTCTCTCTGCCAGGCTTCCTTCCCTTACCCTGTCCACCACGCAATTAAAAAAAAAACAAAAAAAAAAACACAAAAGTTACGAACCCACCTACACTTAAACCTGATCCAAATAACCCCACATCGCTTGATATTGCAGTGAATCTTGTCCGCGATAGACCGTACATAACGCGTTACAGGGGCGGGAAAAATTCCCGTCGGGAGGCCTCCCTATGTGCCGACGCCAAAAAAACGTAAGAATCGCAAAACTTTGCCTCACCACACCTACTTCAACCCAGAAAGGTCCTACTCCAGTCACTGCTTGGAACGAAACTTGGCAGAGCGAGACGAGCCAGTGTTTGACCTCAAAGTCCAACTCACCCTCCCTGTACAATAAAGCTTCTATCAAAATTTGGGTGTTGATGATGGACGGCAATGCAACTATGCTCAGGACACAGGCTGAATACTATTAAAAAATAACTCTTACTTTAGAGAATCCTCAATCTACTTCAGACCTGAATGTGATCACAAATGTATATCAGATGCCAATACAGATTTTAAATGCATTCATAAAACATCATCCATGGGCTGAATAACTACTTGAGAAAGGTAACATCGCAAACACAATTACAAACATTGGGGTATATGGATATTCTTAGGGGTTGGAATTAGATTGTAACTAAAAAATTTCACTCCATGGATTAATAAAATTTCTGATTCTGATAGACAAAGAAGATTGTGTTTGTTTTTGAATCTAACAAAAAACAAAAACATAGCTGGACAATTCATTCATAGCATGTGACCTATGAGCTGAAAAACCACTTGAGAAAGCCAACATCACAGTTTCAGCTGTGTTTTATGTGCACTTTCCAGAGACCGTGTCCTCTTGAGGCATCACAAGTGAAGAGCTGGTAAAACTTCGGTTCCTACAACAGAGTTAATAAATGGTCACAGTCTGTATTTAATCAGCACTTGAGCTTCACTACACAGAAAATCAGCTCATCCACCTCCTAGATGCAGCACACTCACTTCCTGGTTGTGTCCTGTAGTTTGAAGAGCAACTTGCAGACTTGTCCAATGTGGGCTGCAACAGTCCTTCAGAGGTGAGGTCCGGAGATCTAGGTGGTGTCCAGGGCTTGATGGATCACGTCAGGCCACAACATTCCCCTTCCAGCCTTCTTTAAAGTTGGACATATGACTCAAACTGAGAAAAACAATCATTAGTAATAAGTAAAAAGCAAACAGACTAAACCAAACCTACGACATGACCTCAGATCTTACCTTTGGTTGCCGCTCTCCCTTCCTCTGACTCTGGTGTCTGCTGCTTTCACAGACTGCTGTGGAACAGTCCAGTGCATCCATCTCTGCAGGGTGGAAAGTGTGCTGGGAGTCTTCGAACTCATCTATCCATCAGTCCATGAACTCAAAACTTCATCACATTCCAGTTCTGTATTGCATGTAGAACTCCTCCTCAGCATGTTCTGCCATGGTCTTGTGATTTTTGCAAACCCTTCCACAGAGGCTCAGCAGTATTTAGCAAGTCCAATGTCCTAACATACATGGAGACAGTCTGAAAAGACACAATTGTCTTCTACTGCACTTTACACCTTTTGCAGACTAATCATATCAACAGGTTGACAGGTCTATGTCTTGGGCTCAGAGACAGAAAAGTCCAAATGTAAAGCAAGAAATTAAAAAAAACACAAAACACAAATTATCAAGCACTACAGAGTGCAAGGTTTTCCTCATCCAAGTGACAAAGTTAAATAAATTCACAGTAATAAAAAAGGAAAAGGATAACTATGAAAATAAAAGAATGAAAAAAAAAAAACACGTAATGGTTTACACATATGTAAAGTCAAACTAAAATAAATAACAAGTGTAATAAAAAAAGTGCTAAAGGACAGAAAACTGACAACAAGGGAGTAATGTGTGCAATAGACAATAGCATGGATAAAGAGAATAACACCATCACTGGAGGTTCAGCCACAGAATAAGGCCTCAATTCACTCATAATCGAACTACAGCAGCCACAGAATCATTTAAGCAGAATTTATGGACCGTCCAAATTTCAACATGTCTTCGTCACTCTGTTTATTCAAGCACTGGAATGAAGCCTTAACTGTGTCTTCCCCTCTAGTGTCTTTGACATGGTTTTTGAAAGACATAGAAAGGTTTTTCTACCGTCTGTAAACATCTTTTCAGGTTTGCCTTCTGAAATGGCTGTCACTCTGTTCACATTTGTTTATAAAGATTAGCAATTCTACTTCAAGACCGAGCCTGTTATCCTTAAGTCCGTCTCTTCAATTCAGCCCATGACAATGTCTCATTTCAATTATGTCAATAGCACGTAGCTCAGTAGGAGCAAAATAAATCATTATTGTTCAACCTGGTAAACTTGACACATGTATTAGATTTTCACAGTGGTCACTGCATTCATCATCACCACTAGATGGAAAATGAAGCAAATATACCCAAACTGGGTGCATCTTTACAGTCATCTGAGCTATCCGAGTCGTCTCTCTGCCAGGCTTCCTTCCCTTACCCTGTCCACCACGCAATTAAAAAAAAACAAAAAAAAAAAACACAAAAGTTACGAACCCACCTACACTTAAACCTGATCCAAATAACCCCACATCGCTTGATATTGCAGTGAATCTTGTCCGCGATAGACCGTACATAACGCGTTACAGGGGCGGGAAAAATTCCCGTCGGGAGGCCTCCCTATGTGCCGACGCCAAAAAAACGTAAGAATCGCAAAACTTTGCCTCACCACACCTACTTCAACCCAGAAAGGTCCTACTCCAGTCACTGCTTGGAACGAAACTTGGCAGAGCGAGACGAGCCAGTGTTTGACCTCAAAGTCCAACTCACCCTCCCTGTACAATAAAGCTTCTATCAAAATTTGGGTGTTGATGATGGACGGCAATGCAACTATGCTCAGGACACAGGCTGAATACTATTAAAAAATAACTCTTACTTTAGAGAATCCTCAATCTACTTCAGACCTGAATGTGATCACAAATGTATATCAGATGCCAATACAGATTTTAAATGCATTCATAAAACATCATCCATGGGCTGAATAACTACTTGAGAAAGGTAACATCGCAAACACAATTACAAACATTGGGGTATATGGATATTCTTAGGGGTTGGAATTAGATTGTAACTAAAAAATTTCACTCCATGGATTAATAAAATTTCTGATTCTGATAGACAAAGAAGATTGTGTTTGTTTTTGAATCTAACAAAAAACAAAAACATAGCTGGACAATTCATTCATAGCATGTGACCTATGAGCTGAAAAACCACTTGAGAAAGCCAACATCACAGTTTCAGCTGTGTTTTATGTGCACTTTCCAGAGACTGTGTCCTCTTGAGGCATCACAAGTGAAGAGCTGGTAAAACTTCGGTTCCTACAACAGAGTTAATAAATGGTCACAGTCTGTATTTAATCAGCACTTGAGCTTCACTACACAGAAAATCAGCTCATCCACCTCCTAGATGCAGCACACTCACTTCCTGGTTGTGTCCTGTAGTTTGAAGAGCAGCTTGCAGACTTGTCCAATGTGGGCTGCAACAGTCCTTCAGAGGTGAGGTCCGGAGATCTAGGTGGTGTCCAGGGCTTGGTGGATCAGGTCAGGCCACAGCATTCCCCTTCCAGCTTTCCTTAAGGTTGGACATATGACTCAAACAAAGAAAAAAAACCCAATCATTAGTAATAAGTAAAAAGCAAACAGACTAAAGCAAACCTTCAACATGACCTTAGATCTTACCTTTTGTTGCTGCTCTCTCACTTCCTCTGACTCTGGTGTCTGCTGCTTTCAGACTGTTGTGGAACAGTCCAGTGCATCCATCTCTGCAGGGTGGAAAGTCTGCTGGGAGTCTTCGAACTCATCTATCCACCAATCCATTAACTCAAAACTTCATCACATTCCAGTTCTGTATTACCTGTGGAACTCCTCTTCAGCATGTTCTGCTGTGGTCTTGTGGTCTTTGCAAACCCTTCCACAGAGGCTCAGCAGTAATTACAATGTCCAATATCCTGACGTACATGGAGACAGTCTGAGAAGACGCTATTGTCTCCTGCTGCACTTTACACCTTTTGCAGACTAATTTCAACAGGTTGACAGCTCCATGTCTTGGGCTCAGAGACAGAAAAGTCCAAATGTAAAGTAAGAAATTAAAAAAAAGAAAGAAAAAAACACACACAAATGATCAAGCACTACATAATACAAGGTTTTCTTCATCCAAGTTACAAAGTTAAATAAATTCACAATAACAAAAATTTTAAGAAAAAGGATAGCTTTAAAAACAAACAAAATAAAACACACATAAATATGTAAAGTTAAATTAAAATAAATAGCATGACAAGTATATGAGAGGTGCTAAAAGGCAGAAAACTGACAATTTGGGAGCAATGTGTGCGCAACAGACAATGTAAAAGTGAACAGCATGGATAAAGAAAGTAACACCATCACTGGAGGTTCAGCCACAGAATAAAGCCTCAGTTCACTCATAATCGAACTACAAAATATTTTAAGCAGAATTTATGGTCTGTCCAAAGTCCAACATGTCTTCCTCACTCTGTTCATTCAAGCACTGGAACAAGGCCTTAACTGTGTCTTCCCCTCTAGTGTTTTTGACATGGTTTTTAAAACATAGTGAAAGGTTTCTCTACATCTGTAAACATCTTTTCAGGTTTGCCTTCTGAAATGGCTGTCACTCTGTTCATATTTGTTTATAAAGATTAGCAATTCTACTTCAAGACAGAGCCTGTTATCCTTAAGACTTTCTCTTCAATTCAGCCCATGACAATGTCTCATTTCAAGTATGTCAATAGCACGTAGCTCAATAGAAGCAAAATAATCATTATTGTTCGACCTGGTGGACTTGACACATCTATTAGGTTTTCACAGTGGTCACTGTGTTCATCATCACCACTAGATAGAAAATGAAGCAAATATACCCAAACTGGGTGCATCTTTACAGTCATCTGAGCTGAGTCATCTCTCTGCCAGGCTTCCTTCCCTTACCCTGTCCACCACGCAATTAAAATAAATAAATAAATAAATAATAATAATAATACCCACACGAACCCACCTACACTTAAACCTGACCCAAATAACCCCACACCGCTTGATACTGGAGTGAATCTTGTCCGCGATTTACCGTGCATAGAGCTTTACAGGGGTGGGAAAAATTCCCCTGTCGGGAGGCCTCCCTATGTGATGACGCCAAAAAACCTAACAATTGCAAAAAATTTTCCTCACCACACCTACTTCAACCCAGAAAGGTCCTACTCCAGTCTCCCCTTAGAACGAAATTTGGCAGAGCGAGACAAGCCAGTGTTTGACCTCAAAGACAACAAACAATAAAGCTTCTATAAAAATTTGGGTGTTGATGATAGACAGCAGAGCAACTATGCTTAGGACAAGGGCTGAATACTATTTAAACAAAAAAAACAAGTACTACTTTGGACGATCGACATCACACCTGCCCATGTACCTCCACCATTTAATGATGGAAAACTTAACTTACTGGCCTAACAATGATTTTACTCAATATCAAAAAATGTGATCACAAATGTATCTCAGATGCCAATACAGATTTTAAATGCATTCAGAAAACGTCATCCATGGGCTGGAAAACTGCTTGAGAAAGCTAACATCAGAAACACATTTACAAGTCTTGGTCCTAATCAGTTATGACGATCTTAGAGACATTATCACCAGGAAATAACAAGGTTAATCAACAGATTAAAAGAATTTACAGGGAAGCAAATGTGGAGACAGTAAAAATAAATAAATAAATAAATTAATTAATTAAAACATTCAGATTCTGATTAAACTAAAATACAGCACCTACTTGGAAGAAACACCATCAGAGAATAAGGGACAGCCAGCACACCAACGAGGCAGCTGTAGATGCCTCCTTGCTCACATTCTACCTTTTACCTCAACAGTAATCACTTCTATATACAGTAGACCTATGACACACAAATTCTTGTCTTACTTTAGTTGTGAGGACACACTTAAGCATAGCACTTTAGCTCGTCACCCTAACCTGACCTTAACTATCCAAACTGAAAGTTGAAAGGAGGGTGGGACTTATCAAAATGCCTGATTGTTAATGTTTTTCTTTAAAAAAAAAAAAACAGCTACCTGTTTTTTGTCCTTCCAGAAGTTCATTTGTCTTATTTGAAGTTTTTGTCATGTGACATAACTGCTGATACATGTCACTGTATGTTCTGCCAATGATCTGTATGCTTTGGAAATTTGGTATTTAGGTTGATATGATCTGCCAATAAAGCTAATGGGGGGGGGCCTAAACAGCCCCAATGCTGGGCCCCCAGATCAACCCCTAGCAGGCTGATTAGAGGGAGGGAGAGAGAGAGACAGAGGTGTGAGTGTGAGTCTGTGTGTATGTGTGTGTGAGACTGAGAAAGAAGGACAGAGACTGGCACAGCAGCCCAGACAAGGTAAAGTGATGGTACGGTGGCTGAGCAAACATCAAATACCACATACTTCTTGAAGACTCGGACAGCAGCCAGGTTGGAAGGATGGACAGGAACAAATTCTGTAGGAGGAAAAGTTATGGCACGGCGGCCAGACATCCCAGCATCGAAGAACTGAAAGTCGTATACCTCGTATAGCCTCTTGATCCCACGTGGTCAAAATCGACGAGCAAACAACAATCAAACAAACAATAATCAATCAAACAAACTAACAACCGCCCGACCAACAGACCAATAGAGAAACAGCCGATGGCAGCCATATTGGATGGGCAGGAACAAATTCTGTAGGAGGAAAAGTTATGGCACGGCGGCCAGACATCCCAGCATCAAAGAAATGAAACTAATACCTCGTATAGCCTCTTCATCCAACGTTGTCAAAATCGACGCTAAAATGCTGAGAGAGGGTTAGAGTGCAAGAGAGTGTGCGTGGGAGAGAGAGTGACAGACAGGCAAACGGTCGGGCGGTCAAATAATTATGGCATGGTGGCAGTGTGTGAGACAGAAAGAAAAAGAGGGTGAGACAGATTGGCACAGTGGCCACATATGTGTGTGTGTGTGTGTGTGTGTGTGTGTATGTGTGTATGTGTGTATGTGTGTGTAAGAGACACACACACACACACAAACACACCCCAGCAGCAGAATAAAAACTTCACTTACAATTAGTTGATTTCTTGTTATGCTGATCTGTTTGTGGACCTGAAAGAAGAAGAAGAACCAGCTCAGTCTGAGTCTGCAGGTCAGAGCCAGCTCACCTGTGAAGACATGGAGTGGACTGATCCTGTCCAGCACTCACACTTTGTGGATATCAGTTCACTGAATTTAAATCCATCTGTGTGAAGTCTTATACACACCTCACACTGATCAGGGAATAATAATTTCTCCTGCTGTGATCGAGCTTATGGAACATTCCTGTCATAGTTATTGATCATATTGGAGACTGTGATGTGTGAGTGAGGATGACTGTGGTGAAGCTAAAAGATGAATATTTTCAGACTGACTGCAGGTGGTTTAGAGATCGGCAGCATGTTCTCTTCACTGAGCAGCCTTTCACAATCTTTAAATATTGTTTATTGATTAAATTCTGCTCGAGTAAAACGGAAAATCAACACTGCTCAAACTGATGATGGTATTTTACCGTCCGAGCTTCACTCAGAGCAAACCATGGGCCTCAGGTTCACCTTCACCCAGGCCGCTGCTACACCTGTGAGCCAAACCTGCAGGTGGGCTCCAGACAGCCACAATCTGAGCACACAGACCTGCAGTTCTGCACTCTAATATGACTAATAAATGTTTATGTGGGTAAAAACTCTGAGGACTTACAGGCCTGTCTCCACATAACCCTGATAATCTGAGCACATGGGAGGTGAAATGAGGGTTTACTAACGTGAACTGAGGAGGCCCCTGAGGCCTAATTATCTCTGTGCAGCTGCGCTGTCCCGCGTGTCATATTCAGCCATTATCTTTACCACATGAACCACATCACGGTCCAGAATTTAAATATGTCAAACCACCAAGACTTATTTACTACATATATAAAATATGAAATATTTACTACAGAACCAGGTGAGCTCCACCTTAAAACATAACCCCAGGTGGCACCAGCGCAACATGGCACCGAAAACTGTGACGACTGAAATCGTGGATTTAAATGTTGTGTGTACTCACTTTTCGTAAAAAGTCCATAAAGCCGTTTCCAAACCGTCTGTCCAAGCTGAGCAGTGCGATGGAGACGCGCACTGAGGCTGTGTGCGCGAGCGTGTGCGCGGGCGTGAGCACAAAGTGGCGTCTGTGGCTCACACAGGGAAAAGGCCTCTGTCGCAGCATCTGAAGTACAGAGATTCACAGGCTGATACACCTGGTCTGTTTCCCTCAGTATGCTCACACTGTCTCCATACTCACTCGGAAACTCGGCGGAAGTCTGCGTTCCGCGCACACGCGCTCCCCTCTCCTCCAAACCGGTGCGGTAATGGCGGACTCGGTAGATCGCGTGGTGGTCGCAGTAGTACCGTGGTTTAGCTGAAATACGAGCTGAAACCAGCTCCAACACACGGCTCAGCGTCCGCTTTTATCAGGTTACACTTTGACTCAAAGTCCCGGATCTTCACCTGATGAACAACAGTATCTCACAGATTTGAATGAACTCACAAGCAGCATCTCCATGTCCACCTGTTTTAGGCAGCCTGGCGGCATGCACCTACCGCTTTTAAGTCCCACCCCTCTAACAACCAGGTGGGTCGTCATCTCTGATTGGCTAATGATTGGCCAGTGATAATTGAGCCAGACCATAGTATCACAGGTCATGTATTACGAAACAAAACATAGAAACCAATAGAGGTGTGCCATACTGCAAAATTTGGTATGATCAGATACCAAGTAAATACAGGCCCAGTACTGTGTGTGTGTATATATATATATAGTTATATAGTTATAGTTATAGTAACACTATAAAAATCTAACAAAAAATTTGCTTGCATTACACACAATTGTTTGTGAAAAATAAAATGGGCAAATAAAAAAGTGCAAATAACCAAACAAAGGCAAAAACCTACTATTGACTGTCATTCACCACCTTTGGCTAAGGTCCCCTTTAAAAACATCTGAAACCAAATATTGACAGACTATAGCAGACTGAAGCTGACTGCTCAGCATGACGACGTGAATTTAAAAGGATTCAGCACCGTGAGGCTGCATAAGGGGACTAGAAAGGACAGGCAGTCTTTACTCCTTTGTTGCTATGGATACTACTGGTGTAAAATCTCAGACACTTATCAAATGTGCACTGTCACCATAAACATATTGATCCCTTTATGCATTTAATACACACTTGGGGTTAGATCTGATTTACTGAGGCAGCAGCTCATTACAAAATCAGCTCGTGGACTGCACCTGGGACAGACCTGCAGATGCATCTTTCTCAGTTTAGCTCAGTTCAGATGTGAGATTTGTCTATGTTCATCTGCTTTTAAGAACCGGAGAATTTTCCACGCAAAATTAAGCATTGTTCATTGTATCGTAAATCCAGGCGATTACAGAATCATCCTCTGTTAAAGGCATATACAGCAAGTAAAGAGATGCACTTTGCAAACACTTGCTAAAAAGACAAACTGCATACACTGCATGTGTGTAGGCCAAACCTGCCTTTGCAGACAGGTATAAATATAGAAGTAAATCTGACCATTGATGTTGTTAGAGGCAGGTTTACCATCCTGTCCCACAAGTGCTACCAATATACAAAGCAGAAACAGTTTTTGTAAGTCATAAAGTAATTAACAACAGGTAATAGTTCCTTAAAAGTCTGCAGTTATTTGAAAAAAAGGACAAACCTTCATGACAAACCTCCACATTAAAGCTGTTTTGCTGGCCCATTAAAGATCAGATGGGGAAAAGAATTAAACCAAAATAAAACCCATATTTGGAAACAGTGTTGCTCATAACACAGCCAGATAAACACTCAAATGCACCACTGTGACCCATTCCAACTCATTTACACTTTATTTAACAACTGCAGTCTACTGTTGAGTAAATGTGATTACCATAATAATGTGCCTCTGTGTGAAAGACACAGACTAAAAAAAAAGAATTTGGCAGAGACATTTTGAGGATTTGGCAAGCCTTCGTGAATTCATTAATTATATTCAGTGTAATAGAAAACTGATGTTAGATTTGTTTTGTGGTATCAGAGAGCATCACCTCTGTCAGCAAAGTGTTTGTCTGCGAGCTCTGTAGCCATGAAGTGGAAACACTGCTCTGAGCAACATGACATTCAACTGTCCTGCCTGGAAAAACAAGTTATGTCAAAATTTAATTCACAGGTTCCATCCGCTCATCTGACCCCCAAAGCGAGTTAAGCAATAGTTTGGGAGCATTCTCTGGAAGATTAAATTCCCCTGTAGCTAAATCTCCTTGTATCCTATTTGATTCCCGGGGCTGAGAAGAGAGAGACATAACCACCTGCTCAAATACTGCGCTCCATTCCTGCCAGGACTTGGTTTTGGTGATCTAAAACGTGTGTGGTAATGCCAGAAGAAGTCTCATTTTTGTGGACTGAATTCACTGAGCTGTAAACACAACACTGACACATTATCACCAAATAAAAATTATTATGGCTAAAATGTTAACAAAGAGCTGCATACTCGCATGTCCAGCTTACATGGAGCAATTGTTAAAAAGGCAAACTTAATATTATAAAATGAGATAGCTTGAAATCAAAGCAAACTATCTTCTAGGTTTTCAGGTTGAAAAAAAACTTTTAAAACTTTTACCAATCGATATGATCCTCATAATTATTGGGTATGTTAATGATATATATTACTGTATATAATAATATACTGTTTATTCTTTTCGTTCGCCTAAACCATTAACAATGTATCATTCTCTTCAAGATTAAAAATGGTTGTTTCTTCATTGGCCATTTCAGAGACCATTAACTTTTAAAATGGCTATTGTTCCGCCTGTGCACGGTGATCCTGACACCTGAGGACATCATACAATTAAGTACAACAATAGAGAAAGGGAAGAAAGGAGCTCTCAATGGCTCCATCTAATAAATCAACACTTTGCTGACAGAGCTAATGCCATGATCCCTGACATTTCTTTGGTCCATCTCAAAGCACTGGTGGACCAAAACATTTCACCAAGGGATGGTTCCTTGTAAAATATTCCTTTGGGCAGTAATAGAGAATTTTGTCTGTTCTGTCTGCACAAAGCTTATAGTATGGGTCAGTATGGTTGCTATCATATTCAATCCCGAAAGAGAACAGTGTTATTCATTTCATTAAATGTTTAAATAGGTCAAAACAGTGCATAGCTCCTTTTTATTTTTTACATTTGTTTTTCTGTTTTGTTTAGATTATTTCATTGCATTCCAGTGCATCTGATGCTCATGCAATATTCTGTGTAAAATGTGGATCCTTATCACCTCAGAGGCAATTTGCCCTCAGCGTCCTTCAAGAGCAGTGCAACATCAGAGATTAACTGCACTCATATCTATCAGAACCCCTCAAGATAATATATTCTGGTTTCCTTGCCTTAAGTTAGCCCTGACATTGGGCCTCTGAAATGTAACAGCCCGTGGTCACCAAACTCCCCAGTAATCAGCTAACAAAAGAGGTGAACTGAAGGATCAATGTGAGTTAGTGTTATCTCCCTTAGTGCCTGCAGCTCGTAACACAAGCAGGAAAAGTCAGCGAGGTAAACTGATTCACATTCAGAGTTGGAACATTGGTACGAGCTGCAGCATCTACAGTGTGTGCAGTTCTGAGAAGGATTCAGTGCCGATACTGTGAAGGTTCAAGCCTTCACCAACCAGAGGAGTATCTGCATTGGATCATTATCAAAAGGTACTGTGCTGTAATTCAGTCTATGAAATCCTACAAAGTGGATGTCAAAAGTTTGCCTGGAACACATGTTGACCTTGATCTGCCAGGTGCGATTTATGACCACCAAACATCCCAGCTGTTCATTAGTTTAAAAAGTACTGCGTGAACGAGTTAACCTACATAGAGAATGAATATGATGTATGATGACATTTGATGATGATGTTGTGTCTGTGTCAGGCTAAGCAAGATGGTCAAGTGAAGTCAAATTTATTTAATTTAAATTGTGTCATACAATCAAGTTGTCCTTCTGTCCAGTCACATCCTTGGGCTCTTCCTGTATCCTGAGGTGTTTCCAGGCCAGGTAGGATATCCCTTTCAGAGTGTCATGGGCCCACCCTATAGTCTTTGGATGCACCCGGAATACCAGGTGGATCTTCATCATTCTATTGAGATTGTATGCAAGTGTGCCTCTTCTGACATTTGCTTCAGTCTGGACACTCTTTGAGAATACGCCCGGACACCTGTGGTTGTGTCCACTTTTATCTGCTCATTCTTATTCTCATTTTCATTATCTCATTCTTTCAGTGACTACCTAAAGACCACAGGGCCAGAACATGATCACCTGGTAAATCAAAAGCTTTCTGTTCGGGGTCTCCCTCTTCACTGCACCAGCCTGGCATGGCTGCATAATTGCAGATATGAATGTGTTATTGGCTGCTCTGCCCTCCCTTCCCCCTCACCATGACCGCCTCACTGCATACACACTCAAAAACACAGTCACATTTCTCAATCCCAACGCTAGTCTGTTACAATGGCTCAAGAGACTCTCCTCAGGCCTTTGTTATACCCACTTACTATGTCAGAAGCAGTGCTCACTGCAATCTGTCTTTCAAGATGCACAATGACAGCTTCTCCTGTCTGCTCTGGACAATGTTCCCTGTAATGTGAGAGTGAAGAAGGTGGAGAAGTGCCAGGGTAAAGGAGTAGAGAGAGAGAGAGAGAGAGAGAGATGGTGTGAGACAACAGATACTGCGAGACAGAGATGGAGGTTGGGTGCGACAACACAGTCCTCTATCTGTTAAAAAAACGTGAAGGGGAATAAATGTTGAACATCACAAGGCTGTATGTCACATCAGCAATACATGTCTTGGCACAAAGCAATGTGAGGCAAAGGGATATTTTTCTTTTCCTGGGGAGAAGAGGTTTATGGTCTTGGTGTTTGACTGTGCTTTCAGCTGAGGAAATGGGAGAGATACTGGACTCACTTCCAGCCTTTTGCTTGAAAGATGTGACTAAGAGACTGAAAAGATTATGGGGTCCAAAACAGTGTGACAGTAAAATTTCAGTGGTTTAAACTGAAGACATTACAGAAAAATGTGGTGATGTATGGCGTGACAGAGGGAAAGCATTTTATAGGATAATTCTGGCTTGTTACAGCTTTAGTTCTATTTTCCACTTGACCTCCTGGATTCCAAGTCCCACACAGTATATAGTGTAAATAAAAATAGAGTAGTAAAAAAGATGTGTGCATGAGGTACAGGTGCAAAACAAAAGCAACAGATAAAATTAAAGACAAAAAGCACAACAATTCATTCTTTTTTCTCTTAAACTGAATTGAAACTCCATAATAAAGGCCCAACAAAATAAAAGGCCCAACAAAATAAAACAAAAATAAATGTCCAGTGGTCATTTTCATGCTCATTTTATCCTGTGTAGTGTGTTACAGTGGAAGACAACAGAGGTCAGGAACATTTTACCCAAGGAGTCATTCCTATAGGTGTCTAACCTAACATAGATCATCACAGTCTTTTTACTGGCATTTGGTTACATATCTTCTCAAAAGTCACAATGCGCACCTCTCCCATGAAAAGGTCAAAGCCAAGTACTGTACTGACAGACATTGTGGATGATAAATACAGGATTACAGCATACATAAGATTAAATGGGAACTGAAGGGCAGATTTGTAAATGAGGGATTATAGGGCAAAGAGGAAACGAGAAAAAGAAACCATGAGGGAGGGAGAAAGAAGCTGAGGAGAGAACAGAAACGAGGGGTCTTTATCAGAAAGGAGAAGAGGGGGTTTTAAGGACAGGGAAAAGGAAAACAAAAAGAACATCACTAGAGAACATATATCAAGATGGAGGTATAGTTGACTATAGAGATGTGTAAACCAAGAGACTAAGAATGGAAAAGGAGTCAGAACCATTTGTTCCGTGTCCTCAGCAAGTGATGAAAGTCATTTCAATTTTACAGCCATGATGACATGTTCCCCAATGTCCACTGTCAAATCGATGAATGTGTGCGTGACTGCACAAGAGTGTGGTTATGTGTGAATGTAACCCATTTACAGTCTGTGACCGCCCTTGGAGTTTTGAAATGTAGGCAGTAAGTATTTTTGACTACTAGTGTCTCCAGATCTTCTTCTCTGCACAGGGGTGACAACAAGCTCCACCAATCAATGGCCTGCCTGACAGCCAAAGCTCAGGGGCCAAAATGATTCCATCAAACACTGGCTGACACTTGTTGACACTGATTGCCCTGAGTGTAAAGGTTATAATTAAGGCAATGTAAATCTTGAGCTTATGATCATTTGTAAACTCACACAACCCATAACATAAAGTTGGGGTGTGTGTTGGGGTTAGAGAATGAATGCAAGTCGACAAATGTTTGCCTATTTAAAAAGGCTGCGACCAGCCTTGGACTATGTATTTTTGTATCTGTATATCTACTTGTCTACCAGGGTAGACAGTGTTCTTTCCTTCTTGTATGTGTCTTGTGTGTGCACCATTCTGTTTTGTTTGTTTTTTTATGTGTGAATGCACTTACCATGTCCCAGGCAGCCTCCAGTGAGCAAAGCCAAGGAGAGGATCTTCCTTGTCTCTTGATTTTTTTTTTTTTTTTTTTTTACCTTTGGTCTTCCCCAGTGTCTGGTGAAAGGGGTGACATGACTGTCATGCCTGTCACTCTGCTCCCTACTGCTGAACATGCACCTCCAGAAGAGTTCAAACACACCTCAAGGTTCACGAGTCACTCAAAGGGACATACACACAACACAAGGATGCACATTTGTGTGTACAGAAGTGACATTCACACATGAAGCAATACAAGAAGACACACTGACAAGGGTACTTGTTAAGGTGTGTGCAGACATCGACACACAGACAGATACATTCACATACAAACCAGTGGGGCCACCGGTGCCTGCATGGGACAAAATTAGTGCAGTGTTGTTGGTAGACAGTGAGATTTCTGACTGACAGGTTGCCTTGCTGACAGCTCTCATCATTCAATACATCCTCAGGACTCACACCCTGGCTTGTTTTGACTAGTGAGCATCTGTGGCATATTCACTCATTTAGTGGAAATAGAGCTCACTTGACTTTCCTTGGATAAAAGTTGCCATCATCAAACCATGTATCAATTTTCTTGGAAAACCTGCACTCTCAGGTACAGAAAGTGATGTGTTTTAACCTGCAGCGTGTCTTTTGGTGTACCCTTCCAATTTGTCTTGGCCAGGCCACATCCAAAGGGAGGAATCCAGGGACATCCCCACAAAATCTCTGTGTGAAGGAGCAGCAACTTGCCTCACCATGACATCTCAGTTGTTACTTAGGCCACAATTAAATGGAGTCATCTAACTTTTTTATATGATAATTGTGTCTCTCCTCTTAATTGTGTCTCTCCTCAAAAGTTTATTTTGCAGCAAAACTTTTCAAAACTTACTGCCAACTAGTAGAATTCTTCTGTTGAATATAGGCTCATTTCCTGCTACTTACAGTGTAACAGCATCTATTTATGTCAACAAGTAAACAAAGACGGCCACTGAACTGGAACTTTCAGTACAAGCTGTGATTCACATTGTCAGATTTTTCTTTTGGGATAATCACAAACTTAGTAATGAGAACTAAGTTATTATTAGCAATTGCTTGCACCCAATTCTTTATTCACACAGTAGGGTTGCACTATAAGCACTCTGAAGCACTCAACACATCAACATTTTAACATGTGCAAAAAATTTGACAACATCACACTACATTATTTCAGTCATTCTCAAAGGGAATAGCACTCACAGTGTGTCTGTAGTGCATGGCACCAGATTTGACCCCTTTTATTTGGTGACAAGGATTTCAGGGTCAAAGAATTTCCATCTAGCATCTCTGGATAGCGAAGTCACAGAATAAAAGGCATCATAAAGTGCTCATAAGGTGAAAAGGACAATTTGCATACACCTAACTGTTGATGTAGCAATTCCCTTGAGAGACCATGAACGTACATTTACAGGCATTCATTCAGTCATGCTCACCTATTTTCCTTTTCCATCATTTTTCTTTTGTTTCCTGGAATACATTTAAAATGTTCACCTATCAAGCAGCGAGGTGCTCAATTCATATTCGGAAGGAACACCAACTTTGGGAGTATATGGGAGTATATGTATATGGGAGTATATGTATACTGTAAGGGGGGTATTGCAATATTTTTACTTGATTTTCATTTTTCTCTTACTACACACTCTATGTGCAATTTTCCTCTTTTCTTCATTTTCAATTGGGAGTTGTAAGTAAGAACAGTAAGAATTTCCCTACGGGGATTAATAAAGTTTTTCTGATTCTGATTCTGATTCTGATTTACAACTTTAAATAGAACTAGAGAAAAGACTGTCTTTTATAGAAGCATTATAGAAGCATGAAGAGAAAAATTAAAAAATACACAGAAAAATGGATACATAAATAAAATAAATATGTTTTTTCGATAAGAAATCCTTCTAACTCCCCTTACACATTCCATATTTTGTGATTATTTGAACTACCTACCAGCAGGTTGTAACTTGTGTGCTGAGAAGCTTTTGTTCCACGCAGGCTGACAGACCCTGAGGGAGACTGAGCTCAGAAGGCCTCCACATAGCCAGAGAGGTATCAAAACTAGACTTAGATGCAGAACTGCGGCATACTGTTACACCTCTTGGGACAAAACATAAAGTTGCAGGTCCTACTTCTGACTCACGAACTAAGCTGCTTCCTCTATGAAGTGTCCCTTAGGCTGATGGCACAGGACACAGTCCTACACCCGTCCTGCTTTGCCATTACATAAAATTGAAAAGCCTGAGGAGGAAAAAAAAAACATGTTATCATTTCAACACATTTATTTGTGTTTCTGCCTCTTCAGACTCTCTTTGTGACTTTCTCTCTGAGAAAAAAAAGAGAAAACAAAGTTAGGGTTTGGCTCTTTCACACTGTTATATAGTTTTCATCTACTGTAAATTTCAGTGTGTGGAAAAATACAAGATACTTTAATTGCATTTATGGCATAGCCTTTATTTGGTGTAGGCTGATACTTACCAATAATGCCCTTTTACAACTATTTTCTAAGCTGAAGTGTTTTCCTGAAGATGGCTTCTGTGTTAAAGAACTTCATTATTTCAGTATTATTCTTACATGTTGCATATTTCTTAAATTATTCTGTGTTTAATAAAAAAACACAGAATAAACTTGGGGCCAGGTAGACTGAAGTCCTGTTTTTAATGACACAACAACAACCTGGATAGCCCTTCTGCAGTCACACAAAAGAGGCAGGTCCACTGTCAGAGTAGACAAGCTTTATAGCCTCAGATGAAGGCAGGACATAGAGGAGAGACAGAGGAGTTATAGAAGGAGTAGTTGGTCCTTCTCTTCTATAGGAAGGGGGTAAAAGAGGGGCAGGAGAAGGAGGTATGCTGTGTTTCTGCTATCTTGAAGTAGGCCACGTACACAGTGCTGCATTTGTCATAAGTGACAGCCCTATTAATCATGGAAGGGGCAGTGGCAATGCCCAATAGTTTTGCTCTGCAGGTGGGTTGTCCCTCTGGATGCCAGGGCTCCAACCTCAGTGTTCTACCCCTGTTCTCCCTACTTTCCCTCCCCTCTTATCCCTCAGTGCTCTGACGCTCTGAGATGACTTTCCTTGCATAACCTCTGTGTATCCAACTCTCACCTCCTTCTTTCAGTCTTCCTTCACCTCACTTTCTCTCGCTTTCTCCAACTCCAGTCCCCAATTTCCCTGCCCTTGGAGTTTTTTTCTAACTTTTAAGTCTTCCTATTAGTTTGTCTCTCTTCCTCTCTCCACCATCCAACCATTCTCCGCTTTTCCCCAGACAACGGCTCTGGTTTTAAGATACTCAGCAAGACCTGCATCAGCAATCAGCCAGTTAGCACTCCAGGCACTGACATGTTTGGGTTCCCAGGTGTCTTGACCAACCTTGTTCCACTCACACACCTGTCTCTTCATCCCATCTACTCCTTTCTGTGTGGAGAGTTGTTGGTACAGGCCTTAAGGGAGAGGGATGTTAAAGAGAGATTCCTGTCTGTCTGTTTGATTGCCTGACAAGTTGTCTGTATACTAACACATGCAGAAACATGGAATATGTGAGTCAAAAGTGATGTTACAAGAAAGGTGGAGAGTGAACCAAAACAATGAAGCTGGGGACCAGACAGCTAAGCAATTAATCAAAACTTGCCTGGGGAGGTGCAGATTAATAATTCTCTGTAAATGCATCCTACACATCACATTGTCATTGACATATTGTTATCATAAAAACATTGATTATCGCTTTTATAAGAGCTGTGTTGAGCAATAAAACACTGACAATGGCTCTATTAAGACAATCAAACCAGTTAACAGTGTGTTTCTACAACATCAAACCGTTACATTACTATGAAGATGAGAACAACAACAATACAATATATTCTACTCTAATAACACTTCGGTTCACAACTCTTTCATTGGGCAGTCTCTTCTGACACCGGCCTCTGTCTATGCATATTTGTGTGTGTGTGTGTGTGTGAGAAAGAGAGAATGGGTGTGCCCATCACTGCTGTTGATAGTGTTACATATTTCAGTCAGATTCCACGGTCATATATCTGGGTGCATTTGAGACCCGAGATAAGGAGGGATTTATGAAGGCAGCCCTCTGCTAAGTCAAGGTGAACACCAGAGATATGATGCTTGTGTGTGTGTGCGGGTGAGTGTGTGTGCGTAGGAGTGTGTGCGTCATTCAGTGTTTATGTGTATATGAGCACAAATGCAGGATAGGCTATTACTATCATGTGTGTGCGCCATACACACGCATGTCAGAGTGTGTGCTTCTGTGTGTGTATTCACCACTGACATAGAATTTTCAACTTGAAGCAGTATTAAGTGATTCTGGAGAACAATTATTGATATTTGAACTCGATAGCCGAAAAAACACACTCGTCTTCAGTGCTCCTTCAGAAGCTCCGCCCCCAAATTCATGGACATGCTTTTTACGTTTATCAGTTGCCAACTTCAGTTTATTTGAAAACAAGCTCCACCTTTTTTCAGGCATAGTTTTTTGTCCCACCATGCCCTCCAGCACAACAATCATGTATAGATCATTGTGACCTAATTCACTCACACAAGCATACGCTCTGAGGGGCTATGGCCGTGCAATAGCACATGGCCTAATAACCTAATTGTATGAAATTATGTTGCATTGTGTTGATTATTTTTGGTTAATGGTGTTAATTACATTTTGTTTTGCCCTAATCATTTACACATTATACATGATTTATCTCATCAGCTGTGAAAAACGTTGAAATCTTGGTTGACACTTGTCATTAGTGTTGCTGCTCAGCTTGTCATTGAATTGGCCAGTTTACAAAACACCTTGTCATGATCTGTTGCCCTGTTTATCTCCAGCCTTTCCTCACTGTTCCCAGGCCATGTTCCTCCCCTCATCTTTCCAGACGTACCTGGCCAATAGATTTTCTCAGACTTTCCCTCCTTCTCTCATCACCTGACTGCCCCACCCATCCACACACCTGTTCTCACTTCTCATCAGCCCTGCAGTCACCTGATCTCTTCCCACCGGTTCCCCGTTTCTAATCTGCTTTTCCCCATACACAGCAGTTAACTTTCCAGCACTGTATGTAATTATCTTACAGTGCTGGAATCAATATTTTTAATACTGACAATTGATCAAATGGCAACATGCAATATGAAAGGGCTCACTCATAGTCTTTTAGCTCATTGTTTTAGTCTTGGGGCTCATAACTTCACTTTTCTGATCCAAAAGCATAGTGTCATCACAGTTGTACATCATGTATTATTATTGCTTGTGACAATAGGATAGTACTTCAGGGAGAGTGAGGATGGGGTATTTGAGATGACTTTAAGTGATACCTCATTCTTGAAGGTCAGAGAGTCTAGGTCTTCAGATTCGGATTTTTTAAATGCTATTTTATTTTGTTGGGTAGGTGCTAACAGAAAAGTAAAATTTGGAAAACAGGATTGGGGATTTTGCTGCAGAGCAGAGTAGTGTTTGGGTGATGTGTGTCACTCCCTATTGGTTGTCTCTCTAGCCCTGCCACCCCATCTGATGGCACATTCCTAACTGAGGAGAATCAGACTGCACAGCATACAGGAGCCCCTGCCCCCTCGCATTTTGTCATTTCATCACAAAGTCTATCTCTTTTTGGACTTTTCTTTCAGCACTCTTGGATCCCCTTGTCTCCCCTGTCACATAACTTTCTTCTGTCTTCTTTCAACTTTATCCACCCCTCAGAAAGAACTCTAAAGCCTTTATCTACTTTCTGTACCACTCAATCATCATCACAAGGCAGTCTATGCAGAAAACTGGGACACAGAAAGAGAAAAGGGGTCTTTAACTGACTCCCATCTACATATAGATTTTGGTATGGTTTTGGTAGCTATAAGTTTAGTTTTGCTACTAAATTCATGATTATACATTATATAACACTAAATTGTTAAACACTATATATAAAACAGCTCACACAGTTGACAAATTAATTGATATCAAAATGTTCTTTGACCACAGAATACCTCAGGCCTGAGGTCACGTCACAACATGAGCACTGGAAAAAGGTACAACTTTACATCTATCTTTGTGATTGAGTTAAACTTTGCTTTATTAAGTGACAACCTCAGGAAGCAAGGCACATCTCCAAGAAATTATTCCTTCAAAAACATTATGTTCAGTGTTGTCACATTCATATCCTCTTATGGGGGATATGAATATAATATATATAGATCTACAACATATCACAAAATGAGTGCTTGAAGTACAGAAGTAGTTATATTGTGGCACTTCATGAGAACAGCATTGTCCTTCATCTGTCCCATGAGCAAAAACTGTCTGCAGGTCTCTAAAAACAGCTTTTTGTGTTCCTGTGTCACACTGTGTAAATTCTGCCTTCGAGGTGAAGTGCATCATCACACAATGGATTTTCCAACGCTACCATCCTGGAAAATATTCAAGCCACTGCTGATTGCAATGACAAAGTACCGTTTTTGTTCATGGGCATAAGGAAAGAACATCGCCACCATGGGAGTGCAGCATAATTGGGATACACTCTAGTACACACTCAGCTTCTTCACCAAGTTGGTCAACGCTTTCTGTGCTAAATGGGCAAAAAGGTACCCCTGTGTGTTCTTTATAGAATTTATGTCTGACTGTGGTGACACTAATGACTCCAGTTAACAATGTTCATGCATCTAGCCCATGGTTATAGTCTGTAGACCCATTAGCACATACTGCAGCTCACTCTCTCTTTTTCTACCTCTCTTCCTCATTTTGCCTTGTTCTTTCGATCTACGTATTTACAGACATAAATATGCACATGAACACAGAAACGCACAACACACAATATATTATACAATCTTCCAAACCAGCCTTGTAAAGCTGCCTGCTTTATATTTTTGTACTTTTTTCCTGTCCATCTTGTACTTTATAAACAGGTTTCATAATTGTATATGAAATATGACCAATTATAAATGTATAGACTACTGTGGATTTAGTACAGTGCATTAGTCCATTCTTACACCAATATCCATCGTGCACTATATCAACGCACTATATTAACATTTAGCACATTATGGGTTTGTTTTCATCACCATGGTATCTTTGAAAGCATGTGCTCTGCTACAGTCTTTTATTAGGATAGTCAAGATTGATTAAGCACAACAGATTCAATGTGACAAGGTCTATATCACCTTGTAGAACTGCTACCTCTCCATCACTCCATTTGAGACTTTGATTAGTTTTGTGGTTTTTAAGGGCGCTGCCTTATTGGCAGGTCAGGATGATGAAACTATATTTGCATTTCTATGTGCTGCTGCCTAAGACTAAATCTATAGAGCGACTGCATACTGTAGAGGGAGTTTATCGAGCAGTCACAAGGTTTTCAAAGCTTCAGCAGGAGAGTTTTTAAGATTTCATACACCCGCAGAGTCCTGTATTCACGGTAGGTTGAGACTGAAAAATGGTGTGGGAGCAGAACAAGTCGGAGAGAAAACTAAAATGTTACCCTTAAACAAACTGTATTTAATTTACCCCAACTTATGCCTTGACCTTAACTGTAAGTGTCAGCTAAAGTTGAACTGGTAAGATCAGCCACTGCGTGGACCCAGTTCACTTAATAACCCAAACTGTCTCACTCATGGAATTAAGTCTGAACTTGATGAATCCACCCACAAGCGACTAATTATGGAAGACACTGGCAGCCTGTGGCAGTCTCGTCATATTTGGTCTGGCAGCTGAGAGTAAACTCCTTAAGTTAATTTCACCTAATCAAACAACCTTGAAGCACCACTCCTCTCAATGACTCACATAGATGACAATCACTAATCACCAATGCCTTTATTCATCCAGTTCACTGCACCTGTTGTCAGCTGTTTCCGGCACATAATAAAAATACCAACCACCAACAAAAAAACTTCCCTACAGCCACAAGAGCTCATAACAAGATAGGGACACCAGTCTGTGTCTACACAACTAGTTTAGACCCAAAACTACTCTTCCCTGATTGAGCAAAGCTTTTCTTATTTTCTTGCATTAAATCTTTTTTTTTTTTCAGTTGTATGTAATGTACTTGCTCCACTTGTCCATAGTGGAAAAATCCTTTCCTAAATTGCATGTAATGGGGGGAAAAAATCCCCACCAAAAGGTTTTCCGAATGTTGCTGAAGGCTCCAGAGGCCTGAGTTAGATAAATCTTTTAGAAGGAAATTTCCTCTTATCTTTATACTGCAGCTCAGCGAGGAAACATTGTCTGTGGAAACACAAACAAAAGAACTAAAATGACTAATTTTGGAAGACTATTACCTCATTTGTATAACTTTAAAAGCCTCGTATTAGCTTCAGCTAAACTTAAAAATGCGTGCATAATGCATTTTTCTTGGTGCACGTGGTCTTCAGTTCAACAACATCAAATCTCCGTTCTTGTACTGTGTGTCAGTTCCAGTATTTCTTTAATTTTATAATGTCTAACAACAGGAGGCGTCTCATTCAGTCCATAGCATTGCTAGAAAAGTGCACTCAGGCTGTTTCACATCTGCTTAAGGTCACACTCCCTGTGCTGCCCCTTTGAGCAAGGCACAGAATCCACAACCTCATTTTGTGCTGTACAATGGATGATTCTGTAGCCTGACATCTCTATGTACAGTACTTGTTTGTTCTGTGTTTGAATGGGAAAAACCCCCACACATTTTAGTTCTTTCTCCCTCTCAAGATAGGTCAGTGGGAGTTTGTTGAAACTGGCCCACCAGATTTGTCAGGTCTTGTTTGCCATTATGTGGACAGTGATAGAAAAAGAGGCACTGAAAACTGTGATGGCACATTGAGAAGCTGTGTTCAGATTATTAGCAAGCAAACATGGTGACACAATTATTAGCAGACAAAATAAAAGATTTCTCTTTTTTCTCTGCCTGTCATCTCTCTCATGCACATTTTCTTTTTATCTGTCTCTCCTGATCTCTCTCTATGCTTCTATCCAGTTAGATACTATTTGAAAGATCACGTTCCCTGGCATGAGAGTGCTATGTAATTAACCTATGATATTCCTGCTGTTGCAACGTGCCTCTTGCCTGCCTCAGTGGCCTCCTCTGGTGGATTATTACTGCCATCTATAGGCTAAATATGAACCTGAAAATGTCTACTGTGAGAGAAAGCTCTGACAGAGGACACAGATGACATCTTCACCACCCAAGTATTTCTGAGATGACGGATTGCTGCCCAGTCAAAGGTCATCGACAGGGGACGATGCAAAATGCTCTCACCTTCCCTTTCTCTCCCCCTCCCTTCTTCTATCTTACCTCTCTGATGATTAGGGTCTGAGGGGGGAAATCTGACACTCTGAACTATAAATTAAAAAAAAAACAAACAGCTGTACAGCTGGGTTTTATTTATACATTTTCAGCGTTTTATTTATACGATACATTTAACAGTGAATCTACAAGAAAATCAGCCGTTTTAATATTCCTTCATTTTAATAAATAAATGTATTTGACAGCACAGACTGGTTTGCCATAAACCTCTGTTATTTTCTAAAAATACATCAATTAGCCACATGATTGCTGGACCCGATAGCTGTCATTACTGTGGAATCATCAGTAATTCCTTGGAAGCCCCTTCAATTCTTTGGGACCAGTTTCTTGCCTGGCATTTATATAAAATACAAGTACTCATCTTTGGCTATTTTTATTTCACAGATACATGATGGGGACGTTCTCCCAACCTCTCTGTTCAGCAGAGTATTATCCCAGCAGGATTTCACCATGTAGTATTCAGTTAAACAATAATCTCAGTGAAAAGGTTTATTTTGTGTCTCTGTAGACACTACTTTTTTTCTCTGCCTAGTAGACAGGTGTATTAGTATCAATTTCTCTCTAATTATGTGTGTAGTAGGTGCTTACTAAGGCTAATTATACACTGAAACAGCATTGAAGGAGTTTTATCTTGGAAGCATGATGTAAAAACACTGTAATTATAGATAATGTGGGTGTAATTAGGTACTTCTTAATGAACAGACTTTAAATGAGATGTTGCTTAGATGGGAGCAGGAGCTAGATAGGACAGAGAGACTGACTGAACTTACTTCTAATGTATTGTCCTCACTAACAGAGGTCTATTTCTCCAGAATGGGCTTGCAACAACAAATTTTGACATGAAAATGGGGGTCATGTGTGTTGTTCGCTCATCAGTGCAACCTCACAGCGCGGGTTAATCAATCTGCAGTGTCTGTACTCGTCGCATTTAACACCTGGGATACACTTCATGATGAACAGAATATCTTGGTCTCATTTCCACTTTTGCAGATAAATCTGCGACATTACAAAGAGCCAAACATTATTCTGCTGTCTGAAAAAGGAGAGTGTGAATCCTCAACTTAAAAATGAGATGACTTGAATCAAACTCTTTTTTCCAAAAAAGTGATTTAAAGTGGTTTAATGTCCACCTCTCTCTTTCTTTGCTCCCCAAGATGAAATCAGATACCAGCGAGGGTGACTCGGCTGACTGCCATGTTTCTCAGCTGTGACTTTGCTCTCTCCTAATTCATTTATTCCCCTGCTCCACCTCATCTTTGGCTACGTAAGTCTGCCTTCTTCCTCATCAAAGCGAAGGGATGTGATTTAGCCACCTTTCCCTCTGTGCTTGATATTCCCACTCTCCTCCGCACTGATCCATCAATCGTGAAACCATGCTTTGATCTGTACATGATTGGCCGTGACATTCGTCGGTCTTGGCCTATCACATTCACCGCTGCCATTATGTCCACTCCTGCACAGTTCAAAGGCTTCGGTCCTTAAAGTTTAAGCTCTCCCACTCTTACTCTCTCCCTCTCAGAATGAACTAGTTTTACTTTGTCCTCTGTCACTTCACTTTTTTCTCTCATTCACCCCCGTGTTTGCTGTATCAGGGTCTATTAATTCTCTCAGAATGAAGGTGATCCAACAACAACAACAAACGAAATGTTACAGGTTAAAGTGTCAAAAGGAGTCATTTGTTTGAACACAGTAGTTAAGATACACCTTTTTGCAAACGCTGTTCCAAATGCCCACTTCTGTTTCAACAAACAGCACCATTATAGGACAAAGCCATGGAGAAAAATAGACTTTGCTGAGTTTTAGGATCACATGACTTTTCCTTCTGTACTTTTTATACGTGTTGTTTTTACTTGTGGAAACAGCACTGTGTCAAATACAGACGTCCATAGGGGAATATCAGATTATTTAATACCCTAGAATAACATTGAAACAAGTCTTTCATCTGATGCTCGCCCATACCTTTGAGGTTGATGGGCCTTAAGATTCCAGTCACATTCAGTCTTTGTTGTCTTGCCGCTGCTCTGTTTCTCAGGTCGGCTTTTAACTTGTACTGTAGGTTCATGGGAATTCACAAGAGGGATGAAGGACATGGATTGACATTTGTATATTTTAAAGGATATGCTCGGCCTAACTGTTGTTTTTTTCCCCTGCAGACCAGGGGGAGAGAGACAGAGGCGTGTGACCAGACTTCAGTCCATCCACTAACGCCCTTTGAAAGCCCTCCCTTGGCAGACATTGAAATGCTTTTAGTAGAAAACATTATTCAGACTTTGGTGCCCCCTGTCTGCTGCCACAAGCATTGCAGACTGCATCTCCTGCCCTAAGGCACTCTGTCTGCTCAGGCGGGCTAAACACCCGCTCCCCAAGCTCCCCACAAATATGTTTATAAATCGACAGAGCCAAGTGGGTGTGACTGTGTTGAGAAAGAGGATTTAGATCCACAGAGCAGTTCCGATCCATCAAAAGACCACAGAACCCTTTCACAAGCCTGTTTGTGTGAGATGTTCCTTTCACCTGAGCTGCAGAAATGAAATGAAATGAAAGAGTAAAAGTCATGCTCATGCCCAGTAAATGCTCAGCTTGTAAATGGGTTAGATATTACTGCGTTCTTTCGATCCTGTGTCTGCCAACAGTTCTCAGTTGCAGTGCTGTCAACCTTCACAGGGAATAGCCTCACTGTGTGCTTTTTCTTTACAGATGACAGGGGCCTGAATGTCATCGGATGCAGGTTTGGCAGTTTGCTGAAGGGAACAGGAGGGAGAGTCAGGAGAATTAGAATGTATTTCAGGTCGGAAGCAAGTGGTGCATTGCTGCAACTGGTATCTCAGGGAAGGAGGGAGTTTTAAGGGGGGTGTGGGGGGTGTGGAGGAGAGCAGGAGGGAGGGGGAGGCTTTTGCAGCAAACTGTTGCTAGGAAACACTTGTGGCATCTCTTCTCCCTCTCCTTGAAATGCCAGAACTAACTGACAGAGAAGCTGGAGTGAAATGTCAGTCCTATCCTCCCAGGAGTATGAAGAATGTGGCGCGTGTTTCTATATAAGTAGCCATGTTTATCAAAGGGTTCTCAAAGAGTCAACACAAGCCTTTCTTCTGCCGGAGCAGAGTGTGTTTAGGATGCAGACTAGAGTGTGTACTGCCTCTTTCCCGTCTTCTTTTTGTCTGGTTGGCTTTCTGTCTTGCTTTATCTTTGTTTTTTTTTATTTCCATCTCATTCTGTCTTTCAAGATGTTTCTGCCACTGTTCTCACTGCTGCTCATTTCCTCCTCCGCCCTTCCTTCACTCCCTCACACACAGCTGAACGCCATTACTTTGTCTCTCATTATTCTCCCCTTTCTGTCTGTCTTCCATTGGTCTCCCTCACTCCTTAATTCCACCTCTCCTTTTCAAACCATATGGTCCATCAGTATAATCCTCTGCCCAGATATTTGATTATCAAAGATGTCTGGCTGCAAAAGCCTCAACTCTCCACCAGCCGGTATTCAGCCCACTCCCCTACACTCCGTACATTGTAATTCAGAGAGAGTAACCAGCTCAGAAGTAGAATAAAAGCATTCAATTTCTACAGTGACTTCATCTGCACCACAATACATCAGTAGAGTAACATACACTTGGACTTACAAATGAAAGAAACTTTACTAAGCAAACAGAAATCATATAACCTTTCATGTAGCTGTGGTGAAGGAATCCCACTTTTAATCCTAACATGAATTTAAAAAGAACAATAGTTGTGCAACTTCTGTAATACATGAATCATCTTTGTCCTCATGCCAGCTAGAACACAGTTTTTTTTTTTGTTTTCAACTATTTTGTGAGTGAGATGAAGATGTAGCATGCCTGAAATGAAGACTTCACTCAAGGTTTTAACTGGATTGTCATCCATGTGCCCTTGAAGAAATCTAATGTGCTATCTTTGGCTTTCACCATATACATAGCATCTAAAGCAGACTTTTAAATACCCACCCTCCACATGCTTTACAGAATTCATCCATGTACCTAGTTTTCACTCTCCCACAGGGAGAGGAGGAAATTCATACCATTGATTGACTTCCATTGCCTTGTGTGAGGCCTTAAAGCTAATTGTCTGATAATAGATGCTGGACTCATGCATGGAGAATAATGATTTTTTTTTTTTTTTTTTGGTCTCATTAGGGGAAAGAAGCCGTGGTTTGACAGCATGAGGGCACACACCAGCGAGAGACTTGATACACCAGTCCCATGCCTGCTGACTGCTCTACACATACTAATGGGTTTATATGGGGGGATATAATTGGAGTCATAGTCTTTTCTGCATGTTTGCTACACAGTAGCTGCACCCTCGGGTGAAATTATCAACATTTTGAAGAACTCCTACTGGCTTTGTGGACTTTTTGGATTGGCACAAAGAATGATAAAATAATTTTGACATTGTACAAACAGCCTAATGAGCCTGTGACTGTAATCCAGGCTGTGGTCATATTACCCAGCACCACATAACTGGGAAAAGAAACAAGGACAATATTAACATTATTTCAAGAAGACATGATGGACATAATGAAGACATAATAACATGAATGTAATAAAATGTCCCTCTATGTGAGATACACAATATGTTTTATTTATATATATATTTGTTCAAGACTTACTGCTCACTGCTTTTTCTCAGAGGCCAATAACTAGCTCTATATAACTCAGTATAGCAACAAAAAGTCAATAAAGTGAGCCTTTTCCAGCAAGTAAATGGATGTGTTTTCTAAAGGCCAATATCAATATTGACAGTGGGGGAACGTCCTGTGGCCCGGGCCTGCAGCTTCCACAGCAGGCTGGTTCTCTAACAGTCCCTGCTTTGTGTTTCTACCTGCTGCGTCTGCAGCCACACTACTCCTTGAGACTGGTGAGTATAGTTCCATTTTCTTACATAGTAGCCTGCTGCTTTTATATAAGAATGGCATCTACTTGACTAGATAAAACAAGTTTTCTGTTTTCTATCCTCATTGCACAGATTTTTGTGAGCTCTGACCTGATCCTCTGATCATGAGAGTGCTGTTGAGGGTCTGTCTCATTGCAGCTCTGCTAGTATGCTGTAAGTAGCCTCCTGTATGCAGACAATACAAGATACAGAGTTGTAACATGCGTCATAACATATAAACAGTTCAACATATAATGTCTAGAGTGTTAGTGCATCATCCACATACACAGAATGTCTACTCACAGCCGTGTAGTATAGTCATGCACATGCAGGCACACTCATATTTGCACACAGCAATTTGCCATCTAGACTGAATAATAAAGATGTCCTATAACAACAGCAATAAATGGTGCATAAATATCTACCTGCCCTTGGAGATTACCATGATCTGATTTTTGTGAATTTTGCTAAATCTGCATGGCCAGGGTGGAAGAATGATAAATATGCAAATAGAAAAATTTGGCTGTGTCTTGCAACCGGGAGCACACTAATTAAGTATGAAACATAAAAGTAGTGTTGCCCAGCTAGCACACTAACTATACACATAATATCACATGTGGTCTTGGCTATGTTAGAAATAATCAGTACAATGGTGAGAGACAGAGAAGGGGATTTGGTTTGAAGGTTTCAGCAGCTTAAAAAAAAGTGAGACTGATTTGCTTCAAAATGCCTTAACAATCACACAAAACACCCTCGCAGCCATCTAGCCAAACACCCAGAACATCAAATTTACTGCATCACAGCAAAATGACCTAACAGCCTACCCAAACAGAGACAAAGTGTATGGCATCCTAACAGCCTGACAGCCCCGTAATGTAGCAACCACCTAGCAATGCAATAACAACCATTTAGCAAAACACCAACAAAACCTTACTCCAAGCTAATTTTGCCAAGCCAACAAGCACCCTATCATTTTTGTCATGAAATTTTGCCCTTTCTAATTTTAACTTTCATGCTGCGGAAAATTGCTTTTCCACACCACAGTCAGCTATCCTACCCTACTGTCTCCCAATCATTAAGAACCTCTAGTGATAAGCAGCTTCTTTCAGTCACTGAGCCCAGTGTGTGTTCCTGTGCCAGGGCAGCGTGATTGAAATATTTTCTGTGCCTCTGAGGTTAATGGAGTTAATGAAGATCAAAGACTCATGTCTGGGCAGAATAATTAGTATGCTGTCAGAGTGAAAACACACTATGAATAACTGAACTATGGCTCTGTCTGTCTATATGGACGAGTATCACAGTTCTCAACAAGTGTGCCCAGACGGTGAGCTAAGGCATACCAAGAGTCTTAATTACAATGTTAAGAAAATGATAAATAACAGACAAAATCAATAGCAAGTTTTTCAGTCAACATCCCTCAGTTGTTATTGTGTGCTTTTCAGCTTTTATCTGTGTATTACAGTGTTTTTAATGCCACTTTAAAGCAATTAGCAGTTGTGCCTTTATGTGAATTCATTCCATTGGCTTCAGCATCAGAAAATTTTGGGGGAATAGTAATTTAATTTTCTTTGTTCTTTATTGTTTCTTGTGCTTGGCTGTTGCATGGTTTTTGAGCCTTCAAATGATTCACTTCACTGTAAAATCATCTTTATGTCCCTTAGAACTTTAGCTCAAGTTCTCATACACCATTATGTCAACAGTAAGGAAATCTATGGCTTCAAATTCTAAATACAAAGTACTAAATCAAGAATTGAAGGCATCCCAAATATAAATCCACAAAAGTTTGATTTAATCCTTAAACCAAGAAAGTTGTCTCAAGTCACATTCTCATGTTAATCCTCCCTTTTTAACTCTCTTATTTCTAACTCTCAGTGCCTTTCATCTCTCCTTAAGATGTCCTGTTAAGCTGGGCTTCAGAACATGAGAAGAGGAAAGGTGAAGCATTTCAAAACCTCAACAAGCTCGCCAACAGCAACATCAAGGTAAACAGAAACTACTCAATAACACATGACGGTAGATCTCAGGCTGGGAGTCCAAGACAGAAGGTCAAGAAGACAGGAAGTAAGAGAATTTCCATGGCACCAAGAAGTGACATCAGCTGCACCAGACTGGGAGGCATCTGCCAACCACACCGATACGTCTGCCAAGGCCGCTACCTAAAAGACAAGTGTTCAGGGGCCAAAATGCGGCAGTGTTGTATGCCAGGTATGGTGACAAAGAAACAAATATATATACATATATAACACACCTGTACACACTGTATGCAGATTTTAGAAATGCTGATTCTAAGTGAGAAATCTGTCCCACACTGCTCTTCTTTGCCAATAAGTATTAAAAGGGATTTGTTTCTTGTTTCTTCCAGTCTGAGTCATGAAAATTTGTTGTTGTTGGTGCGAGGTTGTACCAATGTCTGGCACACCACTCATATGAGAGACATCAATAAATGATATTCAAATAGTGTCTTTCTGCTGTAACTGACCATACTTCCACATGAATAGAACATGAGGTGACTCAGACTCAGCAGATTTTAAAATACCTTTTTAAAAATATCATTTTCATGCTTGTCCTTTTGGAATCAGCGGCCTTCAAATATGGTGTGTTTTTAGAAGAAATATATTGGACTTTTAAAAATATAACATCATTTATTTATTTATTTTTTAACCCATCTGTGTAGTTGGAGCCTGGAGTGTATTTTGCAATGGTCACCACAACAACAGAGTGAGGGCATGTGATGTGCACGGCTGTGGCGCTTTCAACTCCAAAAGGTGATTCTTCCTGATCTGTTTTTTATGCGATGGCCTCAGAAGATTACTGATTCTTGCAACATGAGAGTGTCACAGTGCAGATTAGTTGACAGTGGTTGTCAAAGGCAGCATTTCTAGTGTTGTGGTGTCATGTTGGCCTTCAAATGTGGATGAATGAGGAGACTCAAGTGGACATCTGTTCAACCCTTATGTGAACATTTATTGACGCCCCATTTGCAGCAGAGTGACAAGGGAACAACAGCTAGCCCTAGTGATGTTACATAAGAGGTTGAGGCTTCAAGCGTGTGTATTGTTGAGCATAGCGGAGCTTTTATGGTCGACACACACTTTGAAGTCTTGACCTTTCATGTAACACCATTGATGAGCATTGCTTAGTGTACCATCAAACAGCAAAAGACAGCAAAAGAAATGCAGACTAATGAATCCTATGTTGCACAGACATTAACACACACATAGCATGCTATACACCATGACGTGGAGGATAATTGCATTCACATGCATACTCACCAAAATTTTCCAGTGTGTGGCCTCTAATGTGCCTTGCTGTGTGACCAATCCGGTTGTCAGGACATTTGGCATGACAACAACCTGACATGACAGAGAAAATAGATTGAATTTTTCAATCATTTAAGGTGATGTCACTTCATAGCACAATGCACTTTTACCAACCAAATCTATAATAAATTGTCTATACTAAAAGGACAAGACAGATCAAAGATTTTGTTGGTTTTCTGTGAGCAGAGATGT
The DNA here is from genome assembly GCF_017976425.1 of Toxotes jaculatrix. Taxonomy (NCBI): domain Eukaryota; kingdom Metazoa; phylum Chordata; class Actinopteri; family Toxotidae; genus Toxotes; species Toxotes jaculatrix. The sequence goes on along the minus strand of NC_054405.1, from coordinate 16,979,117 downwards.
GCTGTGCCCATAGACAGACATTAGATTTTCTGTTGGGAAAATTTAGTGAAACATTACTATTTGAAACAGGCCTTTTAAGATGGCTTTGTAATATATAATCTTTTCTGTCACTCCTCTTGCAGAGGTAATGGCCTCCATAAAGCAGTGGACCTGGTGTGTGATGACTATGGGATTGTCAACGCTCCATTTTCAGGAACTCTGGCGGGTCCAGTGAGTCAGAAAGACCCAGCAGGGAATCATTATGATGGGGTCAAACTTCTCAGTGATGGTAAGGAGGACAAGATGTTAATACACAACTTGAAAGTGAGCAGAGTACGTGAAAGAAACTTCTGAAGAATATTACTATTCAAAATTATAGGATCCAGTCTCTGAAAATGATATATCAACCAACACTGAAATGGATAAAGTGAAGACTTTTGAGTGTGTCCGTCGACTACATAAAACCAAAGAGTTTATTCTTACTTAACAATAACTGTTTTGATAAATCACCAAGACAAAGAAGCTACACTACTGGCTCTGTGAAGCTGTAATGCCCATTGTAAAGAAAACCAAACTGTTAGATAAATCATGATGGTGTTTCCAGTTTCCAGAGACCATGGATGTCTGCAAAAATCTGGATGGTAATCCATCCAACAGTTGTCAATACATTTCACTGAAACCACAAAAAGAGGAATATCTGTAACAAATGCAAGGAAGCAGAGGTAGAGATTTCACTTAGCACCACTGGTGATGCTAGACAAAAAGTCAGGAAATAACCAACTTCACTAGGATTCATTCCTCAGGGTACCATGAATATCTGTTACATGGCAAACATCCAATAGTTGTTGAAATATTTCACTTGGGAACAAATTCCATCAAGAGGGCACTCTGATTTCTGCTAAAACAGAAAATAATGAAAAGGCAGGTTTTGTTAAACCACTGAAATCTTGAACTGTTACCTCTGCAAGTTAATTCCTGTAATCTACACTGTGCGAGGCCATGGCCAGGTCAAAGGCGATGTTGGGTTATTATGGTGGAGGCATTAGACAGGGATGAAAATGAGACGTGATTTAGAAGGATTAGTCAAGGTGCTGGAGAGGAGTGCTGGGACTCCACTGAACTCCTGGTTGCCTCTAACACCAGGACCCAGCTGCATGTGAAACCCCATCAAAGGCTGTTCGTGAGTAATGACCCCCACTAAGGGCCATCATTACAGAACAAAGGCATGCATCAGCGTTTATGTGTCTGTATCGATGGAGCCTGCAAGAAGAGCACACACATGCCTTTGTAATGTACAGTATATTTGTGTATGTGTATTTGTATGTGCTTGTGAGTGTGTTTTGAGAGCATCCTGAGTTGATAAGACACTGGAGTGATGAGTAAACATCATTAGTCTTCATTCTGCCTCTACCCCTAATTGAACTGTATTATCAGAAGAACACATGTACTGTCAGCTCCTTTCATCTCCGGGTAAAGCACAGACATGATTAGACATCACAGAGACACATTACCTTGCCATGATACCCACATTAATGCTGAGACACTGATCATTAGGAGATCGTAGGATTTAATGATGGTGCTTCACTTGTTGTAGACTAGCCTACTTTTGGGTTGTTTGTTTCTAAGTTGGCAGCTTGTTTGTTTTTTGTCTGCAGCATAGTGAAAGGAAGATGCTAAGACGGTTCTTTTTCAGGGCATGGAGCCTATGCTGACCCATTTGGATTATAAATGAGCAATTTTAAGCCAGTTATCTCCACATTTCATATTTGTTGCGGGGCCTAGGAACATTTTCATCAACATGGGTCCACAATACATTTGTACAAAGTGTATGCAGCACATTAAATGGGATTCATAGCTTTTAAAAGGAGTTGCCCAAGGTGAAGGTGAACACTTTTTTTTTTTTTTTTTATCACTGACAAGCCATTAACTGATATTTTACACATCCATTCACCTGTGGGTTAGAAACAGCTTTCTCTTGAGATGTTCTTTCAACTCAGGTTCATCCACTCTTTCCAGTGTTTAGAGCTTGAAAAGCATAGTTCTGTTTCTTATGAAATCATTCTATGAAGGTGAAGTAATCATAACAACCTGACTTTACAGGTATAAATTAGCCTAAACTCCCTAAAATATTCTCATACGTGTCACTGATCTAAATTGGGTCACTCTTAGCATTTGCACAGTCTCTTTCCATCACAAAAATGGTAATATTATCCTCAAATTAAAAGGCATCTGCATTTAAAAACAAACAAACAAAATACACTATCATCTTTCTTTGTCTAATCCAGTGCACTGTGTGAAGATCTTCAACATCCGTCCTTATCGTTACATCGGCCCTGTGGCTCGGGGAGAAGCCATGGGTTATCTGTTGCCGCTGCAGGAACGCTTCTCTGGCATCACCTCACACTTGGAGCTGCAAATGTGTGATGGCACTGATCCTTCACCTTTTATATAAACCTGTAACTTTCAACTTTCATGAAACTTGTGACCCCTCACCCTGTGAAACACTTAACAACTGACTCATGACCTGTAAATTTTACCTCGGGTGCCTAATCATGATTATGATACCTTGTGCTAGTTCTTACATTTCTATGTGTTGAAAATGAGCACCTTTTAATTAACAAGCCTGACACACAAATTTTCATATTACACTTAACATCTAGCCTACGAAGCAACAGTCTTGATTCTTCAGTGTCTACCTAGTATAGCTGTACAAAATTTTGGTCTTGATAGCATTGGCATTTAAAAATGTCATCTTGAGAACAGCTTGAGAAATACATTGTTTTTTTTCCTCCCTTATGGCAGCAATTTACTTAAGTACATTGTTCTTACAAACTTGTGATGGACTCATAGTTCTTTAATTCCATTTCTTAATGTTTTTTTAACCTTTTGTATATTTTTATATTATAATTTTTCCACTGAAAGCCTTTTTTTTTGGTAACTGGAATAAGTTAACATTTGTAAGAATTATGACTCTTATATTCTTTTGTCTGCCTTCTTTATGAAAAATCTTCCACTCTTCTACATGGACTCATATAACCCATTTTACATAATCTCTTTATATTTGAATGATGCAATAAACTCTGGGTTTCATTTCTGCTTTTGATTAAAATGGTTCCTATTTCCATAACCCAGCTGGAAATAAATGTGGACTGTGACAACTTTAAACTGGAGAGTCTCACAACATCATCACTTGTCATAAAAAGAAAACGATTCTCTTTTTCTCCCTAATGCAGCCATCGAATCCACTGCATTTCTAAAGGGGCAGGCTTCTGCGGATAAGCGAGAACTGCCACATATACAGTATTAATGTAATGAGCACAACAGACCAAAAGATGGAGCTATTTTGCTACAAAAATGTCAGTAAAATCTCACAGTTGAACATTAGTCTTTACACATATCTTCAATGTAAGACATGCTACAAATGTAATTGTAAATACTTTGAGTTACTTATAAAATAATCAAAGCTAAATCTGAAACTACAGCATAAAACTGCGTGATATAAACAGGGCACAAATCACATTGTTACACTTGTGAAGCACCAAAATTAGCACACTGAATGACTGATAGACATTAACCACATACAGATGTGAGGGTAGCATGTGATGCAGCAGTGAGTCAAGCTTGACACTTCCTCTCTTTCACCCAAACTTTATATACAGTATATATACTGTTTATATATATATACAGTATATAATTTCAATTTTGCTCCATTGTAATGAATTAACAGGCTACCTACAGTAGAGACTTGCCCTGTTAACTAACTGTAAAGAGCAAACCTGTGGTGGACTTGGGCTGAAAATCAGGTAATGTTACTGTCCATATGTAATAGTGCAATCACTAGTCCAATGGTGAGCAAATGACAAAATTAGCCGTAATTCCCATCAAACATTTTAATCCAGTTTTCATGAAACTTGAAAGACATGCTGTTTCACTTTAAAGGATTAAAGTGGTCAGAGGTAATGGATACATTAAAATTAAATAGATAGAAACGTTATGGTCCTTGAGCATATGGCACTGCCTTTGAGTCTAGCCATTTTCTCTATCAGATGAATCCATAAAGATTTCCTCTCCATTTTCCCTTTTTGTTTTTTAATGAATGTGTGTCCTCTGCGGGTTACTGACATTGAAAGTGTTAGATACATCGATCAAAAATGTTCACACCCATGATACAAGCGTACTTGTGTGGATTGAACCCTCAGCTGCGTGATCCTGCAGCCTGTAGCTTTGCTCTGACGCTGTAGGGGTTGGTCCACTGAGCGTAATGGTCGTCCCAGTTGCTCAAGTGGGGGTGGGCGAGCTGGGATAGGCTGGGAGTGAGGTAGGGAGCCGTCAGCGGAACGGCACAAGGCACAAGAAGTGGAGGGGGAAAACGAAGAACCGACCGAGTATTAACTTCTGAATGCTGGACAGGAAATTTGACGTAGCCAGCTTTACGGAAAATAGCATTTATTGCGCTCAGAGGTCGAGGATCTGAGCGGCGCGGATGACAAAGAAGCGTCGCCGGGCAAACTTTCTCAGCTGGGTTTGATTGCTCGTAAAAACCCAAGGGTGGGAAATTCTGTTTTTCTTTTTAACGGAGACCTAAAGAAGCGGAGATCATGCCACGGCGCACCGTGCAAGAAGTAACAGTGCAAGATGTCCAGAAGCGAAGGAATCCGAACAAACATTACGTAAGTATTTATTATTATCATTATTGTTATTATTATTATTATTTTTTTAAAGCATCAAAACAACAGCACCTTGATGCTTGAATTGAGCACAAGACCGAGATTTTATTTTGCAGCTCCTCATCCTTTCCTGTCGGGTAAAGTAAAAACAAAGAGAGTATCAAATTACAGTTGGCCAAGCCAGCCGAAACGGGACAGAGGAACATTCACAACATAGGAATTTTTTGAAAACTTCAATGACAGATTGTTAGCACCACAATCAATAGAGAAACCGATTTGTTAGATCTCAACAGCCCGTACAGTGAAGGAAAAGACAATGAACAGAGAAGTTTGACACCCTTGAAGAGAGACACGGTCTCTTTAAAGTTGTTCCTTGGTGTTTTTCAACTTGACATTTCCTTACTGTTGAATCAGAGCGTAGAAAATAATGTTTGCTTTATCAGTTCTTTGTATATGGGTCAGAGATTTGACCAACAAACAAAAGTTTTTACTCCTCAGAGGATTTAGGGACAGTATTGTTGTTTTGGGTGCCATTAAGGAGCATCTGAGTGGATCTGGCTTATATAACCTATGACCCTCCCTCAGTCTACATATCTTCAAGTGACTCTCTGTAATTATGTATCACATGCATATATGTGAATATAAGCATTGTGCTACCAGAGCCAGCAATCTAACAGAATCTCCTTCAGGTCTGCTCATATTCCTACTGCCACGTGTGGGCCATCATAGAGGAAGGTCCCAGAAAACATCTTAATAGGCAAATGAGTCCAGTCTACAAACCATCCAGACTAATCCTCATGAGGATTCAGTTAAACGTGATTCATCCCAGCTTTGTCATGCCCCAGGCTTTCCAATTTAAAAAAAAAAAATACCTGCAGGCACTGATAACCAGGAGGGCGTGATGGCAGTACTCTGAAGGTCATCACAGTGAACCCAAGGCTATGTTTGAACAAGGGTAGGGCCTAAATATTACCATATGTCATGCTGCATTTGTAGTTTCATTATCTCAGTCTTGCGGTACAGGTACAAGGTTCTTACTTATACCAGTTTTTATTTTGATCAGACATTCCAACTGTATTAATAATTAAACTTTTGACGCATAACAGCTGTCAATTTGCAGTGTATAGCTGATGTCAACATTAAAAGTGGCAATATCGTCATGTCTGTAAAAGATAGAGAGAGTGATAGAGAGTAATAATGCTGTTATTATTAACTGTGTCTGTTGGCACAGTACAGTAATAGCAGATCTGTGTAGTATTACTATTGTCTCATTACTGTGTGTGTGGGGCAGGGAAAAAGTTGGTAGAGGAGAAGAATGTGTGGGTATTTTTCTTCTTTCAACAATCCTCCCACACTGGTACTGCAGAGCTTGAGTGGGAGACAAGAATGTCAAAAAGACAAAGACAGATTTTTCATTTTTGTGCAATACATAAACAATGGAGCTTTCATCATTTTTGTTTGAAAGTGTATAGTAAGGGGGGGGGGGGGGGGTTCATGTGGGTTAATTTGTCTGCAAACGTGCATTCAGCCGGTTAGAAGTAACACATATGACATCATATGATCCAGAGGGCCAACAGGGGAAGCCTCTGCCAAATCCATAGCAGGTGTTTGTGTTAGTTCCGTGTATACGGTGTGCGCCTGTGTGTGTGCCCTCATGTGCATATGTTGGTTTGCATCCATATATGTGTGGAAATGATGCCTGGGTCGAAGGACCAACAGACCTTACACCGCTGTGAGTGTTAGTGGTCAAGGACACAGAGTTCTCCAGGTCCTGTGTCTTCTCCATCTGTCTGTTTGCTCTCTGGTGCAGCCCATGTTGTTTTGTGCCACTATCTACACACACACACACACACACACACAGCCTGGACACCGTAAACTTCACAGAACCCTGAGGTGTGGTTTAGAGGACAAAAAGCAGCTTAAAGCTTATCTGAGTTGAGCCTTTCGCAAAGAGAGGAAGCTGAAAAATCACATTCGCAGGAGAATGGAATGAGAGGATTTTATCGCTAATATTGTTGTTTCATTGACCATAGCTAAAATTATAGCTTTCACCGTCTTCCTCTGACCTACGGCCTCAACCTCATTTGCCACTGTTGGTGTTGTAGTTTAAAGAGCTTATTTGTCTTGTATACAAACTGTAGCAAGGGGAAAAAAACTCATTATACATCTTTTTGCACGTAATGACTCTATAACGACTAATAGTTAAGAATTTGGTAAGTAGTGGTTGGCTACAGACAATGTCCTGAAAATAGTCCCTGTACTTAATGTGTGCAGATGACCCTCCTTTCATTTAAGTTTACACACACAAGGAATTTGGAATAAATATATAACGTTTTGGTATATAACTCTTTTTATTAAATGAAGTCAGATTCCCTGCTGGCCTATATAACTCTCATAGTTGGTCCATCCGTGGCCGTATTTGACTTAAGTGCCCTGAAAGAGAAAGTGAGGCCAAAGAAGGTCTGGGAATGGTGCCAACAGCATTCAGCCAGACACAGCGAGCCACCCGGGAGTTTCCAATCACCTCCCTGCCTCTTGTTCGTTTTTAGGGAAGAAAATAAAGAACTGTATCTGTTGCATACAGACTGCAGTGATTAGGCTAGATGCTTTTGGTTAAATGCTTCGTGATTTTTTACCGTTGATATGAGTTTGATGGAAGTTAAGGTTGGACACGTACGGGAGGATAATTTTCAACTTAACGTAGTGCAACAAATGATACAAAGGTAAAAAGAACTTATTCATGTATTCTAATGGTTTATACATTAAGTTTATGGCATTAGGCTTCACATCAAACATGTGGCCTGATGTTTACACTGGTGTGTTTACTACTCTGTTCTTGCTGGCAGTATCTGCTGCAGCAGTGTTTCCTAAACAGCTGCAATTTTGAGAAGACAGCATGGTCAAAACTGATGTGTCCATACAGGAAAATGACTTCCTCTTCAGCAGGAAGTGATGCAAAAGGACTGGGAAGTGAAATAATCGGATATCCCTGTTGCATTCATGTGAACGGATGATGACTGCTGGTGCTCGATGTTGCCTGACAAGCATGCTGTCTGCTTTTCCTCACGCTACCCTCTCCAGGAGTCACAGCACTGCCAATTACTGGCACTATGAGTCAGGAGTGATGCCCCACGGGGGTTTGGATCATCAAGTGGTGAACGATAATGGTTATTTGTTGGTTCAAATGTTCCAGTTATTTTTGTCTTTTGCTTTTCCAGGTTTACATCATCAAAGTGTCCTGGAGCGATGGCAGCACAGAAATCATTTACAGACGTTACAGCAAGTTCTTTGACCTACAGGTGAGTAAGTGTGTGTGAGCTGGTGCTTGTGAGATTGTATGTGAGTCTCTTTTCATACTGTAGATGTGTGTACAGTTGCGTGTTTTAGAGGGCATACCCTAGCATATGCTGGGAAGGGAAATGGAAGGACTCTCTCCATACAACACTATCCACCCATATGACACTGGTAATTATATTGTGCGAGAGGAGCCGGAAAATGTCCCAATGCAGTTAACAGAGGACAGCGATGAATGCGACGACCGCACAGATGACCACAGAAATGTCTGAATCATTCTCAAACGTCATTCTGTCAGTGTGTGTTGCAAGAGGAGGGAATCTTATTAGTCTCCCAGTTTCCTTTCCTCTTTGGAAGGTAATGGATCTTTGGCCCTGGCCACATCTGAGCTTAGAGAGCATAGACTCCAGGAAAGCCAGAAATGCAAACGCTTCTAATGAGCACATGGTCAATTTAGGCGAAGCATACTGTCATCCTAATTGGATTAAATGCCTTTTAATTGATTAGGATGGTCATAGCATGGGCAATGAAATAAAATATTATAATGGTCCACCGAGGTTTTCTGAGCCTTCAAATGTAATGTTAACAAGAAGAATGTAAACTATTTCATTACTAATTTCATTAGTTTGACTTAAGAATATAAAAGCTGCCCACACTCTTACTCATATCACATTCAAAGACCCCAATCCCCCTCCTTAATGAATTGTGGTCTACATGGACACAAATAATAAAGTGGCATCTTCATAAAAGAAACAAGAAAGATGGTACTCTAAAAGGGCACAAGGAGACGTGTAGTCAAGATCTTGTATATAAGTGGTATATAAATGATCTAAAAGTTCTACTGAGATCTGGCTAATATAATTACAGTTTGTATCACAGTGAATTGTCACATTTATCTCCATTGCTGAAAGTAACATTGTGTCTTTTTGTTGCTGTCGTGTGTGTGTGTATGTGCCTGTATATAGGACAGGATTAAGTAAATTGCTAAATTGCTAGATTGCTAGAATGAATAAATGACTGTACAAATCATCGTTTGTGTGCTAGGAAACAGTTGCCTCTTAAATATTGATAAAACACAGTTAACTGTCGCCGATTATCATTTCATGCTTAGTTCATCCATACATCCATTCATAAGCATTTTGCCAGCACAAATCACTAGTAACATCAAATACTGGCATGCAGTATTGTATCAATGCCGCTGAATCAGATGAGCATATATGAGATATTTTCAGCAGGGGCATTCCCAGCTGGTGTTCACCCCTACCATGCTGTCAGCTGCTTCCTGGTGTGTTGACAGCCTGTGGGTGGGCTCTCAGTGGTGAGGGAGATGTAGATAAACCCAAGCCAATGTCTTATCTCCTGTTAGGTTTGGCAATAATAAGTCACCCTGAGGCTGTGGTATTTCTAACAGAAAAGTGGCAAGTTGGAATGCTCAAAGTCTCATCAGCTCCACAAAGCTAAAGGGATTATACATGTTTTATGCGCACACGTTGTTGTTTTTCGTAATCTTATTTTCCACACTGGACTATTATGAGGAATAAGACAGTGGTTTGACATCATCAGCAGTGCTGGGATGTTTGAATGTTTTATATTTTAAACGGAGTGCAGACCTCTAAATATAGTTTGGGGCAACTAATATGCTGGAATTGAATGGAAATTTTAAAATAAGCTTCATTATCCTTCCAAATTACTAAGCAGCAGAATACATAAAGCTGATAAATCATTATTCATCAAATTACTTGACCTGTGTTGATGCTATATGTATATTTTTACCGCAAATAAAACTCTACCAACCAGTGTATATGTTGGATCGCGACAGTAGCAGAAATGAAAAGTAACCTGGAGTTGATAGAAGTATTTAAATCAAAATGCAAAACAATTATCAACACTAACAGGCAATAAAAGTTGTGCAACTTACCAAAACTGCAGCAGCGAGTCCCTCCAGAGCTCACAGGCAGCAGGAATCAGGAGGAATATCCATAGGCTTACAGGCACTGAGTCTACTGGCTCAGCAGTGAGTGCACACAGCTACGATAAAAACAGAGGGGAAAACGTGTGTCAGCCACTCGCTGCTTTAAGCAAGCCAAACTTCGTCACACACTTCTCAAGTGAGCTTTTAACATTGTTTAGTAATGCTTTCATTAGGCTGGCAGTTACTTTGGTAACATGTAAAGGGTGAGTAGGCAGGAGAAGGTGGAAGCTTTTGTAAGCGTCAGACTTAGAGTGTGGGCACTGCTATTTATTGGCAGCAGTACATACCAATGTAAACTTGATTTGCATGGAACTCACAAAAGATTAGCTGGTAGAAAAGATTAGTTGGTTCATTTTGGGCCAGCTTTAATTGTCAGTTGTCATCCCAGGTGCCTGGCCAGGATACTGACGTAGAGCTGAGTCACTCAGTTCCTGTCATTACCATTTCTTCATTTCCTGTCATCCTCTTTTGCTTTCCTCCACCGTATCCTGCTTTTTTCCCCCGTCTGCTCTGGTCATCTCTCATTCTGTAGCTTGACGCTGTTGTCTTGCCTTGTGATTCAGGAGGGGTTCCTATGAACAGAGCAAAGATGAACAGAGCAAAGATAAAACAACAACAACAACACAGTCCAAAGCCTGAGAAACAGACAGGAAGTGTTATTCACCACATCCCGTCACTACAGCTGGCCTAAACAGCTGATGTTTTAGTTCATCCAAGGCGACGTGTGCTGTTTGTGTGGTCACTGACCACAGACTGTTTATTCACAAGGTATGAGTTCAGTATGATTACAACATTTATTTAGGGGATTTTCCATCATCATTATTTCAATCCACATATACACATTTTATATTCAGATGGCACGTTATAGGTAACATTTCTTTTATAAAACAGGTAAAATCCAGACAGTGAGCCTGATGATAAGATGAAAAACACAGAGGATGTTACTAGATAGTTGTAATATTAATACTAATTTGCATTCCCTCACCTTTTTATAAGAAGTTCTGTTGCTTTAAGTCACCCAGTAATGATTCTCCTGCCAGAAGTATTTACCTGTTCATGGAGGTGATAAACAAAACAGCGTTAAGTCCACCATATCAAATACATGCTCTGGAGCAAGGCTTGCGTCATGGCTTATACATCTCTCTAATTACTGATGTCATGCATGTCTGATGACATACACTTCCTGAGAATACTTGATTTATAGCCAGACGTTCTTCTCACCTAAGATATTTCTGCTACTTCTCACCCAGATTTTTCCTGTAACACCCAAACCAGAGTGTCTGTGTAGTTGGGAGTTAAGTATCCCTTGTTGCCTGCGCTGACACATAAATGTATATAAAGCAACGTATATGTTTAGTCTTGTAAGCTGTTGAATGCAGAGCGAAAACACTGAGCAATTAGCATTTTAACACAAAACCTGTTTTTCCCTGTTTCAATGTGTTGAATTGTGAACAGAAATAGACTGAACTGTTGCTTCAGAGAGATGGAAAGTGCAGAGGTTTTTTTTTTTTTTTTTGCCATGGGGTCATCCTAGCGGCTTTGCAGTTTTATTTCCATGTCACTAAGAACAGTTTCCATGCTGCACACGTGTCCACTCAACTTCACAAGCTTAGTCTTCCAGCATACCCAGTCACTTTGGATACAGGATACACTTTTACTTTAAAGCTGTTGGGAAAAAATCCAATACATCACTACTTGTTTATTCAGAGTTGCACAGCTGTCACATATTTTCCATCTACAGTAATCTAGTAGCAAAACATTTTAAAGGGGTCCAGATTATTTTGCTTAGGGCAGTGGGGCTTCTTATTTCCTTCATATGCGAACTATGTACCTTTGGTCATTTACATAAAAATTTACTGTATGCAGCCTTAAGCAGTGCAGTGTTCCTGGAACAATGACAAAACCAAAAAACGTGTTTTTACTCAGGGAATGCTGAAAGATAGGTACACTATTTTTTTATAATTCAGTGAAATACACTTAATGTCCAAACATCCAAAGCTATAAATCATTATAGCACTCTTATTACATGTTCTTATTCGTATTTGTTTGTTTATGACTGCTGGGGATGGTCAAGTCTGACATGGGAGTTGTTTTTTGTTGTGCCACACTCTGGGTCCTCAGTCATTTGCGTTGATCTATATTTATTGGGATTGGCAAGCATTATTTGCAACTGTCTTTTAAATAACTATCCTTGGTTGGGTCCTGTTTTAGGGAAATGAGTTGTTGCAAATGACAGTTGATATTCTCACCACATGCATGTCTCCACCTTTTAGTGGCAAAAAAAAAACCAAACTGATTGAACCTCCATCTGCTGGTGCTACAAAATACCATAAGACTGGGATGTTGTGCTTCAGGCTTTGTGATAGGGTGGTGTCCATCGTGTATCCAGCCACTTGTCTAGTGCATGCTGGGTTAGTCTCCAAACCCAGTGGCCAACAATAGAATAAGTGAATACAGAATATCCATGGATAGATAGAAATTTTCCTTAGCAACAGGAGAGCAGGGTGGGACAGTATATGACACCAGAAGAATTGTGTCATATGCCTCTGAGGAGGGGGGAGCCCAAAATTACACTGACTAAACCCAGCCTGCTCAGTGTGACACTGACCCACCAAAAGAGTAACTCTTCCGAGCAGCTGATGATGCGCACAGGGTAAACAATGCCATGGTTCTGCAACTCAGTGGTTAGAGCATAACACTAAAGAGCCCAAGTTACACTGGTGCCAACTTTGCTGTAACAAGCTCAACGCTTCAAATGATACACAGCTTTGAAACAGTTAAATTATGCTTAAATTGGGGATCCAAGAGCCAAGCCACAGCCATACCCCTGGGTGCTGTTCTTAAGCTGACCCTCTGCTATGACCTCTCTGGAGGTGGTTATGTAGAAACAAAATGGCTCTACTGGGACTCACTAAAAGTATGACATTAAAATGATATAGACTATATCTTGATTGAACGTACCAGGCACTGATACCATCCATGTGTCCCCAGAAATTTGTCATGATGTTTACTATATGCTAACATTAGCATATAGGATTATATTTAGGCAACTTAGTATTAAAAAAAATGAGAAAACCTGTCTGAGGACAGGAACTTCATTCATGCATATAAGGGGAAAATGGATGTCAATTACTCATCTGTTCATTATCTATACCTGTTTATTCTGTGCTGTTTAGCCACCCAGGGAAAGTAGTTTGTATAGATTTTACTTAACTTCTGTCCTAGAAACAGCTGTCCAGCATATAGCCATCGATCAATTTAGCCTACCATTTCATTCCACTGCCACTGCAGTTGATAATAAGCCCATGGCATCAGTATGCAGTACAGTACACTGAGAGACACTCCCCATGGATGATGCCCTTGTTCTCACTACTTCATAAGTGGACTAACAGTTCAGTCTACCACAAATGTGGGGTTTTCCTTTGACAGTGCGGTTGTCTGCAAGGGGTTAAAAATGACCTCATACGTGAATCTACAGTGAATGAGCAGAAGAATCAGAGGACTACTGAGATAGGCATGTTACAAAGAGAGCAGCCATTGTTCTTGGACCTTTTTATACTCTCATTCAACAGTCTGGTGCTTCTCAGATCTTCTTTATTAGGCCTTTGTTTGAAGGCCGATGAAGTGGTTAAAGCGGATATGGACTAGACAAATTATAGCCCCTTGGAAGATTACTAAGATTAGTGTCTGATTCAGCAAGAATTTGTTAAATGAAATAACAGTGTTTAAAGGTTTACAGCATCATGGGTGTTTTAACAGACTGATGATGTGACGTGTTGACACTGGAAAGGCTTGTTCTTCCTCCTAACATCCTTGCACTAGGTCTTTTGGCCTAAATGTAGTCAATCAGTGACTGGAATGTGTCAAACAGTTTTTTTTTTAATTATTAGTGGTAAAGTCAACATTGACACATCACAGCACATTTAAGAGACTGTGTGTTGTAAACAGATTCTTAACAGTTTTTGTTCCAAGTAGTCACTCTTTCCATCATTCAATTTCCTGGCAGATTAAAGCTTTGCTGAGTGTTTCCTTTTATTGTGGAGAACCTAGATGTCTTCCAAGCATGGTCTAGAGTAATACGAATATCTCCTCATCAGGCTTTGGTGAATGAGAGAATGAGTCCAGGAGCTAATGGTACTTTCAAGTCAGTCAGTTGTGGAAAAAAAAGTGACATTGCATTGTATGAATTAAACTTTAGACAGAGATATTTTTAAATCTTCTGGCATTAATGACAAGTGACAGTGGCAAGATATAGTACATGTATAGAACTACTGAGGTCATAATGGTCATTTCTAAGACCACTGTTCAATTCTTTCTAACTGAAATGAAGATTGTGGTTTATCATTTAAAATAACATACTTCATAATAGCCTTGGAAAGTCTGGAAAGTCATGTGGAGCTTGACTGTGCTCCGCCTTGACTTGACATTCTCCTGACTGTAGAGCATGAATATTTGATGTTGGGCGCATGATGTAACTGGTATTTTGAAGAGACATCTTTACTCTGCAGATGGCTTTTCTTGTTTGAGTGGTTCTGATTACAGAGTAGATACAAGGTTTAGAGTAGACACAGAGTCTGGGTGTGCCTGCACTCAAAGTCAGACACATGGGAACAATTACAACGTGTGGGGTATTGGCTCTTCTGTGTTTGTCTCTCTCCTTCACTCTGCCTGTCTTTCTGTTTATACTATCTTTTTTAAGGAGGTTGTGTGTCAGTGGTGAGGCACCTCAATTTTAAGCCAAGCAGAGTGATGCTTTGTGAGCTTAGTGCCTTTTTCTCCATTTCAGAATTCCTTCTTTGCCTTTGGTTGTATCTTAAGAAACTAAAAGACTGAAGACTAAAGTGAACCGACTCACCTCTTTTATTTAACTTGCCTTTGTAGACAAAGAGGGTTCGTGGCTCACTTTTCTGCCCTCTTTCTTTTCATTGTTTTTTGTTTAACAGGGGAAATTGTGGCTTTAACTTTATGATGCTGAGCTTTAGCAGTCAGAGCCAGTGAGAAGTCATTTAAGTGCACAAGTATGTGGCTTCATATTCATGCCTGCAGGCCTGATCTTTGCCCTCGTAGCACGCAGTATAAAGCATGTTCCCACATAAATGTTTTTTTTTTTTTTTAACAACCAAATCCAAGCCAGATTTATGATTTGTTAAGAAATAAAACATCTTGTCAGAGTCACTAGGTTTGATTTTGTTCAGGTGTCTTAGATTAAATGAACACCAGAGCTCAGGTCTGTTAGATATGAAAGCAGAATGTTACCTGTTTATCTCTGGAATGCTTATATGTGGATGACATGTCAAAATGTCTTTGGTGTTATGTATTTAAGTTCTATCTGTATTTTCCTCAAAATATTAAAGTATTAAGCCCTGTTTAGCTAAGTAATTTCACACGGTTATGCCACACATTGTTTTATGGCAGCAATGCCTCTTTGGCACCTGACGACACTGAGACAGTCAATAAAACGTATTAAAAAATACGATTTGGCTCAGGTCTCCACCTTTTCCATAACCTCTCTATCACCTCACCTCCCCGTCTTTTTGTGTTAGTTTTGGCTCAGTCAATCACATTGTTTCTTTCAAATTTGCATTCAAAGCGCATTTTGAGGCAGCTTGACTCAACTTCATTTTTATTGCTCAGAAGCTTGCTATAAGAACTATTTCATTTGATCCCAACTATTAGCCTCAGTAAGTAATCAAAGGTTAAACCCAAAACAAAGTCTGGTGAGTAGATAAAATTCAGCAGCAACACACAATGGTGCACACTGTTTACATTTCAGTCAAATTGTAAAATTAGATTCAAGAGTAGGAGGATTGGAGGAGGCCGATCAATTATTTAATATTTTGAGTCTGTTATGGTTCATGCTCTCGGCAAGCTGGATGCTTCTCCTTGTCAAATTCAGGGTTCAGAGGGTTCACCAAACCAAACACAAAATCTGTCATTCTTAAAGCATCAAAAGTCAGTATTTACACTGAAATATTGAGGCTCGGAAAAGGCAAATCACACTTTCATTCACTGTAGGGTCTGAGCCATTGAGTTTAAACACAGAACAGTACAAACTCTAGGACTTTACATTTCTGTTTTGGGCCTTGGAACTGCATATTCTAGACATGATTCTCTCATTCAGGTCAAGGTTCAGAGATATTTAACAGTGTAGGGAATTAAATCATCCCTGGTTTAGATATTTGGTGGGCCAATTTGTTTTGGCCCTCAAATGCCTGTAGCGCAGCCTTGATAAATAAATCACTTTAGCTGGTTAACATTGAACAGACCACTGTCAGAAATGGTATTAATTTCATTATGTGTGAGCCCTGATACACATGGCCCAGACCAAACTGCATCTGCAGACCTTCTTAATCCTTAGCTTTATCTGTTATTTTTCTAGATTGGTAGCAGAAGACTGTACAATCTTGTATCACCCTGATTTCAGTTAATGCTCGACTTAGGAGCACATTGCGGAAGCGAGGAATTCTACATTTGTGAAATGTGTCAAGCAGTAACTCGCTAATAACAACATTAACATCAAAGTCTTCTGTGTCCACAGTAAATGATTCAATCCAGTGTTATACTTCTAATCCTCAGTCTTTTGAATAGGGGTTTGCAGGTGTCAGAAAGTGTGTTAGACAGAGAGAGTGAGAGAGAGCGAGAGAGTGCACTAGGAGTTCATTGGCCAGTGTGGCCAGGTGTCATTTTATGGGGCTCAGCTGTAGAGAGAAATGAAGAGCACTAAGAGTAATGGACAAAGAAGCCATGAGAGGATAAAATGATGGAACATAACCTATAGTTCATTGTGACAGAGAAAGAAAGGCAAGAAGTGTTGAAGTGGAAAAGACTGACTCTGAAGACAGAATGAGTTTTAAAAAAAGAAAGAATGATCAAGTGAAACTGAGAGAAATGGTGATCAGGAAATATAAGGAACCACTTCTCTCTGGCCTTTAAAAAAAAGTTATGGTAATAGAAATGTTCCACTATGTCAGTGGTGCCGTGCTGCTAACAGCCCCTTAGCTAGAGCAACACATGAAGCAGAGAGGAAAAACCATACCATCTGCTCAGTACATTCCTAATCATTGGCAGGCCTTCCTTTATTGGCCGAATTCCTTGTAGGAACTGCTGATTTGTAAAAACGTGAACCCTTCCTCTCCAGCCTCAGCTATCCTGTTGTGTGTGAAATGTGAAATGTATGTTTATACGAGTGTGTGTGAGTTTAAGTACTTTTGTGTGCTAATAAGTTTGAATTAATTGTGGGGTTTCAGATGGAACTGCTGGATAAATTCCCAGTGGAGGGAGGCCAGAAAGACCCGAAGCGCCGGATCATTCCATTCCTACCAGGTAAGAGTTAAACACACATTGTCCCCCAAAGCACGTTCACACACATAAGCATAACACACACACAAATGTGGACTGTGGGGAATAAACAGAAGGATTATTGTTTTGATAATGATAATAATAAGTAATATCAAGAAAAATGCCAAACACTTGTTGGCTCCAGCTTCTGAAATATGAAGATTTGCTTCTTTTATCAATACCTTTTGTGTTCTGGACTGATGATTAGACAAAACAGCCTAACAATTTCTGAAACCCAAGGCGTCAGCTTGGCACATTGTCGTGTCTTCATCTCATTCTTGCTCCTTTTGATTTCTCCATCAGAAACACTTGCACGCATTGGGTTAAAATGTGGACAGCAATGACTCACTGATAGACTGTAGATGAACTGTAGGAAAGCAGAATGTTTTGTTGGGTCTGCAAACTGCACACAAAAGAACTAACCAGAGTAATCTAAAGTAACCATAATTGGTAACCTCACTGCTCTGTGAACCAAGCAAGAATATATTTCTTCATCTGCTCTTGAAACATTCAGCTGATTCAGCTGTTCCTTCAGCATGTGGCCTATACACATACAGTATTAGACATGGCATGTAGATTAGGGTCGGAGCCTCTGGGTGACAAACTGAGCTTCTGCCACTGTTTCAATTAATAAAAAAACTAGACAGTCACAGTTAATAATGTTCATTATGAGTTGTTTTCTCTGGCTTAGCTGCACCATTGTGTGTGAAACCTGACTGTCCAAAATAATGGTTTCTTCTTTTTAGTTTCCATTACTTTCCTATAAGTTCAATTGGCAGTGAAGTTTGGAATAAGGGCTTTGGGTGTGCTCCGAAAACTTTTGAAATAGTTTTAAATTTAGATCCTTCTAAAAGTAATTCTTTATGAGAGTTTGAAAGAGAGCCTCACCCCAAGACCCCACCCACATCTCCCCTACCAGGCTTGGGACGGGTGGGGGATAGGATTATTTTTTGTGGCCATGCAGGTCTGGAACTCATTGAGAGAATACACACACACAGACTTACGCACACACTCTGAGACTGTTTGATGAACTCTGAGTAGGAGGGGAAGAGGGAAGAGAGATAGAAAAACAGCTTTTCATACTATCCCCTACTATTGCTTTATACAATCAGGCACAGTAGAATAGCATAGAATAGAAAGCATTTAGTGTCATTATACAGAATACAACAATATTAGGTGCACATTAAAAGATGGTGGGAAACAAAACAAGCACAGACAACAGCACAGTTTACTTCTGTTCCCCTCTATTTCCTTTCTGTTGTCACTGTTGGGGTCTGAAATTCAAGATTTCTTTTCTAAAAATTCCACTCTCCACTTTCTCTCTTCCTGTCTTCCTGCGAAGAGATGGTAGATTGTTTTCGATGGTAGAGAATTACCATTAGAGTTTCCCCAAGGAAGGCACTAAATCCCCAACTGCTCCTGCTAAGGCACCAAAAGTTAAAGACTGAGTGGACTCTACATGGCACCCTCTAGGCATGCCACTGTGGAGCTGTTTGCAGCTGTGGCAGGGTGCTGATAGGAAACATTATATAGGCTTAGTGCCTGAAATAATCGAGGTTTTAGAGAGTGAGTCTCAGATCCCAGATAAGGTCATACACCCCTTAAAGAAGGATTCTAAGTTAACACTTGCCTGATTTGCAGAAGAATTTTCCTGACAGCAAAAAAAAAAAAAAATCACTCACTTACAAAGCAAAAGTCTGGACTGTGGGCTGAGGCCAACCTAACAAGGCACGGAAGTGGTTTTCTCTTGGTTTGGTTTGTTCAAGGCCTCAAGATGTTTTTACTTCTTTGGTATCTCCACATCAGCAAAGTGGCTTGTCAGCGTGTGTGGATAGTGCAGAATTTCTGTTCTGCTTTTTGCCAGGTGTACAAACCAAAACGCTTAGCTACTGAATCCAGTTGTGAGTCCATCTTTCTTTTTTTTTTTTTTAATTTTTCTTACAGGAGTTGACAACTTTGCTATCTCAAGATAAGCCATCTGTCTTATGAAAGCCTCTCACAGTGCTAGATTTCTTTGACGGACATTGTGCATGACATTTAGATAAAAGTGATGAATTTGATCCGTTTACCCCAGACCTCTGAGCAATGCCCTTTAAGGCAGTGTCAGCAGGTCAGCCTTTGAAAAAGAGCTGACATGCTCTTGACCAATTATCTAAAGCTGGAGTTGTTAAACTATGCGTCAAAACCCAAGATGGAATGTGGGTCTGTTTCTTTAGGGCCCCTGCATGACAGAGGAGGTGATGTTTTTTCTTGAACTTGGATCCTAGAAGTAAACGATGAATTTGTAATTTTGTTTTACTTTTTTCCCCTTTTCCTTCTAATGATAGATCTATAGTACATACTTGTCTCAGGTACTCTGTTGTGATGGGGATCTCTCTGCCTGTCACAGTAGGAGGCAAAGTATGTTGGATAGGTCAAGCATGATTCTGTGGAGCTGAATAGCTCACATTCTCCAGTCGGTCCTCCTGTGGAGGCCAGATAAACACAAAATATTTGAACAATTACAATGACCTTGTTGTTTATGGCTCATTCATATCATGTCCATCTCTTGTCTGCAGGGGAAAATAATCACTGCTCTTGTCTTCTTGAGTATGTTGCATACGGTGTCCCAGTAACAGACCTGTGTTTTACAGCAGGTTATGCAGTCGTGCGTGCCCTTAGTCAGCAACTTGCCTAAGAGCGCAGTAATTACAACAGACACACTGCTTATTCTTTTAGCTTTAACCTAAAAGCTCCATGCGTGCACATTTGCAGTGTTAATGTGAAACCTTTGTGGCAAGTAAAAGTCAAGTGTCAAGTCATTTCAGACAAGTCTTAAGTCACGTCTCACACCAATCAATACAAGTTCAAGTCAGTTCTCAAGTTTTGTAACAAGTCTCAAGTCATGTGATAGCAGCTCTGAAATAAAGTCTCACTTGACTCAAGTCCAAGTCAAGTCTCAGGTTTGTACCAAGTCTCAACCAGGGCCTCAAGTTTTGTCACATCAAGTCTCAAGTCAAGTCTCAGCTTGTGTAATAATAAGTTTTAAGGCAAGTGTCAAGTCGTTCAAGATAAGTCAAAGCCAAGCCACAACTTTAGCATTCTGCAAGTTAAGTATTTCAGATCTGGCCAGGCCAGGTCATTTCGATGCATAGGCTTAATAATTAAATGCATGGGCCTTATATTTAAAAGTGTGTGCCCATAAATGCCTTCCTAATGCCAAATTTACCTTTTTTCTTTTAACTGGATTTTACAAGGTCAAAACGTGAAAACTTCTTCTCAAGCCCTCAAGTTTGACTGGAGTATTAAGAATTAGTATTAGATAAAAGTTCTAGCTATTCAAAATCACCCTGAAGAGGCAAAATATGGTGAATAAACGGGAGGGATTCATGCGTGGTGAGGCCAGTGATTAAGAACTGAGTGCTGAGAACAGCTCTTACTGTGTGTAAGGTGTGGAACAACAACCCTCTATATGTTTCCATCTCTATCTGTCTCTTCTGTCCCTCTACCTCCCTCGCTCTCCCCAGGACACAAAAGTTGTTTGATACCCTTGGTCATTGCTGGCTCTGAGACTTGCCATAAAGTCTACCCTGCCTCAGCCATGGCTCCAAGCAGTTTTCCTCCCCTCTCTCCTCCTTCCCCAAACAAGCCCTTTTCATCAGCTGCACCCATGAGCTGCCGTGCATACAGAGTGGGCAGTGTTGAGTCACTGCTTCTCTTCTGACCCCAGAGAGCTTTGGAAAACCGTCAAAAAAGCTTTTCTGTTTGAGGAGTGACGAGGGGAGTAGAGGAAGAAAGAGACATAGTGAGAGGAGGAAGAGAAGTAGGAGTCCGAGGGTTGACTTTCAAAACTCTTTAGTTTTCGAGAGTTGTCCAGACAGCGTGTCCTTTCGGTTGCTCTGCCAAAACCTGAGAGATTTTGAATGTCTTCTCTCATTCTTCATCTAGTCAGTCTTCTTTTTAATAGTCTGCATCGTGTCTTTAGTCACATACTATAAGTGTAATGAAAATCATTTCCTATATTTTTAGTCTCGGGGGGTTTTTTCACCCACCTGAGTCAACTAGTTGGTTTCCATCTAGTTGTGCAGGAGTGGATTATTTGGAAGTTTGGTGATGATGGTTGTGGTTCTTGTGAGAAATTTCTGAGACCTAGGGTCTTCTGAGGAAGTCACCACACATCTATCCACTCAGCAGTCTCCACCTCTTTACACATGCGTTGTTTTTTCTAGTTTCCTTTTTTTTCCATGTATCTTTATTTCACTCAGTCTGCACTCTGATTCACAGACAAGCAGTAACATGAGATATCCTATCTTTTTATCTGTCTTTTTGTGAACATATCATTCACCCACACACACACTAAGGAAGCAGAAAAAGACATTTTTAGAAAGAAGGGGGAAACGGTGGAGCTGTAGGTGGGTTAACAGTTCAGTGGCCATGTCCTGTGAGATGGTTTCATGGTTCAGCAAGTCTGCTTTAAATACACACACTAAACAAACACCTTAGTAACTAATAACTTCTCAAAACATGTCCCCTTTTTGAATTGAGGATCTTATTACAGCCTTGACTTCCTGCCCAGTTTATATGTTTGTATTAGAGCTGTCTCAGTGAATTTATTGGAGAAACTTCAGCAGCTGAAATAAGGAGAAAATAGATGCTGGCTCTGAAATTTCCTGCATACCGTTAAGTTAGAAGAGTGTTTTAAAAGGCCTATTTGTAGCCATTTCTTGTTATTGTTATGGCGACCCAGCTCGTCTAGTGCCTGTGGTTATTTGTGCCTGGAGATAAGAATGGGGGAGTAGCATTTAGGCCGTCATGCAGATATAATTTGCTTTCCCAAAATCATTTATTCATGACTTGAAAAGGCCAGCGATTCACCTAGCTCCTTACCCACCTCATTGTGCTGTCAGTGTTATTGATGACGCCACTGTATCTGCTTGCATGTGTATGCATGCTAATTCACTAACCATCTTTTCTAAAAGCCATTGTACAATATTGTCCTTCACTGGACGCCTAACTTTTTAATAGTTGCCAAATGAAAAAGCAATTCAGCGTTTTCTTTCATTGGGTAATGCCTTTGTGTACAGTATGTAACAGTAAATGTATATGTTACTTATAAAATGTAATTATTAGAATATATTACATAATTTTGCTGTTAGCGACACTGATTATGTCTCTTCCTAAGGTAACGTACATGCAAGTCTACTGTTTAAAAGTCTATATTGATAACTGATAAAGATTATAAGATTGTATTTTCTGTTCCATCAACTTCTAAGTCTGTTTTTCCTCCTACTTTCTAGGGAAGATCCTGTTTAGGAGGAGCCATATCAGAGATGTGGCCATGAAAAGGCTAAGGCCTATCAACGAGTACTGCAGGGTGAGTGCGTTGACCAGTATGTACTTTTAACCTGGAAATCTGCAACAGTCATATTTCTTGAATGTCCATGAAAGCTACACTGACCAGTGAGCATTTACACCCCCAGCACAAAGTACTAAAATCAAGGTAGAGAGTACAGTGGTCAGAGGATAAGAAAAACCACTATCCCACCCACACTGTATCATCTAGTTATGAACAGGAAAATGGAAAATAGTCTTTTCATGGCATACATACGTGTGGCCTCTGTGGATGTTTGAGCAAAATGAGAGGCTGTTTCTTTCAAAGCATTCAGAATTACGCTAAAGGACCAGACCATCTGGTTTCAAGAGAACCTATTTGTTGTTGAATGTATGTCTTGTTTTGTGATGTTTCTTGTGATAACTCCCAAGTCCCAAATTTGTCAAATTTGTATCCCATTACCTTCACCTATCAGATGTTCCAGATGTCAAACACACACACCAACACTGTAGTTGTAAAAAATTCCAACACATGGTTATATTCATTAAAATCAAGCTCATAGCCACACTGCAAGATTTACATAACAATGAGATTTATAGGATTACATTTTTCCAGGAACAGCTGTGTGAATAATGCCATCGACCTTGCATTCTAAATTGGCACTGCATGGTTTATGCCATACTGAACTCCCCTGAGCAAGCCTTTCTGACAGCAGGCATTCACCCCGCTGAGGTGCCCTAAAATCTCCCCAGGCGCTCTGTCGCTGACTCTGACCTCCCTGTAAAAGGAGACAAACTAAAGGAGAATTTCTCTCAAGGGATCAGTGGCGTATAAGCAAAAAATCTGTTGCTGTGAAGGGAAGATGTCATTGTAGCACACAGATGTTCAGTAACCCATCATGATCCTGCTGGGCAAAGGAATTTATAAATATACTTTGTATGTTTAGGCTGTTATTTTAGTGCCTTAGAGGAAAGACAGGATGGAGTCTACTTCTGTAGAGCATAAAAGTGTGATGTAATGTGTTGGTGGTGTCTGTTTTACCATTTGAAATACCAAAGCGCTTTCCAACAGTAAAAAAAAAAAAAAAAAAGATATTGTAAAACCTGTGCATTATCCAGCTCATTACATGGCTTTTTACCAAAGAGATAAATCACTTGGCCTCAAGAAAGGGGGGAAAATGCAACTGTACATTCTCAGGCTCCACTGTAGCAGAACTGTGACCATAAAACTGCCAATAGCCAGCAAATAATCACTTCAGTTTGTTAGAAATGTAACCACAACAACCTAAATGAATACATTACGATTGATGTTTAGCTTCTTAGCCACAAGGCAAAGTTTTGTGCCCTTGAAATCAGTTTAAAGCAATAGTTTAAAATTTTCCATTTCTCTACATTAGTTTGCCTGCTGTTTATCTGCACTAACCAAAGAGTGAGTCTCTCATCCATCCCAAGGTCATTACTGTTTATGGCCAGACATTTACAAAATGGATATCATGGCCACAGAGTCAAATGATTTAGTTGTGCTGGTGTATTTAGAAATGCCAGGAAGGATGAGCTGTTGTTGGATCTCATGTTGTGGTGGTTACTATCAGGAGAGAGTCGTGCCAAAAGCAAAGCGCTTGCTGATGCTGAGCTTGCTCCAGTCAGCACATCCACTGCCCATAGGCTATGTTTTTGTTCAGTTTTACAGGCTTTCTTTAGGGCCTCTAATCCATCCACACCTCCTTTCTCTCTGAGAGGGAAAATCTGAGGATGTTTTTACAAGTTAAGTCTGACTTAGCCCGTATTCATGCCTTCTTGTATTTTCACCTGCATAATTTTATCTCCATAACGAACCTCAAGAAACTTTCACTGTACAAATTAGTTTCTGATATGGTGCTGATAGGTTTTTTGTCACTATTTTCTTTCTGAATAAAAATATGGTTTTACAAGGCCTCAGAGTGAAGGCAAAAACTTTTGTGTATGATACTCCACCAAGTGTCATTGGGGGTTAAAGGAATGTACAGCTGGTGTAGGCAACATCTTTAACCACTTATGTGAAAAATAAGAGTTTGGGGGAGGAATGGGTAGAGTTGTTAGTTCATGCTTACGGGTGTGGATATTTATTGGAATAGTTTTACATCAGTGGTGTTGCTGCACTTAAAGTTATTATCGTGAAAATGGCTGAAAAGTTGTTTTTTTTTAATTGCATTTACCTGTTGAGGATTGTTTAGTTATAGAGTCAAATGGTCTTTGATTGACATCCACATTTTGTCAAAACTTTTTATGGTTTAGGGCAGAGTGAGGCTGATATTTTCATATCACAAAATAAAGTGACCAGAGGTGTGTGGGATTCCTGATTCCGAGGTCAGAACACCTCAGGGTTTGTGAAAGCATTATGTGGATTGAAAATGAATAAAATCCACTGCTTTTAAATTCTAGCTGTGGGAAGTCACAGCTCCTTAGCCAGTGCTTACTCACACATCAACACTGTCTATCACAGATAGCTGATAATGATTTAAAACACTACTCAACCCTTTGATAGCATCACACAGCTTAGACAGCAGAATTCAGCTTTGGCAGTGAATACTGGGTATTACAGTAACTGCTTAAACTGTAAGCACAAACATTGTATTTTCATCCACCCCGATGTGCATTCAGCCTGACAAGGTGGAACTTCATGTTTTTCTTTGCAAAGAGCTGAGTCAGCCCTTTTGTTGTACAGCTGAGGTTTTAACCTGACTCATGGAATTTCCCCGATTGTGAAGTCTTATGTTTTCATTCAAGTCAGGAAAAACAGTTGGATAAAAAAAAAAAAAAACAGAAAAAAACATGGAAACACGGACAGGGATTGTTTGCAAAAACCAAAAGTAAAACTGCTGAGTTAGTGTGACTGGCAAGATCACACAGCATGATGAAATGTATCACATTAAAAAGTCTACAAAGTAATAAAGCAATTTTCACCTGACCTTCATTTGTCATTCTTCAAACAATTTAAAAAGATAATCTGTTAAAGTAAAAATGGAAATTAAGATTTTTCATGAACTATTTCTCAAAATGTTCTTTATTCTGGGTCCAGAAAATAGCCCAGACAGTATTTTTTTTCTTTCAATTTTTAAAAATGGGCACATTTTTAGTGGATGATACTTAAGAGATGATATAATATAATATCTTAAACCTCCTTAGCTGTTGGATCTCTTTGCTGTACATGTCTACATGAAAAGCTATTGTACACAGATACAGTCTTATGGGAATGCATTTCCATTACCTATTTTCCCTTGGAGAAAACACACATGCACACACACATGCTCATGCACACACACACATTCAGGCACACACAATTTCCTTAATGCTGCCTGCTGTAAAGAACACCCATAAAGTCCATTTGCTGTAATGTACCCAGAGCCTCCCTCCCGTCTCCTCCCTGGGGAGAATTGTAATGAGTGAACGGGCCACAGGCTGACACAACCAGAGGAATAAATCCAAGGAGAGGATAGCTAGTTCTCTGACCTCAGACACAGCGTAGCATTCCGGGCTCCAGGGCTAGACGTTGTGGGGGGTCCTCTGGAGGTCACCAGTAAAAACTGTTAAGTCAGCTGCTGGGCTTCTGTGTCTCAGGATATGGATGAAGGTACTACAAAAAAAGGAGATTTTTTAGGTCATTTTGAAGCATAATAATTTAACATTATATGTGCCATGAATCAACAAACATAAATGGGGGCAAGCATGCACACACACACTCTTTATGACTTTGCAGCTAATGGAGAATACCTGATATACTTTTTTTGGCATGAACTTATGGTCATAAGTATGACAAGACAAATGTGACACATGGGACAAAGACACCTTGATTGGATCTTTGGCTTCCTTTCTGTATCCGTCAGTTGTGACGTTATATCAGTGTGTGTCAAAGAGAGGAAAGAGAAGACGGGGAAGGACAGAACTGAAACACTTAGGAGTATTAAAATCAGAGGTAGAGGCCAGCAGAGGAAGCTTGATGGATAGCACTGAGCTTTGCCTGCCAGCAAATGGAAGGAGGGTGATCCTCCACAGAGGCATAAGATGAGGGAGGAAGGTAGATGAGATGGATCATTTAACAGAGCTCAGGACCAGTGACAGAGAACAGAAGAGAACGTAAAATTATTATTCTGAAATCATCAAATTTTCTTTGCTCTTCATATTAGAAATTGAACACCAGCAGGGACAATAACACATATACATATCTCTGCACAATCATCTAAATGTGTCACTGTAATAAGAGAAAATGAATCTAGTCTTCATGTGGAATTGTGCAAAATTGGAAGAGAGTCGAACTCATATTGCCAGAGTTTTGTCCATACACAACATACTATCAAATTATGCACAAATCATTGGAAGTTGGTATGTTTGCTATCTGTAAGTTAAATTGTACAATTCTTTTATCGTTATTGCAGCTTATGTAATAAATACTACAATGTGGCACCAGAAGCAATATGGGATATTAAAAAATAAATGAAATTCCATTTCCAAAAATGAAAAAAGAATTTATAAGGCAGAAGCAGAACTGGAAAAAGTCCCCTTTTTCCTTTTCCAATGCAGCCACAGTTTATGAGGGCAAGGTAAAATTTGAAATCTGTTCTCTAGAAATCCCTAGAAAGCAAACAGAAAACATATGTGACCTAAAAATACTCTCCATGTCTATGAGGACAAACCAGTTCATTTGTTTGAAAAACAAAACCAATGAACATTAGATAAACCAGTTGCTTCTTGCCTTTTACTCAATATTCAAATACTCAAATACTATATGTAGTAATTGCTTGCTCTGTAGCTACATGGAGGCCAGACACTCAGTGAACACTATATTTAACCTCTGGTCAACTTCTTTATATACTGAAGTGATTGTAACTGTAACAGTTTGTGTGTTACCTAAGTTTCCTGTTATCCTTTGCGCCTGCAGGCCCTTATTCAGCTGCCGGTCTACATCTCCCAGTGCGAGGAGGTCAGAGTATTTTTTGAGACCAGACCTGAAGACCTCAACCCACCTAAGGAGTAAGTACCACACATGGACACACATACATCTTCTCAACTGTTCCTCAGGTTCACATACACACACACGGGAAACACCCGTCATTGTTCCTGTGACTGATGTCATGTCATGTCCCGTATGTATTTACCCCCAGTCTGCCAGTAATGAGCATTCATTACATCCTCTAATGGATATTTCATACTGTTGCACTACTTCCTGTTGGATTGCTCAAACAGAAACACACTTAGTGGGTCTATTTTTTTTTTAAATGCTGAGTTTACATTTAAGCATGTAGCTGCAGCTCAGTTCAGCCACCAGGCTCCAGACAGCTGAGACAGCATGGTTGCTCTGAAGGTCTGCAGATCTGCTCTGTTCTCTCTTGTAAACCTCACTTAACACATCAGCGTCATATCCAGCTCTGACAGTTACTGTGTGGTAAAGCTAAGACATCACTGGTCAATGAATGCCAACTTTCAACACACACAAGTACGTGTTGATATACACGTAACTTCACACACAGGTGTCGGTTGCAGATGTGTTGTTATTAAGGTTACCAGCACCTTCAGGGCAGTGGGGGTTGCGGGTGACTGATTTTATAGAGACCAAAATGTGGCACACCAACGTCTGTCAGCTGAGGCATTAGTTTGAACCCCTCTGTCATCACATACTGATGTGTGGCAACGGGTGTTAAGGAGTTGCCCCCGTCGGCAGGAAAATTAGTTGATAAGTCCTGAGATATGCCAGGAGTGCATGTTGGGAAATAAGTAAGGTAGCGTGTAAAGAAGGGAGTGGGGTTTTTAAGTTTTCAAGACATAGTTGTAAAATCTGGGTCACATAAATAAGTCTATCACTTTGTTCCAATCCTTTACTTAATACTATTCTACTGTACTACACTAATTATATGAATATAATAGGACTGTGCACTTCATCATCTTATACAATTAGCAAAATGTTTTTCAAAGTAATAAAGGCTTAAATCATTAGATATAAATCCTTTGCGATATCCATTGTGCATTATGTTGTTTGCATTGTGCGACAGTAGTGTCCACTCTCAGTTACTGTAATGCCCTCAAGCACTTACTCTGGCCTGCCTTGACATTTGAACTCAGTAAAACTGCTGAGCCAGTGAAACTGCAAAAATTTAGCTCCACCTAAGGATTCAGTTTTAATACTGTAGCTCCAGGTACATTTGACCCAAAACCACTGTGTGTTTTTATAGCATCTTTCAAAATGTTCTGCTTTTTGTTGGTACAAGAAACAATCCCTGTGATGTAGTCTGAGTTTCATTTCAGTCTTTCATTCACTGTGTGATCATTGTGTAGTGTAATTAACACATCTTGTGAGAGCAGCACAAAATTTACTTCTTATTTATTATTACTTACTATTCATATCCTGTATTTAGCTAATGCCCATTAGGAGTGACTTACACTGAGTGAGCAGCGAGGGGTTCTCGTTCAAGGACATTTAACAGGACACAGAGCTGTTATGGGGATTGAGTACGAGATGCGTACTTGCACCAGTCTGCCATATTGTCATCTATAATGTAGATGGATTTAACGTCACTTTGAAGTGTGCTGTGTTTTGCAGTCACATAGTTTACAGAGCTTGCTGTACTGCACAGGCCTGTGATGGTATAATCAGATTTTTGTGGACATGTCACTCTACAGAGATGCTTGTCTCATCTCAGCATTTTTATTTAGTGTTACTATCTTAACCCTCTGCAACTCTCCTATGACTGATGCTAAACTGCCCATTGTAGACCAGACTAAATGCTTGTACTGTTAACTATCACATACAGCGGTGGGAAGTGCATTTACACAGGAACTTACGCAAGACAAAACGTTACTTGCACATCTAATCAGTATACATAGTGAAGAAAAGTTCACATTTCCTACAGTATGCCGTCTTTGATGTCGAGCTGTAGTGGCTGTCTATCAGTTTTATATTAATCAGACATAGACAGATCTCTGAACTGGCATTGGTAATTGCTTGATGGTAAATGGGCAATATGTCTGAAAGAATCGAAGGTCTGTCAGCCGACTTTTGATCTGTATGTATAGTTCCTGACAGCTAGACCTTTAACTCTGTCTCCTTTCTCTTTCACTCTCTCTCTCTCACACACACACTTTGTCTTCTCTGTCCTCAGTGAGGTTGCCAAGGAGACATACCTCCTTACTCCTCATACAAAACCCCAAGCATGTGTTTGGAGAAGCAGGAAGGAGAGGGAGCAATTACTTGAGGTGGATGAATATAGGAAGGAAAGACCTTGGTTTGTCTTTATTGAAATTGGATTACTGCTTTCTGCTAGTGCAGCCTGTTGTTTGGCTGACTGACAACAGGGCTGGTGTACAGACACAGCAGCCACTGTGGGAGAAGATTTATCATGGCCTATAAATTTACTGCACTGAGAGGGGCATCTTAGACTTCCTCCATATGAGCGGCAAAGTTAGAGGAGAAGAAAAGAAACACTTGACTGTAAAGAGGAAGTAGAGAGTCTGGAAGAGAACCAGAAAGGATGGGTCAGAAGGGAAGGTGTCTGGAGAGAAGAGGAAGTGCAACAAGGATGGGGCAAGGGAAGTAAAAGGGAAAGTAGGAGAGAAGAAAATAGAATTAGTTGTGGACCAAGATGGAATTAGAGCTGGATGGAAAGAATGAAAGGGAGCTTGTATACGACTAGGACAGAGGGAGGTGAAGGGATGGGTTGAGGTGAACCAAGGAGGGAGGGAATAGAGGGAAAAATATGATGACATGGTGGCTTCATTAATCATTCAAATCAATATTGTACGAGTCCTCTGTAGTAGTGCATCTGTTTACTGAAAGGTTTGACTCCAGGAGTAGAAAACTTAATCGCTTTATTTTAATAGGTCTCCCACAATCAGAGCCCAGAGCGAGTATATGCATATCCTGTCCTGTATTAGAGGCTTTGATAGATGTCACTTTATTTATTTCTTTTCTCTGACCGCAAATCACCAAAGTGTGTTCTCATGACTTTTCTTTAGTTATAGTTTGTGCTCATGTCAGTGGCCGCCATATGACTCAGCGATGTTTGCCCGATATGAATTTTCCCATGAAAGTTGAAATTGGAGTTGGCCCTAATGGCAATTTTTTTTTGGTAATCCAGCCCCAGAGTAACATGAAAACTGGGAGGGAGCATGAGGATTCATTTGATTTGATACTCTAAAGTACTTAAAATAATCGTATTAGGCCAAGGGTCCAAATTACTGTCTATGTCTGGTATCTAACTAGACCATGGTTTCACTTCTGTTCAAAACAAGCAAACAAAGCATACACATACTGTACACAAACATTGCTCTTCTATAATAATCCAGATCACTGGTATTGCTATGGTTGGCCCAGGCAGGGATTTTTTTTTATAGAATGTTAATGGGTACACTTATGGGTAAAGATTTATCGAGACCTAAGCCTCCACAATTAACAGTTCTGCCGATTGAACGATGTGTGGCTGAGAGCATTCATGTTGATGCAGGGAAACGAACAAGGACTAGCTGCCAAGGAAAATGATTAAGGGAGATGAAGGACTGAGTTACGTAGACATGGAAGATGTGAGATGGAAAAAAGAAGGCGATGGAAGGCCATAAAGTAAGGGAGCGATATTTAGATAAAGAGGGAGAGACAGAGTGAGAGGAAGAGTAAAATGCTGCACATTAGCCACCATTGACTTTTCAGGGGAATCTGGACATTGAATCAGCTCCTGACTGCTGCTGTGGACCGATGGTCTATTTATCTGGCTAATGTCTAAACCAGACACAGCAGATGCTGTATTGAATTTAACATCAGGCTAAATTTCACAGATCAGCCATCTAGAGGCCCCTTACTCACACTGCCTTCAATCAGAGCGAGAAGAGGCAGAAAGACAAATCCTTATAGATCTCACAGATAAATATTAGCATTAATTCTTTGCTGTAGAAATCACTCCTCTGTCATGATGTCGCACCATGTCAAATTCATAAATCTTGTGAAACAAGAACTGATTAACTGTAGTTAATTCAAAGTTTATTTGAAAAGCATCATTAGTGCCAGATTGCTTTAAAGTTAATTGAAAACAGCACCAGAAATATACATAGTACTGGTAACAGCAGCAGTATAGGGTCATTCAAAGTATCGGTTAAAAGATAACAAATCAGTGACAGTAAAGAGTGAATAATTAGGGCTTTTTCAAATTTTAAGCTATTATGTGGCATCTGTGAGTTTATGTGACTTAAATACTCTAACTATTTAGAATAACATTTGGCAAGTTGACTTATTTTCTTGTAATAATGTGATGATTTCCTCTCATTACCAGGGAACCCATCGGAAAGAAGAAATCAGGTAAGGTGCAGCTTTGTTTGTGTATTTAAATGAAAATGGGGTTTGGTGGCCTTGATTATGGTGCGTAATTTTGTCTTTGGAAAAAAAAATGCAAAAATAGAATCAGGTATTTATTCTTACTCTTCTGTATGAATACGTGGCATTATCTCCATCTAGTGGTCACTGAGTTTAACACAGGTTAAAAAACCTTATTTCCAGCAGAACAGTTGTTCCTTCTTCATCAACAGGACATTTTCTGTCTACACTCATATAGTTTAAATGTTTTTTGTTTTTTTCTGAAGTTGACTATTACAGTACCAGTTACAAAGAAAGCACTTTTGACTTTGTTTCTTTTTATATCCTCTCTATCCTCTCCACTCATCTAATATTCTTAAGTTGCATCCATGTCATTTTTTTCAGTTTTCTTCTCCATTCATTTTCCTTTCCATCAGGGTTTGTGGAGAGAGCGACTACTTTCCTAAAGCGAGGTAGTAAAATGCACTGTCATGGTTGGTCGTGCTGTGTGTGTGACCCATCGGGTTGCTAGTGACCTGTTCCCCACTCTCCTTCCCTGGCCTGGGCAGGTGGGACGTGGCTCTGTTGAAGGCTTGGGGCTTGCATTGGTTCTGTAAAGGCAGCAAACAGTATTAACTGATGAACTTAGGACTCTGTATGGCTCATTTTTTGGATGTATATAAGTATGTTGTGTTGGAACAGAGTAGAAAAGACTGACGACAATGGCAGGATTTTTACCTTACACCTCCATAGTGGGATTTACTATATGCTGTGGATGCGATAGGGCCACATATTTTAGCTGAGCTACATTTTCAGCATCAGGCAAAATCAGCAAAAAGTACTAGGACATTTAGCATCACAAACTACCAACTTAAAAAATAAATGAATGCCAATATTGAATGGCATTGGAATGAATTTATAAGAATTTATGTTATTTTCATTCCATTTTGTTAATTCATATTATACAAGTTTTTCTTTAAGTTTTAAGTTAGCAAACTGGTTATTTCTTCTGTTTCTGATTTATAGAACTCAGAATCTATCTTTAATTAAACCCATTTACCTAGCTTTCTGCTCTTCACTGAAGGATGTTCATAGAAGGATAAGATGTGGTATTTTAAGTTAGAATTTACACTTGATGCAAAGGCATAAAGGTTAAAATCTCAACACATTATATGTCAACTAAAAGGTATTTTGTTCAGTTAATTTTCATGTGCAATGTACATTTCTGGTTGTATTGTGAGCCCTCACATGTTAAAAGCAGATT
This sequence comes from Toxotes jaculatrix, assembly GCF_017976425.1. NCBI lineage: Eukaryota > Metazoa > Chordata > Actinopteri > Toxotidae > Toxotes > Toxotes jaculatrix. The sequence continues at coordinate 16,945,986 of NC_054405.1, read as the reverse complement.
TTTCTCAGGCTAGCTTGGTGCTAACACTGGTGGTGGGTCTTAGCGGTGCTGATTTGTGTCTGCGTGGAAATCACAGCCATGTTGATGATTGACTTAACCCTTGACACTTTTTAACTTCCTCATTCTCCCATTCTCTAAGTCCCTCCTTCAGCTCGTTTCCCTCACGCCATCTCTCCAATCACATCCGCTATCTCCTCTGCTTCACGTCTGGGTCTGAATCACATCTGGGCCTGAATCTCCACACTGTAGATAAGCCTCCTCTCACTTAAACTTTGTTCTCATTGGCTTTTACAAAATTTCGACCTTGGAATTATTCTCGGCATTTTATCACAAATGAGTTGTTCACTCATTATAACCTTACAGATGCATTTTGGGTGTTCTGTTAAGGCTGTGTTTAAATTTGATTTTCAGTGAAGTTTTTTTAGTGTAAAGTGTGTGGAAAATGTGACATTTCAAAAACATTTGGTCAAGGAGATGCAAAAAAGCTCAGTATTTCAAAGCCACACAGGTGTAATCTTATGATTCCAAGTTCATGGACCAGAGATCCCCCAGTGAATAATAGGTAATGAGTCGAGGCTTTTTTTACATTATTGAGATTTAAGCCATAGCTTTGCCTAAGAAAGGAGCAGGAAGGCAAAAGAGCTAAAAGAGCCTCTGTTACAATTTGTTCTCCTTAACAGGGGATTCCACCTCAGCAGACCCTCTCCTCCTCGACCAGTATGTGGCAGTGACAGACTATGAAAAGCAGGAGAGCTCTGAGATCAGCCTGCATGTGGGTCAGGTGGTGGAGGTCATTGAGAAAAATGAGTCTGGTAAGTTCTATACAGCATCCAGTACAGTCTTTGATTATTTTTTCAAGCTTAGATTGTGCAAAGTTAGTTGGCTTAAATCGAAAAACCACTTGGGGCATTCTGGATAGTGAAAACTTCAGAAGCTCTTCCAGCAATCAGTAGTAGATAAACAGAGGCATGATTGGGAAAAAACAGGTATGACTAAATTAAATATTAAATAGAAAGGCCACTAATATTTGCCATGTATTATAACAGTTAATTACCATGAATCCACTATGTCAATGTGTATTCTGCTCAGGGTGGTGGTTTGTGAGCTCGGACGATGCCCAGGGCTGGGTTCCTGCCACCTGCCTTGAGGCACAGGATGACCCTGATGACTTCACTCTTCCAGGGGAAGAAGGTACTTAAACTTTCCCTCTGGGTGCTGTTGTTTGCATTCTGTATTGTTAGAGATGTTAAGAGGCCCTTTAGCATTTACTCTTAAACCCAACTGTTCATGCAGAGGTTAAACTGTATTCGTATGCAATTTTGACTAATATGTTTGGTGCCACTGTCTTTCTGTTGCCTTCTAAAGTGCAACACACCACATTTAGTGCCACATCATCTGGGAGACACCAGTTGACTCCTGCAGCACACACCACTAGACACTCCCTATAAACAGAAGAAGTATTCAGGGTCTGGTGGTGTGCATATCTGGCGAGTGAATGTGACAAAATTGCTGCTTTTTTAAGCACAGTTAATGTGTCTTGATGTGGGTGTTTTGATGCGCTTCATATTCTACCATTGTGTGTTGCCCTTTAAGAACAGCACTCCAAACGTGTAAATACCTGAATGATAGGGAATACATAAATACAGTAGCAATAAAATGCCATTTGTGGCATAAATTTGGGTAAGCTACTTAAAAAAGCGTGATGTAGATGTTAAAAGAATGATACTGTGCAGCACATTACTTGCAAAGCAAAAACGGGTGCCAAACCAATATGCATAGGTCACCAGCCTGAGAGGTATGTGGTTTTAAAGTGGACACTGAGCTGGCTGCCCTGTCGTTGCTGGGGAGGTCCCTCCTCAGAGATCTAGAATTGGAGAATCATTCAAATCTAACATCCACATTCACTGGCATTGTCACAGATGTCTAGAAAAAGTACAATACAAAAACTGAAGGGGAATACGTTAGCAATTGAGCATGTATAAAACAAAGTATGGTCCAGTCAGTGCTGGTGAGCATCAGTTTCACAAGTCTCTCAGGAATGAGAAAGATTTAATTAAGTAGTCCCCAAGTTCATGCTCAAGGCCAATATCAACTATTGTTAACCATGAACTATGTGGTCTATTACCTACTATTAAAAGAAGAACAAGTTATAAATAAAGCTAAGTTCTATAACAGGGAAAGAAAGAGTCTAGCTAGCGTGGATCTTTAGGTACCAAGCCTTGTAGTAGAACTTTGGTTACTTCAAGGTCCACCAATATTGACAATGCTTTAATTTAGGATGAAAAGATCATCAGGATGACATATGTAATGTTCACTTCCTATTTTGCCCCACTTACTGTGCTGGGATCAGTGCCTCGGAGATTCTGGTCACTGCCAAGGCACGTGGGTCGTCGCAGAACTTTAGGGGATCTATTCAGCACAGGCTTTGGGCAAGGTGGAGCGCACGCCTTTCTTTTCCCCCCTATTCTAAATGTGTGTGTGCACACACGCATACACAACTGTGTGCATGGTAGTCCATGTTTATGCATGATATGTATGCCGCATGAGAGACCCAAGCATGTAAATTAAATCCTTGCATGCAAAGTGGTTTCTGTATTTGTGTGTTATAAATTTAAAAAATAGATGAGAACAATATGCATCATTTCAATTAACCAGCATTAATCAAAACTTGATGGATCAGTACAGTAGATCTACATCTCTATAATATAGAATAATAGAAGAAATAATGATAAAAATTGTAGAAATGATTGCATTGCTAGTACAGTAACATGTTTGTCCTGTTTGTGTTCAATATTTGTGGAGGTTGTATATGTGTGTTTTGTGTGTTGTGTCTATCTTACATCTTTTCACTCCACAAGATGCTGCTCAAGCCTTGCCTCATTTAATCTGTTACCTAATGTAAAGCCAATGTACTTCTGTAGCAACTACAGTATCTCATCCTAAATTACAAAGGAAGAGGGCTGTGTTGGACAAAGTATCTTGAACTGTGTGCTTTGTCTCCCAGGTGTTTTGGTGTTTACCCATTTGTGAACCCATATGCAGTAATCTTCATAACAGACATTACGTTCTTATATTTTATAATACTGTCTTTTTCTGACTCTAGAAGAGAAGTATTCAGTGATTTACCCATACTCGGCCAGGGACCAGGATGAGATCGACCTGGAGAGAGGCATGATTGTCGAGGTGATTCAGAAGAATTTGGAGGGCTGGTGGAAGATTAGGTAATTCAAATCAGTGACATTAACTTGCCAAGATATCCTGTTCAAGATTTTGGGGATTCTCTTCAAAAAAAAAAAAAAAAAAAAGTAAAAATCATAAATGGAAAAAACCTGCATGTACTTTAATTTCTCTAAAAACCTGAATTGACATCAGATCTTAGATAATGATGAAAAAAAAAACACTTAACTGACTAATCTCATTGTACAGACTGCCAGATAGTCTGCCCAATCAGTGTTTTCAGTGTTGTATATCTCCACTGAGTGTACATCTCTCCTTCGACCAGGTACCAGGGCCGTGAGGGCTGGGCCCCAGCCTCCTACTTGAAGAAGGCGGACATTCAGAGCCAGAAGCAGTCAGCAGGTGCTGCTGCTCACGCCAGTACAAATGATCTAGACGGGTTTTCAAAACAGAACCAGCAAAACAATGCAGCTAGAGAGAGCCGAGACAACAGCCAGAAAGAAAACCGGCTCTCAATTTTCTCAGACAACAACAAAAGTAGTAAGTGAATTTAACAAAGGGTGCAGCTCTTGATTCCATCTTTCACGCATATCTTTTCTGCTAATGCAAAACTTGATGTCAAATTTCTTATTTTATTCATATTTCAAAAGGTATCTGTCTTTAGTGTAAATATTAATAAATCTAGGGTATGTGAAAACACTCAAAAGAAAGTATACAAAATATATTGCACATTAAGTGAGCAACTATACAACAATTGACAAAGAAGCGATTTGCTCTAGTCTAGACTTAATGCCCAGCTATAGTTCTGTACCCAGTAAAGTCAATTTCAAATGGAAATGAAAACACACATGCAAAATGTGTGAGGATTTCAGATGGGCACAGGCCACTGCTGCTTTATGAATGTACACCTAAACAAAATTATTGATTACATGTCTCTTTTCCTCCACAGAAGTGGGATCCAGACACAGACCTCCTCCACGCAGAGATCTTACCATTGTAAGATCTGACACAGCGAGGATTCCATTGTATTACAAGATAGCATTTTTTCTCAACAAAAAGTTTGTCATCAACTTAACCTTTGCACGTCTCTCTCATATCACACAGCCACGTGGTGCAAACCTACCCAAGCCACCGATTCCTCCTCAAGTTGAGGAAGAGTTCTACACCATAGCAGACTTCCAGACCACTATCCCTGATGGTATTAGCTTCCAGGCTGGAGTTAAAGTTGAGGTGAGCCAGGCACTCCTTAAAATCATATTGACATGAAGTATGAAAAAGGATTTTATAGTGAAACATTTGGCTTGAATGAAGGATTGTAAATTTAGTTTATTCATTTATTTTTGTGATTGATCTTTTTTGTGAATTTTGTGAATAATAAAGTAAAATTAAATGATTATTTTTTTTAACCTACCAGGTTATTGAGAAGAATGCAAGTGGTTGGTGGTACATCCAGATAGATGACAAAGAGGGCTGGGCCCCCGCCACCTTTATTGACAAGTACAAGAAGACCAGTAATGCCCTGCGACCTAATTTCCTTGCTCCTCTGCCCAATGAGATGGAGAAGCTGAGGCTGGAAGATGGCGGTTCTTCAAATGTTTCAGGCACAGATGATAGCTGGTCCAAGCCTTTACCAGATGAGCCAACCACAGCTAGTGAGTCCTGTACCCGGCCTAAGCTGAAAGACTGGAAGTCAAGTGCTAGCAAGGGGGCCTCTGCCTTCTCTGGGCCTTTGCCTCCAGCCCCAGCTGCCCCTCCAGCCGAGGAGAAACCAGCTCTGCCACCTCGAAGGGAGTCCATTAATAAGAGCTTTGAATTGGAGGTAACAGAGAAACCGAGATCTGATCATTCCAAGCTTTTGCCCCCAAAACCTCCAGCTCCAGGGGTCATCGTGCCACTGGTTACACCCAAGGCAGCCCCCTTCAAACCAGACAAACCACCAGAGGCCAAGAAAGAAGATAAGAGCAAAGCTCTTCACCTTCGTAATGAGATGGGTCTTGAATGTGGTCACAAGGTCTCTGCCAAAGAGGTGAAGAAGTTTAATCTGAAACCTGTACCTAAACAACCACCAAAACCCAAATCTGAAGTGCAAGAGGAAAAAACAGAGTCAGCTGGTCCATCAGTATTTATGAAGGCCAAGCCAGTGATCCGACCTAAACCTGTTCCAGCTGCCAAGCCAGATCCCCCAGCAGAGAACAAACTAGACATCACCAACCTGAGAAGCAAGCTGAGGCCATCAAAACCTGCAGATCCCGGCTCTACGTCAGCTGAGGTGAACCATCAGAATGACAACTCAGCAGCAGGAAATAGTTCTCACTCCAGTTCACCCTCTAGCTCTTCCCCCATGCATATTCCTACTCTTAACAATGGTAAGTACTGTGACGAGCCAAAAGTCCCCCCAAAACACATTAATGGTCATAGCCAAGAGAGCTCATCACCCCCTGCAAAACCAGGAGTGCCTCCCAATAAGGAACCCCCTCAGAGACCTCCTGCCATGGCTCCAAGAAGACCTCCTCCTCCAAAGAAGACTGACTCATCCAGTCCAACTGAGGTCAAACCTCCATCTGCTCTAAAAGAAGCCCAGGACATTCCCAAGGTCGGACCACCCCCACTGAGTAGACCCCCTCCCCCTAAACCCAAAGGGTTTGTTCAGGCACCTCCAAACAAAGAGAAAGAAGAGACCAAGGCTAATAAAGTCCCAATTCCTCCAAAGCCCCAGCTGAAGAGCGAGAAGCCTGGCCCGCCCAAGGACAAGCTTCCACCTTTACTCAAGGAGCCCAGTAAGGATGAGCTGTATCTAGCTGTGGCAGACTTTGAGGGGGATGAGCAAACATCTGGCTTCAAGGTGGGTACAGTATTTGAGGTGCTGGAAAAAAACAGCAGTGGCTGGTGGTTCTGTAAAAATGTAGGAGAAGAAGTCGAGGGCTGGATCCCCTCGAATTACCTGAACAAGAAACCTTAGAGTGAATTTGCTCTGAGAATCATTGCCAAATGAATAAATAAAAAACTAAACTAAGTAATTAAATGAACAAATTATCACTATTTTGTAGTTAATTAGCTCTTTTTTTATTTTATTTTTTTTTTTATTTATAGGTACCTTTTTTTAAATTGACACGTTTTTGTTACGTTTAATTTTTATAAGGATGTTCTACCTAAACTGAACCAGCAATAACACATGCCTTTATGGATTTTGTGATGTTTACTTGCTTTTGTTTTTATATAAATATTACATGAAATATTACGTAAAGTTTGCTTTCGTTGCCATGTGCTAGTTGCAGCCTGTGCCAGTCCTGCCATTACAAAGGCTGGACGTTATAACAGCGATAAATGTATCTACACCAATGCCTTCTATGATACGGTGCCTCAATATTATATGCAAAGTGCTTCAGTGCTTAATAAACTGTATGCAACTGTAGACATAGTCCTTGTTGGAATCTTAAAAAACTTTGACTAAAATCTAAAATCTACATCACAGGAGAATGCACTCGATGTTAAAATCCAGGCAGTCTTTCTCCAGCAGTAGACAAAAAAAAAAATCCTAAATCTCTTAGACAAAGGCTGCACATGAGCTCATTAGGAGAGTTCAGTGACTACATCTGGGCTTTCAAGTGCTATTAGCAATTACTAAAAGAAATGTCTTTGCCAAGTAGAAGTGCTGTTTATTATACTAGAAATGTGCATATTAGTTTTTGTGCTATTGTAATGCTTTTCTTCTTTGACTGCATAAATTAATGTTGCAGTGACATGTAAAAGATGTGCACTTTTTCAGTCATATCGTATGAGGTAAGTTTAAGGTTTGCACATGCTCAAGGAAGGGGAAGAATGCCACAGTGCATTTTAATTTACTTGTCATTGTCTTAGCCATATTTTTTTACTCACTGTAACAAAATAGCCACCAATGTAAAGATGAGGCTAGAACAATGAAACTGAGAAAGTGTGGAGGCTCTGTCAAAAGTATTTTAACATAATCTTGTTCTTTCGTACCCAAAAATAAGAATTGTGAAGTGTGACTTGCTGAGCACATCTGCATATCTGTACCAGGTGTCTGACCAGGCATAAGAAATTGGAGCTCTGCAGTGATTTGTGCAATGATTTACAGTATTTTAAATGTACAGTCTAGCGTTTGGTGCTCAAATAACAGCAAAGTATGACCATTGTATAAAAATAATGTTTTACATTAATGCTTGACTGGTCTCAAGCATGGTCAGTATAACAAATTATTTTTTATTGTACAGTAATGAGAGTCATATCTGAACTGTTATCACTTTTCTTTGATGGTCCATCTGTTAGGTCTTTTAGTCTGTACTAATGAAGGGATTAGAAGAAGAAAGAGCCGAGAGGGAATCTGGTTGGATTTTTTAAAAAAGAAAAGAAAAAATGTTTTAGACTTACAAAATAAAAAGCTAAAGTGGAAAATAAAAATATATGCTCATGGTTCTGGACATAATAAGACAAGGCTACAAGCTGTAACACCAATTCTGTTCTGCTTCTAGTCGCTTTAATGTTAAACCACCTTCCACCTGTCATTCATGCAGAAATGACAGTATCTTACCATCTAAAAAAAATCTGATTTAAATATACCTAAAATTGTATGTACAAAGGGCAGGAAGGTACTGCATAGTGCAAAGAAAATGTGTGGGTAGATGGTGTCATCGTTTCAGTATTGTAATCTTGTTACTTTTTTGCTATGTATTTTTCATTACATTGAGTCTCCTTTTACTCAAGTCAATAAAAATTTGATTTTTTTTTCAGTTCAGCTGTCACACTGTGTCTGAATTGGTATTTCAAAAAAATCATGAGAAAATACATGCTCACACACATCCTGCCATTGGTTTCATGTTTTTGTGCTGAGCTAGTAAACATGCATGCTAACAAGTATTATTAGCATCTGATCTACAGATGTTTCAGGATGAAGAAAATTCAAACTGTTTACTAGACCAAGGACACAAACAAAGCATTTTGGATGAAAACACTGAAGGTAAACACAACTTATATTTATCTGTGAGAAAACCACAGGTCACCAGTGGCTCAGATGACTACCTGTAGAACTTGGAGTGTTTCAGCCTTATTTTGCTCAGTGTTTTGGTTTTATGGCCTGCAATTTTACGGTTTTAGTCTCACCATTCTCATCATCCTTGTTTTCCAGCTGCAGCAGAGAGCTGTTTTCCTTAGAACACAAAAATAGCAGCTAGCTGTAGAGCACTGTAGACTGCTGTAGACTGCAGGCAGTTTAAGAGCCATGTTATTTAAAGAAGTTGGTGGAGTCCAAAACAGAGCTAAAACTGTGAGAATATCACTTACGTTTGTCAGGTAGACAGAAACATGACTCTATGTTTGGTGTTTCCAGCATTTCCTCTCTCACTGCCTCGGTCCAGTTCTTGCAGGTGTTGAGGGAACCAGTCATTTCTGCTACACTGAAGCAGGAGAACAAGCATGTGATTAGATATGGCAATAAAAAGGTCAGCGCAAATACTGCATGAAACTTAAAGTACTGTCCACTTACCTTTTCTTCAAGGTCCCACTTTTCTGTCAATCAAGTCCTTTACTTTCACATGGACCATGCTGGAGCATTCTGTATTTCATTATATTGTGACTCATACGGTGCTGACTTTATTTTCAGTTTTTTCTTGGTAGAGAATTTTGCCCGTCTCTTTTGTCCAAATTTTGCGATATCCAAATCAAACTGCCTTTGACTGAAAACCCAGATGTTTCAACTCCTAATCTTTACCAAGAGCTGAAACAAAATCCTGTCTAGATGCCATCACATCATGTTGCAGTTTTCATAACACAACATGACGTGATTTGATGGTGTTAACTGCCACTACTATTAGAAAGAGCCTCTGCCACAATCCAGTAATTAGAAAATCTGCATTTATTAAGAGTTATTTACAACAGTGGTTCCTTCTGATACAGTTTCATTCACACTCACAACCCCTCCATACAAACAATGTAAACTGAGGCAGAGAGGAAGACTTAGATGAAGCCATTAAATGTGACAGAAAATAATTTTTTTTACAATTTTAAACCTCTGAGACAGTGTGTGTGTGAGAGGGAGGGAGATTAAGCTGTACCTGATTACTGACCTGATCAACATACATCTGCAGGCCAAACTGCTCTTTCTCTCACTTAACAAGGCAACAATTTCCTCAGCTGCAAACATTAGGTTTCAGTTGAAGATTAAACATCTAGAAGAATCTTAGAGCAGGCTGAATTGTTGCACTCCCTTAAAAAAACAATATGAAGAGTTATGTTCCAAAATCAGATCAGTATTTGAAAAATGATACCCCAAGATTTCTGCTTGAAAAGTACTAAAAATTATGAAGATGAAATCATTTTAAGCAAAGTTCTTTCTTTCCACATCTGTTTTTGGTGAAACTCTTCATATTATTCCCCCTCTCAGTGCAAAGGAAGGCAATTTAAGAAGAAGAAGAAAAAAACCTCTTTAAGGTTAGCAAAGACATACATGTAATATTGCACTTTGGTTAGCAGGCAGTGCATCTACTGCACATTATATAACAACTATACACTTAATACCTTTTTTTTAAATTTAGATTCAAATCCCCCTGTTTAACATCCTTCAAAGAACATAACAGTAATTTGCTTTGGCTTTTGTCAGTTCCCATCCAGTGTGACTGATTTTACAGTAAAAACAGAAAAATAACAAATGTCCTTACACAACACAATCTGAATAACTATTAGTCTTCCCTTATCTGTTAAAATCTCATTCCTAAATAATCATTTAAAAGAAATTATAAATTCTGATAACTTTGGATTTAGCCTTATCCCCCATTTTAAACAAGATACAAAATAATGAGCACATCCTTCATACCATGGGTGTTGGTTAAAAAAAATATATTTAAATTAGCACTTACAGTGATAAATCTGGTTAAGGTTTTTCTTTATCAGTAAAAATAAATACAGGCAGACTTTGGCAGATATATAACATGCATCTGACTTAGGGACAAAGAGGCGAATAAGCCAAGACATAGAAAAATGGAAAAAATAGTAAATCATTTATATTTGGGTGTCTTTTTGGTCATATTTGGAAGACGGCACTGATGATTTGGGGTAAACAAAAAGTGCTTAGTTTTCTGGCTCACCAGCTTTCACAGAAACAAACATTCGTCCTCATCATGCAAAAAGAAATACAGGCTGGGTGCTTAGGACAACTACTATTACCCAACCAAAACGTTTTTTCCTCAGTTTTTACTTATTAAGACTCATAACTAGTTTGGTAACTCCAGCTCACCCAAACTAACAGTCACTGTATCATATTAACCTCAAGTTTCACTGGTGAGCTAAAATAAGTGGACAAAAAAAACCCCCAAAACACAGGAAATCAAAACACTGTATGGAAGCAGATACTAGGTACTGAGGAAGCACGTAATGAATTTTTAGTCAATCTGATTCTACAACACTGTCAAAGGAAAATTAGTTAAAACATAAATATTCACTAAAACAATAAAGGAACCTATTGGAGGGATAGGTATGCTGCCATTACTGGCAAAGCAAATTAAAACTGAGGCAGCAGAGAATTGTAACACCTGTGGGTGAGAGTGTGAACGGTTATGCTTAGGTGCTAACAATGGCCAGGAGATGTTGTGTGATATCACATCAGCTGTTTTTATGTGGTAGAAGAGTCTTGGTAAGGCACAAACTTGGAGAGTTTATGGGGAGAACTGGGGTTTGGGCAATCAGTAATCTCACTCATCTTGAAGAAAGCCTCCTGCTCCCTTTTCTTCATGTTTAGGTCCTCTTCAAGAGCCTAGGAAGGTTGGAAACCAATATACGTACAAACATTACTTTATTTATACTTGTCTAATGACATGCAGGAGGAACATTGCTAAAGCTAAACGGAGCGATTTTAATTTGGACTGACATTGTTGACTAATTAGGCTAATAATAACATTGTGAAAAAGAAATATACCATCTTTCTGGGTTTCAACTGATCCCTCCAGTCCTTCATCAGCTGGTTGTGTTGCTCATCCAAATGCTTGAGCCTCTGGGTCTCATTCTCAATCAACAGGTGACATTTTTCATTCTGGGGCACAAAACACACCGTTGTTAACAACTGCAAGTCATTTATCGTGCTCATTTAGTGTGCTGTCCTATAGAGTGGACAAAATAACTATTTGGCGTTGTGACAAAACCAAAGCAGAATAAACATGCAGATTAGTACAGTGTTATGTTTAAGAGGCGAGTCACCTGTAGCTGTTGCAGCTCTCTGATATTGCTTTCACACTGACCAATCATCTCTCTCATCTGGTTCTCGTGTTTCTGCTGCTGATGCAGCCTCTCTGCCTTCTGTCGCTTCTCCTCCTGCTGAGAAAACTAGAGAGAGAGACAAAAGCAGTGAGTCACTGAATCATTTGTTTATGCCTAAACATGGAGTGAGACAACACTTTCCCTCTACCTGTTTGATCTTCTCTCTGTCCTCTGAGGCGCTACCCATTGAGTTGATGCGCAGACTCTTCTTGAACATGGCCATGCGGGTCTTCGCTTCGCTACGCTGGATCTTAGGAAGCCTGTTCTTTTCCTGTTGCTGCCGAGCTTTCAGAATCTCAATCATTCGCTGATTGTAGCACTGCATCTGCTGCTGCTCCTGTATTGACATAGAAAATCGATATATAAGCGGACTATATGGTGGATAGCAGAGTATAAAATTGAGTTGGACCAGGAAAATCCAATGAGTATGAATTCCTAGGATTTGAGATTTGATTTTTACATCTGATTACATGATTTATTCACAACCAAAAATTAAATGTGCGCGATCCACTGGTTTACCTTTTCGTGCTTTTTGAGAAGCTGATGCCTCTGGAGGAAGTACTGATCTTTCAGCTGCTGCTTGAAAAGCTGGTGTTTCTCATAAAGATTTTTCTCCTCCATCTCCCATATTGTAGATTCACGTTCTAATCAAAGTCATTGGAACATAATATGTCAACACTCTACAAATGTAACATCTTACCACATCAGGGACTGACAAAGAACAACAAGACTTGGGGGTTGTAATTGTGATCAGGTATTGTGTGCTGGTCTCACTTGCCCCAGAACCTAACAGATACTGTACCTCTTATTAGGTTTTGCTTCTTGTTAAGGCATTCCCTCTCCATTTCTGCAATCTCTCTCTTATTGTTGGAGATAATTTGCTGTAGCGTGGTGTCCAGGTAGTTCTTCTGATCCGCAATGAATTTTTCCTCCTGAAACACAGAAAAGAAAAAAAAACATGGAGGGAGGGAGACATGGATTAAAGGGAGCTAAACTATTCAACAGGAGAAAAAAGTATTACGGCAATGGTCAAGGTGCCTTAACAAAAAGCAGAATGGAAAATGTGAAATAAGTTCTAAGACCAAACAGCCTACCCCCTTAATCTTCATTTCTTGGAAGGAACTCATCTTCTGCTTCAAGGTGTCTTTACGTTGATTTCTGGGCAGCTTATCGACAGATTGTTTTACCTAAAGAAGGCACATTTCAGGCATACGTACTAAATGTGACACAGGACTTAAAACTTAAACACACAGGTAAGCCAGCAAAGTATGTGAGGATGTACAGAAAAAGAAAACAGTGTGCAATTCATGTCTCATTAGGTTGAGGAGTAAAAGCTTTCTTTGAACTGTTTTCATGCCTTTGTCCAGATCCTGTTATGATTTAACTGAACTTAAGAAATGAAAGCAACACACATTATCTGAAAAGTACCTCCTTTTTCTTGTGTTTTATCTGATCCTGAAACTTGTGCCAGTCTCGTTCCTGCTCTGCTTTGATGCGTTTGGTCTCTTCTTTGAGTTTAACATTGTGGTCTGTCTCCATCTTCTCAATAGTCTGCTTCTGATGCTTCTCCAGGTTCTCGAGCTCCACATCGTAGTGCTTCTTCTTGGCCTGGGATGCACCAATAGGAAACAAGTACACTCTAAGCAAAGGATGTATGATATAAAACACTGCAGTGTTTTATTTTCAACAAAGTGTTGACCATTGTCATTAGAATAGAGAAAGGGAAAGTCAAAAAAGCACAAGTCCACCCTGCTCCTGCCAACCATCCTTTGAATAAAAAAAAAAAAAAAAAGTATATAATAAAGTAACAGCATCGCAAACTCAAGAACTACCATTGAGTTGAAGCAAAAAACAGTCACAACTGATAAACAAATAATGTTTATAATGGTAGCATTTATTGTAGGGCTGCAATATGGGATCACATATAGGTGTACCTAAGTGCCAGATTTGTGTGTGTGGCTGGAACTCACATTCATGTCCTGGTCAAAACGCTTCTGCATCTGATCTCTCTGTGTTTCCAGTTTAGCGTTTAGAACAGCCTGGGCACGATGCTCTTCCTTCTGCAGTAAACGGAGGTCCCGCAGCTCCTGACGTCTAAACACATAAATACAGAGAAGTGAAAAAAAAAGGGGGGGGGTACAATATTACAGATAAATGTAACCATTTGATGTGTTGTACCAGAGGTAGCTTAAAGCTTACCTTCAAAATCAAATGAATTCAAAACATACAATATGCATTTCTCCTGTTCGAACACTGAGCTTATGAGAAATAATTCTGTTCTTTTTACTGCAGTCCTAGATGCAATGTCATATTTCTACCACTAGATGGAAGGAGTAATGCACCAGGAACTATGTAGAGTTTAAAAGGCACTGCATGTTCTCTTACCTGTATAAATTGCTAACCTTAAAACCATAAAAAGCATAGAAAGTAAATTATGTATTAACAACATCTGGATTCCTTTCACAGTTAACCTAATCTTCACCCTTTTCTAAAAGTAACTTCAGAGACATTTTTCTTTTTTCTTTCAAACCATTACCTAAATAAGACTTTTTCCATAACAGTTTGGACATTTGTGTACTCGAATCCCAAAGGGCTCAACCCCAAAAGAGCAGGATGCCGAAAAATAGCACATGTAGTAAAACATCCAACAGGTCACTCATCACTGTACTGTTCAGTCTGAGCTAGGGAATGAACAGACCTCTGAGTTCACAGCCCCCATTTACTGATAATGAAAACAATTCCAGGAAAAGGAAGAAGGACCAAGAGGTGAAGACATGGACCTCATATATGTCCTTCTCTGCTTATCAAGATATTGATAATGAATTAGATACATTTAAGGTTTGCATACTGAGTGTGCGTTCTATAGAGAAACATCCGCATACCTCAAGAATCTCATCTCCTCATCTTTCTTCTCATCATCTCTGATGATCTTCGAGGTTGTCACACTCACCTCCACACCATCAATGACAAACTTCCTGGTTCGCTTCAGAGTCTTACTTGAAAAGTCCTGTGAAGCGGATACAGAGAGGAACAAGGTCAGATTTGAGACAGATCTTTGATTGCACTTGTTCAAGTGCATTACTAAATGTGTTTGACAGTAAACTTTGAGATTCCACTGAAACTTTATTGGGAGGTTATTCTAGTAGTTTAGTCTTTAGTAGTTTAGAGACATGTTGGGGGACAAAGTGTACATTTGTGTTAAGTAATTAAGTGACTTAATGTTACTTAAGTTACACTGTCAAACTCACAATGGACAGTTTCAAAAAAAGGTTTAAACTCTGCAGCAGAACACAAGGTATTGTCTTTTTTGTTGTACTCCCAAAGACCTTTAATCTGGAGAAAACAGAGGCAGCTGTGAATGTATGTGTGTTGACAAAGGCATTAATATTCCTGCCCATCAGGTTCTACTGTAACAAGCAGCAAGATGCTCCATCTGTCACTGCAGTGGGGAGCGCCATGCAGGAAGTAACTCAGTTTAATAACAGCAATGTTATTCATTGAATATGGCACAATGTGACCTGGGTTTTAAAGCTTCTTTAACTCTTTGTACCTCCACTGAAATACTGAGATTCAAGGTTTTAACCAAACAAGAGCAGTATTTTTCTTGGGCCTACCAAGAAAAGGCCTGTGTTTTACTTTGCTCCCAGATCAAAGTTGAACAAATTTAGGAGGCATGAATAAGACAGCACAGGCCAATAAAACACGGCACAGCTATGGATGTCACACTAAATAATACATTAAATGTTTACTATGAGTCACAGCATGATCACACCTTATAACTGAACCAACCAAATTGTTATGGCTGACTAAGCATGCGTTGTTAAATGGTAACATTTCCAGCGTCTCCTATCTCAATCAGCCTCCACTGCCAATATTTACTAGACTGATATGGCAGGGTTTACTCTGCAAACACTGGGCAGCTCAAACCCCGGATGTCGTCATTCCCTGGTTTATAAATAGTTTATATATGAAGAGAAGATGAAAGTGAGAGAGAGTGAAACAACACTAGAATAAAGGGAGAGCAAAAAAAGGAATTATGGAGGTAAAAGAACAAGGCTGCAAGGAAAGAAAGAACCAAGGAAGCTCTTCTCTATGCAGAGCAGGAATGAATCTGGTTTGTGTGAACTGAAGTCCACTCTGTCCAAGTTACCACATGGAGCCACTACAGCTGAGCAAATGAACTCCATATGAGTCCATGTCAGGTTACTGCTACAGGTGACGGCTACTGGACTTTACACTGTTCTGAATTGTTGACTCCATTTTTACATAACTACAAAAACAATAAATATACATGCTTGTTGTCTGAGCATGTTAAAAAGTGCACACTGGCACTATAATCACAGGACTTTCTGGTCATTCTGTAGCTTAACTGCGTTGTTTGTGTTTCAGGCCCTGCTGTTCATGACTCTGAGGACTTCCCATCACTCTTCATTCACAAAATGGCACACACAGTTCTCCTATACACACACACACACGAATTCACAAGCAAATGCACACACTGATGCTCTCAATCGTACACACTTCTGCAGAAACACACACTCACACTAATGCAATACAAAACAGACATGACTTAATTTGCCTGCCTGTCCTCCAATCCTAAAACAAAGATAGCCCATTCACTCTCACTGCAGGCTGCTGGCAGAGTCGCCTGCTGAATAATCTGTTCTGGAAGAACTTAACATCCCGCAAACAGACACGAAACCACGCACAGTCAATAGGATTTCAATCATGCTCAGTCCATAAGCCTCCAGAAGCAACTGAGTGACAATGAGCTGCACAGAAACTTCCATTCACAGTGATGAATACTGAACTGTGCCCACACAAAGGGCACTGTTGGTCCTGATGAATGGAAAATGTTGCATATTTTGCTTCAGAAAGGCTTGGTGTCTAAGGATAAAATGACCTCTGTTTTCAGCTTCCTTACATCCCCTCCTCACTAGGACTAAGGCACAAATTTGGTGATTGTTAAATTTATATAAATTGCCATATATGGGAAGAAAATTCTCCCTTTTAGCTTTCTAATAAACCTGAAGTTTTTTGTCTATAATTCACTAAATAAATTCATATTTTCCATAAATCGTAACCAAATAACCATTAACTAATATCATTCTCCGTATCCTCCCTAAATTTAATGTGTGGTGCGAGCCTAATCGAAGACAGGCTAGCCTCTGTTTCACATAGTTAACACCCACACCCCAAAACACAACACAATGCAGTTTCAGTTCCTCTGTGGGTGCCAAGAAATAGTTTTTCCAAGGAGGGGTTTTCCTACAGAGTCAGGGAGCCGAACTCTGTACCTCTCTTGCACTTCAATACTGGTCTTTTTCTCCGTAAAAACATGACCTGCTGAAACACGTGTGTGAATGAGGGATATGTTTGACTTCATTCATTTTCCCTGGAAATCGACAAACTATTATGTAAACAGCCATTTTCATCCGTCTAATTGGTATTTAAATAGACTGAAATGATACTCATACAGGACAAATGCAGGATGTTTGCTTCATGTTGACTCACCCTTGCAGACATTGAGATGCTCTCCTTGTGGATTGACATGTCCATGCTCTCAGATGCCATGCTGCCTGACAAAGAGTACCGTGTGTTGATAGGCCCTCCATTGAGAAAAGGTGTGACAGTCTCAGCATTTCCTCCTATCGATATCCGTTCTGGGGTATCCTTGGTTAGGCTGCCATTTGGCCCAGATCGGAGTATAGGGACTGGTGTAGGGGCAGAGGAGGGTGTGGGAGTCGGTGTAGGAGTGATAGTGGGACTTGGGCTTGGAGTTGGTAAGCCTCTCTCAGACACAACGCTGCTCTGCTCCTCGGTCATCTGGACCTTGGGCATCTCTGGGTCTGTGGAGTCTATGATGATGTCCACATGCTCCTCAGAGGCCTCGGCTTGGGGGAGAGATGGCGGCTGCTCCGTCTCTGGGGTCTCCACAGAAACCTTAGAAAATTAATTTTAGCACTATTACTATAATATATAATAATATGTAATCTATGAATACTTAACAGTTAAAACTTTAGGAACCAGAAGATACATCAGCAGGTATAGTATATTTTAAATTCTCAAAGCCTGAATAACTGAATTGGATTCACCTGATCAGCCCAGTTTATTAAAATACAAACTGGTCGGTGAGTACAGATATTTAATAAAGACTTACAATGCAATAGACAAAAAATGTAAAACTTTAAAGGGCACCTTTTCCTCCTCTGATGTGGGAGTACTCTTTCCATCCTCAATGCCTGAGTCTGAGCTGGAAGTCTTGGTTGAGGCCTCGCTCTCTGATTTTTCTGACTCCAGAGTGACTTCTTCAGCCAGTTTGTCACCCAACTCCTCTGGTTGTTTTGGTGGGAGATTATGCCGCGGCAGGGGAACAGGGACAACCATGACAGGGCCTGGCTGCTCTTCTGTTGGAGTCTCTGGCTCGTCCACCTTCCTGGGTAAAGGTATTGGTGTGGTTGGGGAGGGCGTGGTGGGGCTGGGGTTGTCCAGAGACTGGTCCCCTTCGAAACTGGCCTGACTGGTCTGGCATGGCTCCTTGCCTGGAGACTAAAGAAGCAAGGAGGAGTGAGAAGAGGGTGTTGTTATGCACTGAAGTGACAAAACATTTGATCTTTTTAGGCTTTAAGTCAGGGGTTTTCTCCCAAACGTTAATGTTTTCAACCTTTGATTTTAGCCCAGATGTTAATGGATAAAGTCCTTTGTGCCTCCCACCTTCAGTGAAGTAACTTTGACCTTTGCTTCAGTAGGAATGCAGCCATTCCTGCCTTATACTCCTGTGCCTCTACTTCTCACTGTGGCTGAGATAGCCATCTAATCTGTAATAAGTACACTAGTAATAACTGAGGTGAAAGACTTCTGCAGGGTTCACCAAGTTAAAGACATTTTTAAAACCACATTGAACCACATGAAATTTACAACCCATTTCACAGTCACACCAGCCAAAGTATTAAAGGCATCAATGAACACAAGTTGGGATGATAAGACTGAGAATAATTCACCAAGTGCTTGGATGCCTGACAGGACAGACGAACAACATATCACATAAGTCACAAATACTGTTTCCAAAAATGCAACTGCAAAATTGTAAATAAAACTGCCAAGAGGAATCTTTGTCTGTCAGCTGATTCACGTTCTAGAAACAGCCTAAAAATGACTAGGAATAAATAAATTAATCACACTAACTAAATAATTGACTAAAATACCCTAAAAATCAGTAACTAGAGGAGAAAGTAAGGCGTTTCTGCAGAAGTTATATAAATTAATGGAAACAGGCCATTTTCACAATTTTAAATCTAACTGCAGCAGGTTCTAGACATGTGTTAAACATGGGAATTCTGTAGGCTGCAATTACAGATACCACTGAAGACGATATTTAAGGATTATGTGCATAGCTATCTGTCACACTGAGTAGTTCTGCATTTTGAAATGCCACTACCACTAAAGGTAAACATTACCATCAGATATCTTTATGATCAGGCGCAGCTTTTCTAATATCGCAGCAGACATCTCAAACATGTCCGGCTCTGTATGATATACAGGAAGAGATAGACTGCCGGGTAACTGCTTGGCTGGCTTTCAGGGCCCTGTAACTGTATGTGTCAATATGTTGCTGAGTGCCTATTTTCACATTTGCATTACTTTTGATACATTGCATTTTAATATTTCCCTGTACATAAAATGACCAGACTAAAACAGCACAGTATTAATTAACTTCATAACATTAACATTAAATTTAACACCCTGATTGAGTTTTAAGTCCTGTTTTCAGTAAGCAGATCTGGATAAAGCAGAACTGGACACAAAAAGATAAATACCCTGACCTACAGAAATGCAGACTTAATCCAAACACTGACAATGTTTGATTACCAAGACATCTGGAAAAGTAGGTGGAAAAACACCACAGCACTGATCACTTAGCCAAGTTTCAAACTGCACTTCACTACACTGGAGCCAAGTTATTCATCTCAATAAATTCAGAGGCCATCACGCTAACTGACATTAGGGGAAGAAGAGGTAAGTGTACAAACATTCATCTTCAAGGAGAGAAAAACATCCCATCTAAACATATGATCAACACATTCATCTTGTCACAGCTTCCTGTTAACAAGAGTATTTCTAAGATCCTCTATACTTGGGGGGCCGCTGGTGTACAGGAAGCTGTCTGTCTTTTATTTAAGGGTCAAAGTATAGCCGCAGAACAATGTATGACCTTAAATAATTTACTCCATCAGGGGTCGTGAGGTGACAGTGCTTCTATACAGGAGCAATGCCAAAAGCAGAACTTATATTTAACCATGTGTGGGTGTGGGTGAATGCCCGTGTTCCGGTTTCTGTTCCTTTGTTTGTGCTAAGGGCAGGCGGTAAACTGCACTCTCGTACTATGTTCACTTTCTAATCTTGTGCCCTCTGAGGATTTATGAATGGCTTGTGCAGAACATACCCTCAGTGCTTTGGCAGGAAGACCATGTTTACCAAAAAAAAACCCAAAAAAACAACAAAAAAAGCTGTTCAAAGGGGTCAGCAAGTAAAGAACTTCAAACGTGAGGGAAGTGGACAGTTAAGGCAGAATGTGTGTGTGCTCTTTGAGGCACGGGTGCATGTTCAGGTAAGTACATGCCTTGGTGTCATTATGTGCACGAGTTTCCACTTAATTATATTGTCTGGTGACACTGAAACAAAGGCCTTTCTTTTTTTAAACTCCGACTCGCTTGTGTCAGCTTTGGACCACACATCTTCACTTATGTCAGTAAGGAAATGTAACTGTTATGTAAAATGTAGCTTAGTAATTTTTTTTTTTTAGACCCTACAGCTTAAAGCCACCAGACCTTTCAGAAAAGCTATTGAAGAACATGGACTGCCTAGTCTCCTTTTAGAAACAAACAATGACAGAGAAAAAAATGAAGGGATAGAAAAGGTTTGGTACCACAGTGAGCTCCATTGCGTCGTCCTCCTCTCCTTCCTCTCTATTGTCCTCTATTTCCTCCATGACCTCAGCTTTGGCCTCGGCCACCAGCTCCAGCAGTGGACGGTTAGACGTCACCGATCTCACAAAAGGGTGCTGTGGACACGAGATGGGTGTTGAGGTTAATTATCAGTCAGATGAAAGGCAGAGTGACTGGTATTTAAAACATAACTTTCTGACAAAAAAGACCTTTTCTTCCTTGTTGTTCATTTTAAGCATCATATCTTGAGCATAAACGAGCCTTTAAACACCTCCCTGAACATCAGCGCAGCATTTGGTTGGTGAAGGCGAGTTAGAGACTTCTGATGTGACTACTGGATAAACACCCATACCACCATTAAACAACATTTGCTGAACACATTATCCATGGATCTGAGTATCATTAGACCATGAAATTACTGCTTGAAGGATGCTGCAGGTGCTGGATTAAAAGTGACGAGGAAGCAGTTATATCCACATGTTGGCACCTCTTTGATTTCTGTCCTTTTAATCGGCCATTATTTTAGCTGTGAAGGTCTAGAGTGAAACAAGATGTGAAAGCCTTCAGTTAAGAGTGAGATGAAGTCAGGGAGCACAATGAAATAAACTTCTGGTGAAAAATAATATAATTGTAGTCTGCAAGAAACAAAAAGCACCGGAGGCAAGGCTACAGGAGACTTTCACCGCAAGGGGAAACTGCACTGTCTGCCACCTGCCAGTTCCCAAACAGCTACAACAATCCAACTCTCCCCATTAGTGGCACACCAGCGCAACAATGTTGAATCTAACATCACACCTTTAAAATAGAAATCCCTTTTTGGTCCTACAAAGTCCAAAGCGAAAATGTGTACTTTGCCAGGGTGCAAACAAGGCAATAATAAGTTGAGTGCAAGGAGTATAAAACACTAAATTAAAAGTTGAGTGCAGCAGGGATAAAAGACCATTCATCTATTATTCAGATGTTCAGCACTACTGTGTAATTTAATTGGAACAGCTGACAGAGGGAAAAAGGCTACAAGTGGTGCTGGACCATGAAGTGTGTGCATGAGCACACACCGACTTACACTTAAGTAATACACTTGAGATCATTTCCATAGATTCAGTTATATGTGTACTGGGTCTTGTCCTCGAGGACTGCAGCTTTTAACTCCTCCAGTGACAAACAACAGTCAGCTACTGTCCAATGAGTCAGGAAGGTGGTAATTGCCACTAAGTGCCGTCTAACTACTTCATCACAACTCAGTGGAAATAAGAATACATGGATCAGAGTATGAAAAATATCTATTTTTGAATATTTTTCCCAGTTGAAATTAAAGATACAAATGCATACTGTCTACAGTGGGACATCTTGTTTTTGTCAATGCTGCCCCATCTTACGGTGAGGGGGTGAGCGCTGATCAATGGAAGCAATCTCAAGTTTCATTTATAATTTACAATTCCTCCATTCAACCATCAAACAGATAAGAATAAAATACAATTCCTATTAACTGTTTCAAGTTCAAGGAAAAAGATATCCTGAAGAATATGGCACAATTAGAACATGAGCTCACAAAAAAGGAGGAAATGAATTGGCATTTAAAGAACAAGCTCAGCAACTGATGTAGAGGACAGCCACACTGGTAAATTCAAGAAATGCTAAGCATTCAGCTGAAATGATTCAGATGCTAACAACCACACCACCACTTCCTGAGCGTACAGCGAAAGGCTCAGAGATCAGCCATCAGACCGATAAAGCCATGCACACCTGAGTGAGATGAGGAAATGCTGGGACTTCAACATTTGCGGTTACATGCAATGCTCCAATTATACTTAAATACTGCTTCTGAATTCGTGACAGCTGAGCTGGTATTGTTTTGTTGTTATGTAAATTCTTTTAGTAAAGTTTTAGACATATTTTTAGGTTTTAGACATATATTTTTCTTTAGGTTTAAATTAAACTTAAACATTTAAACCTAAATATGATCCTTGATAATTTTTTACTCAGCTACCACTAGTGATCTAAGCCGTTACTGCAAATTAATCACTGGATTTATATTAATATTATCTGTGAATCTTTTCTCCTTTATCCTCAGGCTCCATTAGAGTATCTACAATAGTGAGAATCTGAGATTTCAGCTTCAAACTGTTTATTGTAACAACTGAACTCCTCAGACCTCCCATGCTCAAGCTAACCCCAGTTTCCCTGAGGCAAATCAAAGGGAGCAAAAAGGCAAATAGTGCCCTGTTAAATCTAGGCATGTGTTTTTTTGTTTCTTACTGCCATTATAGATTAAGATGTGGCTCAGTGGAGCTTATTTCCTCTCTTTTGGGTTTCACGTTGCTTTGGACCCAGAAAGCCTGGTGATTTTGGGTCTTACACACATGGCTGGGTGTAAAAAGGTTAAATGTGAACAATGTGGCCCAGTGGGGGACTAGAGCAGGACACTGCATGAGGGCACAATTACCTGTGCAGCAACTGTAACAGACTGTGTGTATTTGTACTTCTATCTCTGCAAGGACTAATTTGAATTTTAGCCACCGAGCAAGGGCATTAAGGTCAGTCCTCATTTCTTCAAAGGGTGGTTTGGAGGTTAAGACTTGTTTTTAAGATTAAGGTTATAATTAAGTTTAGGTTAAGTTTGGAGCAAGAGTTGGGATTACACAAGTAGTAATTTTGGTCTGCATAAATTAAACTGTCTTGACTTTTATTTGCCCAAATTTTGAAATATCAGTCTGCCTCACTTGTGGTGCTCATTATATTCTGTGTAATCCACAGACCTCACAGGAACTACTGAAAAACGGTCCTTATGAAAACTGTTGATACCTTGGTCTGTGGTTTATCCAGTGAAACAAGGAAATATCACTGGATTACTTAGATACTGAAGAAAACGTAAAAACATGGTGATTCTCAGGCGCGTTCTGGCTAATTAAGGATCTAGGGTTATAGATGTCTTTCTTTCTATGATTTCTAAGCAGTATTATGGAGCCCCCCCTCCCCCAAACACACAAAAAAATGGACTTTAACTGGGCATTAAAAATATTAGATAAAGGCTGGGCTTAGACATATAGTTGAGATGGTTAGTGTTACGGTTCAGGGCTAAGGAATGCATGATGTCAGTTAGGGTTCTCACAAGTATAAAAGTACAAATGACGATGTTGTGAAACCACTACAAAGCCCTGGCTCAGCGATAAACTAAGCCAAATACTCCCATGGTAAAACTACCCAACATACAAACACGCCGTGATCAGAAACAGAAACGCAAGCAATATTGTGCATGCATGGAAGCTAGGCAAAAAAAAAAAATACTGGGCAACTATGTGGGAGGAGTAGCTATATTCAGTATAATGACTACAAGTCATCCAGATGGTTTCCCGCCAGCCACACAACCACAGTGACAGATACTGTGTCATGTTGTTTTGTATACATTCCTTACAAGAACACATGTAGAACAAACAGAGGGGCAAGAGGGAGAGAGAGAGGAAGGTTCAAAGATGGTAAGAACTAATACCAAAACTTTTTTTCCTATGAAATGCTTGATGACAAAGACTTCATGAAGTTTTTTTCCCTTTCATTTCCTCTTGTTATACACACATACATACAGTGACACACAGCTCACAGTTTAAAACCCACATCCCTGAAACTCTATCTATGATTCATTATTATCTTTCTGTTCATTTACATCTGTTTCTGTGATCCATACATTCCAGTGAATACTTGCATTACAAAGTCTGGTCTAAAACTTGTCATGTACACTAATGGCAACTTTCAGTAAAATGACGTCATTCAACATCCACTGCACAGCAGAAGAATTTAATGCCATCATTGCACAGCTATCTACTGTAAATACTATCAGACAGCCGTTGGGAGCAGCAGGCATGATAAACATCTAAAACTTCCAGCACGGCACCAAAAACCGGACCGCACCCGTCTCCCCCCCCCAACCCCACACCCCACTGGAGAACACATGCAGAATTCCCAGTGGGCCCGGGTCTAGAATTTTCATCTCTGCCTCTCCTCTAATTGGCCAGAGGTGGCGAGCTCGTGGTAAATCCAGGCATACTATTGGCTGAGAACAGGAATGTAAATAGCTGACATTCCCTCAGCTGTGGGATACAGACAGGAAACTGTGGCTCTGAATTTTAATAGACACTGCTCTTGTGTTTTAATCCACACCCTGCTCACTTTTTCTCTCATTCTTCTTGCCCGAGATTCTGAGTTTGAGAAACAGTTGTCAGAGCTCATCCTCAGACAGAAGTTTTTTTTGTACTGCCAGAAGAACTGTCATCAGCCTCTCCCCGGTGCTCTTGCGGGGAAACAAAACATGAAAATGTTTTGAAATTTCTCAGATGGGGCTTCAAATGTGAACAACCGCTTCTAAAAGCCTAAAAAGTTTTTATTCACTTCTCTTAACTGCACCTTTCTTTTTCAGCTTTGACTTTCTTTCACTTAACTTTTTTCCTTTTTATACCATCCTACTCCTATGTCTGCTCCATTTCTTGCCCACTCTACATCCTCTATTCCTCTCCCAGTCACATGCCAGTGCCCTCGACGGGGCACCGCTCACTTCCCTGGCATAGATCACTCCATTCTGTTCTTAAAATAGAAGAATAAACGGCTCCATATATGTCTGTCGGTGCAAGATAAGGACAAAGCGAGGACAATGTTTCTTCATATATCTAAGTGCAGTACTGTATAACATTAGCCAGGCTATAATTGCACTGCGTCAGAGCCTACCTCCATGAGTTGTGCTGCAGTTGGACGAGTCTCTGGGTTTTTATCCAAAGCTTTTTTCAGGAAATCCTTAAACTCCCGCGACCTTGAATAAGGCAAGAAACAGTATTAATCAAAAAAAAAAAAAAAAACCAGCAATGAGGAGAGAGGGTGGGAAGGGACGAAGGAACGGTTACAACATAACAAAACATTTCCAGAAATGTGACGTTGGTGGATGTGGATCATCCTTGTGCACAGCTGTGTTTTGTAAAACAAAGCTTTCAGCAGTGATGATGAGTCAGCTCCCCATCCCAAGTCCCCCTTTCAGCACCTGAAGGCTTCACTTGTGCAGTATTAAATTTGCAGCTATGGAACATTCGGACTCATAAAACTGATATGGAAAAAGTTATAGTTTGGCACTCGCTTTTACGTCCTGCCTCCCTGCTGAGCTGTAGTTTTGGAAAGGGCAAAATGGACGGCCAGCACAGTGGGGGAGGACAGCGTGATGTATTGAGTGTCTATAGTAGATTACAGGACACTGAGTGTGCAAAAATTTGGTGATCCCATCAAAGTAAATGACCTTGTGAAATCTAGACATCACAATGAATCATGGGATATGAAAAAGTTGTACATACACTTTTTTTTTCTTTTCACATATTATATGATGCATTTATTGCACAACAGATGAAATTTAGATTTATTTTTAATGCACCCTCACCATTTGTGTGGCTGCTCCAGGGTGGGAGGCTCCGACTTGGCAATCTTCAACAGCACCCTCATGGGGTTGAGCTCATGGTGTGGGGGTTCGATCTGGGCGAGCTCGATCAGAGTGATCCCCAGAGACCAGATATCAGCCTTGTAGTCATAGGGAGCATCCTTCATTGTCTCACACATTACCACCTCTGGGGCCATCCTGTGTAAAAGACATAAAAGATATAACAAATACAGGGGCTATAACATAGTGTGGGACTCTGACTCTCAGTTAAGAGCAACCTGAATGTCGACAGTGGGTAAATGCTTAAATGGACAGTCTAGATTAAAGCCGATGAACAAGTCTTTAAAATCCTTCAGCTTTCTGTCTATGTCAAATGACTGGAACCTAAAATTAATTATGACATCATGTTGTAAAAATCTGGTCTTGCTAAATCAAATCAGTCCTAAAATGATTCAGTAGTTTCTGATATCATAAAGACACATTTAAAGCAGCAGCCTGCGACTAACTGATGATGACTGTACTGGGATAAGGACCGTTTCTGCTTTTTCATTATTTACTATTTTGCATGTGTCAACATTGAGCACACTTCTCCAGCCAGAGTGTGTTTGCGAACAATTTGCAAAGCGGCTCTCGCGACTCTAATCTCATCTCTTAGATTTACTCAAGAGCAAAGAAACTAATGTTTGCTCCCCGTTTCTTGTTGACTTTGCTTATCATTGCATTCAAGGGAAAGGTATACACCAAAACTACCTGCAATACTCTTTTCAACTCTAATTAGTATTGTGCAACAGGAAGGCACAACCATGTTTTCATTGAGCTGGCAGGGTATTCCTGATGGATGCTAACGTGTACTGGTCAATGGTTAACTGGCTCTGACTATATTCATATAGGAGTGAACACTATGGAACAAGGTTCACTGTGTGGAAACTTCAAAGGGAACCTTTCCAATTTGTTCAGGTATAGAGAGACGAGTGCACTGTTGTGACTACAATGAAGGATAAAAGCACAGAGTTGAGTATTGGGTTGAGGGTGTGTGTACATAACATTATGCTTTCTCAAGTATTATGGAGGTGTGGTGGGTAGCAGGAAATCTGTTTTCAACAAGCAATAATCCACCACTCACATAGTTCATCTAGGGATGGGTGAGATGGCTACAGTTAGAGATTTTGCTAAATGGTTTATACCAAGGTAACTGAAGTCCCTTAATGGTGCCCTGATATAGGGTCTATGTCTTACTCACCAGTATGGCGTTCCAATGAAAGAATCTCTTCTTTGTAGAGTTTTGCTGTTCTTTGCAGACACGCCAAAATCAGCTACAAGAATGAAGAGAGACAAAAAAAAGATGATGTGAGAGAGTTGAAAGACTTTCCCTAAAAACCTCATTTGGTAGACATACAGTACATAACTCATAAAGTGGTTATCAAATTGTCATGGGCAGAGACACAGAGTCAGAATCACTGTTCCCCAAACAAGCTGCTCCTGTTCAATGGCATGACCTTCAGGTTACAGGAGTGTTTTCACATTGATAGAACAAGTTTCCCTCTGCAAGTTAATATTACAAGTGGTAGGCCCAGGCTTGAGAAGATCTAGGATTATACTCACAAGGCTGCAGGCTGACTGCTTCAGTTACAAACTGCCACTTTCTATTACGGGGACTTAAGTTACTGCCTTGGCTTTGCAGACTACAATTCAAATTTCTTTGACTTCCCAGTCAAACATGTCATTTGGACTGTTGTAGTCTCAACTTTTGCACTAAAGAATTTTTTACTTCCTTCAAAGACAATGCCCTGCTGCTTTTCTTGTACATAAAATGAGAGTTTACACATTAATATACTGCAGGATCATAACATAGTCTAGTAAATACACTCCTTCCCTCCTAACTCTGCTCTGAAATCTGCTGTATCACTGGGTTTAACCTAGTTCCCTTCAACACTCAGTGACTAAGGGCATGTTTCTAAAGGCCCTCATAACACAAAATCAGGAACTAAGTGAGTGCACAATAAAAGGTGTTTTAGTGGGGAATCCCAAAAGATTCCAAGAATGGAAATAATAATATACAGTCACCACTAGGATTCAGTGTTTTGATCTTAAAACAGATAGTGAATTAAATCATGAGTGCTGTTGCTTGTTCTAAACTGACCTGCCTCTGTTATTGATCATTGCCGTGATAAAGCAGCAGGAAGAAAGAACAAGGAGGAAAAAAAAAATACTTATGTTTTTCGGTTTTCTAGACGTGTATGAAGCTCTTAAAATTGGTCTAATTTCCAAACACACCTAAAGATTCAATCAGCTCTAAAGAGTTCTATAAACATAAGCCAAAATGTTTACAGCAAGCTGTGCTGCATGGGGGAACATCATGTTTAATTCCATGTATCATAGGGAGAGATAATGCATTTGAGTGACCTCAAAGACAGTTAATTGCTACCTTGTTTGAATTAACATGTAGTTAGATAAGTTTGGAGACTGTAAATGAGTCAGTGTCATGACTTAATGAGTTTAAAGAGGCAACTCCCAGTGATTATATTGAGCTGTGGTGTCTTGGGGTAGAATGTACGGCAATGAAAAAAAAAAAGGGACTTTAACAAGAAATACAACTCCAGCTCAGGAAGCACAGAGGCAGACAAACTGTGTCATTTGAAAAGAAAAAAAAAAAGAAATAGAAAGAGAAACTGTAATAAAACCATGGACCAATAAACCATTTGGAATCCAGTTCCAGAAAGAATCAATACCCAAATACGAAGCTCTCTGCAGCCTACAGTTGCTCTGCACGCAGTGTATTTAAATACATATTAAAAGTAAAAATTATAGAAAGTAAAATATCATGCATGCAAAAGAGATCCAGATATTTGTGTTTCGTTTTTTTAAGTTGAATGTCTGAGGATCTTAATGTCAGGCAGCCAATTACAAAAATCAGCACTTCCTTAAGTGACACTTAGATAAAGCTCTGTGAAGCACATTTTACCTTTTCTGAAAAGCTTCACTTTAATCCAAACCATACTGACCATTGGGCTGGATCCTCAACTTCAGCTATGCAATGTGAAGAATGTGGAGAACTCTTCAAAAAGCCAATAAATGAAAATATGCAAAACTTCCCAGAATGCAGTTTTCCCACACAATACAATTATGATCCTCCTACAGCGCCACAGGAGGGGTACAGGGCCTCTTACTTGTGTGTGTGTGAGTGAGTGTGTGTGTGTGTGTGTGTGTGTGTGTGTGTGTGTGTGTGTGTGTGTGTGTGTGTGTGTATGTGTGTGTTGCATGTAAGCCAAAGAAAGCAGGGGTCTAGAGATAACCTGCAATGTGCAGCAAGAATGTGGGTTTTATCTGATAATTTGTTCCACTTGCATCACCTTGGCAGAGAAATGGTTTTCTCAGTGAATGATGGGATGTAAAGCGAGACAGATAACTCCAGACCTCAAAATGTGGTCCAAATCCAAATAATATGTTTAAACTTGTCACTTCCTCTTCTGCAGTAATCCCGTGATTCCTATTTTCCTAGATTTTTGTGAACTTATTGAAGCTTTTGTGATTTACATCCACTGTATGTACTGACCCTAAATAGGAACACGGCCACTTACTGAAGACTGCTGACTTCTTCCACACATGTATATGTATTTCTGACAGTGGATTTGTGGATTCAACC
Organism: Toxotes jaculatrix; assembly: GCF_017976425.1. NCBI lineage: Eukaryota > Metazoa > Chordata > Actinopteri > Toxotidae > Toxotes > Toxotes jaculatrix. The sequence goes on along the minus strand of NC_054405.1, from coordinate 16,916,555 downwards.
AAGTTAAAAGGATTCACTTTCTGTGTGACAGGATGTTCCCAAGTAACATGTTTTCACCCTGTTCTTTGAACAGCAAATGTGTATGACAGGCATCATTTTAGCATCAATCAAACTTCAAAGACTGAGTGTCCAGACTTGACCTCCATGACCTGCTCCAGCCTTTCAAAGGTCAAGCACTATAAATGAACACTGTGGAGCCAATCACTGTTTAAAGTCATAAAACATTATTTTAACCACCAGTCAGGATCCCAAAATGTCTCTAAATGTAGATTCAGTTGTGCACAAACATTTTTTTCCATTTGACATTATTGTCAGCACAAATACCGTAAGGGAAATATTATTGTCAGCATTGTTTTAAAGCAAATATATCTAAATCCTCACCAAGCTTGATGTCCCCATCCAGCATGAGGAGGATGTTACCGGCCTTCAGGTCTCTGTGGATGATCTTCATGCTGTGGAGGTAGTCCAGAGCCTCCAACATCTGGCGACAAACCACCTTAATCTGTGGCTCTGTCAGTCCACGATCCAGCTCTGATAAAGACAGGAGAAGCAGAGGAAGGAGAGGTTAAATACAGGATAGGGGACAAGTGTGAGGACAAGAACAGAATGGATGTGAGGGAGTAGATGAGATGGTTCAGAAGCCATGATGCACATCTTGCACATTCCACAATTAGAGTAAATACAATCAGGGCAAATGTCTTGAGGACTGATCTACTGTGTGAACCCCATGCGAGAAAACAGAAAAAGACTAATCTGTGATGGTATCAATCAAGTCTCTCAGATGGTGTTGATAGATAAGTAGTCCCAGATCAGAAAGGCTTTTGCGCATATCCAAGCTAACCCTGCAGACTTCATTCTACTGTGTCTGTGTTTGGTTAGCTGCAGAGGGGGTACAGACAGTTATGAGGATGTGGATTACCCAGTGAAAACAGACTAGGGGGATTTCCCACACAGGAGGACTCCACTATGTCTGACTGCTTTCTAAAGTATTGAAGGCCAGGTTGGTGAAGCTGCAGTGCACAATCACGGTTGAAGCTACTTAATAGTTCTCTGAGAAATATTTGTTTTCTCGATTTTTCCCTATAGAAAATAACCATGCTGAATTAAAACAACATAGATTGACGGCGCATGTTTGATCTTTTATCATGTCTCTATATTAAGTCACAACTGAAGGGCCAGGTGTCGGTGTCCACAGCACTGCCGCAGATACTGAATTTGAATGACATGGCAGGGAGGAAGCTGAAGCGCTTTTAAAGATAGAAAGAGAACAAAAAAAACAGAGAGAGAGAGAGAGAGAGAGAGAGAGAGAGAGAGAGAGAGAGAGAGAGAGAGAGAGAGAGAGAGAGAGAGAGACGGAGACCTACCTAGCATTGTTGCATCCACAGCACCTCCAGGGCAGAACTCGATCATGATCTGGGAAAAGAGGGTGAGGAGAGAAGGGGTGAATTTTAACTTGACTCAGCCTTTTGAATATGAAGCATAAGCAACTGACAGCTGCAAACTCATTTTTCTGGGATTTCAATGTAGCAGCAGGAAGGAAAGATCACTTTTCATCAGCAGCACATGCACAATGAGTATTTACATAACTAATGGGTATCTTTTAAATATCTTCTCGCACTAATCTATATCAACTCATCACTTCCACTAGCTGAACTATTGTATTTGATTCTATGACTAGCAATATTTGGCACGGATAGACCAGAAGGGTTTAGTGTTTGAACTTCAGAGGCATTTAGGAAAACCTTGAATTAAGAGTGGCAATAAAATGAGCTCAAGTTAATTAAAAACACAAATCACACTCAACCACTTGATAAGAAAAAAATGTATAAACAACAAACTGCTACAGCAGCGTAATATCCCAGTTACTACTATTCACCATATTTAAGCATCAGCCAAAAGAAGCACGAAAAACATACTATTTTCTTATTTACGGTAAAACAAACCAAATCAAAGTGTGGGGAGGACAGAGGACGATATGATCTGTTTTATGAGGTTTGACTCTGACTGTGACAGAGAGCATAGGCTCTTAGCAGACTGTTACTGTCTTATATTTTATAATAATAATAAATAATTGCTTTATTCATAGAAGAACAAACAATCTGAGTTCTATGTGTTTTAATTTGAGTTTCAAGAAAACTCACGGGTACGTCATTTGTTTTTGTTGCACTTAGTGGAAACTGAACATGTTTCTGACAGCAGTGAAATTTATACACTGTATGAACACACTGTAATATACCACAATACATTGAATAAGAATAATGCTTTCCTCAAACATCTGTTTAGTACCAAGTAGATGCATGAAGATTAAGAAGAGTGTTCACACTTGCTGCATGTGGCAGAAAAGAGGAATTTCAGCAGCTGTTTCATCAGCTGGTTTTTAATGTCAGTAAGAATCTCTGTCTGAATATGTTTGCAGCCTGCGCTGTTGACTGTTAATCATCACTACTCCCCCTGCTCTGCATCAGTCTACATCAAACTCTCTTTGGTGACAGTACAAGAATACACACACTTTGCAAAGTAGACAGCTGGATTCAGACTAAAGTGTGTGATAAATGATCAGGCCGTATACACACTTCCTGGAACATGCTGCCAAATATATAATACCAGTTCAGCAATGAAGCAAAAAACAGTAAAAGCACAGAGAGAGAGAGAGAGAGAGAGAGAGAGAGAGAGAGAGAGAGAGAGAGAGAGAGAGAGAGAGAGAGAGAGAGAGAGAGAGACAGAGAGAGAAAGAGAGACAGGAGAGCAAAAAATATTCTGACAACACACTCCCTAAATGGTGTCTTGCTGGCCAACAGCAACTTTCAACAATCACCTTTCATTTCCTCTCCTTACATAGTCTCTCTCTCTCTAACACACACACACACACACACACACACACACACACACACACACACACACACACACACACACACACACACACACACACACACACACACACACTAACCCTAACTGTCAGAAAAACATCCAAATTTTTCATTCAAGTAGAGTGGGACCACAGAAAATAGACATGATTGTGTACACACAACACTGTGTGTACACAATCATGTAGTGTACACACACTTTCAGGCAACTCATACACTATATATAGATATATTTAGTAAATAAGTAAATGCAGCATTGTCTGATGCAAAACCTTATTAAATTCTTATGATCTATTGATTTCCAATAGTCAAAGCCCAACCCTATGTACCGTGCATACCTTCTGTGTGATCTCATTCTTACTTAAGTCCTGCTCACTATGACAACACAGTCAAAGCATCAACCTGGTGCTGGACAGGGCGTGGAGTTTCAGCCCAAACAAAGCCATACAGAGTACAAAAGGTGCACGTGCACCAGGCACAGATCACACGCAGTCACATAAAAATGCACATTTATGGAATGCCTTTATGGAAAATCATAAGATGAGGAATGTCAATCTTGGCATGTGGCTCCAGGTGAAACAATGTTCCTCTGTGAAGTCTGGATTGACAAGCCCAGATACTTTAGGTTTTGTTACGCGTTATCAAGTATGTTGTCATTTGAACATGGTCTCTTTGAAAGACATCTTATCTTTCTTCTCAAAAGGCCAGACAACTGCTTCCACCCATACATTCTTGGTTTAAAAATTAACAGAAGTTTAACACTCAATACGTCTGCTAATTTCCTTTATTTGACCAATGAGTAACAAGAAATTACAGTACAGGTACGAGGTAATTCACAGTGTGTCCATGACCAAGTCTGTACTGACCGAAAAGCACTGATGATTTTATTTTTCTACTGTAAAATGTCCTCTCAGTATGTATCTTGGTCACAGTTAAAAAATATAAATAATCTGTATCAACATTGTTTATGTTAAAAATATATAAATATATGAATAAATAAATAAACAGTTATTGATAGATACCAGATATTATAGATTTTCCAGACTACTTTATATATAGTATATAATATTTTATTGTTGGATTTGTGACGCATCAGAAACTGAAAATACAGATTGTTCTTTGTGTACTGATATCTGCACTCTAATGTGAAAGCGAACTTAATTTGTGTATTTCATTAACACTACAGATGGAGGTTCACAGTACATTTCAGTAGAAACCACTTCCCTGTTTCTGCTCACCTCCTCTAACGCACTAACACTTTTTTTTTTTAATATAAAAACCACCTTCCTATCCTTCAGTAGTAACACACTCTGCAGTCCAGTCTAAACAGCTCTACATTACACTACTGTCGGAGGCAACTGGGTTGTGTTTTTCGTCAGTGTCTCATTTGCTTCTGGATGACTGGAATTCTGGATGACATGTTGTGCTGCAGTGAAAAATGTGCCCAGACTGGTCAAGCTGGATACAAAGCATACTCACTATGGGTTGAACACAGATGCAGCTTTCTTTATCACACACACTTACACACATGAAGACACAAAAATCCACTAAACAGACAGCCAGTGCATCATACACCACTTATTTGGAGAAGCCAGCATTTCGTTTTTATAGGAACTATCAAGCAGCTCATTAAGTTTATATATGTAAGAATTAATTTTTTATCTCTCCAGAGATGAATCTGATTTAAGGGAATTACTAAACCAGGGCAAGCTGGTGTCGTGCAATGTCTTCTAATCGATATTATCACCGTTTTATTTTCTAACTCTTTTCTTTTGAGACGTGCTGGAACAACTTAGATACAGTCTAGAAAACCTTGCTGACGCGGCAGTGTTCCTCCAGTTCACAGCTCTGTACTGTCACAATGATTTACCTCATTTCATCAAGGCCTAAAGAATGTAAAAAGGCCATTTGCCAACAAAGACCTGCTTCGAAACTGCAATCAGTCCTGAATAAGGAAATAAATACAACCTATTCAAACATGAATCACACAGACACACTCCTGTACTTTGCCATTCAGTGAACATGACTAATGCCTCAGTGATCTGTGTTTTCTCTAAGGTGTTTCTGAGAAGGTGCCAACAAAGACACCACACTGACTTGTACTGAGGCTCTGCAGTGTCATCAAAAGTTTCCTAGCAACCACAGTCAGCGTCATTATGTGGACCGCATTGTATGCAAATGGCAGCAAATACATGATAAAGATTATTGTCCTTGTCTCTGTAGCTAAAAGCACAGACCAGAATGACCACGAGAGCCCAATCATCTCTTCCTTCTTTGGCAGGCTAAAGGCTCTTAGAAAGAATTATTTATAGACTCTGGATACACAATAGGTAAATACACACAGAAAGACACATGGGCATGACACTAGACACTGCAGCTTAACTAAATCAAAATGTAGTTTTTAATCAGATGAGATATCTGGTTTTTAAAACCCGTGAAACTTTACTAAAAACACTGACCCATTGTAATGCTACACCTCCTCTGTGGACATTGCTGCAGGATCTCTACTCTGATTACCAGGTGAAAGCATTACTTTTAGTTATTTCCTGTCACTTAAAGGCCACAATAACTTAAGGAAGCAGGAGTATTGACGGTGTAGGACAAATCTATAAAAGGAACCAAGTTTTACTAATGGTTATTCAATTCCTGCTAATACTTGGTGTTACAGATGGATAAGGAAATCCTTCTGAGATTTCCACTTCCATGGAAAAACAACAGAGGAAATGGAATTTCGTGGTGTTCAAAACGAAATTTACATTTAATTTAAAAAATTCAACAGCAGAGCCCTGACTCCTCTGATCCATCAACAGGATGCATTGTCAGTTATTTCCATGGGAAGTACTTTCTATCAAAAAACACATTAGTTCCAATAAAAACTGCTGAGTGATGAGAATGGATGCAAATTCCTTTCACCTCCATTGTACTGGTGAGGCAGGATACATCCAAAAATAAAAAAAAACTTTCTGCATAGCTGGATACCACTAGTAAACAATTTTATTGTCACTTATGCCCTCCTGGTTAACTGTCCTCCCCTCTTCTCTCTTTCTCTGTCTCTCTCAGTGTGCTGATGTCAGCAGTCCCATCCCCATGTTAAAGGCCCTCTTTTTCTCACGCTGTAGGCCTGGCTGCCTCACTCGCCCCAAGACCAGATTGTTCTTGGGAGGGACCAAACAGGCCCTCTCTCTCTATATATATATTTCTTTCTTCCTCTATCCCTCTCTTACTCAGTAGAAAGCAGAACGGTTGGGTCGGCACTGGAATGCATCATCTCAACCCTGTCTTGTGTACCCAAGCAGAGGTTACTGAGGCTTGACCACCAACCGCTCAGCTCACTGTTGAGACTGAGAGGCAGGGCGCACACATGCACACACTTACAGCAATGACATGCAGTGCTTGTTCACTTTGACATGTATATAATTTTTCCCCTGCTGGTCAGATGCTCATTTGTCCCTTTTGGCTGCAACTTTCTACACTGATCCAGAAAAAACATGGCTGACAGATCGAGAATAAATGTTAGAGAATAGATAAGCATCTGAACGTAGCTTGGGAGTGAGATAGTAAAGTAAAAGCTGAGACTATGAAGCCAATCACACACACACACACACACACACACACACACACACACACACACACACACACACACACACACACACACACACACACACACACACACACACAGGAAGCATGTGGTCTGAATGATGCACACAGTCATGTCAGTACATTCGACTTATCAGCACAAACTAACACAGTCTCTCAGTCCCGCTTTGACTGATGAGGGAAGTTCACCTTCCAGGCTCAGGAATTCCAGCTATGGCCAACACAACTATGACCGGCTCTGGGACTGTGACACAGCTGTGTGTGTGTGTGGCAGAGGCCTTAGAACCCCTCTAGCTCTAAGTGGTTTGTTTGGTTTGAAGTGTGTGATATTTGTCTTACACTCAAAGAGTTTAATGTTCCTGGAGTTTTTGACACGAAGGATTCGCAGGAAACTGATGCAAAGGGCGAAACAGCATGGTGTAGTGGTAATGTAGTGGTGTAGTTTTTTTTTTTTTTTTTTTATTGTTAAGCAGTCTCAGGACACACACTGTGTCTGTCATTGAGGTTAGCAATGATGATGATCTATCTAGGAGCTATCTACAAAATATGGCAATGGTCATTTTCAGCATTTTTTGGTCAGAGAATCTTTTTTTTAATTTTTGGAAGGGAACAAGAATGAGAAGGGACAGTGAGCAGTTAGATGAAGAGATCTAATTTCTACACGTTGTGCTTATAGTAAAATCACAAGCAGAGGAGTGAAAAAAAAGAAAGAACACAACTATCTTTAGTCTGAACGGTGCCTTGTAATTCTTCACATATTGAAGGTTGTGCCCCAGCATGAGGTCACTATTATTTGTCTTGGCCAGATAGACTGGGAGATTACAGAGGGAGTTGAAACGTTTACACTTGACCCAGTGAGCGAACGTGGAGAAGAAAAATAACTTGAGAGCAGAAAACTCTGAGATGAAATTGATATTCATTTTTGCAATAGCATCAGGGTGAGGATTGGGTCATTTGTGATGTATTATGTCACCCTGGGGGTCTTCTGTCATTCCCATTTAGGCAATCCACTTTTCTTCTTATCTTTATTTTTCAACAGAGCTTTCATATGTGGGAGAAATGTACTCTAGATGAGATACTGTTGCAATAAAATAACAAGGCAATTGCAGATGAACATCCTATGAGCCTGCCAACAGACATGGTTAAAACCTTTGCAAAGATTGCAAAGAAAACTTGGTGGAGGGAGACGGAACCACCTCAACACAGTGAAAACAATATGTCTTGTGAGGACGGTAACAGTGTAGACAGCAGATAATGTCCCTTTGGTACACTATGCATCAGTTTAATACAACAGCAGTCATGATCACAGTGTTCCCAAGCAGCAGCACAGTGTGTGTTCATTTGAATAAACTGTGTGAGCTCTATGCAAAATCTGTGTTCATCTGTTATCTGTATTAATTGGTGGATAAAACAAGTAAAAACAAGTAAAAATTCAGCTTAACCGAGTCTATCAATTTGTTTTGTATTTGCTTTTCTTTGTTCAGTTTCAGTAAGATAAAACACAAAGAGTGAAGGGGTGTCAGGTCTATGCTTCACACGTGAAGCTAGCTGGCTTAACCTAGATACCTGTGTAACTTACCCACAATTTGTTGTCATGGTAAAATGCATCGAGCAGCTTGACAATGTAGCGGTGGTCACATTTAGCCAGGATGTCGATCTCAACCATGTAGTCCTCCAACTCCTCCTCAGACTTTGTCTCTATCACTTTGGCTGCGGCCAGAACTCCCGTCTCTTTGTTCCTGGCCTGAAAGACAATGAAACAGAACAATAAATTCAACATGCAAGAGATATGGCAGGTCTCATGATGTATTCTTGCATTTTACTACCTTTCTTTCTTCAATGGCAAAAGTAAGTCGTCTTTTTTTTTTCTTTCTTTATCATTTAAACTGCCACAGAAAATATGAATAGCAGGGGAGATATAGGGTGTGGTTGTGTGATATAAAGGGAAATGAAATGTACCACACTGTTGCTAAACATTTTAGTTATCTGCCAGACTAAAGTTGGAAAGCATAAAAACCAAACTGTATATAAATCTTTAAGAAAGACAGACATCCACTGCTAAGATTTTACTACTCTCAATTTGGTAAATTCACAGTTTCTTCTTGCACTCTGTGCTTGACTTTTCTGTCCCAGCTTTTGCCAAAGGGAATCTGAAATGGCAAGAAATGTGGGGCTGCAATTAAAATTTTGACTAACTTGCATTTAGAGACAAAACAGGATAGGAAGTTCTGCACCCTCCCCACACATCCGGGGAAATGGAGGAACCACAAAACCCATCAAGTGTCAGTGTGGCTAAACTAAGACACACACCCTGACATAGACTTCCTAGCAATTCTGAGTAATAAAAGGAAGCAAATGTAAACATGAGTAGATTGTTCAGTGCCGTTCTGGAAAGCATCAAAACACCGAAGCCATAGAGTGACTCAGAGGGAAGCACAATTCGCCTAAACACATGATGCTCATCCTTGTGTCGGAGACATAATGTTGTGAGTGCTGACTGATGGGACACTGTGGGTAAACACAACATTAATGTGCGCCTGCAGTCAGAACCACAGGTTCACTGCTATAATTGTGAGAGCATAACCGGAAACAAGCCAAGACTCAAGAATAGAGTTCAGTGGCTGTGATTCATGTTGCATCACCTCTACAAAAATATATTCACGCCATACATGTTTCATCATCAGTTAAACCACCTCATTATAGAAACAGAAGCTAGCAACACCTGAAGAATTGGGAGGCATGGTGTCAGAAAGTCGGTGCATGAATGAAAAAAAAAATATAACATATCCAGACAGTGGTATGTCATGATGGAGGAGATACCATTGTGTGTATTTCTGTGTGCATGCACGCGTGCACGTGTCGACCCAGTGACCTGCAGAAAGTCGACAGACTAAACAGCCTGGTGGGGTCTGATGCCTCCATGCTTTGCAGGGGCTGTGGGAAAACATCTGAATAAACAGAACAGGCTAACAGAAACACACACTCTTTAATTCATCTCAGTACACCATGACTGTGTATGTGTGTCTGTGCGTGTTTGCCAAACAGAGCTCCAGAGAAGCCCAACTGCCCCCCACCAGAGTAACCCACAGTGTGAGTCAACAGGACGTCTCCTACTGCCATCAAACCATCAGTCAGTGAGTTAACAAGCCTCGACAGTAAACACAGAGACACCAGACACTTTCACTCCTGTGCTAATATCTCAGCTCTCTGCTACTCGACACTGTCAGCTTAAAAAAAAACTCACCGTCTTTTTAAATACAATGGCTTAGTTTCCTTCTGTATACTGCCTCCTACTTTTTTCATATACACAGTATGAGATTTAGACAATTAGTTATCCTACAGAGAGTCAAACAACAATTTTGTGCTTTAATGCACATGGGTGATCACCTGTCTGTATTTTCCACCAGAACTGCAGCCTTACAGAAAACAGATATGTGTGGCTCCCAGCTCATCAAAAAGAGGCTGATGCAGTCGTGAAAAGCCCCAAATGTTTCATCATGATGAAATGAACAACATCAATTACTCACAAGTAAACAAGACACATAGGGAGTGGCAAGTCTGAGACTTTTTGTGCTTCTGTGGGTTTAACTTGTCAGGAGCCAACCTCCTGACCCAGCTTCACAAGGGCATTCACACACAAACACACACACCTTTACATCTCAGTGGGAACAAGGCTAAGGAATGTGCCTCTGGCCTTCAGATGGTTGGGGAGAGCGGATAAAGTAGGCAGACTGAGCCTAGCACATTTATGTTAGTGCCTTTTTGTGTAGTGTGGGGAATGCATTACGTCAGCGAAGGTCCTCAAGTATAGTATGCAAACATGTGTGTTTGTTTGTTTATGAGTGCACCTTACCAAATGTATACACTGCACAGAGAGGAAATTACACTGAAACACTTCATTCTGTCTCACATGGGACAACACAACTTTTTAGAAGTTAGCAATCACAGGTTGAGTATACATGAGTATACAACCAATGAGTATACAACCAATCTTGTGTAATTCTGCATCTTTACATCGTCTTTGAGTGATTATACTAGCACTAAAATTCTGTTTTTACATGGAAATATGATATCGCATACAACAACAGTAACATTTGAACAACATGTCAGAGGGAAAACATGTTTTTTGAGTGTGTAACATAATAGGATGCTGCCATCTTGGCAGAATTTCCACACTTTCAGCAGCTTTAACTGCTATACAACCCAGCTGATATATAGAGCAAATGAGTAGGTGACACATGTTGTTACCAGATGGCCAAGGCAGCGCCTACATCATTCTTACCATGTTTACATGTCACAAAATCAAATGACAAGAAAACAAAAGAAAACAAAAACACACAGACAGACACCAGATGTCAGAGTTCTGCAGAAAACACTGTAAATTATTACATAATAACAGTACACAACCACAGGACTGAGAGAGCAGGACTACACTTAACTACATACTGTAGCTGCTGTAACCATCCCAAGAGAAAACAACGCTGCACTGTTTCTAACCCACTGACTTCTCACTCTCTCCAACTCTCCTCCAGAGGAGAACAACAGTCTTTGGCTTTGTTTGGTCCTGGTTTCCATGGCGAGCAGAAGGACGTGTTTCTGCTCCGTCTTGGAGCTTGTTTCACTAGATCTCTCTCTGGATGTTGTTTTTTTTGTTTTTTGTTTTTTTTTCCTGTTCATTAGTGACTTGGCTTTCATGTAGGTTAAGTGCAAAAGGATTACCTGAAGGACTGAACCCAGCAGAAAAACACACACCACAAAAACTGTGATACAGATCACCTACAAACTATTACAGTGAAATCCTACAGACTCTAAAATAAGAAAAGTACAGGCAAATAACCTCTTACACCTCTTGCAGTGTGAAAGGCAGTTTTACACTGTTTGCTGCAACATTTGCAAATCCACCTATATTCTATATGTCTGATTCCACATTTTTTCCCTCCTTTTCTATCTGCATCCCTCTAAATCAATCTCCATCTCTAACATCCAACTTTTTTAAAACAACTTCTATCTTGTTTTTCCCATCTTTAATCCTTTTTCTGTACCATGTGTGCGCTTTTTACCACCCTGCCTCATTCATTGTCTGCCACACTGTATACCTTTTGTTCCCCTTACCTAATTTGTCTGTCACCCCTGCCTGTATAGTTCTCCCCATCTGTCACGTGTATTTATCCATCTGTTTTCAGTAACTGACTGTCTGAAGGCCACAACCCATGACCGAGAAGAAAGACCGGCTGCTGCTCAACAAAAGGTTTAGCTGTAAAAGCAGATGTTACTGACCCACTGCCGTACAAACACACTGTATGTAGTGGTAGACAAAGTAAACACATACACATAAAAGCACACACACCTATCCTTGTGTTTGTGTATCATTTTAGTATTGAGATGCATACAGTGCTTTCAAAATGAATCAGGCTGGGAATAATATTGTGTACTGTCGTTTCTGTGTTGACTAAGGTATCAATGATTACTGAGGGTGTGTAAGATTCAAAGCAGACCACTGGATCACACTCAGAATAGAAAAGAGGCCCAAAGCGAGCTACGATTTTGAGCCTAAAAGTAACCTGATTTTTTTTTTTTTTTTTTAAGAAAAAGAAGTAAATAAATTTGCCCATTTTTGCCTTTAAGCTGAAAAGAATATGGAATAATTGATCATAGTGTCAATGGACCAGATGACCTCACATAACTGATAACACACAGAGGACTTTCCCTCAGGTCATTCACCTCCATGGTTACATGTATTTTCAGTTTGCATTACGAACACACACACACACACACACACACACACACACACACACACACACACACACACACACACACACACACACACACACACACACAAACACACAACTGCCTTCAGGGGAATGTGTGTATGTTAGACCTTTGCCCCATCATAAACCTGTAGACTTGTGAACAGAAACGTGGTTCTTAGCTCCTACACAATAGTAGCAGCTAATAAAACCTCTCCTCTGACAGCAGACGCCTGTGGAGGTGATGATCTCTCCTTCGCTTGAACAAAGTGCACAAGCAAAGCACAGTGTTTAAGTTATTTTTTATTACATGATTAAAAAACTATTTTTTCTGTCACCAAACAACAAAAATACAAAAAGTTTTGCAAATGTGTCACTATATAATTTAACCATGTTGAGGGTCAAGAGTATATTTGACAGTGCAATCAAACTAAAGAATTCAGTTGTTTTCAGTGGGGGAACTGTCTTGGTTTACTTAAAACCTGTTCTTCAGTGAAGTGAGTGAAAAGCTGTTTCAAGATACTGCTTAGTCCAAAAAAGAGAAGGGATTTTAAGCGGAAGTTTCGAAAACGAGAATGAGGAATGTGTTGCTTTATCTACTCAGCAGAAAGATTATTCCTGTCTTAAACAACCCACTGACGGCGTGAAAGCATGAATTTCTGCATTTGCAGAACTGGGTGTGAAGCTCAAAACAGAGCAAGGCTCAAACTTTACACCCCTCATAGAAGCAATGGGTATTTTCAGGATGTGAAAGTCCTGAATATTGCAAAACGTCCCACATTCAAAACCTTGAACTGAATGCAAGTCACAAGAGCAAAGCAGGTCAGTGAGGCAGGAAATCATAACATAGCACAGAGAGCCTTGAAAGAGCACGACCCGCGCTTACACTTCTTTCTTCAATCATTCATACTCATGCAGGGCCTTGTATTTTATTTCTGAAGCATGAATCTGATGGCAGATGAGACACACTTCCTGACTGAAGCCTCCCCACGACAAGTAAGAACAGATTTGAGGGTTTGCACACTCATACTTAGAGCATACAGCAAAAACCAAGCTCAGACAGTTAGTGCAAGATGCGCCAGTAACAAAACCATCACGACGATGAAGGGGACTCCCAGCATTCTGACCCCACGCCCACACGGCAGGGCTCTTATCAGTCACCGTGCACCCAGCTGCCCCCTGAGATTAGACCCAGAAAACCCCAGATGACGACAGTCTCACTAAAAGCCCTTCAACATGTGTCTTGCTATCATAATCTAAATTAGAACAACAGCATTTCACGACACACTTGTAGCTTTCCAACCCAAAGAGGATGTTGCAACCTGTGCCCCCTCCCCCCTTGCTGATGACACCCAGTGTGTTTTGCTTTCACTTGACTGAGGAGGATAATCGCATTTGGAGTGATTTTTTTTTTTTCCCATAAGCCTTTCACTCGTTCCACCGTCTGTTATGTTACTCTAAACTAGACCAGCACAACACTTTTACTACTTTGTGCCATAAAGCAATCCAAACTTCTGGCCTGGTAAATAACCCCATTATTCAAACCTAATGTATATAAAATAAAAATGATTTTCAAAAAACAAACTGGTTTCAAAACAGTCCTTCATGCCCTTTCTAAACTGGACCCGGGGACAATTAGACATTGACACTGTCTATCTAACCTTCTTTCCTTCTACCTGTGTCAGATTTCATTTGCCAACTACTAACTGTTTTCTCATTTTTAAGATTGTGTACATAAGTCACAGTGCTGTTCATGAAGTATCTGAATAAACTGATCTGAGTGTATTTTAAACACTTGTGTGTGTGTGTGGGCAACTGCACAGGCAATTCCCCTACCACAGTTAAAGTCCAGTTTTTGAGCGCTGTCTTTTACATTACAGACCTTCGGGGATGAGATGGCCTATGGTTTTCATCCCACAATGGGAATTTGACGGAGCGTAACCTTGCAGCCTGCGCGTGTCTATGGAGACATTTCACTAGCGGCAGCAGGGCAATGTGCTCAGCAGCACGTGCCTCATTAATTAGTGAGGGGAACCATATAAGTCCTCTGTTTCATGCTTCAGTTGCAGCCACACACCTTTGTACATACACACTGAAAGTCTTTGAAACAAGTGCAAGCATGCATAGACAGACAAAACAACAAAAACATCCTATGACACACTGGATGGACAGGAAGCGAGACATTCTCTTGTCATGACCAGAAGCATGAATTAAGTGGTTATTCTGAGGATGGGGACCCTACTGGGAAACAAAAATTTATGGTATTAGATTACATTATTTGGGGGTGTGTGCACAACATAGAGCAACATTTATGGCAGCATGTAAAGGACTTACAACATGTACCAAAAAGGAATCAAACATGACAAATGTGATTAAATCAAACTGCAAACTAAATCTCAATTTTTCTCCCAACCTCTTGTCTCTTCAAGCCAAACACCAGTAGACTCTAGTAAAGTCGAAACATTTCTTGATCACACAGAAAACTTGACATGTAAACAACAGCTTGTTTGCGTACGTTTCTCCTTCTGTGTGGTCATATACTAAGCAATCTTTGCCTAATTAAAAGCCATACTATCCCCGACAAAGAATTTAAGTCTTTGAGACGTTAGAATTTAACTTAGAAGTCTTGAGGACGTGAACATGTCATACGTTAGATTGACAGCTCTGGCATGTGACCCTTTCACAAACAACTGAAATCAGGTCCAGCAGTTTAACCAAAAAAGCAATTTCATGTTAATAAGAATACATTTTAGAGGCCTAAAACCGTACAGTATTTTACAAAAAAAAAGACAATCATCACAGAAGTTTAGGAAAAATAAACCTAATTTTGTAAAGCTATTCTCTTCCTGGTCTTGTTCATTATTTCATGTCCCCTCCAACTGATCTTGTACCCGTCATTTGAAGCAGACTATGAACAATGGAAAAGTACTTTTGCACTTACAGCCTGAGACTCTGGAAATACAGCAGAATCTATTTGATAACCGAGGGATTATATTGCATTTTATGACATCCTTCTTTCACACTGTTCCTGCAATGTAAACACACACACACAGCTTGATTTGTCCTTAACACTCCCCTTAAGCAGCAAAGCGAGTGCTTATTCTCCCAGTGGTGACATTAACCTTTAGAGAGTCAGTGTGATAGGAGCACTCTGTACCCTCAGCCAATACTGTACATTTAAAGAGGCCTGTGCTTAATCTCAAAGACAGATGCTGGAAACAAAAGACGCTGCCTGAGCAGGGGTCCTTGCTACGTGCAAATGGCAAGAATTAAAACAGTCTTTTTATGAAGAGACAATCAGTACTGCCCTCCTGCTGCCTGTCACACATCCAACACCAGCTTTTTATACAACTCCTAACCCTTACGGTCTGATAAGCAACTGATCTCACTTGTGACAGAGATACTGAGCCTCCTCCCTTCACCCACTGATCTATCAAAGACTTTAACAACGGAAAACATGCGTGATTCACCACTTGAGGCCTTTCCCTCCCACAGACGAGATGATTATTCTGAGTTCTGGGAGCTGTGAGAGGAAGCTGTCCCCTGATGAAATCCCACGATTTCCTCTCTTGGCCATCATCTGCTCCCACCCCGCCTCCCTCCCCTCCATCTGACAGCTGCAGGTGTGGAGCTGTCCTCCTTCAACCCACTCAAGGAAAGGAAACAGAAGCCAACGCATAGGCTTGACATTTGTATAAGAAAAAGGCAAACATAGCGGGGGGACAAATTACTTTTCAGAAAGCCTGCCAACAATTTAAGCAGAATGATTTTCTGACACACTGATAAGCCACAAATCACCTGTGCCTATTAGTTTGGCTTTAGTTTCAACAGTGTTGGCTTAGCAGGTTCCTCAGCACTGTAACATTCAAATTGTGTGTGTGTTTACAGACTAACTGTTAAAGGCTTCTTCAAACTTAGTGCTCCTCATGTTTAGTCAGTCCCTTTGAAGGAAACTGAAAGCATTGTTTGTTTTCATGGTGCACTGATTGCTTCTCTTGTATTTTTGTGTTTTTTTCTCTGTGTTGTCAAAAGACTATCCACAGGACGTCTCACATGTTCACTCTGCTCAAAAGATACATTATAGGACATCTTACGTAAATGTAGCCACAAGTCTGAATGAAACAGTATTCTTTTCATTTTCATTGCAAACAAACAAACACATCCTAGTCCCATTTATAAGACATTTTTTGGATCTGAGTTAAGTGTAAGTGTGCCTAAATACCTAAATAAGAGTCCTCTAAAAAAAAAAAAAAAAGACTGCATTTTCTGTTCAGTGTAAGCATCACGCGAAAGCATCACTTCTTCCACTGAGGCCCCCGATGTGTCAAAGACTTTCACTGTGCTCCACTAGGCAGTGCAGACACAGAGGGCCTGTGCCATGCTTCACAGAGGGGACTGACCAGCAAACAGCTCCAGATTAAATAACTCCTCTGAGCCAAAAGTGCTGCTGCTGCTGAGGTTTGGGAGGAAGGAATGGACCAAACTAATGAAGAGTGCTTTCACTGTCCCTGTGGCCTGCTTCACAGCAAGGACTGGGGAAGGAAGGGAGGCAGGGGGGTCAGGAAGGTGATTAGAGATTTTTCTAAACAGTCTTTATGGTGGATGTTTGAAGAAGATCTTAAGAGAAGCAGGTGGTTTCTCTCTTTTCATGTCCTTTAGTAAACAAGAACTTAAAACTGTAAAAACTGAAGGATGAAAATACAAGTTGTAGGAGGAAGTGAACAATCTTAGACCAACATGATTTCCATGAATGATTATTTTTCTAAAAAGTAACCTCTGTCATTCACTGGTAGTCCTGGATCAAGCAAAACTGTACTGATACCCAAAGTCAAAGTACGGTGACTTCCTCAGCGTGTTTTACAGAGGTACTCTGGACAAGCGACATAGTTGAGATATTAGTCATAATCTCAGAAATGCTGGAATGGTGAAGCATCCACAGGTGACTGGAAGACGTTAACACCCTAGGCAATGTAGGCTATGGTCTAAGACAGAAGAGTATGGAACACGTACATCTAAATAACTACAGAAATCCTAACTTTGGTGTATGACATGTATGATTTACCATGTCATCTTAAAGTAATGTAGCCAAAGTGGTCAGAAAAAGTGTGAGTGTTGCTGAGCTGGCAGCCAACAGGTGAGCAAACTATCAATAAAGTTTGACAGCATTAAGGACCATAAACAAAAGTTTGTATCTACACTAGTGTGGTCCGTCTGCAGGTGCCTCGTGTTTCTGAAATCACACTTACCTTGTAGACCTTTCCAAAGGCGCCGTCGCCCAGTTCCCCAACAATCTCCCATAAGTCGTTGGGGTTGATGTCCCGGTGAACGTGTTCGTACTGCTTGACTTTCTTTTTAATTTCAAGATTGGAGAGACGAAGGATTCTGCTGAATCTAGCGAGTGCCATTATTTGCGATGCAACAAAATTAAGCTTTAAAAAATAAAATAAAATAAAATAAAAACTAACAAAAGGCTCGGATCTCTACACAAAGAGCACTACGCACGCAGAGGCGCGCAGTCCGACAAAAAAACACCTATCTACCAATTTACAATCTTCACTTTCCGCGTCCTTGAGAAAAGAAAAACAAAAAGAGAACTCAGCTGGTTCAAAGACGTTATTTTACTCCGTCCATTTAAACCCGGTAGTTGTGTGGGCTCTGAACTTAAAACATGTTATAATCCCATTCACAAGCTGCGGTGAGTGCTGGACGCGCGGTGACCACCTGCCGTCGGTAACACAGTCGAGTAGATGCCAGGCTGCTCGCCTGCTTTGGCAACTTGTTGCCTCAAACTGTGCGAGAAAGCCCCACCTCGTTACTCAACAGCCCTCCCACTCCCGTCATGGAAATGTAGTTTCTTTGAGAGAGCAGGCCGTCGCCATAATAACACCGATGAGGTAAAAGGACTTCATGTCCGGGTTGGTGCTGGGCGGGTCCTCTGACAGCGGCGGTGTCTCCCGCAGCTCGAACAGCTGGGTCATTAACCAAACTACTGAACTTCTATTGGACCACTGTGGAAAGCAGATATTCAGTTTATGACTGCTTTTATGAATGCTTTTCGCAATCCTAGTGCATCAGTATAATGTCTAATGTTGTTTGGTTAAAGGTTGACTTTTTTATAAGAGACCAAAATGAGTGAGATTCAGACTCTGGGTTGTTACGGTTTCGATTTTCTTTTTTTTTTTTTTAATTTAAAATCGTAAATACAAACCATTTCACCCGCTCCGTTTTCTAATACGGCTCCTTTCTCTTCTCTGAATGGTTCCAGATACCTCACATTCACCCGTAAGGCTGGTGCTACAGCGCCCCCTGGCGGCGACTTCGGCTCAGTGAACTCGTGCCAGTTAAGCACGTGGAGCATGAACACACTAAAGCAGACAAGCAAGGCAACTGTGAATATACAATTGGTTCTGGAATGATTCGTCATTAATCAATAAAACTGAATGAGAGACAATTAAATGACAGATTCTTTGACTGTGGAATCATTGTTTAAGTCATTTATGAAACATATTTACATATTTATCAAACGTTTTCCTCAGGGCCCAGTGATCCAGGTCAGAACCTTTAGTGTGTGTTGATAATTGTTAGGTATCTATGCTGCTGTGATCTTATGTAATGTTACTGTTCGTCTGACACCTTAAGTTGATCATGTCAGCAGGCTCTTAAATGTCATCTTGACCAGCATCATTACCTGTCACGCAGCAAAGGCGTGTAAGTATAAAACAATCTAATCTAATCTAACTTGTGTTATTAACCTCAGGTGGACTCTGACTTGGTGTTTGAGGAAAATGTGAATGCTTTTAGGAGAAAGAGTAAAGTCTGAGGAGCCAGTTTCTGAAAAGTGACTGATCCATTGTTCCATGTCCAAATGATTGTTGTCATTGAAACAGAACTCAGATCTCATGACTACTGATCTATGACATAACACAATAACAGACACGCATTCATGAAGCATGTAAACACTGCTAATTCTGAAATGTTAGGCAGTGAACTTGAGGTAACATTTCCCCTCAGAATGTATAAAGCATTTCAGAGTGAAACTCACTGACCTTCATTTACCGTCTCATTTGCATGAGTGATTTTCTCCCTGAATTCTGTGGAACGATTAGCCAAACAATTAACTGCTGAATTACCACTTATGGACAGGAAGACTGCTGGAAGAGGGGTGATGTAATGCTTTGCTTGCTCATCAGATAGGCACTGAGCTGTTTAAATGGGCTGGAAAATGTAATTTCTCATGTTGTGTTTCAACCTCATTCTGTTTCAAGGTTTTGTTTTTTGTTTTTTTTATTGAAATGAGAGGTGGTTCCACATGTTTTATCCATTCCAGGGTAAATTAAGCATGATTATCTTGGTTGTCCAAACTTAATACAAAGCCAACAATTCTCTAATGAATCTTTGCATTCTCGATACATTGTGAAAGAGAGATCTGATGACATCTCCCCAAAGGACAATTAGCCTACAGTAAAGAGACAAGCTCATACAAGTCCATACAAGTCCACAGAGGTTTCTACTAACCCCATCACAATAATGACTTTTCGTAATTATGTGTTTATTTTGTACAGTTCCTATGACTACCAAACTCTCCAACTCAGTTTGAAAGCTCCAGCGTGTTGATTTTTAGCACTTTCACTCCATTCACACAACAACAAAAGATGGGTGCTGATGATTTGAAAATACCTAGAAATGCCTCAAATCCAAACAACAGGCCTTTTTCACAGGAGACATTTGGACATGTCACAGTAGAAAAAGCACAGGTGTAAATAATAAAATGAATGACGGCTGAATTTTAATTGATTTTAATGGAAGAGTGAAGAAGAATTTTAGTAAGATATTGCAATGTATGAAGTGTCTAACCATAATTCTTTGTACAGTCACCTATATTTGACTTAAATTACATTTCTTCTTTACAGGAAGAAAGAGTGACAAATGTGAATAACAAGTCCAATGGATTACATTTGTTTTTCCTCCATCATCACATTAAAACAGAACAGCAAAAAGCTTTTTAATATAGTTTATTATATGAAATGTTTCCTTAGTAAGAAAAATGTATTATTCAGTGGCGATAACATCCATTATATTCAGAAAACAGATGATTAAAGTACATTTTTGTAGTTTCACAACCATTTAGTTACCATAGATTTAAACTTAAAATGAGTCTTGTGTTTTTCAGACATTGCAGACTTGCACATAGGGACTATACTGCTGTGTCTCTTTGCTGTCTGATCAGATGGTAATATTGTGATTTCAGGATCCAGTGTGTTTTCGCTCCAGCGCACGGCAGTCATAGATCGTGAACACCAAGTCCTATACGAAACAAGAAAGGTGAAACAGACGTCTTTGGATAAAGCATGTGTGACTTTGATTAAGATTTACTCAAGATTTTAAATTACATGTTTTGTAAGCAGCACAATTTCATGTGCCCTTCATACATACCCCTTAAATACATCATTATTTGGATTGAACTGCATGTAGAAATAAAGCAGCAGCAAGCAGACAAGACTCTAGAGTCTATGACTGACCTTAATTAGAGCTCAATCTTTTTCTGTTATTGAAGCTTACTGAAATGACTTCACTGAAACTGAATGAACTCTTAACTCTCTGTCGAGACCAGGTCAGCACAGACAGGTTCTGTCAGTCTGTCATGGGATACAAACCGCAGACCCACATCTGTCTCATTCTCAGTTCAGGGCAGCAGAATCAAACATCCACTGAACACTTTATTTTTTTAATAATCTGCATCATAAACCCTGTTTAATCCTGTGAAATGACCCACTGAGTGACCCATTAAACAACAGTCAGTCTGAATGTGTCTCATCTGTTTTATTCCTTTTCCCATTTTCTGTTTCAAGTTTGGCTAAGTGGATATAGAGAATCCATAATGGGAGGTTAGTTGCAGACTCTCTGTACAGAACACTAGATAAACCTCAGTGCAGGATTACAACTGTATTTTGCAAACAACCTGTAGCTCAGTTTGTGAATGAAAACAATTGGGAACAGTCATTCAAAAAGTTGGTCACAATGCTGAATCTTGGCTGACATTAATGTACTGTACAATAGAGGGGGTTGGCTATGAAATGGTGAAACTATTATCTCAGTAAAAACAGTTTGTGGTCATCACACAACAAGTTTAGGGCCACTGGAACACATTGTGCTCCACCAAATTTAATTCTACTTAACCGCTTTCTGGCACAAATCGACATCCCTTCTTGATATAATTTGAATCTGATTGTGTTACACTTATTTAGACAGTTTGTCTTGTCTTACCCCATGACATTTCTCTGACATGATGATGAAGAGCTGCATCATAGTGACACCCAGCTTCCTCACTTCTCTGGTGTAAGCACAACGGCTCTCTCGCAGGCCTTCCACTAGGGAGATGTAGGTCCACATTTTGTGCATCACGCAACCATTCTGACGGCATGAGTAGCAATTAGTGTCCCTTTGCATAATTTACAGAAGCTGAGGTTTGCAGTCAAAATACCACAGAGGTAGCACTGAAAATGTTATGACAGCCAGATTACTCCAAACAGTGACAAAGATAAACAACAACTACATGCACGGATCAGAAAACAGGTTTTCTTTTGATAATGGTTCTTTAACTGAGGGGTTTAATTATGACTTTTATCTTTAAAAATAACTCTATTTACCTTTCAGATATGCCACTTAGATTATGGCAATTACAAACAAAAACAAAGTAAATCTAGTAACATTCAGATTCACAACAAATTAGTCTAATCATTGGGAGTTCAAAGTCATACTTACATGGACATCAAGGTAGAGATTTGGCATGTGTGCCATGCAATAACTCTGGATGAAAAGAACAATACAAATTTAATATAACATAATTTTTCAAAATTCAAAATTGGTACAATACACCCTTTATATCCACCCAAACACGTGTCCTTCATCACTAAATACAACCATGCTCACGTTTAGCCTGTTGGGCTCTGATGTCTGATGTTAAAGATGCTAAGTTAAAGATGCGTATCTATGTAAAGATAACAAAGGAATTAAATAGCTAAAATGTCTACCACACAGAGCATATGAAAAAAGCAAACACTAAATAATGTCACCAAAAAAAACCCATTCAAGAATTGTTAAAAAGCTCATTTCTATGTGGAGCAAAAACTGACTTACAGTAACAGGGTCCTCCTTCAGCTCTGCTGCCATCTGGGTGAGCTCTCGTGCCATGGTGAGAACTTTGGTGTAACATGTTGGTGGGTAGAAAGGGTAGCTCAGCACCAGCGGCAACAAAGATGAAACAAGCAACAAGTGGTTCAAGATCGCCATGACTCGCAGTCACCTACAGCACTCACGGAGCCTTTTGTTTGTTTGTGTCAATGCACACATGCAGCCACGTATGCATGTGGACAGTTTTTATCACACCCTTCTGTTTACTGTCTCCTCAAAATAATTATGCAGCCACAGAGCAATGACAGGCAATGACCCACTGGATCAGATAAGACAGCACTTTTCTTTACGGAAGGACCAAAGCAACGTCGAGAGGATCACTGTGATTTTTGTCTGAGACTTTATCTACTGAGATGACATAAATTAGAGTAGGGCAGCTGGGGATTAGGGGTTTTAGTCTGGTCTTTCTTAAGTCTTTCTTAATAAATTTCTTAAATCAAATTGATAAAAGTACATTTTGGACTTAAGTGGAAGTTTTTACGGTGGAAGAAGTAGTCACATCTTTTACTTAAGTTAGCGTAAGAATACCACAGTGTAGAAAAAAAATCTAATTTTACTTAAGTAAAGGTATTAGCAGCAAAAATATTTAATGTACCAAAAGTAAAGGTATATGCATAATGGATCATTTCAAAATCAGGCATATTACATGACAGGACTGATGCATTATTGTGTACATCGCAACGGGTCTTCATTACTTCAGTCTCATCTTTATAGCAAAAACAATGGCAAAATGTTTTGATTTACACAGAAAAAGAAAGCAAAGCAGTTACAATGAACTTTGCTGTCATGGTGTCGTCTTTTTTCCTCCACTAGATGGCGCTAACTTCACAGACAGCATCCGTAAGCTTTAAGTTTAAGTTCCGCAAAAAATTCCTTACTTCAAATCTAAATCTAATATAAACAGGATGTAAGTGTGACTGATTCTTTTTACAAGCACAAATCTAGGACAACACTGGTACATGCTGAGGTCTGCTGCATGTTAAGTAGCTTTACTTGGTCTCTGTCCAGGTGTGATATGATACTGTCATCACTCATCTCATCTAAAAAGAGCAGCACACTTCCTGATGCTGCCAAACGGCCGATCGGGGATTGTTCTGATTTTGAGTGATGCGCGTTACATCTCACTGAGCGTTGAGAGTTGGAGGTCTGTTCTCTCCCTCTGTATGAAGATGGATGGCCCACACTGAGTGTGTCTTGGCATGACGGACATAAAGAGGAAGAAAATGCGCAGTCTGCACTGTAAGCATATCTCTGGTCCCAAAGTCCCACCACTCAGCCATTCTCCTCTCGACCTTGGCCTTCTCAATTAACAGGGGACACAGGTGACCTGGCAGTCCTTATAATGGATGGATGTGTTTTACAGTTAGTAGTTAATGGCTGCAGAAGTTAATGTATGATGAGAGATTGCACTGGGTAAATCTACCCAAAAGGCAGCAAATTCTAATGCGGCAAACATATATTCTGGTTTTAAAGCCCTGGATATTCTCTGGATATGAGTCATAAAGCCGACATACATACTGTGAAGTATGATTTCACTCACTTGTGAGGACTTTGAGACCATCACAGACTGCATAAATTTGACAGTATTTTTATCCATTTTATTAATAAAAATGATTGATTTTTCCCCCCCTTTTTTTCCCAACTATTCTGCTGTCCTCAAACAAGCTTGGCTGAGGTCATCTCCTCCCCTGGACACAGAAATGTTAGCGGCTCCCCGTCCCTCCTACATACAATCAGGACACACACAGATTGAAAGGGATGCAAAAACACAACAAACCATTGCATAGCGTTATTTTTTTTTTTTTTAGCCATTTTTGTATTTGTTTTTCACCTTTTCACCCTCGTCTTTTTATGTCTTTATAGTTGTTTTACGCCTGGTTTTGCATTTCTTTGTGGTTGTTTTTTGGTTCTTTTTGGTTGTTTGACAGACTTATCAACAAGAAATGCTAAAAGTCACTTCACAAAAAGGTTCTTGTTCAGGGGACCTGGGTCTGTACCTGGTAGGTCTGTTCAGTTATCCATCTGTGATACTAACAAGCCAAGTATATAACTGCTCTCAGGCTACTCTAACAAAAAAAGCAGACCCATTCTCGGACCTATAAGATATACTGTGCATTTCACCATTTAAGAATATTAAACGGGACATTATATTGATACCTAAGGAGATTTTTTTTAAATCAGTGACATAAAACACAATAAGGTCAGTACAGACACAATGAAACACCAGAGAGACATTACATGCCCATTATTCTCCCTCTATAATAACGACTTCCATATAACATTAAAGGCTATTATGAGGCAACAGCCCCAGCTCGTCTATAAAGAGACTGTACACTGTCCCTCACCTGGGAGCCCCATGTTGAAATAGCACTGTCGACAACCTGCCTTACAGAAATGCCTTTAAGCAAGGTAGCAATCCAATTTCATCTCTGGGGGGCGCTGTTCTAAAGCTGACCATGACCTCTGACTCTACTGTGGCAACAAAGGGAAAAAAAAAAATTACCTGAAGGCATTAATAAAGCAGAGTATTCTAAGGCAGTTTTATAGTGATACTTTATAGTAAAAGGTCTGCATTAGGTCATTTTAACACTAGATACAAGTAAAGACACTTTGGTAATGGGCGATTAATATACTGAGACGATAACATTAACCTCATAATTTTGGACTAAACTTCTAAAGAACAGCTTAACAGGTGCTGTCTATTGAGTCTGCGGTGCTTAACCGACTTCACAGTGAACTTGTAATTATTACACAGCGCAATGGTCTCACTGCAATATTGCTGAAATACAATATGCCAGTAAAGATTTTAAGGTGTAATCTATTTGGTGTTTCTCTGAAAATGTATAAGGGGGACACATATTTAGTTGTTTATTTATTTTGTTTTTCTGAAGATGAGTGAATGGCAACGACAGGGAAACCTCGGTCCCACAGCGGATCAGCCTGACAGCCTATGAAACGTGCCTCTCCAGACGCACGGTGGTAGCCAGCCCATTACACAGTCGGCGATGTGGAGGTCAGTCGCTCATCAGAGCAACGCGCCGAGCAGTTTCCCCCCTTTACATCCCTTCTCTGTTCCCACTGTCCTCTGTCCTCTTGTCCTCTAGGAACAATTGTTGTTCTCCTGTCGCTCTCCGTCGGCGCATCCCGCAAGTCACGTCTCGCTGTGTGCTTCTTTTTTTTTTTTTTTTTTTTTTTTTTTTTGGGGTGGCAGGTGTCCCGCTGCGTCGTCGTCCGAACACCGGACAAGTGATGCTTTGAGCTGCGCTGTTGCTCCGCTGTCGCTTCACATCTCTGCAGCAAACCGGGCTGGAAATGATCCTATGCTCAACTAACCACCTTCGTTCAGAGGTAGGTGCCCACAACTGCCCTGCATGGATGCTGGAGCAATTGGGTGGGGGGGTTACTTTCTATTCAGCGCATGTTTCTCTCATTTGATCAGATAAGGACTCCGAGCACAATGTCCTCTGCGGGGAGCTCAGCAATGCGGCTTCCCGCACTAGTTTTTGAATATTTCATTCAACCCGAGAGGGATATTCAAATTCTCCTGTGGTGACCTTATCATGCAGTCTGGGAATGACATTCATGAAAGGGTTTCCCCTAGCGGATTGAATATTGCCTCAATGACTCGAAGTTTGCCTGTTTAGTCCACAAATGCATCTCATGACTCACTTCAGTCAGTCATTATCCTGAAAGATATTACTACGGGACGAGCTGACATTCAGTATTAAAGGACACCAGAGCAAAAGCACA
This sequence comes from Toxotes jaculatrix, assembly GCF_017976425.1. NCBI lineage: Eukaryota > Metazoa > Chordata > Actinopteri > Toxotidae > Toxotes > Toxotes jaculatrix. The sequence continues at coordinate 16,890,406 of NC_054405.1, read as the reverse complement.
CTCCGGTAAAGCTGTAATATGAGGACTGTAGTGATGTGCCTTGAATAAACTTACTTTTTGACTCCTCATCCTATTTCCTGACACCAGGACGAGGCTATTGCAGAAATATCATGTTGTAAGATGCAAACATGATGTATTAACATGAATGTGCCTCAATAAAATTTCCATATTTGCATTTACTTGTTTCTTTTTTGTTGTTGTCTGCTGCTAGTGGAACAAAATGTAGTTAACTCATGAAAATCTCCTGTCCTGGGGAGGGCAGCCTGAGGGATTCCATTTACAGTACGTTCCACCAGCAAACTATAAATCAAAAGCCACCAATTTTTTGCTCTTAATGGGAAAATGGATCATACCATTTATCACACATGAATGGTAGATGGTGCTCCTGGTGGGTCGTGTTCTGATTAAAATATAAGGATTTAATAATTGATAATGGACAGATGAGGGAAAGATGGGCTTCTGCTCTACTGCTACTACTAAGTTTTCAAGCAATGTTTTTTTTTTCTTTTATTACCTAAGAGTCTTTAATCTTTAATGTGTCCATTGATCATTAGATGCTGCTTGTGTCTCAGAAGTTCTACCTTTTTAACTGTTTTTTCCTCCCTCTCTCTGTCTTTCCTCTCCTCACTGTGCTGGTGGTGTCCTGTTTTCCTGCCTCACCTCACAGGTTAGACTCTCAGTCAACAGAGGGCCACAGCCACAAACACATCACCCACCCTCTTTGTAGCTGCCAAGAGTCGTCAGTCTGCCTGCATTCATCTAAACAGCAGCGAGGACAGACAGGGCTGGTCCAGCACGTGAGACTGTATGTGTGTGTGTGTGTGCGTGCGTGTGTGTGTGTGAGGGGCTAGCGTTGACCAGGCTATGAGAGCGCCTCAGAGGGAGAGCCGTTCGATGCTGAGTTGAGCAAAGGCAGCAGAAGAGGAGAAACCGTAAGAGGAGCAGCCATGGGGCTTGGACAGTCCAGCAAGGCTCCGATCACTGATGACACAGATGAGGGTGAGTGCTAAAACATCCAAAATTCTTATTTGGCAACTCTTCTTTTTGTCTGTCAATATATCTAGCTCAAACAGGGAAGGTGGCTAAGACAAACCTGAAATTTCATAAGTTGTGAGAAGTATTTAACACCGCTGATTTAACCCAGGATGTCCACCTTTTCTACAGCCTTATTAATGGGTTAAATTATTCTTATTAAGTGCACTTAAAGTAAATGGTTCGACTGATGTAATGCTGATTAGGTCTGCCACTAGTCTTCCTCAGCAGAGGAAGCGAGGAATACCCCTTGCTGTGGCCACAGTTTGACTTTGCTGTTGATATGGTCACAGCTTTGAATATTTATGCAAAGATACACATAGTTAAGGGAATGGAAAAGAATAGAACAGCAAGTTGTTTTCTAAAACCAAAAGATAGTCACAGAAACCTTCTGGACATTTTTTTTCTAATTCTGTTAAAGTCATCACATCTATGATTATTTTAAAAAATTGCTTGAATCTTGCCAATCTATTAGCTTCAATTTTTTCAGACTGCTCACCATCAAGGTCAGTTCCGAAAGGAGTTATTACTTTGATTGGCAAAGCTCTCGGTTTGAATGTATTTCCCTTTTCCTTTGTGACCTGAGTAGATAATACAATGTGAATTTATTGATCTGAGTCGGTCTGAAATTAATTCCACCCTGGCTGTGCCCCAAGGACTTCAAATAAGTCAGAGTTACATGAGTCAGTGATTTAGTCAGAAGTGAAGTGGCTTTCCTGGGTTTTTCCTTACTGTAGAAGAAATAGGTGCTTCTGTATATCTGGTATCGGATGGTGCATTTGCTTCTTTTTATAAAGTTGCAAACTAGACATGTAATACCTGTTTTCAGTTAGAAGCCATTTGATGGGATAATACTCCATTAGTTGTCATTAGGATTTTTTTTAAAGAATTTGTTTGTGTGTTTTGGGATATGAATTTCATTACTGTGTGTCAAACCAAAATTATTTTTTCAACCTGACTGTGTCAAATTACCGCATCCCATCCTCTAATGAAATTCTCATCTGTGGCTTTCTCTTTTTCACTGGAGGGAACCTCTATCAAAGAGGAAATCATTATTCATGGTTAACCTTGCAGCTTAGTCATCTAGCTTACTGTTCTGGAAATGTCACTCACAACAGAGCGTCTCTGAACTCTTGAGTTAATGGAACAGTGCACCTTCTCTCTCACTAAACAGCGTGGGCGATTTCACTGAGGGCAGGAGAATAATAAACACAGATACACAGCGTTTTGAATTGGAAAAAAAAAAAAAAAAATCCCGGCTCACTGGAAACAAAGTAATCCCCTCGCTGATGAAACTCACGTCAGAGACAGGCAGGGTTCTCCTTTTGAGGTCGGAGTAACCAGATGGGTGTTCCTTGACTTTGTTGTTATTGCTTGACATTGTAGAATGGCTGTTAAACTCCCAAGATACCTGGGAAACACAGTGCATGATCAGGGGAGAGGGGGAGACAAGACGTGAGAGAAAAGGAGGGGGGATGAGGAGAGATAATTGGAGCTGGAGATAGAGAAGTAAAAAGTGCAAAAGTGGAGAGATGCAACAAATGAGTGGAAATACTGGACTGATGATTTATTTGTAGATTGTTGCACTTCACATGATTATAGCCATCAAATTAAAAAAAATCAAGACTCCTTACAAGGAAAAAAAAAAAAAACAAATTCTGAGGTGAAACCAAAACAAGGACCCTAAAGTTGTTATTTTGAACATGGATCGGTTGTTATGGAAAGCACTGGTCGCAGTGTTACTGTATCTCTCGCTGTTACGAGAATCTCCAGTTTTAATCTTATGATGAGGGTTAGTGGTCACTGCACGTTGAGTATGCATCATGCGCACACTCCTTTGAGTGGCAATAAAGATGCAAATTGAGTTTTCCACTTTACACTTCAGGAGCGTCAAAGGTCGCTGCAAGGCCACAAACGTGGAATTTATGTTTGTTTGTTAATTTAGCAGTGAACATTAATAAATGCTGGCATTTCAAAAATATATTATTAATGTACATAAAGGCTGTGAGGCTTGCTCATGCACGTGGAATTTATGTTTGCTTGTTAATTCAACAGTGACCATTAATAAATGGTGAAAAAAGCCCTTTTCAGCTTCAGTTAAGAATGTGTACTGTAAAAATATGTCCAATCACAGTCTGTCATCATCTGTGATGTCAGAGGGCAGACTGTGTTGCACACTATAGGCACAAACAATCCAGACATAAAATTTCTTTTACATCTAATGCAGCAGAAAATGTGAAAAATTGTGATTACATTTCAAAATAATGTTTCTGCATGGAAGTAGATTTTCAAAATTAATTTTCTCAATGCAAAGAATCAATTTATTTGCAGAATACATTCACAGACTGTTTTTCTTGCTGGCGTCAGTGCAGAGACAGATGCATATTTTATAGTTCATACTCAGCCCATATTAGTTGATTTACAGAGAGGTGTGTGCATGAAGGTGAACTCTGTCAAGACATGTTTATCTCCTCTGAGAATGATGTGGGTCCCTTATGTGCCACATACGTTTTCCACTTTGTGTAACTGGGAGACTCTAGTTAATGGACAGGCCTGGGTCTATTCACATTGCAGTGGCACGTGGACCCATGGGTTCTGTTTCAGACGTCAGAGCAACAGCGTGAGCACTGATGTACCCACGTTGATGGGTCCTTAAGTCATTTACAGGCTTCTGTGTGAGAGGTGGGAATCAGAAGAGGAGAGAGAGCGAGAGTGAGACAGTACGTCCACACAGAGCTGGCTAATTCTGAAATGTCATTCACATTTACTAAATGATAAAAGTCTGCATTACAGCCACCATCTGTTAAGAAGTGAAACAGACCTGTCCTGTTTGCCATTTTGCATCTTTGCTGGTTAAACTCTTCACTTCCCTCCTACCTACTGTCATCACCTATACTGAGTTTTAATGCAGCCTAACTCATGATGATTTAGTTGTTTTCATTTACATGTTTTTCTGTTTTAACTATCAGCTATTAAAAAAATTTGATTTGATTGATGGTCATACATAACCAGGTGTGAGTCTGCCTGAAGTAAAATTTGTCATCTGCCCATCTGAGTACAAAGGTCTGTTTGGGCATCTCTGGGGACATCCACCAAAGTCCCAAAGTCCATCCAAAATGTATGACTGCACGTGTGAACACGTCACCCAGTGTAGTAAAAATAGAACCACCTGCGTGTCCATTTTGGAGTACATGAGTGCGGAGAGGGTAAATGGATGGGGAAAACAAAGAGAGAAAGAGCTACTGTCAAATTTAGCCTACTTAGTGAGGACATACTCAGGGATGAAGACAAGTTCTGGCAGACAGAGAAAGAAAGGCACAGACATACTGTACAGTACAGTCATACAGAGAGCGCGAGAGACTCAAACTGAACAAGTGTGATTACTTCAGTCCAGACTGATTAGCATGTGCCAGTCAAATTCAAATTGACTAGCAGATGAGTTCCTCAGTCAGATGATTTCCTCACTTAGTCTAAGCCATGGAAAAGCTGTCAATGTGTGTCAATGTGTCAATTCCACTCATGCAGATTTTGATCATTACACGCTCTGTTACTGGTGTGTCCATCATTTCATACAGCGCATTAAACCATTCAAAGTTCTGCTGGTAAAGTATGACAACCCCCCCCTCTCTCTTTCTGTCTGTCTCTCTCTCTCCCTGCAATCACAGATCTCTCTGCCCTCTCATCCACAACCACAGCTGTCTCTCTGAAAAACCCATCAGAGCAGAATCTCCAAGTAGCTCAGCAGGAAAATGACCATGTTTATCTGAAATGTGTGTATGCTGAGTATATACACTGGCATCTTTAAGTCTGTGAATATGTGTGGGCGCATTATAAAGCGGGCCTCATATGGCCCCTATCACAGTTGGTCGTGTAAACACTCCAACACAGATAGTGTGAGAGGGGAAAGCGCCAGTGATATGTGACTAACAGAGCATAACATTAACTGTCACATCCAATAGATCTAGTGACTGCAGGCAAAATGTGTGAGTGTGTACGTATGTGCACACTGTGCCGTTGCAAGAGAGACAGGTAATGCTTTAAAGTCAGCACTATGTTTGTGTATTTTTGAGAAAGACTGAATTGCTTTGTGAATAAATGTGAGTGTGGTCAGACGAGTGCAGGGAGTGGGCAGCAGCTGTTCCATCCTCGGGGAAATGGCAGAGAGGGAAAACCTTATGTCCTGGTTGTCATGGCAGCAAGAAACAAACAGCTCCATCCGGTTCCAATTGGCGATAAATGTTGCTGATAGATGGAGGAGAGTGAGAAGGGTTAGTTCTCTGCTCTGGTCTAGGTTGCGTGTGTGTGTCTGTGTGCTCGTGTGTGAGTGAGATAGAAAGAGAGTGAGACCAAGTGTGCAGAGGAGAGAATGACACAAAGGCTGGGGAGGATACAAAAAAGACAGCTAAAAATATGTCTATTGTTGAGAGGAAAAAACATGCAACGCTCATAAAAGATGCCTTTGTGCTGAGGCTTATTTCAATTCTCTGCTATATAATGTCAGTGACCTCTGGTTGCCCTGGAGACCTCCATCTGCTTCAGCCTGACTGTCACATTGTTCAAATGAGCCCAAAGCAAACCTCACAGTGAAGCTACTGTAACTGTAGTCCTGATTTCCACGTTAAAAAAGGGTGAAAATGCCTTGTTTTGTGCCTATATACATTTCTATCTACCTGTAACACATTTTCATATAATGCATATTTTCTCCTTCAGAAGCAAGCATGTATACTTCATGTATTTAAAGTTGAAATCCAAAACTTTTAAGCTACAGCGAATGTGTTTTGCATTTCATATAAGGTAACAGTTTTTTTCTACTCTTCTTTCCCACAGTCAATTTCGACCACTTCCAGATCTTGAGGGCAATAGGGAAAGGAAGTTTCGGAAAGGTAAGTTCATATAAGTGTTTTCTGTTCAGGCTGGAGAAAAAAAAAGATGTACCCATGCTACTCAGGTATTAGTTCAGTTGGAATAAGGTTTTAGCCCATTTCAGTTTCATGACAGATAGATAGCATACTAACACAGCAAAACTAGCACTGCCACACAAACTAACCCATATTCCAAAAAAAAGACAAAACAATTCACAGTTCCTAAAGCCGAAGGTGACTCCACATTACTTGTTTAGTCTGACTCCAGAACCTAAAGATACTCAGTTTGCTATCCCATTAGACATTAAAAATACAGGAAATCCTCACAATCAAGTAGTCAGTCAACTACTTGTTTTAGCCCTACACAATCCCCTTTGATTTCCTTGCAGAGACCATGTCCTCTCTCTGACAGTACAATATTATCATATACAGTCTGGTAAAGCCTTCAGGTTTAATTTGATCGACACCAACCAGCAGCATCCGTGGAAACAAATCTGGGGTGACAGCAGTCATGTCTCCTCTTGCAGATAAGCCATATAGTGAAGAATAATTCACATCAGCACTTACAGTACATGTAAGCACATATAGACCCTCACATGTACATGTATACACACAACACACACTGCATCAACACTGTCCAGCAACAGATAAGCAGACTAATCACAGTAGATGGCAAGCTGTTCAATGGGAGGAGTGATGCGATCAGGGTTTGGCTGATTAACTGTGCCAGCTGGTCCACAGATCACTCTCTTAGATAGCAGTAATCACTGGCTTATTGACGCTTATAGCACAGACAAGCAAGACTACAAATAAATATGTGGCATTACACCGCTGCATATTGAAAATACTGACTATTCTAAGACACATTGTCAAAAGGGGGTAATCATGCACAGTTTTATGTATACATGCAACAGAGCTACCCATATTGCACCAGGTGTTATGGTCTGCATTTTGCTGCATCACATCAGAGTCATACTATTTATTTCCACTGATGTAAGTGCACTAAGTGGTGTTTGAAAGCTTTTTTTTTTTGAAAGAAACGACTACATTCCCTACTGACGTGCACTTTCAATTCTAATGAATGGTAGCATGATGTGTCACCTCATTGAAACGTAAAACATACTGGTGTGAAAAGTTTAACCTCTTAAGAGAGGATTAAATTCATGATCACAGAGATTAAAGAGAAATCCTGAAGTTTCCTTCCAACCTTGTTAGATGGCCAACATTTCTGGTTATTGCAGTGATGTTACTAACACTCCATGTGTGAATGTGTCACACGCAATAAAGCTTTAGACAAACATGGGTTAAAGATGGAAAAACGCACTACTGTGCAGAACAAAACTACACTGGTTTTCAGTATATCAAACAGAATATTCAGAATTCTGTTTTAATGTGGTGAAATAATGTCACGCACACACACATTTTTAAAAGTAAACTAATTAGCAAATGATAAGGGGGCATTACACTGTTGTTTTTTTTACGCTGTTCACCCCTGGTATCAACATGCATTTTGGGTGATCCATTCAAAAGTGGACAGCTCTATGTACAGGTGTGAATGCACCAGAGACACACTGAGAACGCATCGAGATCCGATCACTCAGACCACACTCGATGAACTCCTACACTGAAAGACCCTTTTATGTGTCTTGCAACATTATTAACCAATGGAAACACAGGCCCCAAGCTTGAAAAGTCCTATACAAAAAAATGATTACTATATGAAAAAACACAGAAACATGATGCATCTGACTACTTTGGGGCTAAATTTTAAAAATCTGAATATTTTGCTGAAAAGATATGGAAAGACATATTCATCATATTTGAGCAAGATGTTATCTATCATACTGGCAGTGGGGATTAGATCACCATTTGTATGGACAATATGGTTGCAGAAAGCAATATATGACTATTTTTTTACTGCCTTGAAAATACTGAAGTATAAGAGATACACAAGCACCAAAATATTCTGGCTGCTTTGACTACTTTGCCTACTACTGCTTTACCCTTCTGCGATCTTATCAGGTCTGCATTGTGCAGAAGAAGGACACTAAGAAGATGTACGCCATGAAGTACATGAACAAGCTCAAATGCGTGGAGCGGAACGAAGTGAGAAATGTCCTGAAAGAGCTGCAGATCATGCAGAACCTTGAACATCCATTCCTGGTCAACTTTTGGTAAGCCACCATGCTTTAGCATTTAACTGTTTGAATGTGTGGTTGCATATCTTGAGGTATAAATTAGGTCTGTAAAGTTTCCTGTGAATGATATAGCAAATAACACTGGGTCATTTCTTAAAAGAGAGTTTAAGAAATTACTTTTCTTACCGAATTCACAGTCAGAGTGCCTTAAACTTAGCACTGAGTGACTCTGACACAGTGCACTTCTCCATTCCTTAAATATGTACACAAAAAGCTGCCGTGTTAAATCTTCAGCACATTATGAATGATTTCCACTTCAGCAAGTCATCTCCACAAAGACTTGTGTTTCACACTGGTTATTACATCAGCCATAATAGCCATTTGAGTGGTCCTGTCATGCACTCTGTGTCACCCGTTTGATTTTTATGGTGATTATACCCTCTCCATTAAATCAGTGAATGCACAGACATAGAAAAAGAACATCACCCTTTCACGCAGTCTTGGCTTGAGTCTGCAGATGCATGCAGAAAGGTGTTGGCCAGTGAAGAACACCCACAAGTCTGGAGCTACATCTTCTCACCCTTTGAAGTTGCTAAAAGGAAAATGTAGTTTGCTCACTGATCCAAGCTCAGCTTTTATGGACACAACTCTCCTCTCTTGGCAGCTTCTTGTTTGCCTCACCACATCTGGGGGCTGATGAAGTCCTTTCCTCCACACATTATAAACTGATTCAAACTGAGTGCTAAACTAAGATGACTCATCAGGTACTTTTAAGAAACTCATTCATCATAATTTTAAAGCCCCAGCTTATTGAGCACCAGGAATCGTAGTTTGGAGAGGCCTGATAAGTATGGCTTGTTAACTTTCCATCTAAAAGGCATCATTAATTCTTGATAAGAAATCCCACTCTGCAGTGTTTGAGAGGAAGCCACCCTGATTTTCTGTCAAGCAGAACGGCAGAGAGGAGGGGAGGTCTGTCGTCCAAACACAGCCAAAGTCCCTGCAGTCCAGTTTTTAAATATAAAAGCATATTTATGTTATTTATTTATTAATAGCATTATGTATTATTCCACTCTTTGATTTACAGGTTTGGTTTCCCTTTTTGAGTTTTTTATTGTTCCCTATGAAAACACTGAAAATCTGAACAATTAAATTAGACAATTTGACTTGTGGCAGCAATGCTCTCCATTTAGGTTTTTTCTCCCTCTACCCTTGATCCTCTGTCCTACATTTCCTCTCTTCACCTCGTTCAATCTTTTTTCATTTCAATTCTACATATTTCTGAAAGCACTACTCTGGCAGAAGCTAGCTGTCTTTTAATTTCTAAAATTGAGAGAAACAAAACTAAATCCTCCCACGGTGGGAATGAATAAGTAGAGAGACAGAAGCACATTAAAAAAGGGAGGGGGGGTAGGGAAGGACAGAAAGGCGCAGGAAAAAGGGAGAATAGCCACAGAGTAGAGAGCAGAGGTAGAGAAGGAAAACAAGAGCTGAATAGAGAGAAGTGCAGCATACCGACTCATCAGACAAACAATGCCAGTGCTTGCTTTCTTGCTTGATTGCCTGCTGTGTTGGACAAAAAAAAAAGAGGTTGGAAGTTAATGCTTTTGGCAGCGTAAACCCCCCTGGGTGGGGGTGATTTCCTCTGGAGATGTGCTTCGGTCAGCGCTGTGCCCACTCGCCCACCCTCTCTCTCTTTCTGTCTCTCTCGCTGTTGTTGAGTTGGCGTAAGTTATGATTGTCCTGAGGTAAGCGCTCAAGGTCAGAGACGGGAGAGATTACCTGCAGGCATATGAACTGCTCTGAGCCAGCAACATGCAGAAAACCAAGCTTTATTTTTCCTCTGTCCCCTGCCCTGTCTTCTCATCTTCTTCTGTCCTCTTTTCATTCACCTCTTCTTCATCTTCTCTCACCTTCCTTTTTTTTTTGCCTCCTCTCCCCTCACCACCTGCTTCATCTCCTTTTCTTTCCTCTTGCTGTCACTGCACTTGCTACTGGGCATGACCTCAGGCGTCTGAGCACAGTGTGCAGCCAAGCAACAATGGAACACTTGGAAGACAGGAGCAAAAAAACATATCAACCCCTGAACCAATTACTTTCCTTCCATGCAAACTATTAAGGATAATAGTACTTATTTTGAAGAATCTTAACCTTGGGCATCAAGTCTATGGTACGGTCAGTTTAGTGATGTGCCAGCACTGATTGGGCAGTCTGTTGTGCCTGCACTGCACTAAGTCCTACTGTGTAAGGGGAGCCCTTACTGGCAATGCACTGCTTTGACACAAGGGCCAGGGATCCGCTCACACAGATTCAGAGACAGACAGAGAGGAGGGGAAGGGAGATGGCAGCCAGCATTAGATGCAGCTGTATTCACTTTTCAATCTTGCTGCCTCTTTAAAAGCAGATTTTGCAGTTGATTTGTTTGTTGATGGAGGAAATGTCACAGAGGAAGAACTTCTCCAAACTACCTGCTTGCTGTGCGGTGTGATGGATGTGTTGAGCACAGGCTGTGTAATGTGTTCCTTGTGAGCAATACGTTTGTTCAGGGCGTCAAGCAGAGGGAAAACAGGTGTGCAGCAAAATTTCCCCACACTGCAAATAATGTCCTTTGTTAACTTAGTGGCTTGTTTTTATGTTCCAGAAATGGTATTACAACATCACCTAGTAAAACTGTTTGCATCTTGAGGGAGACAACTGCATCTTTATACGTTCCCATACAATTTACAAAGATATTTTAGAACTGCAATCCTCTGTGGAGTGCTTTGAGTCCTTCAGTTCCTCAAAATTCAGTCTGTTGAGCTGCAAAATTTTTGGAAAGTGAAGGCTCAAAATGAAAAAAAAGATGAACTAGTGTTAGAACATGTTATTCAAAATAATTTCATGCAAATTTCAATGTTTGATACCACCTAAAAAGACTGGCTAGGATTTAAGAAGTTACATCATCACAAATCTTCAATATGTGTTCTGTTTTCCTTCACCAGCTTGGCCACAGAATGCTAATGTTCACTGGCAACTTTGTTTGACTGTATGGTTAAGATTTCACAACTAAACCAGCTTTAAACAAAGTCTATAGGACAGTTCATTCTATGACATCCTCCATGTCTAACCTCTATAACAAAAGGCAGCTATGATGTAACATACTAATGTAGAAATAAAGTAATTGCGTAACTGTCAAAGGAAAAGAAGCGGTACATTAGCAAAAGTCTGAAACATTGTGGAGTAAAAGCTTCACTTGCTTCAGGGAGACACTCTTTTGCTCTTTTGCTTTTTGTTATGTAATCTTACTAATGCATTTCATCTCAATGCAGAGCAAGATATCCTTCAGTGTTACTCCCCATTCATGTGCATTGTTTCCTTTACAAACCCAAACAGTGATGACATAATATCCCAAAAAAGGCAACGATGAGTATTCCTCCAAGCAACCTAATATAAAAGCCCTAGTGCACGAGATATATTGCATTGTACAGGCACAAGAGTCTGCTTAGATATAAGCTACATTTTGAATGAATGGAAGGAGCGAAGATAAGCTCAATTCCAGACTCAAACATTATAAGTAAGCAATAGTTAGATCTGCTTGCACCCAAGGTACAAATCCTTGCGTATGTGCAAAATGTGCACATTCTCATTTTACTTTTAACACTGCAGGCATTGCTGAACACTAGAAAGCGGCATGTCAAGTATCTGGCCTGATGTCAAGGTGACCTGGTGAAATGCAAGATTACAGAATCACGGGTGGTAAGAATAAAACAATATCCCGATCAAGTACTCAGCCTAAATGTTACTTTGTGGAAGTAAAAATTTAAGTGGAAAGATTTGTTTAAGTAAAAGCACAAAGTAGTTACATATATGCTCTCTTGCTAAGACTTCACTCAATAACAGTGGAATTTTAGCGTTATATTTAACATGTGACTACATTAAACTCCCATGTGCTTTGTTGTAAAGGATGTGTGTATGTATTTTCGCATGAGAATGCATGCAAGCATGTGTGCCCAGGGAGAATTAGACACATAATGATAGGAGCTGTCAGTCAAAAGGAGGTGTTTGGAGATGGGGTGGGAGGGAGGTCAGATGGCTGTCAGCATCGATCCAACATGTCACAGTCTGAGCGGCTGGCCGCCTGTGTCCATTTCAGCAAGGGGCTTTCGCCAGTTGGCGTGTATGTGTGTTTGTGTGTGTGTGTGTGCATGCGTGGATGGGCAGTATGTATGTCTAATCACTGTAATTGCAACACCTTGAGCTGAACAACAAAGTCATGATTAGCCTTTTTACCTCTGAGAGTCACTGATGTGGTTTTTATGCTGTGGGAATTTGATAGATAGATGTTGATTAACAAAAATGGCTTGACAGTTTAGACTGAAGAGGTTTCGTTCACTTACTTAAAGTAACTTACTTAAAGTAACTTACATAAAGACGTTCAGGTTATCCCTCTAGGAATATAGCCAATATTGCAATTACTTTTATAGAAGGAAAAGAAGTGTTTATTTAGGCACACACTGTAATATAATTAAACAATTTGATTTTTTTTGCTGAATGTTGCAGTATGAAGACCTGTCTCTCTTGATTTAAGGGCCATAATCTACTTGAAACAGGAATAATTTATTTTAAGAAACACAAATCTAACCAAATTTGGAAATTATAGCAGGTTTAGTACTGTTTTGTTTAACTGCATGGCTTCACATGTCAAAACTGTTACCTTTGAAAGAGAGAAAGGAAGACTATTTGTAAAGACACGTAACCATTAGCCTCTGAGCCCCCGTGGTTTCTGGAGACTTCCATTACTGATGTGGCCTGAGGTGCCTCTGCCTCTAAAAGCTCCATGCAAGATGCTCTCCCATCAGACCGACTGCCTGGAGGCCACCAAGGGGTCACATTGAAATGCATGTGTATCAGAGCAGAGACAGACACCAAAAGGAAGTCAGAATGAGAAGGAGAAAAAGACGGAGGGGGCGCGACAAAAGTACATGCAGGGAGAACATGCAGGCTAGGGAGAACGCAGGCTTGATGTCAGGAAGGCTGATGAAAAATCGGCACCATTTCAACATAATGTACAGGTGCTAATCTGCAGCCTGAATGCTGTTCTCTGCTCTCTACCAAAAATGCTGGTCGAGGCATCAAGCAACAGCTGCTAATGGATTCTTGAGAGCTTGTTCTTTCTATTCTGTCGCTGTCTTTTTCAGCCCACAGCAGCTGCAAAATACATAATAATAAATATTCTCACTGGTGCACAGTGAACAGTGATTATTTTCGACTCCATACTTGTAAATCTATTGCCAGTTCTTTCTTCCTTTTACTTTCTATGGTTATTATTTTTTGCTTGGATAATGTAGTGGATAATGTTCTTTATTAGTTATAAAGGCAATGAAACATTTCGTATGCTGCTAATAACAATGTAAAACACAGGCCATAAAACCCTCACAAAAGCTTGTATGTTTTTCATGTGCATAACGCGGCTGTGGAAAACTAGTATGCCACCATATGCTGGTAATCTGGGTATCAGTTGTTCATTCTTAATGCTTAATTATCATGTGTGTTCAAAGAAAAGTGAATGACACCAACAAAGTGTTAATTGGATCCCTTGGTCACAGCTGCTCAATGATGCCACTATTTTGCTGCCTTACTTTCTTTTTTGTCTTTTTTTAAACTTATTTCTCAGGAGGTGAGTTCTCAAATGATTATAAAAGACTGTTTTCAGTTACATTTTCAACATCTAACTATAAATGCCAATTCACACTTTAAATATGAAACAGGCTCTTTTAAATCATATTAGTCATACAAGTAGTCCCGTTAATGGTAACTTGGGTAACTTTTGTGACCCAGAGCATACCTGTGACGAACAACTTAATGAGTACCATTTCTAATTCATTTTGACAGCAGTGGCAGGAAGCCAGAGGAGACTTCATTCATATTCAAGCACCTTCTAAGTACCATGTCACCATGTCAGAGAGAGAGACAGAGAGAGAGCAGACTTGGTTCTAGAAGAAAGGTGCTTTTATTGTCATAGGAGACCAATTTACACTCTAAGTAGAGTGGAGATATTGCTGGAAAAGCGTAAAATAGAAAGCTCAATTAGCACCAGGTCAGTCAGCCCCAGAGGGATGTTGTTGATTTGCAGCTTTAATACCTAACACACTGGATGTATTGCAAAAGAAACATTTATCAAGTGCAATAATGTGCACTTATGCAGATAATCAAGTGCTGAAACAGTAAAAAAGAAAAAGTTGACTTTGTGCCATGTATCTGCAGAATACAAATTTCAGTGGAATCTGTACTATATATGTGTTTTTACTTGTGTACAAGTCATTGCATATGTGGAGGTTTATGCCTGTGAGTAAGTACGTTATTATTTGGGAATTCATTAAAACAAGATTTCAGCAGTTGTAATATTAAGAAAAAGGCTGCTGGGTGGCAGTAAGTATATTTGGGTGTGTCTGCACCTGTAACAACCATACCAGGCTATTGGCCTTCTTTATGGCACCTTTGTTCCAGACCAACCATGTGAGAGAATGCAGTGAGTCAGTCAGCCTTGTTTGCTTAGAAGACATAACGCACCCCCCCAGCTCTCCACCACCTTGGCTTTCTGAAGCAAAGACTTGTGGGACAGAAAACACGGGATCCTCAGCCAAGCATGACAGCTGGTTTTCTGCTCGATTAAACTGGTTTCATGGAGGTCTCGAGTGTAAAATCCATTGACTTGATGGACTTTGTGCCCCTCTTTAATACCGACCCAACCTCCTCACCTACGTTGTGAAAAGTCTGTCAATTAATATTCTAAAGAGAAGTTGATCCAAATGCTGTTAGATTACATTTCTTTTCTTACAACCCAATGAGGTGGGTTTTCCAAAGTGAAAAAATTTGTAGTTTACAGAAAGTGATCCATTAAGCACCAGCAGCAGTTTGGCATCGCTGAGAAGTGATTTTTGGTCAGTGCAGAGCAACAAAGAGCAAATGGCAATCAAATCATAGGTAAAGCTTAGGTGTGTCCTGATAAAGTTTTTTTGGCCCCAAATTTCAATCCAAATCTTTAATACAGGATATAAATACTGGCTGGATTTCTGGACCCTGCTTTATTTTAGCAGGTACCAATCCACTGAAATGATGAAATAACCAAATAATAACATGATTAAATTGTAAATAATCAATACCAATAATTAACAAAATAATAATTACCAAATCAATACAAGTAATTCATGAAGAAAGAGGAATAGTTGAACTAAGTATAAATAAACTAACCATGATAAAGTTGAAGATTAAAGCCCCGAAAATTCAATGAATTCACTACATGAGAGTAAATTGTCTCATTGTATCCATTACAAACAACAGTAATTAAATAAATGAACTGCTGTATCCTTGGAAGAAGCCAGTGTTTCTCTGCCAAGAAAAAGAGCAATTAAATTCAAGTTTGTGTCTCCTAAATGCTTGTGACAGCAGCCACTTGGATTCCTTATCACCTTAGCTAACTCTGCTGGATTCAAGGTATTCACTCTTAAAAGTGTAAATACCTTGAACCCATCAGATGTTTGAGTGTGTGTGTGTGTGTGTAACAGATTGAGGGTGTTAGAGAGACAATGAGGTAAATGAAAGGAGAGAAAAAGAGTGAGAGAAACAGGCCAGGAAAGAGAATGAGCGACAAAGACACTTAATCAGATGATGAATAGACTAGGGGTAAAATTGAGTCCATCCAGCAAACACAGACTGCTGTCTAGCTCATACTTTAAACCACTGAAAAGCTTGTTCCCCTTGTCTGTGTTTACAGTTTTTAGCTAGCCTCATTTTTAGCTTTGCTTAACACATTTTGGGTCATGAATATTTCACACACATTCTGCTTAGCTTTTTTTTTTTTTTTTAATGCACACTTTTTTGCATGCTTGGTCTCACAATATTGCACTTAATGAACTTGATGAATGTTTATTTCCTGTATCAAGCTTTTCCCCTTGACAGTATTTTTTATAATGTTTTCTCTACTGGCCATACAAGCACTTTACAGTTATTTCTATTCTACAATGAAAGCTTCAGTCATGTAACAAGAGTTTCCATTTGCGACTGAGGAGTTCTTCACGTACCCATGCACGTCCACAGAAACAGAGCAGGATGATTGTGGAGAAATATTTTGACCATCTGTGAACTCAGTCAGATTTGTGTCAGTCCCGAAACCTACAAATCCTCTATCAAAGTGAAGCTTTGCTTTGATATTTAAGAGAATGTGATGTTAATATGACGCCTGTTTGATCTGTGCTTCCTCTCTCTCTGTGCCGGACTCAAGTGTTGTATCATTTTCCAACACACACACACACACACTCTCTCTCTTTCATATGTATGCACACACCCAAGCACACACACGCTGATACCCACTCTCGTCACTTCAGTTATCAGTCCCTTACATCTAACGGCAGCAGCTGGAACTTTGATATTTTCCAGATTCAAGTCTTTGTAAACTCCCCACGGAAGCCCACTCTTCCCAGTATGTGTTTCTTTTAAGCAATTTTGTCTCCTTATTCATGAGGCTTCAGCTGACATTTTTGCTTTAAAAAATGCATAATTGATAGGATTTAACATATTACACAAGCAAGGATACAAAAATTGAAAATTTTATGAACACGCTTTTCAGTCCAGGCAATAAGTAATCATACTTAAGCACATGGATACATATACGGATACATATACAGACACAGACACAGACACACACACACACACACACACACACACACACACACATATCTCAATGTAGGAACTTTGGATATAAGAACATTAGAGTCACATGGGAATGGGAAGTCAAACACATGGACACGGACATTACTCTTGTATATGCACAGTTTTACGCAGTCATGTTCAGTTGATTTTTATGTGCTTCATACATGACTTGTGCAATGCTATAATCCATCAGATCATTACATTTTAGTGTTTGCAGTTTTATTATAATGGTATTCTTTAATGATCTGATCTGGTGATAATTCTTATGACTAAGCAGTACTTATACAGAGCAGTTGATTTTGATGCTTTTGATTTTGCTTTCTGGCATTCAGTAAATTCATCAAGAATGGCACCCATAGATGCTTCCAATGTCTTTATTATTTCCTCTTATTTTAACATCTGTAATAACTACACAATTTCACAAACTGTTTTACTTACACAGGGATAACTTACTGATTTCTTTACTAATTTCACTTCTCTTTTATCTGTACCCAGCACACTATTTAAAATCTCTGCTCCTGTTATGTGGTTCCCCACACACATACATACAAACTTTGCCAAAAACTCTGGAGAACTCTGGTGTCTGTAGGTGTATTAAGTCATTGCTGCTCATATGAGTGACTGATAACATTGCTGCTGATCCTCATCCATTGAGCTGTACTGTATTATACACTTTAAGTGGGCAGACCTGGCCTTTTCTCACTTCTTTTTATGCCTCTGCACCAGCAACAGTTGTGGCCAGAGGCATTATGTTGTCGGGTTGTCCATCCATCCGCCTGTCCATCCCATTCTCGAGAGCGCAATGAGGGAACGCCTTGAGGGAATTTCTTTAAATTTGGCACAGATGTACACTTGGACTCAAGGATGAATTGATGAGAATTTGGTGGTCAATGGTCAAAGGTCAAGGTCACTGTGACCAGACAAAACATATTGTTGACCATGACCCAAGAATTCATATGCAAATTATGGCAAAATTTCACACAAATGTCTCACAGGATAAAATGATGAAGTGATGACATTTTATATCCAAAAGTCAAAGGTCAACTTCACTGCACCTACATCATAAAGTTCTGCAAAAACACTTTTGCAGAACTTTAGGGCAGATTGTGACCATATTTATGCGCAGGCATACAACCACAAGGCAGTATTTCTTGTTTTCCTTAAAACTGATATTGATTAGTAGATAATTGTTTACTGATGTGCTGCAATGTAATTTTTGTTAGTGCAAATTTTTTTTATAACAGCACATAACATTTAATGATGCATGCACGTTTTCACTGAAATATGGAGTTGAGAAAGAAGGACAGTACTGTGCGAGTGTGTACGCGCGCACGCATCTTCATGCGACTCTTTGTGACTTTGGCAAATGTGTGTGCGTATTTAGGACGGGCATCTCGCAGATAGTCTTTCCACACTCTGAGGCAATCAGATGTTAAGTGGTCTCAGCATTATCTGAGCCTTAGCAGACAAGTTGGAGTCAGCTCAATCAATTCCCATCCATCCAGCGCAGAAAAGCACTAACTCCAGTTTATTGGAGAAGGGCCCCGAGGAAGGGACTTCACCAACGTGGCAAAAAACTGCACACGGTCATTTAGTTTGAGCCAAGATGATGGTCTTTACCTGCCAGTAGAAACCCCTAGGCAACAATCAAAATTCTCAGAAGTTCTTGGTGAAATTGTAGCCTCTTTGTCTCAGATCAGGAATATACTGAAGGACTTAAGAAGGGCGATAATGTTCTCCAAATTTATGGAAGATCTGAAGTTGCAGATGTAGAACATTGTGTTGCACAAAGTACACTGGGCAACGCTTTCGGCGAGCCAGGAAATTTGGGCTGCTGGAATCTTTTTCATATTATTTTTGCATAAATTTGTTTCTTGTGAGAGAGAAACTAATTAGCTCATTGTTTGAGGGGGGTGGGGGGTGGTTGCAGTAGCCCCAGTAGGATGCTCAACATGTAAAATCACTGATGATTTGTGCAACAGCTTCTTAAATGGCAATGCAGCAGGCGGCATGCTGATATAGGCTTGCTCTGCATGCCAGTGCTTGATTGATGGATGAATTGATGAATGACTACAAGTTGCATTTCCACAAAACATCCTTCTCATACAAATGCATACAAATGGAAGACTGAAGCATACACAAATAAAAGGAACAGTATGTACTAAACAAAACATAAAAAGCACGATTGAGCAAACACACAAAAACATGAAATAATTCATATCAGATGTTACTTCCCTCATTAAAAAGAAAGTAACCTTTTGTGTGACTTTGGAACTTTCCACATAAGCAGACAGTTTAGTTTTCCCTGCCAAATCTTTAGACTGCACACAGACATAAAGATTATTTAATAGGTGCTATAGTCTGCTTTAATGAAATGTCACCAGTCTGATGGAAAAACCTTCTCGCCCTAAAGAGAGAGACAGGCAGGACGGACAGAGCCATCTGAGAAGACAATGTTGCTGAGTAGGTGCAGATTTTTGCTAAATTATTGAGGCATAATTAAAGATTTTCATACTGCCAGAGTTGATGGGATAGGAAACATAGAATTGCTCAATGCCACTTCAAACTTCACTTCACATAATGTTAAAAAAAAAAAAAAAAGGCTGGAATAATCTGTTTGTTAGGGTTAGGGTTAGGATCACTAATGTAATCAGAGCAGAGATTATGTTCTCTGTGGTGACTGTCCTCATTTGCTTTTTGCTCTTTGGTACGCAACACAATATTTTGGTGCCAAATGTACAGTTTCGCTCCTCTGTCCTTCAAAATTTGCACTGATGAAATCATCATTAATATTATTATTATTATTATTATTGTTTTTGTTGGTGTTGTTGTTATTAATAATAATAAGGAGAATGTAATATTACTAATAATAAATGCAGGCATGAAACCTTACTTATGTAGTTCTAAAATTAAAAAAAATGTTTCTGCAGGCATAAAAATATTCATAATAAGTTTTTAAAAAGGAAAGTGGGAGAAAAAACCTACACAGAAAAAAAGAAGAGACAAATGGCGAAGAATAAAAGATTTTTTTTTCATTTTTACACACTTTGCAAAGACTACATCCTGTCAAGCTGTGGTTTTAGTCTTTTCAAGCTGTCAAAAATGTGTTCAATGGAACACTGATACCTGTCGCACCTGTGTTCAAACTATCATAACCACCTCTGTATAAGATAATAAAGGATTTTCTTAGTCTTCAATACATGATAATGAGCAATGCTTCAAGCATGACTCAGCCAATGTGTAGGAGCTCCCCCTGCAAATTGAAGGAGTGTGATGAGTGTTTTCCTTCTGCTTGGTTTATGTTATAAAGAGCAGAGCAGCATCTACCCTCAAAGACCCCAGCAGGCTCCAGAGATTGTGTTTTCAGACATCATGGGGTTGAAATGCTGATGGCTAATTTAGTGTCATTTGTTCTTCTCAAAACCTTTTGTACTGAGGTATTTACTGTCTTATAAAGGCTGATTTGCCTGAGGAGCACTAGGCTGACATGAGCTCAGTTTGCACTTATCATCCTCTTTTATTACTAATGGGTAAAAAAGTTGAATTGTCAATGTTACAGCAGTCCAGAGTCAGAGAAAAAAACTGCTCAGCTAGATAACCTACATTTCTCTAGTATGGTTTCCCACATCTTAAAATAAAAAGGGTTTTATGCTATTTTCATCATTTGGGATCCCTTCTTGTACACTGCTTTATGGTAAATATGTGATTCTTCTTTGTGGCTGTCACTCTTGGAATCTTCCCCTCCCTCTGTCACTTCTTATTCTCATCCCTCATTTCCCTCCTCTGCCGCTTCTCCTGCAACTTCCACATCTCCATATTTACCTTCCGTTCAAACCTCCCCCTCTGCTGACCAACTGTTTTTTCCTCATTTCTCATCCTTTCCATTACCACTGTTATTTCCACTTTCATCTCCGATTTCTTCTGCCCCCCAATTCTGATTGCATTACTCTCTCTTCCTTCTACCGCCCTTGTGTGCATCTACCCGAATCCCCTCCATCGTCTCTTTTCCAAATCTCCCTGCACCCCCAATCTGGCCTTGTCACTCCTCACTCCTGCCAACTTTCCTCTATAGGTATTCCTTCCAGGATGAGGAGGACATGTTTATGGTGGTGGACTTGCTCCTGGGCGGAGACCTGCGCTACCACCTCCAACAGAACGTCCACTTCTCAGAGAGCACCGTCAAACTCTACATCTGTGAATTGGCCCTGGCTCTGGGATACCTCCGCAGCAAGCGCATCATACACAGGTGAGACATTTTTTCATAATTTCCCTTCTCTGAACTTTTTTGTAGCTTAATATATTATTATTTATTTAATAACCTTTCACTAATGCAGCAAACGGCTCCCTGTTTTTAAACAAAGCATATGAGAGAAATAGTCTGTCTGCCCCATTATTTCTCTTCCTGCTACAGTATGTGTTCCCCTTCTCTCTCTCTCCTGTGTTTTTCCACCACCACCACCAGTTTCAACATCATGCACCCCTGTGTTCTTTTCTCCTTGCCTGTCCACTTACATATTATTTTCTAATATGACTGCTCCACCGCTGTGCAGAAAGGTCAAGCTGTCTTGACATGAAGGTCACACCTGACACAACAGTTTACCCTGAGCTGCAGACTATGGCCGTCACGGAATGCACCAGTTCATATGCTGCTGTGTCGATGCCTTATCTAATTTGTAAAATGCAGGTTAAGTGCTTTTTAGGCAGAAATATCTGCTGCTATGGCAGAGCCACAGACTTGCAAGGCCAAGAAAGACATGGCTACAGCCCAGTGTTATTATATTAAGTTGTTGAGTGACTCAAAGAGCTTGTTGAGTTGACTCAAAGAGCTTGGGATATCCTGTGAAAAGCCACTGGTGCTGTCAGTGAAAGTCAAAAACTGCTCCTCTTTTTGCTTTCATTCAACACATTCATTGCTTTTTTCCCCAGTCCAGGTGGTGCGTCATTGTTAGACTGCAAACAAGTGAAACAGAGGTCGTCAGTGATGGTGGTTGTGCAAAGCACTGGATTTTAACTCCAGAGTCTAGGATTTGGGTCTAATGTCCCATGTCATGTTAAAACAGCTTCTCAAGTAGTGGATTTATTTATTACAGTGGCCTTTATTTCAAACAGGCTTGCATCAGATAATTTTATTCCTAATGTCATCCTATTTTCTTGTTTGTGTAAACTTTTCCTTAATCTTAATGAAATGCTTTAGGTTTCCCCAACATAACCATAAAATCACGCCTTGTTTACCAGGGGTGTATTCTATGGAGAGGGGAAAAAAGCAAGCAAATGCACTGATACAAAACAGAACCTGGGTGGAGTTACGTTTCTTACAAAATGTATTTGCTGATGCAATTTGTGATCATTTATAGGACACTGTTAGACCAAAAACCACTTACTTCGACCACTGCAGGCTACCAAAACACAACATAATATCTATTTTTTGCCTTTTAATGACTCTTAAAGTACTGTGAGTGCATGCATTTTTAGCTTGGACAACCCGAGTAGTGCACGAGTAGTGCTTTTCTCCAATCTCTGAGGCACTGTCCATATTCCATCCGCTGCTTAGACTTACTCCTCCACTCTGGTGACTGAGCAAAGAGGAAAACATAGAAAGAGAGGTCTTACCAAATCGTGACTAACAAGATACATCACTGCAGAACACTAAGTTATCAACACCCCCTGATAACAAATTACACCATTTAACTTAAGGTTGACTACTTGTCCATGCTCTTAGACCTCCACAGGAAAGAGAAAGAGAAATAAATGGGATAGATTATTAATTTGCTTATTCACTCAGTCCATAGAGGGATATGAATATTTAAATTATGTTTTCTATTTTAGAGCTGGAGAGGACAGACTTGCCACTTGATGTGCAGGTGTTGGGGGCGTTTGTTTAGACGGAATCAACATCTTTTCAATCTGCATTCATTAGCTTCAAATAGGAAGAGGAGCTGAAAGTAACTCTCAGCTCATCTCTATGGAAATTGAATATATAATTTCCTTCCTCAGACACGGACGTGCTGACTTTGGTGCAGCTAGTGAATGCACTTAATGCCCTGAGAATGTGTGTGTGTGTGTGTATGCACCTGTATGCGTGTGTATATGCAGGATGTACATATTCTTGTTCCATTGGTCTTTCATGATTTTGATGATAATGAGGGGAGTAATGATAATAACATTAATCTCATGCAACCTGATGATGGTAATTATGTTATTTGCAAGTTTGATCATGGCTATGACAGAATATGGTTGACAGTCGTTTGGTTCAGGATGATGGCAAGATGTCCACATTAGTTGAGCTAGGCTTTACTTATTCAAGAAGTGTCAGTGAGATAAAGATCTCCTTTGAAAGAGAGACTTGAGAACAAATTCTTAAGTAGATCAATGCAGAACTGAATTGATTACATTTCTGCTGATGGCATGGGTTAGGATGAGGACCATCAGTCTGTGCTCTTGTGAAGTGCATGCATGTTGAGCATTTACAACAATCTTCAATCAAATTAATAATAAGACGTCAGGGGGTCATTAAAAGCAGACTGCAATCAGGAGAGGGGCTTGTTTGTGGTGGAGACCATGGCATAAATGACAGTATCATCGGCATAAAAACTGACATGGCTTCATTTATGTTAACAGTAAATAGCAGGGGCCCAAATATTTATCCCAGAGGGAAAGCTTTATCAACCATGTTTAGATATCATGGTTGAGAACAGGGTAAAGATATGGAAGTTTCCTGTAACTATATTGGGATCTATAATAACACAGCGGCAATGACAATAACAGACATCTCTGTGTTTAGCACTGTTAATTATTTTCAATAATTAGCTCTTGCACTGTATGCAACTGAATGACAAATATGAACAATCTCAGGGGAGTGAGAGGGGTTAACAACATGAGTTCAGCTCATCTTGAAGGAGTCTGGACGGAAAATAAAAGAGGGCAGCGTCATAATGGGATATACAGGAGCCTCTGAGCATATGATGCAAGAGGAAATTAATTTAATTCCTCCATGTAATCAAGTGGAAAGGGATTTCACATGAAACCTAAAAAGTAGGGAAAAAAAACTTTGAAAGTGTTTATAATGTCTGGGGCATGTTAATGTTGGAGATAAAGTTATACACCAAGATAATTAAAAAGTTAAATGATAATTTAGGTCTATTACAACTTGGGTCTAATTTTTATTGTTTTATCCATTATTTTTATTGGTTATGACACCATATTCTCAGCAAAGTAATTGTTGAGATTTGGGAGCACTGCAGAATCATTACAATGAAGTGTGAAAACTTATGTCAGACTATCTAAACGAATTCATTTAGAGGTACAACTGAAAGAGAGAGCATCTGAAATGTGGGTGGTCATCACTCATTTCACAAGAAAACTGTGCACACAGTTATAGCAAGCATGGGAAGCCACAATTAAAGCAGGTAGTCAGTCTGTAAACAGTTTGGATAAGAATTTCTAATAAATTGCCATGTTTTCTCTCTGGCTACGCTGGGGGTCAGTTCAAAACTTGTATAAATGTTTGACTGCTCATGTTTCATGCTCTCACAGATTTCTTTTTTAAACATTCTGCAATATTCAAAGATCTAAGCAATTAGTAGGGTTATGCTTTAAATTATATATATATTTTTTCTCTTACTTAACTAAGAAAGAAAAAGAGACTGTTAAACTTCTTATCACAAGTTGAAAACTTAACCCATTTTTCCATGGATACCTTCCACCACACACTATGTAACCATGAAATTACTTTTATACATAATAAGCTGCAGCATCAAATACATTTTGTAGGTAATGTAATCGTTCACTTTTAGAGGCAACTTTTTTCTTTTGTTTTTTCCATGAATGAAGCCACACAGTTATTAAAAGCAACAGATTCACATGGCAGTGGTTGGAGTGGATAGTGGGTGTACAAAGCGCACGACTGTCACACCAGGGACTGTACTTAGTTGCCCCACATGCACAGTGCTGTCCGTGGGACTGTGGATGCAACAAAAGCACTTGAGTCATGAGTTGGGTAAGACTGTAGTTTTGGATAAATTTAGATAAACACATTTTGTCTGAAATCATTGTGAACTTTTTTTCTGCATTAAACCAGACAACGATCTTTCCTTAACCTTAACCAAGTGCTGAGTGAGTAAACATAACCATAGGGAAGTTGAATAGCCAAATGGATATTATATTTATAAGACTGGATACTGTGGCAGAAAACAAATACGTCTGTCTGGGATTGCAGTTACATTTCCTATAAAACATATTTACTGCTGCAGTTTAGTTGTGCATAAAAGTAATTTCTAGGATTTGCATTTTATGTCAACCCAATCCTTTTCTAGTCTTGTCTAAATAAGCATTTTGTGGTGGGGAAAATATATTTTTGCGACTGGAGTATGTAATTGCATTTTGAGACATCATGCTCAGAATATGATCAACCTCAGGGGTGTCATATATCTGGTTCAATGCAATTCAGCGTTGGTTAGTCAGTGTTTTTAACCCTGAACTCTCTGAGGAGCTTGAATTACTAACAACAGAATGAGTCTCAATTAGATGACATCTTCAGAGACTTGATGAGTCTCTCCAAACAAGTGGAAAGATAAATGGCAAATGTGTGACACCGGAAGGTGTGTGTGTGTGTGTTTTGTGGTTGTGGGGGTTGTGCATAGGTTTACCTCACCACAGCCCCTTTGACATCAACACCACTTATCTCTGGCTGAATCCTCAGGTGCATTTTAGTGCCTCCTGGAATCCTCGTAATGGAAAGGCTTGCATGTTGTCAGCCAGACGCTCTTAACGAGTCAGTATGCCTCTGTGTTTCATTTAGGGAATATACTGCCCATTAAAGTGGTTAAGGGACTAACTGTTTTGCTTTTATCAGCTTGACAGAGATGGATAGTGATCCTGCTGACACACAGAGCTAAAGTTGCAATGTTGAACATCTTCATTTAAATAAATGTCTGTTAAGTCACTGTCGTTGAATGAGGTAACACAATGGTGACTGAGCCTAAAGACCACAGAGAGAAGTACTGCAGCATTTATATATCAGCAGTTTTACAAACTGAGTCTGTGGCGACATTCCCAGGAAAAAAAATGCTATTAACCTACTACTAATGCAAACTGAACATTTCCTACTGCTGCAGATTCACATTAAAAGCATTTAGCTGGCGAAAATAAGCTGACTTTTACTATGAAGTAGTCACAGGAAATGCAATGTGTCAGTTGTCAGTGAGCTTAGCACTTCCCGCGATCATTCATGAAAAATGCATCTACAAAACATGACAATGGTCATTTTCAGCGTTTTCAGACTGTGGATTGGTTTGAAATATTGCACTGAGTAACAGAACAAGAAGAAGCAGCCACCGTGAACTGCAGGCGACAGGTTGCACATCTCCAGCTTCTCAACGAGGTAACCAGCCCCTTTCCCCGTGCCCTGCTGTTCGCAGACTCATGCTGCATGTAGCATAAAATCAGATCACGGTTGCTCACAGAATGATGGAGAAAAAAAGAAAAAAGACAATAGTTTGTTTTGCTGCTCCCAGTCCCCGTCCCCCGTCCTTCCACCAGTGGCTACAAGTGAAATCAACCAGAACAGAAATCTTAGAGATTACCACTCGGCAACTCACCACAAGGTATAAGCTCATATTGTGAATCATAACTGTCACAGTGAAACATTTAAAGAATCTGATGATGGGCATTTATAAGCTACTTCGTCAAGAATATTATACTTAGTTGTCCTTTTAATCTGTTGCTAGGTGGCTGTGTCACTTTGACTCTTTGAAGTTGCTGCTGAATCTACATTTGCTAAATATAAGACTATATATGTGCGACACATTTTTAAAGGTATTTATCAGTTAAAAACAAATGGGCTTGAATGCCACAAACAGGATGAGGAAGTTCGGACTGAGACAGACGAACACATGGTTGGCTTGCCATTGTCCAGTCTATTTATTCAGATTCCTGTTTCTTATGAAATGAACTAAAGCATACTGAGACCCAGCTGTTGCAGCAGTTAAGCCTATTTCAACTGAGGAGGATTCTCTTTTGCGAGCTCTGATCTCTTTCCTCATCTATTCTCCTCTACCTCTTGCTCCCTCTCTCTCTTTCTATCTCACACACACACACACACACACACACACACACACACACACAGTATAAAGCACGTTTCCCTCATAATCTCACTCAGTATCACTCCCCCTTTTTTTCCCCTCTTGTGCTATTTTCTCTGCCTACTGTACTTTTATTTCTTTCCCATGCTCTTCTCTCCCTCGTCCTCATTTCTTAGTCTGAGGTGGTTCAGGGTCTGACTATTTCTCTGAGGGAGTGGCACAACACATATCTCTGCTTCAAATAATTTATTTGCTGCTTGATCCCCTTCTCCTCTAGAGGCCTTTTGCCAAGCTGCCAAAAGGGAGTATGGTCTTAATTCACCTATCTGGTTAATTGAAGGTGAAAGAACAGTCTCAGTGGGTCTTCTCATGGATGGTTCTTAAAATGAAGAGATATTATATAGTTCTGCAGATTGCATAGAGGCAGGCCAAGTCATTACTCTTACTCTCCATCAGCTCCTTGAAATGGCGAGCGTTTGTCATGTCTTCAAGTGAGGTATTCTTTATTCATGGAGTGTGTGTTAATGTTTTATTTCCCAGCAGAAGAAGAAAAAGAAGGACCATGAGGGAGCAGAGGGAGGGTTGGAGAAATTATACGCTCATATTTCAGAAATGCAGATTAAGGTGCCAGCTGGTGCCAGCTCTCTGATTTCCACTACGAAACGGTGAATTAAGCATTATCATTGTTGAAAATCTCCCACAGCTCAACCCAGCTCACAACAGCAGATTAGCTGATGGGAGGAGGTTTACGCTCTGAACATGATAGAATGTTTACCATCAACTCTGCTCCAAAAAAAAAAAAAGAAAAAGAGAAAAAAGAAAAGAAAATCACTAATTGCCTGCTTGCGGATCTAACTCACGTGCCTGCCTCCAGGAGAAAGGAGGAGAGAGATTTTGGCAGAAAGCAGCGTATTCAAGCAGTCAGAGAGGCAGACTGGTAGAACACAGAAAGAAGGAGATAAAGGGAGAGATACAGAGTCAAAGAGCCCGGCAAGGAGAGGGCGGAGAGAGCTGACATTTTTTTGTAAGGCTCCCTGAATGTTTCTGACGCCGTGAATTTTTAGTGCCGACCGGCTGCTTTCAGCGTCTGCTCGGCGCTCTCCGTCTCCCCTAAATCAGCTCCAAATGAGACTGGGGACTTGTCAAAGCCCAACTTTGTCAACCAGTCACACTTAGTATGTGTCAATGAATAAAGAATGAACATCCCTCAGCTCAAAAGCTGCTACTGTCTCTCTCTCTCTCTTTCACACACACACACACACACACACAGAATGATTACCCATGTGAGTAAACAAAGCGACACACACACACACGCCTGTACACCTGTGCCATTCTCACACTTGTCAGAGCTGCTTTTCTTTAACAGAGAGAAGAAAGTGTGAGTGAGAGACACAGCAGTTTGTTGGGTTGGAGCTGTTAGCCTCTGTGGATGTCGTTGGGCTTTCAATTCACGTTCAAAGGCAGTGGCTGTCTGACTCGCTCTTCAGTGGCTGGTGGGCGTGGGCACTTAGAACTGAGAGATTCTGACAGTGTTTCTATGTATATCTATGCACAAACTGTGTGTTACTGTGTTCATTTGTGTGTATGTGTGCACTGCTTGTTTTGAGTGTGTGATGTAGCTGAGCTTTGGGCTTTCTGGGGCTTCCAGAGTTCCTCCACTCTCCTTTGTGACAGAGAGGCAGAGGCACAAACTCCAACAGCTCTCTGCTTTTACTGTGGAGTGGAGAACAGAGCTACTAAAACAGCAGAGCCACAAAAGAGCCTCTGATTAAACTGCCAGCAATCTATGCCCAGAACACCAGCAACACCAATTTCACTGTAGCAGCTGTAGCAATTTTTTTTTTTATTTTGAAATGAAATTTAAGTGGAAAGCAACTAAATTAAAGATTTGATATGGCTGAGAACAACACATTATTTTTTCTATGTGCCCAAAGCCAGAAAAGAGAAAAATGTCAGATATAACATACACATAATATAACTATGTCCATAGCACAGAGTATCAAAAACAATCCAATAGATCTCAGACAATTAACTGATGAATAGTCAGATAAAACAAGTAATTTGATGACATAACATTGCCATTGGGGAACTTGTTACAGGCATTTTTCCATATTTGACATTTCAAAGACTAAACAATTATTTGAATAGAGGAAAAAACTAAATTTCATATAAATCAGTAATGAAAATAATGGTTAACTGCCGCCATACTATCAAGCTGCACCTAAAGCTGGCTATGGATGGCTGGTAAGATTTTGCAATTTTAAAAATTTTAGGCCAAATCTTTCTTGATTTAACTAAAATGTTCTTCTGCACTTGCTAGTGCAGAAAACATTTGAGAACTAAGGCTTCTTTTATTAAACGATTGGTGATGATGAATTCCTTAAATGGAACTAGGTAAAGGGAAACAGAATGTGCTCCACTGAAAACAACTGGGACAACAACTAACACAATGTGTCTTAGTGTTTTGATCATTAAATGTGATTAATTATCTGACACCATCATCAGAACAGGCTGCTCACGGTTTACACCTAACAGAAGGAAATGGTGCCTCACTTTACAGATATGTGTGTGTGTGTATGTGTGTGTTTGTGTGGTCTTATTTGGTCTCTGCATATGTGTGTGTGCGTATGTACGCTTTCGTGAGCTCTTTGAATGATCTGAGTATGTGGCTGTGTGGTTGTATGACCTGTGTGTGTAAGTATAAGCCTCCATTCTCAGGTGTGTTGGCCTGCTCCAGTATCAGTGCAGTATCATATGAGCAGGTACAGGGTTCAGTTACCCCTCTGCCTCTGATAGCAGGCTGTAATGAGGCCATTAGATCCTGCTAATAGCTTGTAGGGCCAGTCAACCGAGAGAAAAGCCGAGGGGATCAGCTTGCACCAAGCTCTCCCGGCCTTCATCTCTGTCTTCACTCAGAAAAGCCCCCACTTTTTTTTTTTAACCTCCATTCTTCCCTTTTTTCTATTGCTCACTTCATCCCTTTTACCCAGCTTGCTCAACTTGGTCTTTCTACTCTCTGTCTATCCCTCTTCATTTACTCTATGCTCTCTCTCTTTCTTTTTCAGGCCTAAGTCATCTCATTGGCTCTCCACTTCATTTTCTCAGTTTATCTGTGTAGAATAGCACAATACATTGTTTTCTCTAAACTTATCACTCTACCCCATCTCTCTCCCATTTCATTCCCATAACTCCTTATCTCTCTTATTCAATAAATGCATAACTCAGCTCACCTCCTCTCTCTCAGTCTGGCCTGTACATCTCCAAATATTTTATCCTATTCACCCATTTTATGTTTCAACCTTCTCTCGCTACCTTAGTTTATGTTTATATATTTTATACATGTACTTCATAGTTCCCTCCTAGCCACTCTGTCTCTCATCTATTTCTTTTGGTTTTTCTTTTGGCCAAGTGAGTCATACATATACAAGTGAGTCAATTCATATGTAAAGTGCTTTGGATTATCATGATGTTTCTTCGCTTTTTACTCCCAGAGGGAAAGAAAACTGGGGGAATAAAAAAAATCAGAAAATCAGTCTTGGAAATGTGCACCTAAACGAGCCACAATTTCATGTACGTCAGAGACAAAGAATGACTGATGATTACAAATTGCAACCTCTTAGTTTAGTGATTGTCAGTATATGATGCAGGTTCTGGCTTTAGAAGCTGCAGTAATACAGTTTGTCCAAACCTAGGTGACCACACAGTCACACACTCCTACAAGCTTACTGATTCAAGTATTTCCCAAAATTATTTTTTTCTTTTTTTGTCACATTTCATCTGAATCAGTTTATAGAGGAGTGTAACTGCTTCATCTCATAAGCCTTTTTGTTGTGTCACCTCTGAAAGCAAGCCATTCAAAGTGGCAAACGCTTGCAGATGGTTGAGGTGTCACCTAGCCAAGCAGTCCCGTCTTCACACAGCCCTGGTGTGACCGGGGCTGCAAGGGACCCATCTGGTTCTCAACACTAATATATGATACATAGCAGTTACCCAAGCTAATTCACAAACAGGGAAAAACTACCAGTTGCAATGAGCAATTGAGGACTTAAAGGTTTCTAGTTCATTTAAAAACATTTAAGTCACCAGATCTAAAACATACTGCATGAAAAGAAAGTGAGATTATTTCAGTGGTAATATGTATCAATGGAACTCCTCACTAAGATGAATGAACAGGTTTCTAATGTTTTCTAACAACTCGTATAATCTAAATCACAGCCTCCTGTGGCTACAGTGATGTAGTCTTAAAAAAACAGCAGTGGGTGGATAACAGGGTAAGTCTCATTCAATGCTGAGTTCAGGAAAAAAAATCCTGTGAATATTAGCAGGGCTCTTTCCCTAGACATCATAATTACAGAGGCGTCTGACCTACTTTTCATTATCACTTTATTTTTGAGAGGAAGACTTTAGTTGGTAATTGCTGGGTAATTCTTTTATGTCAGTATGTATGAAAGGGAAACAGAGTTTAATTCATGGATCATTAAACTGAATGCAACTGAGAAACTGTGAGTATTGATTGTGACTGTTAGAATAGGCATCATAAGTCTCTGAGGTTTATAAAATATTGACTATTTTAGTGAGGAACCCCTATTTATACAGAGTTGGGCTCATTGAGGATGGCTGACACTATTCATTTGTTCTGTTTTGTCTTAAACAAATCTCATTATTTCAGATTTTTTAAAATATATATCTTGAAAGAAAGTGCTCTTTTACTGTATTTAAGCTATTGGTGCCAAACCCTAGTTACAATATTACAGTTTAATAGTTTTAGAAAAGATGATGAGTATGCCGTATGTTGTCACTGTAATAATTTTCCAGAAAACAAATGTTAAATTTGACCTGTAATTATGGTTTATTTTCTTTAATGGTTTTATTAAGCTTATGTTGACAAGCAGCTTTCAAACACATACAAAGATAACCTATAAAAACAAATTATGTATTCTAAGGACATCATGCAACTCACATCTCACTTAAAAAGTAACACGAAATCCACTTTTTAGATTTAGTTACTTTAGTAATCTATCAATTGATTCTGGTC
Organism: Toxotes jaculatrix; assembly: GCF_017976425.1. Classification (NCBI taxonomy): domain Eukaryota; kingdom Metazoa; phylum Chordata; class Actinopteri; family Toxotidae; genus Toxotes; species Toxotes jaculatrix. The sequence continues at coordinate 16,858,572 of NC_054405.1, read as the reverse complement.
CCAGTTTAGTCCCAGTTTAGTGTTAATTTCAACAACAGGTATTTGATTAAAGAAAATCAAATATTGTGACCACACTGACAAAAAGAAAAAAAGAAAAAGAAACCTTTGGGTGTTATGTATGTGCCTTTGAACGCAATCTATTGAAGCCTTGCTAATGTTAGCTAGTGTTTCAAACAAGTACAGCTGTGGGCAGTATGTGAAAATGTGAAGGGGGGGTTAAGTTGCTCTTTAATGTCCACTGTCAGAGGAACAAGTCAGTCATGGTCATCATCATCACCTTTACCTCGACAGTTTGGCTTTTACCACGCGCCACACTCCTAATGAGGCTCGCTGCTTTGCTTTATCTCTTGAGCCAGCTGTCTCGGCCCCTTCTTGTCCTGTGGCTTCACAATGGCAGTGTGGCCTTTGGCTATGAAAGAGGCTTCCTTGTTCTCACTTACAGCCTGGTTTTTCAGCAGCCACACATGCCCCTCCTCTCTCCCTCAGTGCCAGCCTTTGAGGCAAATGTCAGCTAATTAAGGGTTACATGGTCGACCTTTCTCACCCCCACCTGAGCCTGCGCCACTCGATCCGAAAGCACCCAAGAGCCGAGTTCCATGCTACAGGTTGTCCTTGTCTAAAAGGGTGTGCTGCAGAAACACACATATGCACACAAAACACAGGTCAGCGTGGCCTTTGATATGCTAAATACTGCTGGGCTCCTACGGGGCAGTGGACTTAATTAGAGGAGACACTCACTGTCTAACACTGAGAATGTACGATGAGTTGGCTGACAGCTGAGACTACCACAAAGATTATGTGTGTGTGTTTCAGTCTTCATACTGATTCACCAAAACCCATGAATGTCTTCTTGTCTTCTTGTTTTTACTGCACATTTATTATCAGTATTAGCGATTTCTGTTGCTGCTATTACCCATGCTGTTTCTGTGTGGTGTCTCCAAAAAAAGGTCATCTAAAATGCAACACCCTCCTCACCTTGGTCAAATCAACCCATAAGTCACCTAAGAAAACCATTGTGACTTCAGCATCCCTGCTAATGTACACATAATAGGTGCCCTCTCAAATGTCTTCATTCGGTAACACTGATGTCAAATTCAGAGCGTGGAAATTCACTGATCATCAAGCACAAATGGAACATTTGAGAAGGGCGGTGAATATTGAATATCGTCTCTCCAGTTCAAAGCATTTTTAAAGCTGTGGGGATACATTCCAGAGATGAGAGAACAGAGAGAAGCTGAGAACGTTCTGTACCCTTCCACTCTTTTAGTTTTAGTCTGCAGCTGCCCTTAGTCTGTATCACAAAATGCACTGTTCAAATGAAAGGAAAAAAAACACTCGTACGTCTTAGGAGAAGGTGGTAATTATCAGAATCTGACACTGTCCAACAGTGCGTAAGGTTGTGCGTAAGGTTGTGCGTGTGTGTGTGTGTGTGTGTGAGAGAGAATCTATGTCGCTGTGATTGAACAGCCACGTTGGCGAAAAGGGCGAAATGCACAAAGTTATATTTCTGGGGTAATGGTTTAAGTGACACAGACAGTGTTATGGTATAAACGAGAGAGAGAGAGATAGTGGTGTCAAGGACAAATAAAGATAAGTGAAAATGAGGAGAATTATGTTGCTTTGAATTTAAAAAAATGGACAGCAGTGACGACATCGGGTACTGAACTGTTCTTTGAAGTAGCTGATTGTCATCAGGGGCCTTTGTATTGTTACTGCTGCCTTTACGTAATTGTGTAATAACTTGGGAATCCACAGTCTGTGTTCCTCTGAAATCTGCTGTTACAGTTCATTCTCCTCTACATAACATTAATTTTCTATGGTTGCAGAATATTCAGTGGACCATCCACAATGCATTACTTTCATGAGAAGGGTTGGTGATTTGGAAAAATGCATTTGAAGACAAATGTGTGTCATCAAAAAAAAAAAAAAGACATGAGAAGCTGAATGGAAAATGTCACTCTGTTGCAAAAATAAAGAAATACAGTGCATCAAAATACATTCTGGGCTGACTAATGGCTCAGTTTCCTGGCTAAAACCCCTTAAAAACATCATTGATTTGGTTAATGTTTGTAAAGAAACTGTTGTAGGAAAAACACAAAGAGAATCTATTATTCACTATACCCAATAATAAAGTATAATTTTGCTTGTGTGCTTTATTTCATGTAATAGATTCTCCTCTTGAATTTTATCTAGTTTAAACTTTTGTGGCCTTACGACCCCATTTGTCTTAAGGATACAAGTAGTTCTTTTTTTACTGCCAAGTACAGACTCAAGCTTCCAGCACAAGGTGGAGTAACTGTTTGCCTCTGGATGTCATTTGGATTTATGTGGCATCAAAGAGAAAGAAAAAAAAAGTAGTAGAGAAACAAACAGATGCTGGAAAATAAAAGAAAAACAGTAAACACAACAGAGGATGACAAACAAGCAGAATCTGTGGGAAGAGCTTCAGCTTACACCTGTTCCTCTTCTCAGGTGTCTCAGCTACTCCCACACCTTAACCTGCTGTCCCTTCTTCCCCCTCAAAAGTATTAGATATTCATTTGTTTTCATCACACACCTGGTATACACTGGTGCAATACAATGCCATTTTAAAGTGACGATCTGAGGTATTACATGTCCATTTTTTGTCACTCACTGAAGCGAAATGATTCAATGCAACAGTGAGTCAGCCCACTGTCTAGTCACCTATGGGTTTCACATTGGATGATCTGTGCACGCAATTTTACGTATTGCTGTGGCACACAGGAAATGTTTTAAGACTTCACTTGCAGAAAAAGCAGTTTGTTTACAATGAGTAGAAGAAGAAACAAGGTAATTAATATGAGAGATGCAGCCCTCCCTCATAGGGCAGACAAAGAGGAGAGTGCCACCTACAGAAACTTGAACGTCATCAGAAGCAAATATGACAGCAGAGTACCACCCACACTGTTTTATTTACAGGTGAACTGTGGGAAGTGCAATGCAGGAACATCAAAGCCAAGTTGGCTTATTACAACAAACCAAAGTCAAGCATTTTGTAGATTACTACTCTAAAGTAGACAGGGACAGTACATGTGACGATGTGATGAGAGTGGGGTGACTAATGTTCACAGGTAGAGGGATCATTTCAGCCTGACAGCACTGGTCTGATTGCATACATGATGATGCTGTGTTAAATATTTCCTCTCAGTAGTCTAATGAAGTCACTATAGTTGAAAGACAAATGTTATTTACTTGTCTAATGCGAACAAAAGTTCACATTAGATTGATGCATGATGAATAACGTAGGGACATTTCCTGTACCTAAACAATGAAGCAGGTTGTTTGGTAATGCATTCAGTGTGTTCATGATCTGCCTCTGAAGCTTTCCACATTTCCACATGTCCTACTTTAACTAACTGAGTTCCGATTTCCGATCTGTAGATTTTATATAAAGAACTTGCATGCAAATACGTGAATATGATTTTACAACACATATATATACAAAAAGCCATACTAATCCCACTGTACTGTTTGTGTTTTCCCTTCCAGAGACATCAAACCTGACAACATACTGCTGGATGAGCATGGTAAGACCCCTTTTCTAATTATATTTTTAAGTAATTCATATAAAAGGGTTGGAACTCAAAATCCAAAAACTGTACAGTAAGATTTTGTTTGGTTTTGTAATTTTTTAACATAATAACTTGGCACATAACTTGGTGACCTAACTTGACTTAGTGTCCTAACGTCACGACTTAGCTGCTTCTGACTAAGGACTTTACCAAACCTCCAACCTCTGGGATCACTGCTACACAGATCAAAGGAGTTGCAATGCTCAGAGGCAGGTTTCACAGTCATTGCCTAAATAGGCCTTGCAGCATAAAGACATAAAATACCTCATAGATTAATTTATTTTAACAAACAGCACAGAGAAGGAGAGCACAAGCTCATTTTCATTTTCTGGCCACATTGTAAGTCTGCGTTGGTCTAACATTGTTACATTTTTGTCTGAAGTGTGGGATAAAATAAAATAAAATAAAATCCTGTTCTGAATGATTGATTAAGTCTTATCATAGGTTTTAGTGCCTGTTTCAGGTTCACTCAAATAGGTATACACATACACGGACAGATATAATTAGACAGAAGGAGCCGTGTGTGTGTGTGTGTGTGTGTGTGTGTGTGTCAGAGGGAGGGGAACAATTGTAAATCAAGCCAACATGAAGAGAGACTGTAAATTTCTTCATCATTATGTTAATCAAAGGGAATATTAAAGTACTTCATCTTATGATTCATCCTAAAGAAACCCACAGACATCCTCAGATAGGCATGATGGTACATGACACATTACACTGATAAGACAAAGCCATGGGCTAAAACATCCTCCACTCTTCTAGGAGGGATTCCCAAAAGATTTTTGAACCTGGCATACACCCCCATCAGCATTACTGAAGTTGAGCACTGATGTTGCGTGATAGGATTTCTGAAAATGTTAGAATGTGATCATGTTGTGTAGTAATGTTACTTATGAGCTAACACAATTGCATTGTAAATGGAATATTGTGACATTTAAAGTCAATGAATAATTAACTAACGAACTATGCTGTAGCACTGAGATTTCCCTCAACGGGAAATAAGGTGTTTAGTCATAACCATGAAAAACAGCCAGAGACCAAAAGTGTCCATTTACTGTACACACATACACAAACAGAGACACACACACACACAAAAGTCCTGAATTTCAGAGGGCACTGGGCAGCTGCTCAAGGGAGCTGAGGGTATATGTGGGATGGCAGCCCGGCTGTCGCTACAAACTGGAAGCAGACAAAGAGGGGGAGGGGGCTGTGGTACAGCGGAAGAAAGAGCGAGACAAAAAGGGAGAGCCACAAGAAAAAGACAAGAAGGAGGGAAGTGATGAGCAAACATTTCTGGAAAGGAAGATTTGTCAAAGGAAAAAGAACCGTGTAGACAAAGGTAGAGGGAGATATGGGAAGAAGATAGTTAAGGAGAACAGAACAAACAGATTGAGGGAGGAGAAGGAAAGCGGCGGCTTTTTCATCCTCGGCCTGATTTCCACAGGACAACACACGTTCACCTGTGGTTTTTCTCTCTCTGTATTCATGCAAGTCCTTTCAAACTCAGTAAGCACTTCTCTACTCCTCATGTGTTCTACCCACACTCAGCCTTTTGCTGTGCAAACCTGTAGTTTACCTCTCCACTTAAGTCTAAAACAACATGAAGTATTAGACGGGGGCCAGCGGGCTGTTTGCTTCTGCACACCACGTCAATTTTGCAAAATGGAATTGCCCTGTGCTCCTCTGGGAGCTGTTTCATATACAGAAAAACAATTTACTCATGCATGTGAGATGGGGCTTTGTTAAACGGCATAGCCTCGGGATCCTGAGAGAACCTCCAGGAGGGTTGCTGTTTAGGTTATCCACTGTGAGCACGCACACATGCTACCTATGAAAGCAGACGGTACAGTAAATGGATATCGTGAGGGGAAACCACAGGTCTCTCCTCTTCCAAACAAACATACGTAAGCACTCAGACTCTTTAGCTTTCTGGATACCTGCAAGCTACTACGGTATTGATAGTATATTAAATTTTATGTCCTGCCTTGTAGTACACCTGTACTTGTAGTCATTATTCTGTCATGGTGGCGTCCGTTTGTCTGTGTCAGTGTCAACAAGCAATCTTGAAACACAATACATTCACAAAAGTTATTAAAATGACAGAAACTCAAGATTTACATAACAAGCATGTTTCCATGGAAATATCAGCTAAGTAATGCATTCATTCATTTAATTGATGACTTCATTAGCATAATTGAGAATGCTTAAATTTTAAGGTGATTATTTCATTATTATGATTCAGCAGCTCAAGTGCCTCTTGTTAACTGTGGCATCATGATATCTAAATCAAAACCCACAGTAGTGATTAGGTACTTACAGATGTTAACACATCATCTGTCTCCAGTATTTGTGAAGACTGAAGTAAAACCACCCAGATGCTCGTGTAACAAAGCAGGAACACTACATCAGCTACATAACTGTACTGAGTGACTACAACCTGGAGCCAGTTTTGTTACGTTACATGTTTTGGTTTTGTTGAGGTCAGTTAAACAATGAGAGATTTGCAAGATGATAAATAAATATTTATTTATAATTATATGATCATCAAAAATAAAGCTCTGTCATGGCTCAAATATTTTTTATGTAATAAGTGAAGTTATGCAGTTAAAATAAGTGTTAAATTAACTATAGAGCACCACTGTCAACTAACAGTTGGTAGCCATTGGTACCGTGCCTAAAGGGACATTTAGACTGAAAATGGAGGTGTAATTAAAAATGCAAGAGCATGATATTCCAGGTACCAGTGAAAGAATTAAGAAGGATCCAGCAAACGCAGTTTGAGTCACATATCCATCAGATGGCAAAACACTGCACAGTGGTTTACCCACATTACGAGGAGACTTTTTCAACTCCGGAAACTTGGCTATCATTTTATCTTTTTCACAAAGATCACACGGTAGAAATACAGGATTTACGTTACAACGTGATCTACCAGGAAAACGCATTGGCACCATGAGTAAACTCATTTGTATGTGTGCAGCATGTGTCATGTAGTTGTCATCAGTGGTGAGGGTGTTGTGAGGTAGTGGTAAGCAAACGGAAATAAAAAATAGAAGAGATGCGCAGCAGCGTGACATAATCTAAGGGTCAAACCACAACAGTTGTGGAGGTAATCCTAGCAAACAGCAACACATTAGACAACTAAGCCATCAGGAGACCTGCCACACCATTGTTCAGCCATCACACATTTCTACATTCACAGTGGCAGGGAACAGTTTAACTACAGACAAACAAGGGTTAATGTCATTTACCGACAACAGATTTTCGAGCAAGAGATTTTATTTGAATTCAAGGAAATAGTATTGTTCTGGACTACATGTATTATTTTAAATTCAAATTTGGCGTATTCTCTTCATTTAATGCACACACGTGAGCAGAGTGAAATGGCCATCTCACAAAAAGTGCAATAGCAGCTTAAAATCCAAAGGACAAAATGCAACGAGGAACCGTAATTAAGGCTTAAAAAAAAAAACAAAAAAACAATTACACTGAAAGCTTTGCAACAGCAGCTAATTCAGTCAAATTCAATGCAATTCAATGAATGAAAAATGAGAGGCAAAGTCATTTTCAAGCTAGATTGGCTTGTTATGTTTGGTAATTTAAACATATTACGTCACAAAGGCTGATTAGCTTCCTCTCCATCTCTTCAACAAGCAAACTCCTGCTCGTCTCTCTACAGTAGGACACAGTACTGAAAAGCACTCAGAAATACCCCTTTTTTTTCTCCCAAGCATCCACTTTTGATTCATTCACAGCAGACCTCACCAGGTGGGAACCACTTCTTTATAATACCCATTCAATGTATTCCGCAGACAGCAATGTGGTGACAAAGATCTATTACCCAAAAGCAACCTACTTTTCCATGCATGGATTTGAAAACCATGTAATAATTTACCTATTACCCCTCTAAGAATCAACTCTATGCAGTGTTTGACCAGTCTTACCTTTTTGACAGTTGTGATCAGCTGTCATATCTGCCCTACCACTGAAAAAACTGCACTCCAAATGACTTAGTTAATATCCAAAACATAACAATGAATAATGAAAACCCCTGAGTCTAAAAGCATGTGAGGCTGTACAGCTTCATACACCAGACTGAACCAAAGCAGTTTGACCTCACCAAGCGATGGACCACCACTGCCATCACTGGAGCTCATCTCTTTGGTTGAATTTTGACTCTTTTTTTGGCTAAAAGATACATTTGGCCCAGCAGCCATTATGATAATGGTTGATTTCTTCTTGCTGGCTACTGTGTAAAACTCCTGGCCTAGATCTGTCTTCTACAAAGCTATGAGAGAGGAAGACAGAAAAGAAAAAAAAAAGAGGTAAGTATGAGACAGAGACATGAGGCAACATTAAATATGAAAAAATGAAAGCTACAGTTTGTGTGTTTTTCCAACTGTGAAGGGCACTAAGGGATAAAGAAGTAAAAGCATAAAGTAGCAGGAAAAAAGACAGGAGTTTTGTGGAGGACAAAGAAAATTAAAACCTGCAAAAAAGGACAGGGAAAAGAAAAGGGGGATTTTTTTTTTTTAACGTGGACAGCTTTGTTCTGGCAGTTCTCTTATCTTTAAGGCCCAGTATCTTTGTGTAAATAAACTCTCTCTGGCCAGCTTCTGCCTGCTTTATATTCACATACAGTTATCCATTTGTGCATGATTTTATATATTTTATATAAATATATATATAATTTTTTTCAATTTTCTGTACAGTATAGCTATGTAGCCTTTGTGTATGTGGTCTTACTGTAGGTGTTCGTGGGGTTACTGGGGACATCCATTCATCCAAACAATCACTCTGCGGCAAAAACTCCCTTGCTCTGTCTTGCTCTCTCACTCACTATGACACGCACACACGAACACACACACACACACAAATTTCTACCCTACCCTAACCTTAACCATCACAACTAAGCTAAACCTAAATATAACCTGGACCCTAAAGCCAAGTCTTAACCCTCAAACAACCCTTTGAACATATGTCAGAAAATGAGGACAGGACAAAATGTCCTCACTCTATAGGTCTGTAACTCAAACTGGTCCTCACAAAGAGAGCATTACACACATGCAAGTACACACACACGCATATAGATTCAGCTCATTAGTGTGTGCTCAGTGTGCATGGCAAAGACTCTGGGCCATCTTGCAGCACAGTGAGACACAGGTCAATGGTTTGACTTTGGAAACCACTGAGTTTGCTCCTCCACCTCTGTCCCCATTTCAGAACATACAACTTTAATTCTATCAAGAAAGCCTCAGTTCATTTACAACTGATACCTTTAAATAATTTCAGTGTAAGAGCATTATGATCACAAGAGTACATAAAGAAAAAAAGGATTATTTTAGAGGGTTGTGTAGCATATTAAAATTCATTTGATCCTCATTTTTGCATATCTAACACTCACATAAGCAGCATACAAAGTAGAACACCTGCTATCTGTAAGCTGTGGTTAAATTTAATTCCAAATGAAAAAAGTTAAAACTTGAAAACAAAACACAGTCTGTGCTGATGCCGTAAACCGAGCTCTGCGGTCTTACAGCTCCGTGCCATTAGGATGTGCAGAGTTCACACAAGTAAGATACTGTAAATGTGTATCAAAAGCGTGCTGTGTCACTTTGATGTAATTCAGTTCTGATGTTCTACAGGGCACGTCCATCTAACAGACTTCAACATTGCAGCCATTGTAAAAGAAGACCTAAAAGCAACGTCCATCGCTGGGACCAAGCCATACATGGGTAAGACAGTACATGTCCGCCCAGTTCATTATAAAGAGGTTTTAACACTGAGGAGTTCAAGCAGACGCTCAAGAAAATAGTTTGAAACTATGAGCTTTAAATCACAGATACCATATATCACATACATACACACACAGACACACTCCAGACAGAATGTTCATGTTTTCTAACACCAATTAAGAGTGATAACTGATGAAGGGATTTTAAGAAAGTACATGAAGTAATCTTGAAGTGTTATTTTATTTTGATGCAAAACCTGAGAGTAGTTTTTATCTGTTTCAGTACAGCTACAGTCGTCCTCCTTATGACTCTTACGCACAGTAGTGATTAGACCGATGTGGATTCAGCAGCCGAGCTAACGATTTCAGGGGGAAATGAATGAAGAGACAGCACTTGTGTTGCTTGTGTATGAGTGTGTGTGTATGTTCTCAAGGTGGGTTTGTGTGTGTGTCTTTTTTTCCTTATAAAGTGTTATGTTTAAGATGGAGAATGATCTTGCAACCACATGTGACTAGATTCAGGCGAATACCTCAGTATAGCAGATAATTCACAGCTACTCTAGGAAAAAGATAAACCCATCCTCTCTCTCTCTGGGGCTCCAGTAGATAAACAGCACTTTCTCCTCCTCAGCAAGAAGGCAGAGGAAACCCGTTCTATGATGAGTGATGGAAATTCATCTTGACCATTTTGAACCAGATTACAGCTGAACAACCATTTCCCTAGAATAGATTATTAACTTCCACAGGAGCTGGGAAAAAAAAACATAACTAAGTGTTTAGTCAATTATTTATCACAAGATGTTGTGTGATGCAACAGAAGCACATTGCATTCCCAAAAGAAAACTGTCCCCGATCAAAATATAAAAACAAGAAAAAGGGATCAAAATACACCAACACACATGCCAGAAAAATTCTCTAATCTAGGAAAGATACAAGTGTGATCCCACACCATACCTCTATTTAATTTTGATTATTTCTTCTAACAGCTCCTGAGCTTTTTCAGAGCTTTGAGGGGTCTCACCCTGGCTACTCCTTCTCTGTGGACTGGTGGTCGCTGGGCATCACAGCCTATGAGCTACTAAGAGGACAGGTAATGTAGACACACACACACACACACACAGAGTACCGTCACCATGTCCACATCTCTACTCACTTCAGCGTGGCCTGGCACACTTTACTGCAGTGAATAATACATATGACACCTACAAGAGTGCGCTAGAAAAGTCCTGTCGGTGGGAAAGCAGATATACAGCAAGTCCTCAGCCTCCACAGAACAAAAGGAGGGTGAGGCTATAATTGAATTTTACATTTAGGCTGGCCTCACTGGGGAAGATGTTTAAATGTTTAGTCATGGTGCGAGACGAATCACTGCAGGCGAATGAAAAAAAAAAAGAATCTGAGTTATTTCAAGAGACACATAATTGGAATTGATTTTTAAAATATTATTTATTTAATTCTTTACTGGCCCCATCTGGAAGAGTTTGATTCTGATGTCATGGAAATAAACACGGGACATTATGTTTATACTCAATCTCCTTACTCTATCAGGCCAAGCCTTAGAGCTTACAGCAGTCTGTTCGCTGTTTGCTCTCAAGTCAGACTGCAGCTGCAGAATTTCCACTCATATTTCAGGATGATGATTACGCAAACTACAGTAACCTCTGTCTTCGCTGACAAGGACTCAAAACACCTGAAACTGATCTGGAGCTGTCATGAAGTGTTGCTGAAATCACTCCCTAACACTTAAGTGCTATCCTTCTGCATAAAAGGGTTAGGGTAAGGGTTAGCCATTTTATCTCATCACTTTTCCATTATGATCTCTGAATTTTTTTTTTTTTTTTACCTCAACACCTCCTTTAACCCCTTCTAAAATATGTTTTGTCCTCTGATCTCAAAGTGACATCTTACCTGTCCCAAAATACCTTAAGTCTTTTCTCATCCCTCACACCTGTGTCCTGTGATTTTTAAGTATTCTTCAACCTTCACTCATTCGGGAGAGGGTTGCTGAGCACACCCAGAAATTACTTTGAGTGACATACTGTAGACCTTTACCCATTTCTCTTTTCTCATACTCCACTTTTTGGAAGTTTCTCTATAATCCCTGTCCCAGACTTGTTTCCACCTCTCTTTCTTCACACCACCTTCACCCTCTCCCCGACAATTCATTTTCACATCATCTCTCTGTCTCTTAAGGGTTTTCTTCTACATTTTTCTCTGACTGCCACATTTCAAAACCATCTATAAAGCATAAATCACTCTCAGGGTGTTAAAAACTGGGCTGTTGGATGTGCAGAATTATTTGCCTTTTGGAAATGGAGAGCCAGCTCGCTATTATCCAGCTCCAGGCACCTTTCAATCCCTTCTCAGCCTTTGCTTCATCTTATCTCTCTCTTAACCTCTGACCACGTCTTACTTCATTCATGCTTCACTTTCAGACAAGGTCGGCCTGGCCATCAGGCATACTGGGACAAATCCCAGTGGGCCGCCGCGCCGGTGGGTTTGGTGAACCGTCAAAAAATCCATAAAGTTTTTACGGGCCCTGTCAATCTCTTTACCGGCCCCTCTCTGTATGCCTGTCATTCTAACCCCACCTCCAGGGGCCGGTCACAGTGGATCAGTCCAGGGCTGAATTTCCTTCACAGTTCAACTCTGCCTTCAGATCATTTAACTCCTCTCTCACTAAGCATGCTTTCCTGCTGGTCCTCACCACTGGTTGCAGGTACAGATCCAGGCAACTCAGCATCCCTCCACAACTACAAATCAATCACTGTCACTGAGTTTCTCCTCCTCCAGCTTCTGTTTCTTCTAAATTACACAAAACAGCTCCAAGCCCAAGGGACGAAACACTGAGACCACATTGTAAATTTACAAAAGAATGTAAATATATTGTAATACATGAGCCAATTTCACCCTCATCCACCATCTGACTTTGAACATCTGAGTCCAAAAGAATATATCACTGTTTATCTGACACCTCATATGTGCCCTGTATGGGGAACATCTGCAAAATTGGAATACAATTGCTATCATCCACCTACGTTGCGTGCTGCTCCCATTTCTCTTTCCTGTTTCTCTTTTCTCTAAACTGACAAAGCAGAAATAACATTAAAACTGTCAGTGCCCATCTATGCCTTTGCTCTTCTATAAACAAACAATCCGATAGAAAGAGGTAAAGGAGAGGACTGCCCACCTCTAAACAGCCTGATCCAACTGTCATTCTACAGCTCAAATGAAAGGAGACTCTCTGTCCTTGATGAAGCCCAGAGGGTGTACAAGGACAGGTGTAAAGAACTCTCAACAGGCTTTTCTTTGTTTTCTGACCCGCAGAAAGCACTCTCACACTGAGAGGCGGTTGTGTTTTGAGATTTGTCCCGTATTTTCTGTTTCCTCTGTCATTTGTCGCCATCAGCGCAGGAAATAGGTTCACAGAAGGTGAGCCTGAGAAGAGAAGGAGTGAGAGAGAGTAGAGAGGGCCAAACTTTAAGACACATACTTTATCAAAGAAACCGCAGGCAGTGCATGACTTTGAATACAAGCTGTTTGTTACATATTGCCTCCTCTCCTTTATCTGTTCTCCCCAGAGACCATATGTGATGAGATCCAGCACACCAGCTAATGAGATCCTTCAGACCTTCCACAAGGTCCATCCTAGCTACCCAGCAGGCTGGTCTTTGGAGATGAAGTCTCTCCTCAGAAAGGTAAATGAGTAGCATGTGCATAACACAGAATATACTGTAGGAGCAGAGGTATAGTGGGTATGCATTTACAGTATGTCACTTTTTCATGTAATACTATGCTCTATACCAGTGGCTCCCAAATATTTTTGGCTGGTGACCCCTTAAACTCAAAACAAATGAAAATTGTCACAGGTTGCAAATGTCCACCAGAGAGTGATTTCCCCTCTAAACGTCTTAGATTGTGTCATTTGAATAACTGTTGAGAGACCTGAAGGGGTTCAACTAATCCATATTTCACAAAAAGCAAAGATTAAAAAAAAAAAAAAAAAAAAACAATGTCTGTAGCACAACATTATTCCTTTCTATCCCATTAATCCTTTTGGGACCCTTCAGATTAATCTTGTGATGCACTGGAGGGGTCCGGAGCTCTCGGCTGGGTGCCACTGTCCTACATCACCACTGAGTGGCAAAACACATCAACTAAGCTTCGATGAAGTTTCATATTTGTAAAAACATTTTGGTTTTATTGAATTCTTCATTCATAAAACCGTGTTCTTTGTTTACTGACATTACACAATCCCTAGAAAGTATGGCCTCACAAAAACTTGTGAATCTACGTATAGGCAATCAACTCCACAACTACTCTACTACCATTTTAGAGCAGTGTTTTTGGTGGCAGATGCTGACTGTCGTATATGCCACTCCTGAGAAGTGAACATGACATCTTCAGTGTACAGTGACGCTCACGCTCACTCTATCTAACAGTGACACTCACTAGCACTAAGGATCTGAAACTACTATCCGCCTTGTAATTTTGAGTGTATGCCAAACCTCTCTCAAACGTGGTTGGGTGAGAGTGTCACCTTGAACAGTTCTAGCACACCAGAATGTACTGTAGTCATTTATTTAAGCCTGCACCTGCCAACTTCTCATAGCGGTGGAGGCTGTTGGCAAAATTGAACCATAACACCACAATACTCGGCTGTAACATGACATCAGTAAACACCATACACACACACTGGCAAGTTTGAATGCCAAGTGATTCTGTTGTTATACATAATTGATAATAGAAGCAAGGATCTAAAGTTTGTAAGTTTAGCTTTTTTTGATAGACCACTTCCAATTTTGTAAAAGTTTGGATTTTACTCTCATGTCTGAATTCTTTATTTCCTGTGGGAAGACAATTATCCATAACTGACATCAGCACTTCATTTGGGCAAACACGGTGCATGTAAAGAATCTTAATTATGGGGTTAGTTTTGTTGTTGCAGCCCTACTTTGTATACAAGCTGTTTGTTTGTTCATGAAAATCTTGCAGTGAGCAGTGTGCCTTTAGAATTATAATTTTTCAAACCAGGGAATTGTCTTGGTGGTGAAGAAAGGTGACTCAGTGTAACTGTTGCTCAGTACATAGGCAAATAAATCTAAAGGTACAAAGTCAACATGATCTTAACAAACTGTGCAAACTGTACATCAGAATTAAGACTACTCATATCATTTATTCGTTAAAACAATTTGTATGTGCATTTTTTCCCCATTTAGTGTAATTAGCCTATTCTTAAGTCTCAACAGTCTATCCATAATTAACTGTCAGACATCGTCTTACATCACAATTAAACCACTTGCAAAGCCAGCAGATACACTGTTGCTGTAGCATTTGGGTTTTGTCTTGGCAGCAATCCACTGCAGTCAAACTGTTGCATTGCTTCGTGCTCAGACTCCTTGTACCTCATTGGCATTCCAGTCGCATTTGTAAGTGTGTGTGTGTGTGTGTGTGTGTGTGTGTGTGTGTGTGTGTGTGTGTGTGTGTGTGAGGGAGAGAAATGGAGTGTGTGTGTGTGTGTGAGAGAGAGAGAATGTAAGAGCAGGATTCCATGCTCAGGATAATTGTTGTTCATATAACCTGCTGATTTCCCCTCACAATTTCTCATCACCATTTTCTTTGTATATATATGTCATTTTCTTTTCCTCTCCTTCTGTCCCCTCCCCCTTTCGCTCTTTATCTCCCTATCCCTCCACCCTCTCCTGTCCTTTCCTCAACATCTTCCACCTCCAACCTCATAGTCCCTGTATCCTCATTCTCAGACACATCCTTAAGGGCAAACATGTGCTCGTGTCTTAGTGGGACTCTGCTTCTAACTTTTCAGCCATGCCTCCCCATGGACAACTGTTTTATTCTAATTCTGTTGTCTCCTTCAGTTGCTGTGCATAGATGTCCAGAAGCGCATTTCCTGTCTAGCAGAGCTACAGGATCTGGACTACATGTCAGACGTCAACTGGGACGCTGTTCTCAGCAAACAGCTTCCTCCAGGCTTTATTCCCAACGTGAGTATCAGAAATAAACTGAGCACTGCTTTGGTATGCTACCCAACAAAATGCTCACATCTGAATAGAACAGAATAGAATATTTTTCTGACATTGTCCTGCTATATTGTATTGCTAATCAGATCCACCACGCTTTCTCCAATCAACCCTCTGTTTCCCTAAAACATTTGGCACAAAAATACAGCACCATCCAATGCTTTAAAAACAAACTGACAATCAGTAACAAAAATGAGCAAATACCATATGATGAATGAGCCATCTGTGGATGCCTTAATCCAAACTACCTTACAGCTTTGCCAGAGTATAATAGCAGGATTTTGAGATTTTAAAACATTTCAGAATAATACCATCTCTAGCCCTGAAATCTCTCCTCCCTTATGCCGCTTCCCAATACCAATCCTGATAGTCGTAATTCCCCTAAAGAGACAAAGATGTAAGGGAAAAAAGATCTAGCCAGAACTACCCAATCTTCATCCAATTTTTTCTTGTCAAGCTGTAGACACCGCCCCCTGCTGGGCTGAGCTGGATCTCCCACTGAGTGTGTAGATTACCAGATAAAATGGACAGAATGCAGAATGAGACTAAGCAATACACATGCATGTGCCTTAGGCGCCTTAGGTACAGACAATGGCTGAGAAAGTCTGAAGGTCTGCAGATGGGCTCTGGATCATTATAACTAGTTGGGTGGATATAGTGCTCTCGTGTAATAAAATCATCACACTTCTTGCCTCCAACCTGCTTGGTTGGTGAGCTGATATGCTGTGCTTCCTCTGTAGTGTCAGGTTCTTGAAGAAGCTGCTCTGCTTTACTGTACCCTGTTTCAAAGCTGGCAAATGTACAGCAGAAAAGACCACACAAGGTCTGAATGAGACCCTGCAGTGTTCACATTTTGCCTAACATTTTGATTCAGTCTCAGACAACTGCCAACAGAAAAAAAAACTGTAATTAACAATAGGTGTCATTGGAGTACTTTAATCAAACAACATCTATAACTCCTTTAAAAATGCTGTAACCACATAGCCAGTCTGCTAGCTTTTATGTGTACAGATTTGATGGATTGATTCAGGTGAAGTCATGACAAATTTCATAATTACAGCTGTCAGCTGTTTTGGTCAATCACTCCAACTCAGTGATGAAGAAGCACAAAAACCAACCTGTACTGTTTTAGTGAAGCACCAAGACGACAATACCTGTCACTGCTTAGTGCCAGAACTGAATAAATGCAGAATAATGACTGTTGCAAGTAAACAGATGACTACATGTCTTTATCTAACTCCAGTAAAAGTCTGCAGAACAGTGGGTATCCCAAGCAGCCAGGCTGGCACAGCAGAGGAAAAACACAGAGGATCGATGGGGAATTGACAGTGTCTCTCTATCTAATTATAAGCTCCACCTCTGTCTTTAGTCCCTTACACACTATTAATGTTTGAACATGAAGGGAGAATTCAGCCCTTATGTTTTGTTTTCTAACTCTACTTTCTGCTTTGTCTGTATTGGCTTGCTGCCATTCGAGCCTTGATCTTTTATGTAAAATCATATCATATCCTATCGTAGGATATGATAGGATATGATCAAATTTAATGACTGCATATTAATTTATGTAATGCAAATGTCAGACACATTAGCGGTGGGAGTTTTCCTCTTCTTCTTTTTATATTGCAAGTATTGTTTCCAACACTGATAGAGAAGCATACGTCGACAAATGTTCTGTACACACCACCACAACACAATAGCAGTTGAAACACAATGAATGAAAGTGCTTAAATTTTCTGAGGCATTAAGTGACTCAATATTTGATCTAGTGAATCTTTTTTATAATAGTTGCCTGTCTGTGTGTTTTTATAGAGACGGAGACTAAACTGTGACCCTACATTTGAGCTGGAGGAAATGATCCTGGAGTCTAAACCGCTTCACAAGAAGAAGAAAAGGCTTGCTAGAAAGACCAAGGACCAGGGGTCTGATGGTTCGCCACAGGTAAGGCTTTCTATTAGAAACATTAAACACAGTAATTACCCATTACATTAGAAGCATGAAAAGGGTTTGTTCCGAAATGAGACACCTACCACTTGAGAGAAATACTGGTCAAGAGACTTAACATAGGTTTGATTTTTATCAAATTAACTTTACAGATCATATTTAATTTTAGACCCTATGCACTTTTTAACTACCAGTGTTCCTCATAAAAGTAGGTTTAAACATATATCTCACTCATTTTTAGGTTGGTTTATCCTGTCCTTAGTAGATCACGCATGCCTCTTGGAAGTGTCTCTTCCTCTTAGGGCTCATCATTATTCATTAAAGAAAGCTGGTTTCATTTGGCCCATTTACAGGTGACAACTTGCTCCTTAGTTTGTCTTTTAAATGTGTCTGGAGTGCTATTAAGAACACTGAGGACACATTTCAGAGCTCTGTCCTCCCTCACCTTCATCAGAATAAATGTGCCACCTGCCAGAGCTGCGTGTACAGGGAAGGCAAAGAACACAATCACCTAGCTCTTTTTAAATTTTGTGTCCAGTCGTTCACTCCGTCCACATAAATCAACTGTTATCCTCTGGGTGTTTATACAAAAGAGAGAGGCAAGCACTGAAAGGTTAATTTGATCACCCAGTCAAGTGAGACGTGGGAGGAACACACACATATGCACACTCATAAACGCTTTTATTGTGAAAGCAGTTAGGCAGCTATGACCAACAGGAGTGATATTTATTTTTGGTCTAGTGCAGTGGTGGGAGCTGATCTGTGCCACTGTCTTTGTTTCAAGGCTGACTGTAGCTTAAAAGACCTCACGTCATTTGTGTTTACTTGCATCTCAAGTCCAAGCATGACCTACAATGTTAAAAAGCTTGGAGAAAACCTTAAAAACACAGTATGACAAGGAAGGTCAGGTAAACATGCTCTTCTGCAAGGTTTTCTTCTGGGTGTATGCACAAAACTGGTATTTCGAAGCAAAAAGATTTTGTTGTTAACAGTTCCAGTCTTTCTGAAAGAAAAAAAAATATGTGAAAACAGTTTCAGATGAATCTTTGGCCTGCTGCTTGTGGACAATGTTTTTCTGTGAGATGGATTTTGATATTTAAATCTCAACTTAAAATTGTCATTTGTCACAAGTGACACACGTGCAATTTCACTGTTTATTACCCTCTCTCTGCTCTCTAAACAACATAGGACATGCCTTTGTCACATACTATTTTTAATAAATCTGTTCTTATATGTGACCCTAAAGGTTAAAGAACTACATCATGTCAGTACCTGTCCTGAGTCACTCTTTACTGATATATCAGTGCATAAGAGATACAGTAAATGGCAGAATCACTGTTCCTCCAATAAAGACTGAGGCCAGTTTTCAACACTAAAACACTTTTCTGGCAGTTGTCCTGTCCCTAGTCGTAGTAAATCTACTTTAAAACACGTATCCAGGCCCATTTATCAGAAGAAATGTATTTACAGTAGAAGAGTCAATTGATCAGTACAACAGGGAAGTTCCACATTGAATTCTAGGCTTCTGTCCAATTTTGAATCCTTAGATTTTTTTCACTGAGATGGTGAAAGTTCAGAGAGACCAGGTAATGAGCACTCTAACATGAATCAAAAAGATCATGATTTTACTTTGTGTACTTTCATCAGCGATAGTGCAGTAGTGTGTGTTGGGTCAGACTCTATCCCCAAATAATGTGCCACACCACTGAAACATGCCCTCACACGTGCAGTATGCATACACACACACACATACAATCTATGCTATTGCACAGTCAGTAAGCTTGGCTCTTCCCCCAGTCTTTGGCAAATTAGAACAGTTTGTGGGACTCCTTTCTAATAGAAGTGAAGCAATTTGTTTGGTCTAGAGGCTGGAGCACATACCTTGGCAGCATGCAATAAGAAATCAGAGCTGGACCAAAGTGCACCATGTTTTATAAAAGCTGACAACTGCTTGTGGAGACCTGTCCATGTGTTGTATATATCAGTGATGTCTCACTGTGCTGCCAGACAACATTCATCATCCCCTGGCTCATGTAGACAAAGAGAAAGACTCCTATTCTAATGAAATAATGATAGTAGCCTTTCAGGGAAACATTTGTTATGTTTATGGAGACAGGTGAAATAACACTGTATGGTCCGACTAAGGGAAACTAACATGAAGTCAGTGAAATTGCTTTGAACTCTTGTAGTTTGCATTTCCTAATTAAATCACTTAATTTGTTCTTGTAACACGCAATATTTGATTAATGCGCCTTAACCAAATTCAGGGTTAATAATATTCAGCTGTATTTGTTTGACAGGTCTTTCACATGACAAGGAAGATGGTCATTCTAACATTATTTGAACAAACATCTACATACAATAAAATCAGTCTGGGGCAATTGTCTTTTCTCTTTTATCCTCTCATCCTATTTGGGCATCCTAGCATTATTTCCTGGCTTGTTGCTGAATTGACTTCAATGTACTTCAAATTTGACTTGATTTTAGCCAAGATGTAGGTGGAAACTTGGTGGAAGTGGCTTACATGTTAACAACAGTGAATGTTATCCAGCTAATCAGCTAAATACATCTCCTTCACACCTCAGCAGGAGTCTTGTAGTCAAAAAATCTTCTAAGAAGGATAGTTAACTCAAATATACACTGCAAAATACAATACTGACATTTTCCACCGGTCTCTCAAAGTGATTTATTCAATGTGTCATCTTTTATTCATTTCAAGTAGTGATATTTTGCAGCAGCATGTGCTGGTCTGTCTGTCAAGGAGAATACTGTCAATAAGTATTAGTTTGTGTTGGTGCAATGCTTTAGTATATCCTTTTACAATAGACCTATGGGGCCACTTATGATGGATGCACGTGAGACAGAGAGTAGGGAAGAAAGTGAGTGCTTTGTGTGTGTGTGTGTATGTGTGTGTGTGAGAGAGAGAGAGAGAGGAGATGCTCTGAGCAGCATTTCTGAAGCACAGCAGATCAATATTGAATGAAGAAAGCTGTCCCAACCTGCTTCTTACTCATTACCCTGAGGCTACTCCGTATTCTTTTTGCATATTTCTCTTCTTACCTCATTTTCTTCTTCTCCTCTCCTACCTGCTTTCACCTCCCTTGTCCTCAGACCCCCTTCTTGCTGTCTACATGTCACTCTCACTGCGCCCCCCCCCACCACCACCACCACCCATACAGTATGTCCCCTTGCTCATCCATTTTTCTAGCTCATTTTTTATCTCTCTGCCTCTGCCTCCCTGTAGCTGCTACGCTCATAATGTAGCATGGAATTATCTCAATTAATTCACTGATAATATACAGCAGAAAATTGGACTCGCTTTGAGAACAAAAAAAATGGCGTGCTCCCATCACACACAGACACACACATATCTCCTAATCAAAGATGTCACTCAAGTTTATTATTTACTGCATGTGTGTCTGGGTAGAATTCAGTGTCCAGATTAGCCATCTTAATGAGCCTACTGTGATAACAGTAGCAGTATTTGCGCTTTTTTAGTCTATAGTTAGTGATTACCGTAACAAAAAAATATTATCATTTCCAACTAGGGTACTGCCTGGTTGATAAGGCGTTGCAAAGCAGTTGCATCGTAATTGCTGGAGTTTTGCTCAGCACCAAACAGACACAGTTAGCGACTAGCTGGTGAATGTAGTGGAGCATTTTGCCGCTCAAGAGCCAAATATGTCCTTCACAAGTTGGTAGAGACCAAAATTAGAGCTAAAAGGTGAATCAGTATTGGACTTTAGATTTAGCAAATGGCCAAAATCACAATGAATAAATGTTACTGTTTCTTTATGCAGTAAGGGCTGAATGTGAACATAAGCAACTGCTTGCTAACAAGTTGGCTAAATGCAGTAACAAGAGGAATAATTTATGCCTACAGCAAGCCACTCTGTTTTATTGCACCTGCTAGTGAGGAGGATAAGGTAAAACAATAATAATAATATGAATTTGATGTTGATTCTTATTTTTGCATGAAAATTCCAATGCATAAAAAGAGCGGTGATGCTCAAAGTGGTTTAAAACATTTAGTTTAAAAAGTTTGTAGCTTTAAGCATGAAAAAGTTGTAGGACAGGGTTTTTGCATCTTTCCAACCCTTTCCAATTACTCACTACATGAAAAATTTAAATTTGATGAAAATGTATGTGTGCTTGCTACTGAGCAAACAGGTGCTGCATAGGAGTAATATCAAATCACCCAATTAGTATTAGAGTCAGGTAAATCAAAGGGCCACTAAAAGAGATGGAGAGAGCTGCATGTGCATCTGGAGTTACAGCTTCATGCCACTAATTAAAAGTGAGGACTCACTGTAGAGTATAAAGTCAAGCAGTAGTAGCTCAGAAAGTAAAACTTTATCCGCATAGTTTTATTTATTTATTTATTTATTTAACAATGACAAGCTAAGCAGAAAGTAAAATATGTCTCTGGACAATTCAAATTATGGTTTCATTACAATTCACAGTTTTTCACAAGAACAACATACGCCAGACTGCTCTTCTAAAATCTAAAATTGTATATATTTGGTGTCAGTACTCTGGTAAAACATACGATTTATATCACTCCTTCTAAAAGAGAGGTATACAAAAAGTGACCTGATTTTTTTGAAGCTGTGGGGTATATTTCACTTAGCGTCCATGCTCTCTCATTTCCACTCCATTTTGCTACATAATTCCTGTTTCAACTACTGTATACATTAGCAGTCACATTAAAAACAAAAGTCGGCCACAACTTCAAGCAAAAACACAGCAAGCCCATACAAGGATGTTGAGAAATGTCCCTAATTGGCTGTCATCCAGCAGAGCACTTCCTGTTGGCTTGTCTCATTAAATGGAAAGTTTAATCTAACAGTTGGAGCAATTAGCTTTGGAACTGTCTTTTTAAGCATCTAAAAAAAGAGAGGGAGAGGTAGAGGGAGAGAGAAACAAGTGGTGAACTGTTCACAGAAATGTTACTGTTAACTCTGTAAGGCCAAGCTTTTTTCGATCAGTCCATCTGTCCATCTAAACATCCTTACAATCCCAAAGGGAAGGAATCAACAAACTCCATCTGACCCTCAATAATCAAAGCACATCATAGCAAGGAGATGCAAAACACATGGATTCAGTAACTGTAGAAGCCCTGACAAGGTCTGTTTTACACAGTGGAGAGGTGGTGAAGGACAAAACAAGTGTGAGAGAGAAAAACAAGTATGATATCAAAACTTTTCACAGCCTGGGTTGAAAGCCAAAATGTAGATACACAAAGTTTGAATCAGAAGCCTTTCTGGCATCATAGTTAAATTAGCAGTGACATGTAGTTGCAGTCGCTTGCTTTGTATTCAAAGTACAGATAAAGAGTAACTGTAAAATCTTATTACAGTTAATCCAGTGTGTTTTGTAATTTTTCTAAGGCTCGTATTCTTGCATTTGGGGATGTTAGTTTGGGAAACTTGCTGTAAAGCTTTGTAAAGTATACAAAAATTAAGTGAGGTTACAAAAACCTTGGAAAAAAGTGCAGTGACGAGTATGTGACATTACTGTGGAGTTGTGCTTAAATATAACGTAAATTAGAGGACTGAACAACTTTGCTAAAAGAGCAGAGAGCTAAAGAGCAAAGTGATATTTTGACAGGTTTATAACAGACCTTATCTATTTACTTAGCCACCTCAGATGGTTTGAGACGCATTTCAGCAAGATGTGTTTTACAAATGTGGAAGCTTTACTGCTCTCAAGTGTAAATGACTAACTGTAAGATGATAAGCCTGTTGTACTGCTTGTAGTCAGTGCATGCCTGTCAGCTATAGTTGTTAGAATAGCTAAACTGCTATTGTTTACAGATGCACTGTACCATTCTTAAGATTGGAGAAGAACCTACACTGACTTATATGTAGCATGATGAAACCAAGCTTGAGTCAAACAGATTCATGTACTGGCCAATGCAGATGCAAATTTGAGGCCAAGAGTACATTTAGGTTTATTAAATCATATAGAGAGATTTTATCCAGACAGGGGACACTTGCAATGACAAGTGTAAATAGGGCCATAGATGCTCTGAAAAGAAAGGTGCACAACAAGATAACAGAACAAAAATAAGATAAAAGTCAGGCCTCAGGCAGCGAAGAGTCCAAAGTATGCCTTTAAATCACTAGTGTAAGTACCTCAAAAGTTTAGCTTGCATGAAGTTAGAAACCTCTAGCATATTTAGTACAGTTTAACAGGCACTGAACCCTGACTGCACTGGAGAGAAAATCCATTGCAAGCATTTCAGCAGTGTGGTTGGTGTTCAGCTTCCCCCTGCACCTAATGACCAATGCTACTGCTGTAAATAACAAAGTCTCTTTTTGGTCCTTTGAATCAAGGTTGAAAAGAGTGGCATGAGAAACCAGGGATTGCTTTGTAAATGAACTGGTATGTACGGAATGGGGAACAGTTATACAAAGGTGGTGTTTTTATTGTCAGGTTCTGTCATGCCTTCAGAGCTAAGAATATTTCATTATGACAGCATCAGAGAGACACTATATCATACCCCGTGCCTCATCTGTCTTATATCTTTTCTGGATCACATCTATCACTGATGTTTGACAAATGACGCACAGCATGGCTCCTCTGTCTCCGGCTGCCTGTTTGTTTCTTTGTCCTCTCTGTAGTCTGTATCACCCACACACTAGCACACCCTCTTCTGTTTGGTGGTTGTCTAGATACAGTCCTTCTGTGTTCATGAGAATCTGCTGTTTTGCTCTTTGATACTGCTGTGACAGGGTCCCTTAACCATAAACCCACAGGTAAAAGAAACTCTTAATTTTTAATTAAAATATGTGCTAATCACAGACCCGCTTCTTTTTTCTTCACCCTCTCCCCCTCTCTCTAGCATGCATGCAAAATCCTCACAAAACATACACTCTACACCTTTTGTTCTTTTTAAAAGTACATACACAGCCCCCTCTTCGCTCTCTTTCCTTTTCTATGTTCCTGCCCTAATTTAATTGATGGACTGCCAGTGGCTGCTCCCCCCACTGTGACAGCACCTGTACAGATCCTCTCTGCTGGGCTGTGTGACTGACAACTCTGGGCAGAAAGTCAGCCATTTCTCTCTTGAAGATGCTTCTAAGAGCCTGAGCTTGGGGTTTTGAGGGCCAATCTAATTGGTGGAGTTTGTGGGGAAGCAGCTTGTATGCGCATGTGGGACGTCATGTGTGGATGATGCACGCCCTTAGAGGCCATAATTTTAAAAGGTCGAGAAAGTCCTTTGAAGTGAAGAAATTTTGAAGATCCCCAGTGGCCAGTTATGGGTTAAGGCCTTTGTAAATGGTTAATACTGGAGTTTGAATAACATTTAGGTAAGAGTTAGCTGCACATATGTAGGAGTGCTACAGGTAAGACATAATGTCAACAACAGTACTCCTGTTACACAATCTGCAGAAGCAAATGAACACACACTTCTGAATGTGTTCTTTTCCTAGCTTTTGTGTTCTTGTGCCTCTGCTAGTTTGTGCCTGTATCACACAAACACACACATAGTGCAGTGTTGTAATGATGATGTATCTCTACGATCGCTCTCCTCGCTGTCTTCGTGGGAGATTGAGAAAGCACCTGTCTACTTGTCTTGGCACTACAGAAGTGTGAGGACAGCCCGGCATGGAAGATCGTGTTCTCACATGATTAAGTAGGCCAAATATGTATGAGTTCATGGCACAGGTGGAGACATCAGAGCATAAGAGTCCTCTAAAGTTAGGTCAGTTTCCCCTACTGGCATCTGATTAAAGGGGAAGTAACTGATATGAGGAAAGTAATGTGTACAGCAAACATGCACTATACTGTGTGTGAGGTCCTGTATGCCACCAGGTACTATTTTTTTTTTTTTTTTGTTGTTGCATCTCTAACCAGTGACTTGAAAACAATTTTAAGTGTATTTATAATAATGACTAATGACAGGCCTTGATTTTGATGTTGCTTTTTTTTAATAGAATTGCCAGTGGTTAAGTTGCTGATGTTGTTCTTTGTTTGCCTCTCCTCCAGAACGGTCAGTTGCAGCAGAGATTGGACAATGTTCAGAGAGACTTCATTGTCTTCAACAGAGAAAAGTAAGGAGCCGCCACTACCTGCCATACACATTCTGTACAATCAATACTGTACATCTTTCTGTGACATAACGGCCATGGCAGAGACATAACAACTGTCATTGTTGTGGAACTAATGATGTTTGAGATATAATGTCTCTTTTTCAAATCTGACGAAGTCTTTTTAAATATTTTATGTTCTTTTCTTCTGTTTATGTTCTTATCTTTAATTAATACTCTTTTTGGTTTACTGCATATACGGTTAATAAAATGTTCTGTAGTTTGTCGACTGTAGCCAGGCATAGTTTAAAAGTGAGGGGGAAAAGTAACTGTTTTCCTTGCTGGCTGGTGAAAGCATGTAGGATGGTGTGAAAGGACAGTAATGTGGCTATTTGTGGCAGAGGATCTGGTCCATAAATGTGGGTGTGTGATTAAGACAGAAACACAGTGACTGGTAAAGAAGAGTGTCCCCCCTGTGTTGACTCTATACTGTAAAATGAGAATCCAAAATTGAATAAATTAAAGACAAGTAAAGGAATAATATTCACCACTGATTTTCAGAAGTAAATGTGAGAAAAGATATGATCTTTACTTAAGCAATTGGGAGCCAAGACTAATAGGACTAAATAAAAAAGACTAGAACAGAAGATATTAATAAGTTGATTCACAAGAACAGAAACTGATGCTCCCATGGTCAGGCTGGTTATAGTCTAGTGTAATCTGTCTAAATCATTAATCAATCTTAGCCTTTTCAAAAGTAGTAACAAAAGATTTAGAACTCTCCAAGTAAAAGCTTTGGCCATCACACGGCTATGGGAAAGGTAAAATGATAGGATGTGTAAAATTAGTTGGTATCTTTAGCCATCGCAGGGCAAAAGTTAAAGTAAAATAAAATGTGCAAGCAGAGTAAAGAGTACACAAGCAGAATCACAAATAAATGTGAACTGTCTAGTTTTGTCATACTTTCTTTTGGTTCTGGCATCTGTTCAATATTAACGAGAGATGTTCTTTACTCAACAGGTCAAGGAAAGCAGTGGTGGACTCAGAGTCTTCTGAGCTTTCCATGAGTGAAAAGAACAAGGCAATAGAGGACGGACAGAATAACAATGTTGAGCCGGCGGCCTACTTATCAGGATAGATTTACGACCCAAGATCCCTACTTACTTATCACTTGCGCCTGCCCACAGCTTGTAGATCAGCAATTTACACATAGACACCTATTGTTCTATCAGCACAGGCACTCAGAACTGGTCTCCAGTGCCCTTGCACCACTATTTCATCTATACAAAAATAAATGCAACACTGTATGCACCTGTTCACCCACAAAAAAAGTCCCAGAGCTCCAGAACTGAGGGAGTGAAAAGGACTCATGG
The DNA here is from genome assembly GCF_017976425.1 of Toxotes jaculatrix. Taxonomy (NCBI): domain Eukaryota; kingdom Metazoa; phylum Chordata; class Actinopteri; family Toxotidae; genus Toxotes; species Toxotes jaculatrix. The sequence goes on along the minus strand of NC_054405.1, from coordinate 16,831,857 downwards.
AGCAGCAGCCATTGCTACAACCGGGCTTTTTGCTTTCCTGTCACCGAGATGAATGACCCTCTGCAGACTGTCACTCATATCACGCTCCCTTACATCACTCTGGTGCTCTAAGGTCTGCTCAACCTCTACTCTAGGCTGTGTGCTGAAGTGAAAAGGAGGTCACTTCCCTGCCAAAAAGGAGACAGTGCCACACCTGCTCAGCTGTTACAGGAAATAAAGTCTGATGTGGTCAACTATGGCTGAAAGCCATTTCTGATGCTGCTGTCTTGGGCAGGCAATTTCTGGTTAATTACAGTCATTTAAATATAACATTGGCTCTCCAGTGCTACACTGAATGGCATGGCACATGGAGCTGGGTTGGTGACATACACTGAAAAACAAACAGTTGGGTGCATGGCTTTGTTCCATGTGATCTACAGGACTTGAGATTTGAGCATGACACTAAGAGTACAAAACATTACAATGGAGAGGTTAATAAGGTAAAACGAGGCCTTTGTTTTTACCACAGCAACCACAGATTCCTCTAAGATAGAAATTAAAGAGCTGAGCTTTATCATAGCAGCAGATACATGGTTGTAGTGGTCATAATGCTTAGCTTTGCTAGTTAAGCTAACAAAGATGGTAGGACTGCAACATTTGGTACAATGAACCAGCTCCACTGGCTGCAGATATAGGCAATACATGCTCCAAGTTTGACTTCTGTATGGTTTAAGTTGCTATTGAGCAAATATAGAATTTAGAAGTGCAGTTAACAAACAGCAGTTTGTTAACAGTAGTAAAATTAGGCTTGAAGGTCTATTCTTGACCTTGGACGTTTATATGGAGTTTTTTAGTTAAGGCCACCAGATGTGGCTGAAAGCTTTGACCACACCAAGTATGTGGACTTGCTAGTGAAAGGTTTTTGTCAGATTGGTTTTAAAATTATTTAAAACACTGACAATTTGGACTAACCTTTCCCTCAATCTGCAAGTGACCAGCTGGCTTTTCAAATGAAGCTATGAAAACACAGAAAAGGTAGATGGTAGATGTTATATGTTCTTCACTGAACCTTGCTTTGCACACGCTTCTTCATCAACTGTAGCATTTATGCACAGAGAGACAAAAAAAAAAAAAATCTTTAAGCTGTGAGTGAATACTTATTCCCTTAGGGATGGTTTTATAGAAAAGGATTAAGCTGAGTCCTAGATAAGATTCATTTTTCAGTTACAGTCTGCATTGAAATTTTTTTTTGTGAAATAATTTTTTAATGTCCTCCCTCTTTTGTGTGGGATACAATCAATTACATCTGTGCCACCAGATAAGTCTGTAAATTTGTTTTGCAATTAATTACTCCCACAAAAGAATACATTTGTCACGTGCAGATAGTATTCAACAGTAATTCAGCACCAGCTGGATAACAAAGGGGAGGGGGGATCTCAATATTCATTTTCACAACTCTTCACATTCAGTTGTTCACAAAAAACAATGATGGAAACAAACAAACACAAGGCAAGGCAATACCCCTCATTCATACTGTAAGATTTACTGTAGACTTAGCGAAAACCATGTTGAAAAATCCACACCTGCCTCTGAAGTTTGCAGAGGGATGCCTTATAGTAGATATGGCACACAGTTGGTTCCCTTAAACTGTATGTGAAGGTAGTTTTTTTCACAATCAGTAAGTAAATGTGATTTCTACTAACACCTAGTCATACTAGTGACCTTGAACTTATCTATCTGCAATATGACTCAATCCTTTCCAAGTCTATAATACTTGTAATTATGTTTAAAACATATTAAAATCCAAACTCTTGGCACTTTTCTATCAAAAATTGGTACAATGTTTTGACTTACCTTTGTGTTGTTGTTGTTGTTGTCGTTGTCACTGATGTAATTTTACAGATCCAAAGGTGGCTCCCTGTAAAAGCTGTAAGATATAGTGGGATAGTTAAACAGATGGACTAACTGTGAGTAAACCCAGAGTAAATTATATTTGTGCATGATTATTTTAATTTATTTTTAAACCCAACCCATGTGGTGCTCCTGTTATATATGATAACAGGAGCACCACATGGGTTGGATTTATTGCATCAAGTTAGAGAATGGTAATCATCTGATGTGGCCCTTTCACTAAGTGAAGGTATGAAATAATCATAGACAAATTGTATTTGACCTGGGTAATACAACTGTTCAACAAACTGTCTAAAAAAAAATAAGTTAGTCTGGGAACAGAACTGTTCCACACTTGTGAATTTCATCCTTATTAAGGTTTTGTTGTCCTTTAGTTGTCACTGTATGTTTACTGTATTTAAATGTGATGGAGTTTCAAACTATTAAGGTGTGCCTTAAATAATGACTTTCTTTTTCTGAACCAATCTGATTATGTCTAGTGTTTTATTTCACACTGTCTTTCTGAATTACCATATTTTATTTATTGAGGCTTATAAGTAAAATGGGACAAAGGATGGCATTGGTAATAGAAGCTGTTTATCAATATCAAGAATAGTTCAAGGATATAAAGAGGGAAAAGGGTGTTAGTCACGCTAAATTAAACTTTGCCATACGATACATATTCTTAATATATGCAGGTGATGATAGCTCTCCACTATTCTAAATATAATGCTGCCCCCCAGTGTTAATTGACTAGAAGTACAATTAGTAACCTACAGTCAGGTAGTGAGTCTTTATATGAATACGTATGGTTAACATGCAAACATTTAAGTCACCCAAAAGAAGCAAGCATTGAACACATTTTAAATATAACAGAAGGAGAAGCGGAAACAAAAAGCATTCCATATTCCTAACTTCAATGGCCACTCTCTATATTCACATGAATCAAGTATTAGGATACTCTTTTTACTCTCCTTGAAAATGTATCCCCGGCATTAGACATGCACCATATGCTTTTCGTAGTCTCTCTCTCACCCACACACATCCACAGTTTATAGATTTGAATCCACCCCTTCCCAAGGTCATCTAGAAGGCACAGTCCCTCCTCTCCTTCACAGTGAGCTGAGCTGAGGCAGCACTTTTCCACATTAATGGCTGATCTGAGGGGCAGTTTCAGCTGATAAATGCCCCCCCACCCCCTCCCAATCTGCCTGATATCACCACAGATAAAAGCAGCAAAGCTCAGTATATCAAATAAATGTTGAAAAATATTTACTACTATCTAATCACTGTACACATACATAAGGACACAATCTTTCTTATTTATGAAAGGAAAGGACTGGATAAAAACAACTACTATGCATTACCTTCTCCTGAAATATTTTCTAATTTCAGTCAGATATATTCTCATTTTGTAACTTGCAACACTAACATGCAGCCAACACACACCACTCCTGTTAAGACTGAGCTTGCTGACTCATGTCTCTATGCAGACCTAGTCTGCATTTTACAATCGTCATCTCTTTCATCTGACACGATTACTGTGATGTCACGAGACATTTACTCACTATTAAACAATGCACGTGGGACCTTGCAGAAATTTTACTGCTGGACCTCACGGTGAGGGTGAGTGTGCGTACTCAGAAACACAATGGTTCTGAGGGGATGCTTTATTCAGCTTATATTAGATTTTGTCTGCAGAACATCTGGAATTATGCAATGGATTTTTTTCTTTCTTTTCTCAAAAAACTTCACAGTGAAAGTGTCATGAACGTGTCCTTTTGTTAAATTATGTTCATAGCAGGCACCCCTTAGCAGTAAAATAAAATGTAGGATTAAATATTAAAAAACAGCAAAACATGACAAAACAAAAACAACAAACAAAAACACTCAAAATATAGGCATATGTGTAAAATAAACATGACATTACAGAAGCTAACAGCAAGATGTAGATTGTTATCATAAAAATGCCTGTCACTATAGAAGAGACTAGAGAAGGGGACTTGACAGTGGTGAGTCTGAATTCCTCTGGCAAGGCCTTTCAGAGTCTGGGAGCTTTGACAGCAAAGGCTTTGTCACCTCTAGTTACCAACCCTGATCTGGGAACAGCCTGAGACTGCAGTTTGGCTCATAGGGGGTGATGAGCTCAGAAATATAATTTGAAGCAAGACCCCATTTAGTCTGCGACAGTATTAGAGAAACCAACAAGTTGCAGTAGTTAAGTTGAATTAGCCAACACGGCACCTTTTCTGGACCCTTGTATGTAGGTTATCAGAGTCACTGCAGTGACTTAAATCACGTTTTTTGCCTATATTAGTTTATATTTCGGGAAAATATATACTCTCAGTTTCTTGTTTGCTATGTACTTATGTACCAACAGCTATCAATCACTTTGATACTGGGCTTATGGACGTTTATTTAGCGACTGACATATTATTTTACCCACAGAAAGTTAAGTCAAACTAATTCATAAATATTATGTCTGTGTGCTGAGACATGACTGAGTCATGACGCTAACGGTTTTAAAGTAGCCTACCTTGGTGAGCATCATGGCCTCTGCTGTTACTGTTACTGCTACTACTGCTTCAGCAGCATTGCTGCTAAGTTGGCCAAACAGATGTAACTCTTCCTGTTGTTTTAATGACACCTGAATGCACCTGTCCCTCACAGCTTTTTCCGCCTCAGGTCCCACCCCCACCTCTCTTACAGTTTATCCAATATAATCTAACTTTTCTTAGGTGGACACCTAATGACACCAGAAGTAGCCCACAACATAGCCCAACTACCCAAATCAACTTTTACCGAAAGAAAACTAACTGCGCGGAAAACCGCCAAATCTGGCAACACCGCAGGTCTCGTATGGAAGTCTGTTCCCCTTTCAAATTGCCGGGAGTTTCCGGTAAAAGTATGTTTCCCATAGCGTCCCCATCAGTGGATGGGGTTAAGTCGTAGTTTAAGGTGTGGCTAAGCGCAGCAGAGATAAACGGTTATGGTTACGTATCAGTGAGGTTCAGGATAAGGTAAGCGGAAACACTAATCGATGGAGAAACATACTTCACTTCGCCCAGAACCCAAAGCCAATCAGCCGCTAGAGCAGTGTGGTGTGGTCATATGAAAGTTTGGGGTTTTTTTTTTTTTTTTTTTTTTGCCTTGTTTGCTTCAAGGACACAGTTTTTATCCTCTCATTAAGCTTTTCCTTTTTTTTTGCTAAATTATTACAATTGTAATAGATCTGACATCTGATGTGTCTGTGGCTGAATCACCCCAGTGGAAGGAAGTTAAGTGTTCAGAGATGGTGCTGATGTTAACAATATTTAATCTCATCCAGTGTTGCTTACATTATTCATGTTACTCATCAAGTGTAAACCTTTCAGCTCTGTCTGAATACACAAAAATACAGGTCCAGATAATGTGGAAGCTACAAACACAAAGAAAATATGTTGAAGCAGACCTATACTGTATTGCTGCAAGCAACTCTTATTGAGAGACAAGTAATGACATTTTCTACAAATTTTAGACGTGAAGACATGAAGTCCATCTGCCTGGATTGAGTTGCAAATACAAAGCTACTTGTACAAAGTTTATCTGTAGTCTATAGGCTATGCATCAACAGTACCATCACTTTGAATACTATTATTCAAAATAAATATGTAAATTTGTCAGTATATTGTTATATTAGAGGGAAAAAAATCCCCTACTTTTACACTTAGGATGAAATGATAGTGAACTCTGTGAGTTTGACTATCTTTCCAGAGGGAACAATTCTATTTATTAATAAAGTCTTTTTATATAAGGCTTACTTTTATGCCAACATTTGGTGAATATGTCTTAATGTGAGTTGATTAATAATATTAAAAAAAAAAGAGAGAGAGATCTCAGTCAATCAGTTGCAACTCATGTTTATTCAGGAAACAAATCATACCTCCACAACACACCTTATTTTTGACCTGCCATCTCTGGGTTTTGATACAACAGTAAAAAAGAAACAACATAAAAACAATAACAAAGGTTGTCAAACTAACATAAATACAACAAACCACCACTTGTGCCTGCCTCAAAATCTGCCACACCACTGCCAAATAAAAACGCCATCTCCTTCCCTCCCTCCCCCACAGTGGGACAGTGACAAAAATAAAGGCTTCCCTTACTGCACCGCAATCCTCTGCCTTATCAGAAAAACAGCAGAGACATAAAAAAGAGCTCTGAGGCCCCTGCACCCCTGACACAATCAGATCCAGAGTGTTTCAGGTCGTATTCAGGCTGATGTTGAATTAGTATAGGTCAAGATTGCATTATAGGGGGCTATGTTGGGATGACAAGGGCATGATGGTCTTCCTCTTGTCCTAAAATGAGAGCCCAGTCTGTCAGGAATGAAAACGTAAAGCCAGAGGTGAAGTGCTGTTATCTGAAAGCAGGTTTTTGTTACTTAATCATTTCATTGCATCTGTTTTTTTTTTTTTTTTTTTTTTTGTAGTTGTCCTCAATTACTAAGCTCTTCTTTGCAAGTTATGGCTGAGCTACAAGGAACTGTTGAGTTTACTTCTTGTTGTTCTTGTTCAGGTTTTTATCTTTTTCTTCTGTTGTCCTTCTCAAGATGATATCAGGGTGACGGAAGCAGGCAATAAGCTAGAAGCAAATGCAAAGGACGGATTTTTACAATGTTCTTTTTTATACAGCAATGATGGTGTGCAAAAAAAAAAAAACCTGACATAAACCTTTGGGGGGGTAAAGAATAGTAAAACCCTTTCTAATATTTATTTTTTTCTATTATTTTGTCTTCACAAAATCTTTCCTTAAGCAGATGTGTCTATCTTCCTTTTTTAACATCAATAATAATGTAATCAATATATCATGGGGATGGTATTGATCAAGAACCTCAGAGGAGGGGGGCAAAAGGATCATGGATCACGTCACCCATGTTAATGTGGCCCATGCAGCTCCATGTCCAACAGCACTCCTGCTCTAAGATTTGATAAACACCTTTTTACTTGGTCCAGTAAACCCAAACTGGCTGCAACATCATTCACAAAGCTACATTACATCTACTGTATATACAATGCCACCTAGAGCTAATCAACGGTACTGCATGGTAATACATGGCTAATGTGGGATCTAGTGTTATGTTTTGCTGACTATGGAGAAAGCAGGCTACTGAAAAGGGGGTGACATTGAAAGCCAAACAGGATGAAAGAACCATAGCATCATTCTGAGAAAAGCAGTATCCGTTTTCCTTTGTGAATGCAGTTTGTTTTCTTGGTTGAACGTGATACTATGCAGTTTTACTGGTGTATTTTCAAATGACCAAAGCATCAAGTGGACATGTTTTCACCATATGTGTAGTGTATTCTGTACTGAGAAGATGTGAGGCTAAGACAGGTTATGTGGACTGTGCTTTGGTGGTGACTTCATCCTTTAGTTGCAATTTCAAACCATTTCAGTGCTCTGATCTGGTCCAAATTGCCCAGGAAAAGGGATACTGTTCTCATCTGAGCAAGGTAGCATTGTGACAGGTAAGGCATGAGGATTCAGTGTTTTGCTCTTTTAAATTTTAACTAATCATGGTCCTCTGCATCCCCCCCCTCTCCCTCCCTCCCCCTGCACTCTGGCTTCTGCCGTTTTCTGGATGCGTCCCCTCCTCTTCCAGCTATTTAACTCAGGGATGTGATGTTGGAACGACCACCAGGGGGCACTACAATACGCCGGCCAGCAGGCCTGATGGGGATGTCATCTGGAGTAGGGGGACCTGAACAGAGAAGAAAGGAGAGAAAAATGAAGTGAGTTACAAAGAGATAGGGCAAAGAGCATTCATTTCAGTAGGAAGAAAGAACAAAGAGCGGGGAAGAAGGCCAAACCCATGCTGGTCTGAAAAAAAAAGACCAAAAAGAAAATCAGTAAAACTGACCTCAACTCTCACAGCAGGATTTACATTTCAAATAAATGCTACAAACCAGATTTCCATACATTTCTTGGACACAATGACAAGAAATGAAGCACATACAGTACATAAAACCTTCCAAATTTAGATCCAGTGTTCACATGATTTAGCATTTACTCAAAGATACCTTAAAACTTACAACAAAAATTTCTGCCATTTTATTACAACTTGGGCAAATATTTATCATAGTTCAGCAGATAAAATGTCAAAAACTTTGCAGGTTCATGTAAACCGTGGTTGGAGGGACTGCTTCGGTAGAAATAAGGGAGAGTTTGCTGTGCTGTAAAGTTCTTTTAATAGGAGGAAAATTTGAAAAATGCAGCAAAGTTGTGTCTTTCTCCTCAGACTCCCTGTGACAGAGAAGGACCAGCTGCTATAGAAAATGAGAAACCAAAAACGGATTTGATAAATCATAGAGGAGACCTGTGGGAATACACAGATGCTGATGATGTGATTTACTCCTTTGCTCTCCTCTGAAAACTAGTACTGCTTCATTTGTCAACTTTTTCAGACTTACTCTACACAGAACAGCTTTAATGCCATCATAGCACACAAAAAAAATGCTGTCATACACTCACATTATTACTTTCCAGGCACTAGAGGTTTTTCGAGACACATTATTATTGGCTATGATATATGTTATATGTCATTGAGATGAAAAAGGAATGCAAATTTCAGCAGACTGTATTCTGTATGAGTGCTGCTGAAACATTAACACAGAAAGCTACAGTCTGATATAAAGCATGGTTTTTCCAAAGGATGAGCCAGTGCATCTGCTGCAACAAATTATCAGTGAGTATATATAAATGGAAAGTAGAATGATGTCAGACTATGATACACTGCATCTAAGCAAACAATCCTTCACATCTCCTTTCCAGACAAGAAATCAACTCTGCAGGTGGTGGCTCTGGAAAAACTAAAATAGATAGGAGACTGACTCATTCTGAGAGTACACACACACATTCACATGCACACATTCACAGATACACACATACTTAAACACATAACTATTACAAGGCCTGGGAAACCAGGAGCTGCCCTACTCCCCTTTACAGTAAATTCATGTTCTCAAATGTGGAAATTCTTTCCAGCGGAGGTCACCTTCTTTTTTCATGGATGAGGTATCACACATCAGCCACGCTTGTAAAAACAGGTTTCTCAATACAGCCAAACACCATTCTGTAGACTTTTCCTTCAAAATGAGATACCAATTTTAAAATAGTTTGTGTATTCACAAAGACAGCCAGTACCATGGCGGATACAGCTGCAGTCTCCACAGGTTAAACAGGGTTGCTCTCATTGACTGAGTTACACATGGACACATTTAGTCTGTCAGAGAGGACAGAATGACCAGCTAATAGCTACGGTTTCTCTGTTTGATTATAAAACAGTGGAAACACTGACTATCTGGTTCGTGATTTTACCATGTGTACAAAGTCTCACTGTTTGGTAGCCTGACAAAAACAATTTCTCACATTTGTTTTCTAAATCTAAGCTAATCCAGTGCTGACCTTACATATGGGCACAATCAAACTGACACTCAGTAGTTCTGCATAAATGGAACAGATGTCAAACGTGAATGCATAGTGTCTTGATCTCTCATATTAGACAGGCTTTCATAACAGACCATGTCCAAATGCCTGGACTGAAATCTGGTACACTGTACAATTTAAGCTTTGAGCCAATACTCGTATCCAGTGTCACTTACAGTAAGTGCAACTTTGGAGAAAATTTAATTTCCTACTGTGGCTTAACATATGAAGGAGGCTGTAGTTAGAGGTCTCAGTGTCCTAAAGAGCCCTCAAAAGTAATTTTTTGAGAGGTGTGAGATACTTTAAGAGAGCAATTCAGTGGGAGAAAGGGATTTAAGGTGCATTCTTTGGATATGAGTCATTAAAGAGAACGACTGATATGTTAGAAAGATTAATAAGTTACTGAGTAGTGCAAAATACATGTTCCATATGTATTTATATTTGTATGCATGTTGGCTATAAAATACAAAAAATATGAATACCAGTATCCTAAAGTACATGCATGAATGAAGGATAATAGAAACCATCATTTGTTTAGTATAATATACACAATACACAAAAGTAATTCAAATAAAAAAGTAAAGTATGGCTCACATCATGGGTGAGTATGGGTCAAAAGTACAGTTTGCATGGTTTTAATTTAGGGTAATGCTGACTTCATGTCAAACCCACACCAAAGCAAAATCAGAAAAACAGCCAACTCTAACTGCCTGTACATAAATTTAACTTAATGCTGTCTGCATTGTGACTCATTAAAACTCAAAGAAGCTAAGGCAGCCAAGTTAATGACATGCATAAACAGACAAATTGTAATATAAACACTGTATAACCACTTTTAGTGGTTATAGAGTGATATACTGCAGACAAATACATGCCATACTATGCATCAAAACACTGGAAAAAGGATAATGAGAGACTATTAAGTTTCTCTTCAGGCTGTAAATGCATCATTCATGAAGAGCAACAACATGCTAAAAATCATATGACTGTCACAGTTCACAGCAGGAAGTAGAAGCTAAGTTGAGATAAAAGCAGTGTGTGATGGTGGATCGACTGATGCTCATGCATGCTCCTCTGATATTACCACATACAGTAAAAATCAAAGCAGACCGGGAACATGTGAGGAAGGACTGGGTGATAGAGGGTTGGGGGTTGTATTAAGAAGCTGGGCTCACCGCATGGTGCAGGGTTACCTGCTAGACTAAATCCAGACTGGTGCAGGTTTCTGACGGGCTGTTTGGTGGGAGAGGTACGTGCCGAGGCAGAAGGGGTACCACCACGGGACATGGAGAATTCAGACACAGGGCCGTCGTACATTCCCCTGGGCACTGCCCTCAGGACCGCCAGCTACAGGACAAACAAAAAGAGCAGAGATGGAGGTGGTGAGAACCAGTTCCAGATTTACACATTTACACACACAAATACAAACACAGGGACACATATACAAGCAAACTCTTTTACAGACCAGAGCAGAAAAAACACACCATACAGATTAGTATGCTAACTTGTTCGTGAACAAGTCATTGTCTGTCTGTCAGTGGCGTGATTCAGTGGAATCTTGGAAGCTCTGTCAAGAGTTAAAAAGAGACATCTGTGAATGAAGAAAGCATAACAGTGACTGCTACCAAGATAAACAGCACACTGTTACTACAGCTCCATTTTCTCATCAGCAGCCAGCTGCAAATTAGGAAACTGTTGAACAGTGAGATTTCTAGGGCCATAAGAAAGATGGCAAAAGAGCAGAAAGCGGGGTCTGCTTTCACTTTACGCTGCTATAAATGAAATGGTTAAACGGGGCCACTTGTCATATTTTTAATGAATTCTTAATACTCTAGAGGGGCTAGTGGTGTCCCTTTTAATTCATCTCTTTCTAACAAGGTACAGAAGCTTAACAATGGCCCTATTGCTCTCTGGGTTGTTACATATGTGGTGCACAGGAACACTACAGAGTGCAAAGTAATATATTTCATCCAGCTGTCTATTCATTTGGATTCTTTAAAGTCTGATGCGAGGGTTTCAATCAATTTAACAGCACACTTCACTCTTACAATGTGATTTCTCTCCACATATTCTCATCAGTCTTCTATTTGTGTCCATTTTATTTAAAATAGAAAAAAAACATTTTGGAAAATACACTTAACCTCTTTCTTCCAAAGAGTAACATGATAAGATTGATAACACTCTCTTGTGTAGGCTAAATACAAAGCTACCTCCAGTGGATGGTTTAGCTTAGCATAAAGACTGGAACTTCTCGTCTTCATCTTGTGGCTAAGAAAACAGCAGACAAGTTTTTACACTTTGGTTTTCGTAAGGATTAAACAAACTTGATACAGCACTTTAATCAGAGACCTTTAAAGGTGTTGGTAGATGGATCTTCTTACTTCTTCTTACAGAGTCTGGCCAGTTGTTTGCCCCTGTTTTTTTAGACGCAATAGTCTTGCAAAACTACAGTAAACTGTAAATATGGGACTCATTTTAACTGCAGAATTTGGTAACTCTTTGACTGTGTGTGGTAAGTCTCTTTGGAAAATGATCCAAAACCAAACTCACTATATCCATTTCAAAAACATGATGACGAAGCCTCGACCACCCTCACTGCACGGACCTTTTACACAAATGTAAAAGCGCAGCCGTTGCCCTGTGGCTGAACCTAGGCGGCTGATGTCAGACTTACCCTATCTCCCCCACATCCCACTTCACTGCCTCCATCTCTCCCACTCGCTTTTCTATTACCAGGTCAATTGCAATTCAACACTGTGGTGAATACTATGATGGCTAAACCTTCTGTTGAGAAAGATTCTTGTATGGATTATTTTTGTCTTTATGAGACAGAATTCAGCATTTCAACTTAATTTTGTATTAAAATTGTATCTTAATTGTAACAAATGTATCTTAACACTGTACAATCTATAGTATGAGAGTTTGCCTTTAAAAAAGGACATACCATTAACAAACCGTTTAAATATGACATCTGCCTCAGCAAAATGTTTCTTATATAAAGTGCACATAGCAGGCTCGACAGTTGTAAGACCTGTATTTACCTGCTTCCTGGCTTTAACACGCTTGTAGGCAAAGTCAGGGAAGGGGGAGCAGGGGATGAAGCGGCCCACACCAGAGGTGACATGCAGGTTCCCATCTTCCAGAACAATCTTCCCCTGGCAAATCACCACGAGTGGGGCTCCACGCAGCTCCATGCCCTCAAAGATATTGTACTCAGCAGCCTAAAGAAATTCAAAAAACAAATTCAATTTAAGCATAATAAGCAGTTACAGGGCTCTGACACAAACAAAATTTACATGCTTATTATGGCGACACTCCAGCAAACATTCAAACAAATAATTCCACTGATAATGTGAATTAAAAGAGCAGGGTTTTCAGTTAATCTGTCATGTGGATTTATGAAAACATTCTTCAATTTGAATCATGGTTTGAAAATTAAATTACATCTAATTTTTTATCTCAAATTTGAGACAAACAAAAGCAACAAAAGAAAACCTCCTTAACAGTCCTGATGAAATAAGGGATGGAGGAGATGAAGAAGACAACAACAGGGGGAGCTGTGGGAGACATGCATTCTGTTTCTTCTCTACTCTCTCTCTCTTAATCCCTCACTCTCTTCATATTCTTTATCATTCATCACCTTGTTTCTTACACTTGTCTGTTTGGCATGTACAAACACCCACCATGATCACGCTGGTGTCTCATGCCTCTTTACTAATTCTCTCTCTCTTTCCCTCCTGCTCACTCTCTCCTTTGTTCTCTCACTCTCTTCACGTTTCTTTTCCCAGCTGTCTATCTCCTTCACTCACTTAGCCCTCTTTCTGTCTGTTTTTCGTCCTCTGTCTTTCTCTCCCTTACCCATTCTTCCTTGACTTATGCAATCCCTTGCATTTTTTCAACCTTGCACACTATTCATCCTCATCCAGTTTCCCATCTGCCAACTTTCTTTTCTCGACATGTTTGTGATCTGTGATGGTCCCCTCCCCTCATTCCATTGTTGCTTATTTCCTCTGCACACGGCCCTGTTTTCTGCTGCCGTCCAAATTCAGGCCAGAACAGGACATAACTAAGACTTACTGTAAGCCAAACATGATGTCATGACTAAGCCGAGTGTGTCTAAGAAAGTGTGTGTGTGTTTCCTGTCTGTTCTTGTCTATGTGTCAGAATATCCTTATGCGCATCTATGTATTTTTTTGTTGACAAAAACAAGCAATCCAGACCAGATGTGGGCCTACAGATAACAAACTAAGACACACCACAGGCTAAGTTACATTTACTGTGCAGGGAAAGGCATTCCCCAACACAGTGTGCTGGTAAACACGGCCACTGCTGTTTGGCCTAGCCTTCAGACTATCCATTAAGGTAGATTTATTGGAGCTGGGAGCTGCAACGCTCCGGTCTTCTGCTCTCTTGTGTTATTTTATCTGGAAGGACAAGCACCAGGAAATGAAAGGGTGACATCATTATGTAAGAACCCACGGATCCTCAGTGGATGTACTCCACATTTGGAGAAGACATATTATTAGTCCACTTCTCTCTGTCTCTTTCCATTCCTCCATCTGGAGACAGAGCAAGGTTCTTTCTCTTCTACTAAACAACCGTCATTAGGCATTTAAGCAAGGGAAATTAAAATTTACAAGCTTCACTTCATCATTCTTATGACCAGCCCACGCACATTGTTAGTAAAAGCATTTTTCCGTCACTCATGTATTTCAGTGAAAGCAGGATTTGTGCTCGGCTGGTAAAATCTTAATTTCCTGCCTGCACACTTCCTCTGCTGCTGAGTGGCCTGTTTGGGATCCTCTAATGTCTGTGTACTGGTATGTGAGTTTACACACACTGTGTGTGTGTGTGTGTGTGTGTCTTGTGAGGCCCTTTTCTTTGACCTTCAGAGTGAGGACAAAAAAAAATCTCTAATGGGATAATACAGTCTCACATGTTTCTAATGTAGTTTCACTTTCTTCTTATCAATATCTAATTCTTAACACATGACATTGGTCTGTGTTTTGGGTTTTATAGTCATTTTATAAGAAATGAGTATAAAACTCATTTTCTATAAGAAAAAAAATGTGATACACCAGTTCCATTATGAAGCAACTTCATAAACTGGTGTTTTGTTGCAACTAATGGTCCAGAACTTTAATAAAATAAAACACTTAAGTGTATTTACACAAACTAGATAGGCCTTGGAAAAAAAAGTAACACAGCAGGAGGATTCATTTATTTTCACTGTGATGTACTTTGTAAAAAGAAAGGCACAACAGCTGCCAATAGCTTGTCTATTACTTATGCCGTCAAACTGCAGCCAGGTCAATAGATTTTTCCAAATATTAATTTATGAAAATTAGGTAATCTTCCAGCTGCAAATCATGGGCGGCACCTAAAACCCCTCGGCCCACAAGGCTAACCCGAACTGCAACAAAATCTTAGTAAAAGAAAAGCAAAGCAGATCCCAAAGGAGGGGGATGGAGTAAATGGTGATTAAGCTACACTACCGGTTCTGATTCAGATTGCATGTTTAGTGAGATGTTTCCCATGAAAACAAACGTCTCCTGACCAAAGCTGTTTTCTACTAATGAGAGGAGATGAGGCCAACAAGCAGTGTGTACAGATGTTGCAAATCTCTGGGGTTTATGAAAGTATTTGAAATATTGGTATTTACTGTAACATAATCCTGTGCAAAGGATGACATTCTTTAAACCCATTGAGGCTGTCCAATCATGAAAATATTTCGGTTTATCTCTAAAAATGAATGTGATATAGAGGAAGGAATTGATTATACAGCACATAGATTCCCTGTGGATTATGTCTAGATGGATTGTATGGAGCATTGTGGAAAATGTCTGCATCACTGACAGAATGCATTTTGTATTTGGATAAACCCGTTGTACTTAAATAATATTTATTACTTAAGTCATTGCTGAGGCTTTTTGGATTTAGTGAGGCTCCACTTTACATTGAGAGATGGTCATGTGGTAAGTGCAGCGTGAGTTGCATTAGTAGTGAACATCCACTGAGACTTCATTTCCTTTCAGAGGAACTGAGAGCTCTCTGGAAGCTGCTCAAAAATGATCTCTCTCTCTCTCTCTCTCTCTCTCTCTCTCTCTCTCTCTCCATCTCTTGCACACAGTCATGCACAGATGTAGACAGTTATCTCGTACAGACAGGCGACAAATTTAAGGAACAACCAACATGAAATGTCCTACTAAGGTGTTAGGCCACACCACATGCTGCCAAAACAGCTTCAGTGTGCCTTTGCAAGTCATCCACTCTATCCAGCTGGGTGCTGGATTTGACTGAACCTTCAAACAAACAAACACAAATACAAACTCCTGTGCTGTCTACGTTGTACGTACCGAGTTGTGTGTCTTGGCAGTGATGGTACGGATGGAGTCTGTGTCCCAGATGACCAGGTCAGCATCGGAGCCCACAGCGATCCGACCCTTACGGGGGTACAGGTTCAGGATCTTAGCTGCGTTGGTGCTGGTCACTGCCACAAACATGTTCTCATCCATCTTACCTGTAGTCTGTGAAGAAAAAGAGGGATTTGTTACAAAAGAGTGACTGGACACTGGATAAATGTCACAGTAGAACCCCTTTCACCTCAAATAGATATTAATTTTGCTTCTGCATATAGATGGATTACCTATATGCATATGCTGTATTTTGGGAGATAAACTTATTTGGCTTTATGCCGAGAGTTAGATGATAAGATTTGTACCGTGCTCGTGTCTGTGCATTACGTATGGAGCTGTCATCAGGAGACAATTAGCTCAGGTTTGCATAAAGGCTGGAGATGGGGAGGGGGGGGGGGGGGGGGGGTAGCAACCCTGGCTCTGTGCAAAATCAAAGTAAACTATGCTTACCAGCACCTAAAAAGGCTGCATTCAGTCCAAGTGTGCTTAAATTTTAAGTTACTGCCCTCAGGAAATGGATTTAGTTTAAATTTTTAAAAGCCCATCCACATTTTACAGGCAGCACAGCACTCCACAGCTGTCTAAAGCTACATGCTGCGTGTCTGTTTGCAGTACACTGATGCAGTGATAACAAGAAAGAAGGAAGGGAAAAAAATAGGGCAGTGTGCTGAGTCCAAGGGTGAAGGAAAGGACAGATGTTGAGATACAAAAGTAAAAAATGATAAAGAGCAAGGCAGAGACAGTGACAACAAGACAGTGAAATAAAGTTGGAGAGAGGAGGGAGGGAGAGAGAGAGTAATATCTTTGAAGAACTATGTAGGGAAAAATAGTGAAAGCCTAATAATAGAAAGTAGGGATACAGAGAACAAGAATATCCTTAAAAATAAATAAATAACTAGAAACCACAGAGATGAGAAAGATGTGGAATTTACAGCGGAGCAGCAACGGCTCAAACTGAGCATCACAGAACAAAGGCTTGAGATGACAGTTTAAAACAAAGATAAGGTTTAGAAAATTGATAGTTTTCCTTGGGGACAAGGGTAGAGAGCAAGCGATTCAAGATAAAAAATAAAAATTCTAGAATAAGTCTTCATGTGCCTCTCTTGCTGTTTGTTTGCTTTTCATCCTTCTTCTTCTTCCAAAGTAAAAAAAAAACTTAGAGAAGGAAAAAGCCTAACTAGTCCTCACCACAGCTTTATCCCAGATGAGGGCCATTCGCTCCTCCACTCCGTTGACACCCTCTGGGATCTGAGTGAAGTCATCCTTACCAATGGCTTTCTGGGCCACGCTGAAGGTACAGTGAGCGCTGCCAGTCACACTCAGGTCTCCACTGGAAGACGAAGAAACACAAAAATACAGAGTTAAAATGATATTACACCAGCACGGCGCAATCTGTGTACATGTGAAGTTCTGCTTTCACAAGGAAAGGTGAGCATTTACTTGAGCAGAACAGACACAACAACACAGAACAAGGACTGAGAGTAATTGAAATGTGGCTGGTGTTTGTTCTTCCAGCACAAACCGTTACTAATGTTTCCTGTTTCCATATAATGCTCTAACTCACTTACCAGTCCACCAGTTGTGTAACAAATTGTACCTTAGGTTATTTTACATCAGACAGCCTTTTCTAATTTTTCAGACAAAGGTAACATTTGCACATGTGTATACATGCAACAGAACCTATAAACAAGTAAACAGTGGCAAAGTCAAAAACTGGCTCTTGCACACTGTCGACACTTACGGCAGATTTATTTTAAGTCACACATACTTATAAGCTTCTGTCCTTCATTAGGCACAGTGCCTGTTTGTGAGAGCTTCTTTTTGGCTTTTTTATTCTTACATTTCCAAATTTATAATAATGGCCTGGCCAAAGGAGATGAAGGGTGGAGATTAATGGTTTTTACTTCAGCTAAGCACTGCAATTAAATTAGTTGTGGTTTATTGTTTATTGTATGGTAACCATGGAGCAGCTTGTTAATCCTTCTATTTTCATGTGTCTATAGAACTTTTAAAAACTTTTCAGCTGGTGCACATGCAAATTGAATGTTTAAATGTCGTTCACTAACAAGCAGTGTGCGGTTTGGATAGGAAGTTATGTATGAGACAAGTGACTACTGCATGCATTGTATCCTGCTTTGCCTTTTATTACATTATGTCTTCCATCATGTCTCAAACAAGCATAAGATGAACAACATTACCAGAGTTGTGACATGTACCTTGAGAGCAGTGTGTTCAGATAGTCTGGAGTGGTGGGGTCAGGGCTAAGAGGGGGTGATGTTACAAAGGAAGCCGCCTTGGCCCAATTCTTACTCCAGTAATGTGTCCCATCAGTCCCCAGGCTGGCTGTGATTGGCTCCCCAAACACAACATTTCCTGGGAAAGAAATAATTGTAAAAATCTGTTAAAGTATCAAATGTAAAGTGTTTCAAATTGATTTATTTGAGCGATTCTTGGCATTTTGGAAATCATGAGTTGCATCAATCAAGACTGATTAATTTGTCAGCAGCTTAATCTCGCTAAAAGCTTTGGTAATTCATCAGTGTGTTTGCAGGAGAGGAACCATGCCTAATCTCTGGAAAGCCAAACACCACTCTTGGCAATGTAGAAATTTCACTTTGGCTCAATTATAGCTGAGCCTGTACTTCCATGACGAGGTTTGATTCCTGTCACGAACACCTGTCTGCTCTCACACTTCACTGTTCCATGTCCTTCCTGGTTTTCATGTTCAAGCAAAGGTGTCAAACTCTAAAATCCCCTAATGGATGTACATGAGTGAATGAAGAAGGCCTTCTGAGGTCAGCACTCTTCCTATTAAAACCTTTTCCTGGTCCATACTCAAAAATTGTATATTTTACAATCCATCACGGCCAGGGAGCCCCTTGGTTCACCTCTGCTCTTTACTGGGACTGTGAGGAATGGTCTGTGTGACAGTTGAACCACACAAAAGACTGTTTTAGCAGAAAATTCCTCTGAGAATAGAATAGCATCTTTTTTCATTATGATAAAAGTCAAAGTCAATGACTGTGTACATCTGCAACCTCAGGAAAGTAAAATCATCTTATAAGGGCATATATGCAGTGAGACTGGTACGTGCATTCCAAACGTTTAAGAAATCAGACAGAAAAATGGAAACCTATGAGCAGAGGTGGAATACTAAAGAAATATTCAGAGAGATAAAATGGGCAACACATCATTATGTACCTTCTCTTGTCTAGATGTGCAAACAGTAACATTTCAGACAATCACTTTGCACTGGGAAGTGGAGTTTAAATGCTGCTCCTTACCTTTTTTCCGGGCCTGTGAGATGATGTCAGCGGCACTCTTGCTCATGACCCGGGTCACATAGAGAGGACAGTTGGTTTGGCTGGCAATGGTGATGGCACGAAACACCGCCTCTGCCTCCAGCTACAGAAGGGACAGGACATTGTGGTTGTCTTGGAAATGGTTTTACCATTAGGATTTTCTCAAATAAACTTAAAATATCTGAACCACAGCAAAGTCCATTTTTTCTGTTTTTTTTTCAAGCCATATTATTTGAATAATCCTTTTTTTAAACCAAAATGACAGGTGGAAGCTTGTAATTTTAACATCATTAACTGGTGAGGTTAGGGATTTATTCAGTTACATAGAATTAGGGTAGGTAAAATTAAATTCATGAGATGAGCAAACAAACGCTACAATAAACTGAAGGGCCGAAATGTACCCCTTTTTCTAAAGTAGAAGGATTTGAAATATTCACAAACTAGTCTATAATATCTATTTAAAGCAAACATCTCTGGACCCAATTTGAAGGCACATGTCTGTGTTGGCAGTTTTGGGCAGCACCTGGCAGTTTATTGTGATTATTAAGTTGTCAGTGAGCCGGAACAACAAACAACTTTTCATAAGAAATGGTACAAAAGTTGCCAGTATAAAGTCAAGCATGCCTCCAGATGTGACAACTGTCTCTCTCCTACATATGTTTTCTAGTTTGCAAGATGACGCAAGCAATGTTGATAACTGTGCTCTATTCCACAAAACTCACCCTGGGTCCAGTGACTAATAAATTAAAGCCAAACACCAGACTCTGATAAAACACAAATCCAACTTGGCCTCTGCTCAATTACATTATGTGTCCAAGCTTTTGATACTTAAGGCTCCACTTCACTGCATGACACTATGAGACTGGTGGGACACTGTGCTTGCACTATGGAGAATATGCCTGTCAAGCTAAAGGCTGCTGAATTGAGAGCATGGCTTTCATATTGCTGTTTGTTGAAGAAACATTAGCCGCAACAACTGGGGGAACCAGACAATTTTCACCCAACACTTATAATGTGTCTGAAACCACATGTGTATAACATAAAAAATGTGTGTATGAAGAGAAGTCAGCGTGGAGAGTTTAAGTGTGTGTATGTGTGGCCAGGTTTGCATTGTGATAGGTTGGTTGTACTTTTTTATATCAGGATGGTATCTTGAGATTGAAATCTCAGTTTTGAGAGAGTCTTGGCCAAAATGGCAGCACATTTATATTTATGTTATTTACAAATACTAACAAAGGGCTAACATTTACTGGAGGAAGATCATTGAAAAAGCACAGGCATTAAAACGCATCAAAACACACAATATTTCAATAAAAACTAAGGCTATATATTAAAGTAAATATACTTGGCCATTTCAGTCTTTATGCTTAAAATCATTTAGCATAATTAGTATATAGGGATATGTATAGTGTGTGTGTTGTACCTCTTCTGGCCTGCTCAGCACATGTCCCTCTGGTCCAGTGATACCCATCTGCAGCATGCGGGCCTGCTCCTGTAGAACAAACACACAAAAAGCAGGCTGTTAGCTGCTCAGGCTGATGTAAAGTTTTGGTCACGCTTTAAAATTGCATTCTGTTCCTGCTTCTTTCTGCTTGTGTGATGGATAGGATGAGCAGTTTTATCACCTGGGTCAGGCCACACACAGAGGACTGTGGGAATCCACAGGCTGTTGAGGGGCTTCGTACACATGCAATGTACCTCCCAAAAAATTCTGCCTACTACATGTGTGGGTCACCATGTCAATTTACCGTATGGAAATATGCTAAGTAGAGAAGCAGTAAAAAACAAAACATGGTTTGCTTACATTTTGGATTTTTCTAGGAAATTTAACCCTGTTAAACCGACGGGAGCGCCGGCGATCTCTTTTGCATATCAATTTTTAAATGCCGGTAAAACTGCAACCACATAAGATAGAGCAATAATTCTTTTTGCATATTAAACCGGAGGAGTAACACTTACATATCAAACTTTAAACATGTCTCAGAGAGCTGTTCTCTTCCACGAGTGGGTGTGCAGAAAACCAGTAAAAAGTCGCAAAAAATCCATAAACAGCGCACACAATAAAACTAGTATAATCCAGATAGCGGGTGTTCGTTTTGTTTTTGTCTTAGTTTATAAATTTGAGTGTATCTCAAAGACTAGCCAGTGAATACACTCAAATTTATTGTGGTTTAAAGTTATTTTGTGCAATTTTTTTATATTTCTAATTTTGAGGGATACAGCTAAGACATCTCTGTATTTAGAAAAATATGTGGCACCACAGCAGGTAAAAATGTAAAATATGTTCTGGAGGATTTGGTTCTATGGCAGGTTTAAAAGGGTTAAGAAAAACTAGAGTAATGGCGGGTTATCCAGTGGCCAGCCATATTTCTTCCAATCAGAGCGCAGAGACAAGACGATGAATCTAATGGATGATGAAGGCAGGAATGGAGGCAGAGTGGCAGCTAGGAAACCGTCCCTCAAGACAACTCGTAACTCAAGAAACCAGTAGTGTTCCTGCGGTCACTGCACTCCAAAGCTGTCTGAGGAGGAAAACTTTGCTGCTAGGAGCGGGGACCTGCTAATGACAGACTAGACGTGTCTACAGATGAGAGTGATCCCAGATGTGTTACTACATGAGGCAAATTTGCAGCTATGATCAACATTGCTGTGCTGGAGACTGTTCCACTACCCAGAGAATCAGCTAGAAGAGGCCAGCTGGACGCATGTGGTAAGAAACAGCGATTAGAACACTTAAACAGCAATTAAGTCTTTCAGGACATTTCTGTAATCCCTATAATACCTATGTTGTTGGAACAAATTGTGCAATATATTAAACTATTAGTATTAAATGATATTACTGAAGATTAACAGCAGCTGCTTTGGTTAAGCAGTAAGTTTCCCATGAAGCAGATGCCTTTGTAGGTAGCTACCAGGTCGATAAATACTGGAATTTTCTTGATGAATTTTTTTATTTATGCAGGGAAATTGAAATTAAAGTCATGGTTTTCCTCAAGCAAATATCTAGTGGCCATAAAAAGAACTGTAGCTTGAGGCATCTAGGCAGTGGCTTCAGCACTGATGTATGGCTATTGTCACTTGGTCACAATTATGAGTAGCCATGTGCACATCCACCACACGTGAGTGGGATAGGTGCTGGATACCGAAAAAGTACAATACAAAGAGTACCCTGCACACTGGATTCACAGCTCCCTTAAACTGGGTCCTCTTTGTGTTGTACTGTCACTTGGCTATACAACATGTGTTCTGTACCAACAGTAACAACATTTATCACACACAGGTCTGGACAAGGCCTCTCTATCTAAGGAGCTTGAAAGGAAAGTCAGGTCATGACATAATCTGGGGGTTTAGACATTTTTTATCTTAAAGCTGATGGAAATCAGACTCCCTCAGAGTCCTAGTTTAAGACTGGATAGGAGAGCTGGGATTTGCGATGAATCAGATCCAACACACACATACACACACAGTGACAGAATCCAGGCATGGTCTGGAGCTCTGACTAATACCAACCCTCTCAATCCACCAACTATTATGGTTCATTCACTTTCATTTGTCCACAATACGGCACAGCCCTGTATAAACTACACCCACACATTACTGTTCTGCACGAAACACATTCTCTCCCTCATCTGTGACTGTGTGTTTAGTCTGTAGGTAGTGAGATGTGCAGTGATAAGGCTCATCAAGGCAGGTGTACTGAAGTGAACTAAACTGCAATAAATCACACTAAAATAAAACAGATCACAGATTTGGACCAGAGACAAGTACTTAAAGAGAGTGTAGTAAAGAAAATGAGGAAAGGAAAAACAAAGAAAAATAAATGTTTAAGATGTGTCAGTTTATCCATCTTTATTGTTACCTCTGCAATGATCTCCCCATTTTCAGCATGAACCTGAGCAATGCCTCCCCTCTCTGCCAAGAAGGTGAAGACCTCATAGAGCTGGTGGAGAAACACACAGAAACAGTGAAATTACAGTGGCCCTGTATTTATATTTAAAATCCTGCCTAGCTGTTTATACAAGAATCAGACACTCCTTTTAAACTCGGGGGTCAACCTTAAGCCACAATTTAAAATGAAGCCCACAATTTACATGATGCCTACCACGACACACTGCAATTATTGTGTGTGGTCTCCAGAAATGGTTAAACTCATGTGGGATGAGCTGCCGTTGTTGTTATGTTGCTGCGCCACAGTTCCTCAGCGAGCTGCATGACATCACTTTTTCAAGCTGGACTATTTCAGTTGCCTCATGTGCTCCTCTGAGCAGCCGAATTAGCTACAGCTGCATGAGAACCACGAAGAGTCCTCAACCTCACACAGTCTGGACTTACACTTTGTGTTTTTTACATGTACCAGCGTTACAGAGTAGGAACTCACAATATACATCACAGGCTACAGGTTACATAAGGACACGGTATTTCAAGGGAGAAAAAAAGATTAATGCTTAGCTAAAACTATATTTGAAGTTGGAATTGATTATTATGGTGAATACCAACTGCAGGTCATAATTTACTCACTTTTTTAGACGCTGTATCACCACTTTGAGCCAAACCATTTCCATGTTTTCATGCCTTGTGACCATCCAGTTTCAAAGCAAGTGAGCAAGGCTATATTTGCGATTACATTTGCTCTTAACTGACTGGTTAAATACAATAATGATATATAAATTTCACACTAAGTGAAATCAAGATATTACATGTCTATAATGCAGACACACATACTGTACCACACATGTATTGTATGTGCATGTTTAAGCATGCATTAGATTTAAGCTTTTGTACCTCACTGTTGCTCATCTGGTAGTAGTCCTTGTAAGCCATGTAGACCTGGAATGAGTTCACGCCTGTAAAAAAAAAAGGGGGATGCAACATAATGAAAACAATGTGAAATATGATACTAAAAGGCCAAAGGTTAATGTGAAAATGGCCACAGGATGCAAAATGTTATCTGACAATGATGATTTGTCTCTTTCCCCAACATATCATATCATTAGTTACATTTTGAATTACCACTGTTAAACTCTTTATTATAACTGTTTCCTTCATCCTGAAAACACTGTCTCTCTTTGTCTTTAATGTTTTATTAAAATTAAAGCTGAATTAGCAAAATGAATTGTTAAGTTAAATTGCAGCTCGGGAAACCAAAGACAAGTCCACAGCCACAGCCTACCTTTCTCCTTAATGAGGTTATCCACTTCCTGCTTTACGCTGTCGTTCCAGTGAGTGACATCCACGTGGAGGGAGTAGTCGCAGCAGGCCTTCTCATCGGCCCACTGCCTCCACTGGTCATAGGCCTCCATCAGGCTGCTACCGGGATCTGGGATCACATGGTCCACTGGAGGAGATGGATGACAGAGGAGAGAGGATACAGGCATGAAAGGATGAGGGGAGAAGAAGTTTGTAGGGAGAAAGGGGTTTTAGGAGAGGAGGAAGGTGAGGGATGCAAAGAGGAGGGGGGGCAGGTGACATGAAATGAATAGACAGACCAAGAAGTGACAGAATGGGGTGGGGATGGCCACACATAGGAAGATGAGGACAGGGTGATGTCGGGATTTGTCTGCTGGTGTTTCTACTTTCTCCCTCTATTGTTTATCTTGCATAATCAGCTGTCTGTCTGGGTTCCTGCAGTGCTCAGCCAGTGGGGACCAACCTTGTCAGATGTCACATTACATTTTGAACATCTTTGTCTGGGTGCGGGTGTCCTTGAAAAAATTTGGGGCCACTTCAGTTGTGGATATTTTCAGACATTTGTTTATTTGTTATGTAACCACAATCAATTTAACAGGTTAGAATTTGGCACCAAAGGGCGGTGGATTTTTCTCAATGGGACCGCCCATTCTAAAAATATATTCAGCAGTGCAGTAAGGTGCCTTTGGGGACTGTGTTGGGACACAACATATGCAACTTCTTGTGTTACAGCATTTAGTGTATCTTATACACTGACTGGAGAGTATGAACATAATATTTCCAGTAGTGTTTGTCTAAACAAATAACAAAGAAAAATCATATTCTTTCATACAAAATTGACAAATTAAAAAAAAAATGGTTCAATGGTTCTGATGAATTCGAACAATTTACTGTACACATTTGCCTCAGTGCATGTCTTTAAGATGAAGATTTACCGTCTGCTTTCAAAATTATTCATGGGCAAAGTAAATCCTTTTTGTACACAACAGTATCACAGTGCACAAAATATCCTGCTCCATCTTACTCAGCTGTAATGAAATAAGGTCTCCTGCTGGCTCGCCACCTGACCGGCTTCTTTATCTCATTACAGAGGACCCAATCTGCTTATCTAGTCTTTGCATGTTAATAGGATAGCGCTGGAAATGGCAGTCACAAAACAAAACATTGTCTTTACTCATCTGAACCACTTTTTTTGTTCACTTTTTTGTTCACCATCTCACAAATGCAGCATAATCTGTTAGTGGAGAAAGACATATACAGTATACAATACACGTCGGCAGATACAAACCAAAATACATGTTTTCACTTTCTCTCTCACACTTCACACACGGGAATATAATCCCTCCGTGAATGGAGGCCATGAATAGAGCTTACTACAGTAGCTCGCTTGTTAGTGACTGTGTCTGTCTTAACACGGAGCCACACTGGCAGGCAAGCAGCAGAGTAGCAGCCAGCACAAAAGAAGTTAATGGTATTAATGAGACTCTGGTATCTACCAGCTGTTGGCTGTGATAGCATCTGGTCTGTAAACTACATGAAATGCACAAACGCATACAAACTCGTACTGTACGCAAACAAGCATGAAGACACACATTGGTGCCCTATTTCTATGGGAGTAGTGTTTCACTCCATGCCCCCCTCCACGAAGCGACCCCCCCTTATATTTAGTCTTTTGAATGGTCCTCTTTTGGAGAGCTGCCCAACAACAGACTTCCCATCCCTTTCTCTTTTTCTCTGTCGGGGTCTCTGCCCTCCCTCCCCTCCTTTTTTTCCCCTCTCTTTAGCTTTCGTCTCTGTCTGAAACTCATCCTTCACTGTGTGGATGACCTTTCCTACAGCCCTTACCGATCATGGTCGTGCCCCCGGCAAGAGCAGCCTTTGATCCCTGAGCAAAGTCATCCACGGTTGTGGTTCCACGGTACGGCATCTGGAAGTGGGTGTGGATGTCAATGCCACCTGGGATCACCATCTTTCCTTGGGCCTCGATGGTCTTCACGCCACCGGGAACGATCAGGTTGTCACCGATCTGCCTGTCAAGGGCAGATGACGTCATCATAATTATATGATATGATATGACAGATATGATTGCATATCATACAAAAAGTAATGTTTATTTTTTCACTGGGCCTATTACTACTTCTATTGTGCAATGACAACAAACTGAAACCAAATCTGAAAATGCTGCTACACAAAAATTATGATGTATTTTCAAGTAAATTAAGCATTAAACATTTATTTTAACACATTTAAAACAATTTTGTACTGGTCCAACTTGGCACTTGCCAATAGATAGATAGAAATCTTTCTAATACATTTAATGAAAAGCAAAAACATTTTCTGACTTTAAAATGACCCCAAAACAAAATCAGACAAGCTCGAAGCAGCACACTGTCACCATGTCAACACATCAACATTTCAACCTTGTTAAAAAAAAACAAAAAACCCTGTTGTTCAGACTTTACAGAGGAGCCAGACAGACAGGCAGGCAGAAGCCTGTGAGTTTGCCAGCAGCTCAATGGTCCCGCAGGCATCTGGGCGTTTATTATGCAACACCAGGCTTTCTGTGGGTTCCTCTCTCTGAGCTGCCTGACTGAGGGGTGGTGGGGACAAAGGGTCTATAATTGGAAAATCAAGTGGGAACAGGACGGGGAGGGGAGCAGAGAGTAAGGGAGAGGACAGATTGATTCAGGGAAATACGGAGAAAGGCATTCACCCAAACTACCCCGACCTCATCTGGTGGGGCAGAAACAATACTGGGGAACATAGTGGCTGTTACCACCCTAACTATAAACCCACTAAGGTGTGAGTGTTAGGGTTAGTTTTCTTTAACCTATCCCCTTCTACAAATTCTAATCACAATGAATCACATTAACACATTAATAAATCTTTTAACATTCAAGCTGTTACTCTCCTGTTTTTGTCCACCGCAACTACTGGAGACAGAGACACTTTATTTACCACTTCTGTTAGAGATATTTGAGAAACAGAGATTCCAGGGAGCTACTATCTGCATTTACTTTCCCTAAGACAGTTATTTCTGTAACACTGACATTTTTGGAAAGCTGTAGGAGGCTTGTTTTCTTTGCCCCAGTTTAAGTCATTCTTTGTGGATGTCCCAAATCTGTCCAACAATGACTGCAAGTAAAATCACAATGGACAAAAATATGATGATAAGAAACTGGAATTTCCCTTTAACATTTACACAACTTACCTGACCAACCCATATGACGGAATAATCAAGATGTCTCACTTAACATTTGCATTTCTATTAGATTCTATTAGATATTTGAATGATGCAGTTAAATATAAAGAGGAGGGAACATAAGAGGTACAAATAAACTTGACTAAAAGACAGTACATGGATGTTCAGCCAGTTGAGGAATGAAAGCAAATGGGAATAGATAAGAGCAGAGCAGAAATGAGGGCAGCGGAGGACTTACTTAATGAGGCCATCCTCCATGTAGATATCAGCATGGAAAGACTGGTCATCGTTCACGATCCTCCCTCCTTTGATCAGAAGCCTGTCGCTCTGCAGAGAGAATGACAGGATAAGAGATAAGTTATGATTGAATGCAGATTTTCTTCCAACAAAGACCCAGTTTTGGTTTTTACAATATCTCACTGGAGGAAGATCAGTCAGAACATTTGTGTTCTATATTTGGAATTGTACAATGCTTCACTTTTTCTCTGTAGTTACACTATATTCTTCATTTTCCACTCAGAGGAGATGAACAATGTTTCATTCATTCATTCATTCATTCATGGCTGGGAGGAGACAGGGCATGTCTGTCACTCTTGTCCCATGTAAACATATCACACACAGTTTAGCTATGGACCACACTGTGGGTGCCCCTGCCCTGCTCTCAGTGCTGTGGTCTTGTGCAGTAAAGTGGTTTGATTCCCACTGCAAGCAGCCCATATTTGCAGCAAAGCTTTCTTGACACCCTTCAGAGTATGGTGCTGTTTTTGAGTAGCCCTGAAACAGAATTTGTCACTCAAGTGCTTCTTTCATCAAAGGCTTTAAGTGTTTCACTACTTTTATCTCCATTTCTTGTCTGGTCTGTGTTCAGTGTGCCTATTTAATTCTAACTTAATACAGTAACTAATATGAGGTCACTGGTGCGCAAAGCAATCCTCGTGATGGTCATCATTGTGGCCATCATCACAGCAGCTGCCTCCAAGTTTGCAAGGACAAAGTTTACTAGTATAAATACAAACTAGTTAAATCTGGGGAAGCCAGTCTGATCACATGTATGCTCTACAAAATCATCAACTACTTCTGAGGTGCTCCTCAGAAAGCCATGGAAAACAAAATGCATCATTATGACAAATTATGAACATTAAATCCAACTCCAGGTGAATATAGGTAGACGCAGAAGGTTTCACTACAACTTATATTCTCCTGCTTTAAAATGACCTGGACTAGATATGGTGATAACATTGGAGAAGGTGGGAGTTTGAGGCAGGACATGGAGATGAAGCTGTTTTTAAGGACTGATCGTGGATTAACATCTTAACCATGTTTATCCAGATTTTGTTATGCAACAATACTAGCTTTGGATGTTATTTTATAACATCCAAAGCTATATAATCCATTTATTCAGCAGAACAAGTGCATTTGCCAATATTGATTATTCATCATGACATGAGACAGGATATTCTTAATCTGCGTGAGAAAATAACAATCTTTATCACTGAATGTGACGCACACATCCAACTTTGGTGGATAAAAATGAAATTATAAAGTACTGTCAAGTCTGAGGAACCCTTCAACCTTACATCTCGTAATATGGTCTGATCTGGGCGTTGCCATGACACCACACAGTCAGACATCAAATCTGCTGTTGCTGCTGCTGCTGCAGCACCACAGACTAACTCTAGAAGGCTGTTGTCATGGTGACGGGTTGACTGCAGGGAGAGAGACTCAAGAGGAGGGGAGACTGTGCGCCTGGTTTTGCTGACTTATTGGATAACTGGTTGAGTGTGGGACTGGCTGTAGAATAGGGTGGAGGGTACATGGATAGTGGGGAGTTGGTTGGTTGGGTGATCTGCGGGCAAACTGTTTAAGGTGGTGGTTGATCAACTGGCCACGTGAAGACAAGGCAGTGGAGCCAAGTGTCTAAAGCTGAAACAACTTGTCAATTAATCAACTAGTTGAAAATGATTCTGAGGTTATTTAGATAATCTTGCTGGTTCGAGCTTCTCAAATAAGAGGACCTGTTTTTCACTGTTTTCTGATATTTCATAAATCAAACAATTTACTGATAAAGTAATCATAACTTGGCAGATAAATCAGATAACTAATATCTTTTCATATTCATACAGATTTATAGTGCGGCCTTTACATAAATTCAATGTGAAAACATTAGTGATCTGTCTTCTATGTAGAGGACAGTTCCTTCGAAGCAAAACAAACCATGCACTATCCTGGAGAAACAAATGTCCCTAATTTAAGTCCAACTTTATGACATAACTAGTTCTTGTGAAAAACAACAATATCAGGGTGTACCTCAAACAAGTGTAGCCTCAGGAATAATTCACATTCTGCAAAATGGCAGGACTCAGTTCCTGCAAAGAGGAACAGACTTCCCTATTTTCCCATCAGCACATGTGTGAAGTGATTTACACCCCTGGCTGCGGACCCAGCGTTTCATCACTGTAATGAACTGCAGCCACTCCTTCATACAAAAAAGCATAATACAGTTTTGTCTGTAGCTCAAATGACACAAGCTCCATATCTGCTGAGCTCACAAACACATGCAAGGTGTGTATTCTTGCGTCTTTTTGTTTGTGTGTATGCGATGGTGATGAAGTAGTGCGAAACAGAACCCAGAACCTCGCCAGGCAACCACACCCTGAAGCAACACATTACAACACACAGTCATCAGCGGCTGGAACATAGCACCAGCATAGATCATACTGCAGAGCACACTGCCCTAAAACTGTCGCTCATTAGCTCAGACAGTTCCTTCCAAAGTAGAGCACTACTCAGCTGCTTTAACGCCCTGCATTCATTTGGAGCTTCAATAGTGAGTGCATACTCATGGCTTCGTTCTGATGTGGATAAAAAAACACTTCAGATATAATTTAACTCTGCAGCTTAAAATCTATAAACTACCAGGATTGACAATACTTGATCAGATGGTTGGCAGAGTATTCTAATACTCAGCAGAAAAGGCCAACATTTAAATAGTATACCAATGAAACAATTAGCAGATTTATCTATTTGTCAATAAATAAAAAATGAACTGACAGCAAGTTTGATATTAGATCAACTGCTTAAGTCATTTATCAAGCAAAAGTTCCCAGCATTCACTGTTTGTTTTCAGCCTCTAACATTCCCTCAGTTTATCTATTTATTTATTTATTTTTGTAAAGTGAATGTCTGGGAATATCTATTACTCTGCTGATTATTTTCTCAATCGATCAGTTAATCACTGGTTTTATCAGACAAACCTTCCAAAACCTAAATGCACTGCATTTACTGGCATACATGAAAAAAGAACGGCAGCAAATCCCCACATATGAGAAGCCAGCATTAATTGATAATGAAAATATTTGCTGATTCATTTTCTGTTAATCGATTAATGGCTCACTGTTGCTGCTCTAAAGCAACTGACAGATTAGTCGCTAACTTCCTGCATTCATTCAGGTTAAAAGCTGATTAAAAGCAAAAAAGAATGAGCCATAGCAAACAGCTCGTCTCACTCAAATTGATAATAGCAGAGTGCATGTGCAGAAAATTAATGATTCTGATAACTGATTAATCGTTTCAGTCATTTAATGAGCACATGAAAGAAAAATGATAAACATTTGCTGCTTCCAGCTTCTCACATGTTGAGGATTTATTGTTTTCCTCTGTTTTGTATCCCTGTCAACTGAACAGCTCTCGGTTTTGGACAGTTGGTCGGACAAAATTTAAAACAGAAGCTTTTTTTCTATTTTCTGACATTTTATAGAAGAAACCATTCATTAATGAATGAAAAAAGAAACAGGTAATGAAAATAACTGTCACTTGCAGCCTTTATAAACTAATAATGGATGACTCAGCAGTACAGACTTGCCTTCATCAGCTGCATCAGACGAGTAAAGAGTTTTTTATCTGATTTATAATACTGCAGTCAGGGGTGTGCCCTCATGCATGGGTGCCTTACTGAAGTGCTTCAGCAATCTCTCTCTCTCTCTCTCTCTCTCTCTCTCACAAACACACACACATGCACACGCAAACACACACACTCATATTCCCCTTTGTCAGGTACTGCCCACTCTCCCCACTAGCCTGTAACAGCATGCAGGAGACCACAATCATTTGACACCAATAGTTTTCCATTTCCATTACAACACAGCAACTGTCAGTTTGTTGATTTCAATATTCCTCACTTGGTGCATCTGTCAGTGAAATACATAATGAACTTTGTATAACTGTGGACTGCATTTGGTATTAGTCTTCAGTTTTTCCTGTCAGAACTAGAAGTTGAAACAGCTCAAATCATTACGAAAAAAAACAAAGCACATCTTCCAAATGGAAACAAACATGTCCAAAGTGTCACAGAATTTCAAGAACATATAACTGGTAGAACTGTTTGGCACTATGGGTGACCAAACTGTCAAGTCTTTTTAAAGACACATAATCTGAAATGGGAGTTCTTTCATTAACACTTCTTAAACCCACTTCATAAATCTCAAATGCAGACGACATTTATTGTTGGTTTTCTTGCATTTTTTAACAAAAAGCCTCAAAATGTCACATTCACCAGAACTCAGGTCATTCAACCACAAACAGCAAAATGTTACACTTCAATATTTCATAGTAAATATAGCGAGTGACAGCTTGCTCTTTCCCAACGTTGCCACAGTTATGTGGTCAGCGTGTGCAACAGGCCTGTTTATTGTGTCAGAATTTGTCCAGGCTTCTTTCATATGCCCCAAATATGATTTCTCAGCATTTCTGGACTGTTTTTGACTATATGGGGAAAAGAGGGATTTGGACAAGCTGCAAATTATAATTTTACTGAAAATGGGGCTATCATTATAGGTCCTATGCACCCTAGCCAATCGTGCCACCAGGAAGTTCTTCCATCAATTTAGTTCGTTAACTTTTTACGATTTTCTCCTTCTCACTCTTGCGACATTGCTGGAGTTAAACCATCTGTGCTATTTGGAGGTGATGGGAAAAAACCTAACCATTTGTTACAACGTTAACGAGACAGCACTATCCACATGATGAACAGATACTGCAGTCATAATGCTGTTTGGATTTAAGTTGCAGCCCCGACTTTGGCATGGATGTTCTAATGGATGGCATTGATTGGATGGTGTATGCCCTGAGTGAGTCCTGAATCTGAGATGGGACTGTGAGACCACAGCTGTTTCAAGATGGTAGATTCAGGTGAGCACAACATCATAGCGTACATATTAGTGATGTGCAGCTCATGTCAGACTATGATCCAATTAAGCCTTGACGAGAAACAAGAGTAAACACAGTGTAATAAATCCTTATCGGGCTGTTATTACAGTGTATATCCCCATCCTAAATATTGACATTCAGGTTCGTTTTATAATGTTGCCTGTTTGCACACATGTGCTGTGGTAAGCACATGTTCTGACCACAGATACCGAAGACTCGCTGCAGCTTTATCTGCCAACACTGATTTCTGTTCACTCTTGCCCATACTTCTCCGTAAAGCCTTGTTGGAAAATAATTTTGATTGTTTCAAATTCCCTGCCTTGTTTTGAAACTTTAGTATTTAACTAGTTTACCATCCCCCACAATAAAATCAAAGACATGGACAAATATTGGTCATAGTCTGCCTACTGAAGAAACTCTGTCTTAGATGCCACAGATCAGAATTTCATTATGCTACCTAGCTTATGCAACTAGTTAGATTTTTGAATAACTTTAAGGCACAATGCATCTCTGTTCTTGTATTCTGAAGTGATCCGTCTTGTGAAAAGGACTCAGTTTATAATAACTCAGTTTTTGTGTGATTTTTTTTCTACCCTGTGTGATGTAGATATGCTAGATATTTGTTTCAGGTGAATATACATGGCTGAAAACATAATTAGGAATATTATATTCAATTTCTGCCAATAGAACCCCCCCAAATCCGACACACCTTTGAGTAATTCTGTAATTTGATTTGCTCTATGATTATATTATGTTGATTTCGTGTCAAAATAACACAGAGAAATATAGACACAGTATGTTACAGTACTAACTGACCTTGCTTTCATGATCTCATTTTCATATATATCCAGCCATGTGTTCTCAGAGACAGAGATGTTTGTTTTGTTTTTTGTTTTTTTAAACTAAATTCTGGTAGCTTATATTTCACTTAACAAGTGAAAAATCTATTCCTGGTCAAATGCATTTGATCCTGGATTAGAACATTTACACAAGGCATCAGTGAAGTTGATCCTGATTTGCTCTGACCTTCCAAGGTCACTGACCATGTCCTCGTTTGTCAGTCATGTCACTGTTACACCACTCAGAGTCTGGAAGGGAAAAACATCTCAGTGGATGAGCTATACACAAATATTGGTATCTGTAGCCATTCTGCCAACAGTTTGTAGACATGTCTATAGTTCCTTTCACCATGTGTGACAATTTGTTGGTGCAAAAAATTCAACAAATAAATGTTAGCAGAGACCTCTATAGCTTCAACAATCACAAATGTTTCTGACTCATCTTCACTTCCATATGTGTACTTGTTTATTGTGTGTATGTGTGTGTGGCTGTGACCTACTCTCAACACTTTGGCGCTGGGTGAACAGTACTACTCAGTCACTGAGCACAGGATTTCTTCAGCTGTCTGAGTCGACAAATTAGGACAGTTGGAGGATTATCAGACATCATGCAAACATTACAACTGAACAACAAATCCTTATATGCTGAAAATGCTCAATATGCTGAAATCAAAGAAATGTATAGTAATGTCTATCAATAGTCTAAATAGATCACATGAAAATACGAAATCTGTAAGGTTTAGTAATGTGAGTCAAGCTACTTTATTCCTCTGATGCCCTGTAAGGTTTGAAGTCATTGGAAAAAGTCATTAAGTCCTTTTTACCTTCCAAAAGGCCTTAGTTCTAGTGCTGACAAGCTCATCTATGAAATTTCTGGCAACCAAGAAGAGTAAAGTTTCGAGTGGAAAAAATATGTTGTCATTTAGCTCTTTAAAAAAAAAGTGAAACAAAGCACCAAAAATAAAGCACCTCTCGCTGCACTGCACAGGAAACTGTCATTTTCTGTTACACAAGCCAGCAGCCATCAAAAATAGACGGCAGGATGTTGTTCTTGTACTACTACACCGATATCCAGTGACAACTTTTTTCCACTTCCACCACACTGGAGGGAGAAGCACTCATAAACTGCGATGCAAATTAATAATAACCACTCCTCAGTGCTTAATAAGTGGGAACAGTCCTGGAAAAATTCCATGGCTAAAAAACAGGCCAAAAGGTCTGAGAGGACATTCGAGGAGACCTCCATTAGCAGTGACAGAGACCGTTGTGTGGGTGGAGAGAGCAGCAGGGAGGCAGGCAGGGACCATTGGAAGAGGGAAGTCATCCTGAATGTTCACCAGTGCTTCTGCTTCAGCGCTGTTGCCTAGCAAGCAAAAATATTTACTCTTTACCCAAAACTGCATGGGATTTTTTTTTTCACATTCTGGAAAAGTGAAAACAATGAGACTTATCAATCTAAATTATTAACAGGGGCTGCTGCCAGCCACAGTCTTCAAAAAATCTTACTTGACTGGAATGTTGATCTTGTGATAGGCTGGAGTAGTGTAACCATGTAACCATGTAACCATGGAAATTAAAAAAAAAAAAAAAAAAAAAAAAACGCAGTCTGGATCTGATTGGGTCAAGAAGTGTCTGTTTGTGTGTGTGACTGAATCTAAGTGTGTATCAAATCACATCCCCACACGACAAACCAAACAGGGGTTGTATTTTCCTGCCACCACAACTGTATATTGGTTGTCATGGTGAGTCGCACGGCAACGTCTGGCAGGCCACAGGGTATTTTGTTTGCACTAAAGCCCACTTTGCTGCAGCCCGCATGGCGATGGCATAGTCTAGTGTGGCGGGGCCCCGTTTTGTGGTGCGTCAACATGGGGAACGGGTTTCGTTTCCCGTGTAGAGCCACTGTCTGCCGGCCCCTGTTTCATGCCCACAGATGCTCATTCCAGCTGGAGGGGATTACTGATGACATGTACCAGCCTGGAACAACACTGAGGCTGCTGTGAGAGGGTATGAGGGAAGGGAAGAACCACACCTAGAAATCTGACAGAGCCACTCTTGGCAGAGAGCAGACATAAGGAAACAGCTGGAATAGAACAGACAGGCATTGAAACACAGAAGGAAAGTCTGGGAAGGGAAGAGGGTTATGGTCCTTCTGTTTAAGTATCTACGTTTATACTCTGATGAGACTGTGGGGTGTCCAAAACCGTTAATTTTACTTAAATTGGTAAGAGAAATACAACAGCTTCTGTGTTGTGCAATGGAGTAAGCTGCAAACTTTTAAAAAACATATTTTGAAACTGTGAGCATTTGATACTCAGAAGACAGATTTCACCTCTGATCACTGTATATTGTGTTTCTGATGTATAAGGCCATCACAAATATACACTTTTATCTCTATGAAAAATAAAAAACACTGGTTGCTGTATTTTTTAATCAAATGTTACTTAAAGAGGAGTGAAGGAGTGTAGTGGTGTGGCTCACTGATGTGTTTTTAATAGTTTTTTAATAAGAGTGGAGGTTTCTAGCATAGAAGAAAAAGACGCATTCAATTCTGGTTACACAGACAACACTTGTTAAAAGGATCAACTTATTTTTGGTTCTGGTCTTTTTATGGGACATGTTGAAGAAAAGGAAAAATTAGAATATCACCAGATGTATCATTTTAGTTTTATCTAAATGATCAGTCCCCATCTCATCATGCTATTTAAGGCTACTATTTTTTCAGCAATATCCATTCAGTGTATTTGCATTGTGTAACTGTTTATAAAGTAGTTCTCACTGTTACTGGTGCAATCCGCCTATCTCAAGGAATCCACAGGAAACGCTTGCCAGCTGGTGTGGCTGTAATTCAATCATGAAGAAGGTTTTATTGTGCTGGATGACATTGTTTACTGTCCTCTTTATTAAAACAACATGGTGGGATGAACGATTTGTTCCTGAGTAGCTGCTCAAGGCGTGTTTGCTTCTTTCAGTGGTTGATACAGGTATCATTTCGAACAGATTTCTGTGTCATGTAACAAAACGCACTAGCCATTACCATAAATAACCACAGTGGCCGCCACATCAACCAGGAATAAAATTTTAAGAATTGCAACCTTAATCTACTGGAAGAAAGACTGACCCACTATGAGATGATGAGAACAAATACTGAGTACAAACAGCACGGAAACTGTGCTTCATTGCATCATGTCTGAAAGCCAATGAATTAGTCACCTTTGAAATGAAGTGGTGTGAAGCCACCTTATTGCTGTTCTAGGTCAAGTTATAAGAAACACCCAACCTCCCTGTCGGGGGTTGGTAAAATTAAAATTTCCATCCCTATGATGACTTGGAAAATTCTTGCTTACCTTAACACACAGCGAGATGCCCTACTTTAAGAGTAATGGCATCAAGAGACTGCTCAAGATAGGGATATAGAATACACAACCTCAACAGGCTAAAGCTACCCCTGTCTTCCCCCAAGTCCCCTCTTTGGTGTACAATCAGCTGAGGAGACAAAGGCTGTGTCTCCCACAGCTGGGCAGCACACCCCTGACTGCAGCCTGAGCTGCAACAATGAAAACTGGAAGGCAGGCATTTCAGACCCACACACACACACAGAGAAGGAGAGGGAGTGGGAGAGGTTTCTCTGCAGTTGTAACACCAACACCCAGCTGGCTGGCTGTGTAACACCAGCAATCCACACCAATGGCTGTGCAACACTAGTTCAACCTCCACCCTAGATGCTCTGACAAGAGTCGGAATCTTTCTCCTCCCGGTGATGCAGGAATACAAACGCCCCATTACAAGGCCGGCTCATCACAGCCCATCACAAATGGGCGTGTATTTCACCCACCTCTCCTTTTCCTCCTCTCCCGCTCTCCCACTCTCCTCTGCACCAGCCCGCAACATGAACAGAAGCCCATGTCTGTAGGCTGCAGGAGACAGATGAATTTTTACCATTAAAATAAATAAGGCCCTTTGTGGAGACAATGAGCTGATGCACAAGAACTGCAAAATTGTTTTGCACTGCTCACTTTTGTTCAGTCATTTACTAACAGTCACAAGGCAATATAAATTGGCTATAATATCATTAGGATACTTTGAAGTATGTCACTAAAAAACACTGTGCATTAAAATGGCAAGAAGAGATCACTGACAATAAGGCCACTGTTCAATAGATTACCGTGTAAGTGATCGGTTGGGCCCATAATAATCTCCATAAGAGAGAAAGGGCTTAACACATTCTCGTCAAAAAGGCTAAACATGATTTTAATCGTTTCACTGAAACTGAAAAAACATTGTTATTCTTTTTTTCTCTTTATTTTATTTTTATATTTAATAAAAAGTAAGAACGGCGATGAAGGGGGAAATGAATATGCAAGAACGCACATTAATGCAAGGTAATAATGATATGCTACCAAAGCACATTTAAAAATTATCATCACCATCAACTCAAAGCTATGCGCTCCGGACAGCACAAAGTCCCTGCAGAAACGTTACAGTGATTTTTAAGGGCGAGCCGGCTCGCCTCACACATGGATCCCCTCAACAAAGGAGATGCAGGACACCTTTAAGAAAACGCCTTATCTCCCTGCCTGACTGTCACTATGGCAGCCAGTCATGCCACTTCATTGTGCGCATTTTTCCAGATCGGCTTCCTGCAGTCAAGCGTGACAATGGAGAGAAAAATTTACAAGCTGGCACGAGTCGCGCTGGTGCCAGCGTTATATGTTCATGATACACCGTCGTGGCGCTGGGAAAACGGCAGCGCAGTGATTTGCAACAGCAAGGCATCAAAGTTCCCACAGCCAACGAAGCATAAATAACTCTTTTACTCACCGTGATCTTTGGGATGTTCTTTTTTCCTTGATAAGACATTTTTCGTTCGATTCCACCTTCAAAATCAAGCTTTTAAAAAACGATATTCCCTCTTTACGGATGCTGCAGCGGCCCTCGCCTGGATGGGAGCTTCAGGGAATGGTCGCCCCTCTGTCAGTGCGATGTAAAGTGCGTCTCTGGTCCAGTCACCCGGCCCCTCCCTCAATGAGCTCAATGGGAAAAAGAAGCAGTGCGACAATCTTTCCGCTAGAGGGCGCAGTGGAGCAGCTGGTAAACAGCCTGCAGCCTCCAGCCACCATCCAGTTGTCTGCATTACTGAGCTGACACACATTTCTTTCTCGCACATATACAGCATATATCCCATATACTAGTAATTACTAACCCATCAGAGGTTATTCTTCTTTCATAAATATCAAATCAACATGAACTAGCTGGTTTAAAAATTCGCCAACATGTGGTCTGTTCTCTATGTCACTACCACAGTCACTAAAGAGCTTAACTGATCAGAGGAGAAGGCCAGCAATGAGTGATAACAACACAATAAGTTGCACTATATAGACAAAAGGAAGAAGCAAAAGCAAAACTCTCTAATCCCTGCTGGGTATAAATCCCCATCATCATATGAATTCTCATTATCAACATTAGGGGATTAAATAATTTAAAATCTCATTGTATCATTGCAATACTGTTCACTATATGGATATATACAAAATGAATAAACTTTTATTCCCAGTTTGCCACACAGTTTGCAATACAAATTCACTTAACTGATTCAAGGAAGGAAATTATTTATGCCCTGCAGCCACAAATAATGTTTTTAGGGGATTTTTTTTTTTTAGGGAAAACACACATTTATATATTACATTTTCAAATGTTCAGATACCTTATTCAATAATCACAATCAAATCAAATCTAGTTAGTGGTACAAACTCAGGATCACTTGAACTGGTAAATCTTTACATGTTATGACCTACAGATTTTGTGGTTTTGTTTTTCTGAAAACTGAGTGGGGGCAAAATGGTGGAGCAGCTGTCACAGAGCCTGTCAACCACATTACACACCCCACATGTCCACTCACCATGGCACACACACACACACACACACACACACACACACACACACACACACACACACACACACACACACACACACACAGACTCTCTCCCTCTCTCTGCATGTCCCCACCCAGCCATGTGTCTCTATTGTTTGGACCTGAAGTGGACCCTCCTTCACTGCCAGTTGTTTCCTCCAACGCTCCTCAGCACTAATGCACTCATACTGATGTGCATGTGATTAACAACTCAGAAGATTTGACGTTTCATGGTTATAGACAGTACTCTCTCTTTGTTGTATATTTATGTAACAGTTACATTTAACAGTGACTTAAAGGAAATAAACCAAAATGAAAAATCATCTTACAAAATGCAGATTTTGTCAACATTTTGTTAAAATGCTCCATATTACTTACAGAATTACAAACAATAATGATAATAATAAACATTTTAACATCATTTAGTTTTAAGTTATTCAAAGGTTATTAAAAAATATATCATTTCATAACTGGCTCATGTAATGAATGATAGCATATACCTATTTAAAGTGTTGATACTTAAAGAACATACACGTGGGAGTCTCTAAGACTAGACTATTCAATGCAGTGTGTAGATATAGACACAACCTTGTGTTCATGTATTCAAGTGCACATAGTTAATAGTGAAGTAATAAAAATGATATACACATAACACATTTGCCAGTTTACTACATTTATTTTGAAAATATCTCATCTTTTAAATATTTAAATGTAGCATCTCACCCTTTTTCCCTACAGTCACACACTTTATATACTGAGAGGAGATAAATGTCCCAAACAGATATGTTTTTTAAATAGATACATAATAATTAATAACAAATGAACAGCCACTGATTGCTTCCCTCCTGCTTTTGGTTGTGAAAGGACACAGCTCTTGCCTGCTGACATGTCCTTTCATGGCAGTGAGGCAGGGAAGCATTACCTCAGCATTCCCAGGCCTTGGAGAATGCATCAACAACACACTTGAAGTTTGCAGGCCTGCTACCTCTGCAGAGCACATTAACCAGCTGACAGTGACAGACAGATCAGGGGGCAGACAGATCAAGGATGCAGAAAAGACTCTGTCAGGTCATCAAAGCTGTACCAGCAGACTTTGCACCTTGGTGGCCCCCAAATGCAAAAGAGAGCTGATATATGTTCACTTTAATACCAAGTAATAATCTTACATTCCTATAATGCAACTTGTTCTTCAAAACTGCAACACTGCAAGATGCAACATTGGCAAGACAGCAAGGTGAAAGTAAGTAAGTAACCACGGTAACATAGTCACTGGGCTCCTTGCTGCTTTCTACTTTTTACTAATCCTGTTTTCCAGCATATTCATGATGTCGAATGTGACACACCAGATAAAAAAAAAGGCAGACAAGGCAAAAAGGCAAACTCGTCTATTGGCAAAAGGAAAGGAGGCAATCCCACATTTAAAAACCTCTCATATACACACTCATTTTAGTTTTAAAGGGTATTTCTGTTATAAATCTGAAGTCTCCAAGCCCAAGCAGACATAACCTTGATGACTTACTGTAGGTAGATGTGTGCATATGGACAAACTTAAATGTGTTGGTGCCTGTATGTGTGGGCATGTACGTTTACTGCATGTGTGCATGAGTGTAGTTGTAAGTGTGTAAAGTGCCCCTCCCAGTCTAGTCTGACTTCCACCCTGTAGGACAACAAAGGGAAGGGGGTTTCATCCCCAAACCAGCTCCTCTGGACATCTGGTTTACCACTCCCCATTACTCACTCCATTACTGCAGTTGATTGCACTAATTAGCTCACCAGACAGACAGACAGACAGACAGACAGACAGACAGAAACCGGTAGCACCTACAACTATAATCATTACTGTTTACTGTTACTACAACATCAACCAAAGGTTATTCAATATTTAAATGATTTTACTATAGCCATAAAATAATCAAGAACCTAACAGATAACAGACTTCAAAACTATAGCATTATAATGTTAGTTACATTCTGAATGAAATCAAATGACACTGAAATTGTGAAAAGAGACACTGGGCTGTCAAACGTCATACACAGGCAGCTTTTCCACTTGTCATTAGTTTGCATACAAAGTGGCATTCAGAATGTACTAAATAATGTCAGAAGAGTAAGCACGGCCTGTCTCTGTTGTCAGTCTGATGTCTTCAAACAATTTCTGAACAAAGCAAAAACGCACACAGCCTAACTCTGTCTGTTGATTTCTGCTGAATCATCTTTTACCTCAGGAGGTGCAATATTGCAGTTCAGTCTCAGGCCACAAGGGGGGAAATTGGCTGCCTGCCATACTGAAGATGTCTTCATTAATGCTTAGAGGAAAAAATATAATAATAAATAATTTTGTGCCATAATGGACAGTGACAGTAAAGGCGGTTAAAGGCAGGATGCAGTTTACATTTATGGTTTAGAAGAGAGGAATTCAAAATGTAATAATTTCATAATATTGTTAGAATGATGTGCGAATTCAAACACAGACACAAAAAGGTTAGTCAGAGTGCGTGCAGCAGCCTAGTCCCAAACTGTCTGCTGTCTGGCAGAGAATCAATAAACAGCACAGGAATCACTGAGGCATAAATGATAAGGACAAACTGTTCAACCAAAACAAAGAAAAGTATTTACAAGAAAACTTCTGTCATTTCTACCATAGATAATTTATCAGTTTTCTCAATGAGACAGAGTCTTATGGCTTTATAGCATTGGTCTTGGCGTCTCACGACACTGTCACACTCCTGCTAACTGCTGAGTCTACAGTGAATCATTGTTAGGAGACAACAGAGAGAGATGAGAGATCTGCCACCACAGCATAAACATCAACAGGCCGTATACACTATGTGATTAAACTTGGACCAAGCAGTATTCAAGTTGTAGAAACAATAAATGGGACTTGCTTCACAGGGCGATGAGATGCATATCAGAGCATTCGCACATTCATAAGAATTTACTTTAAATAAATAATAGAGGACTTTTATAATTAATTTGTCTAATTTTTGTCAGATTTGTATAATTTTTGTCAGATTTGTATAATTTTTGTCAGATTTTTCTGCTAACATCACAAAAGACTGCATGTTTTTCTGGGTATCCTCACAAAGGATATGTTGTCTTTCAAAGAAATTCAAAGAGAAAGAACACGCAGTACTGAACATGCTGTTTGCTAATTAAGAGACATGGCCCAAACCAGAATTTCACTGATTACTTCTTTGAATATCTGATACTGCATTGTCATTGGTATCCTAAAGCAATATACACCATTTAGTGGCATTATTACAGGAAACACAGTCACTGCTGCTGATGATTTCAGACCAGAGCTGACATCAGGTTGATAATACCTCTATGCATTTAAGCAGACAGTTCAATTTTATTAGATTCTATCTGATTGTAATCAATGACATATGGTATTATGTTGAATAATATTGTAATCTTTAACTATTTCCTGATCCCTCGGATTTGAACTTTACTGCCTTGAATCACTATTTCAAAATATCCTAAAAATATTCTTGATTTCATCAAGAAAAGATTGAAAAACACATTTTCTTCAGCAAAAACGAAATAGACACTTGAGGAAAAATCCTTTTGTTTTTTGTCTTTGTAACTGTTCTGCCACTGCTCTAATTACTGAATTTGATTTATAGAAGATGGCACTTGCTTCACTTTGCTCTGCTTCATTCTGTGGCACTGAAAATTTCAAACACTGCCTCTCTTTGTGCTTCTCTCCCCATGGCACTGAAACAGTGAAGCCCAGGCTCACCTTGAACGTCTCGCCATGGTGCCACATACACGTACAACATTATTAAAACATGCAGCTCACTGAGGACACCTATGATTTCTAGCAAAAAACAGGCCTTTTTCACTGAAGACGTTTTGACATATGACAGAGAGGAAAGCACAGGTGCAAATAGTAAAATCAGTGATGGCTGAATTCCAGTTAGCTGCAGGGTCCAGGTATTGTGCTTTCGCTCACTGTGTGACACTGTTATGGCTTCCTGGGACACTTGAACAAAATGGAGCTAATCGATTTTTA
The DNA here is from genome assembly GCF_017976425.1 of Toxotes jaculatrix. NCBI lineage: Eukaryota > Metazoa > Chordata > Actinopteri > Toxotidae > Toxotes > Toxotes jaculatrix. The sequence continues at coordinate 16,788,445 of NC_054405.1, read as the reverse complement.
TCCAGATATTTTCTAGTCAGGTACCTTTAAACGGCTGTAGAAGTAAGGGGCGCAATGAGATGATGAAATGGTGGAGAACAATGTGAGAAAACACAATGGAAATATGGCATTACTGTTTGTTTCATGTGTCATTTTGAGGAATGTTCATCTCCACACAGATCTGGTGTTTTATCTTTTGTCTCTTGAGTGGACACATGCTTACATGCTTCACGTATGTATACACTAAATCTATTTCCAGTGTAACAATTTGCTTTGATTGACAGCCAATCATATTTATTGTGATATTTAAATTTTTTAAAAATCAATTTTCAGAATTTCAGAATTTTCTAATAAGAAACTTGAAACTTGTGCATAAAAAAACAGGTGGTTGGAAATCCGCTTATTGTTAATGCTGTGCCTACGCTTTTTGTACTATGATAAGTTAAAATGTCTGACGTGAAAAAGGCCTGTCCAGCAACTTAATGTCTCTAGATAAAGGAACTTTCTGTTGCTACTACAAATCACACTAAGACTAATGGTGTTTTTGCATCACTAAATCTGCTTGAATTACCTCTAACAGTGCACCCTACAGACCATGCATTTCCATCATACACCATAGCAACTATCCAAAACACCCACTAAGAGCACCACTGCAACCATAACAACTACCTGAAAACACCCTAGCAACAATGCAGGACATGTTAGCAAGTATTCACTCAAAACGAGGCAAAACAAAACATTGCTGCTTCACTGAAATCAGTGTTTCTAATGAGCACACTCCCGCTATTACATCAATCACATGCACACAGCAACAAAATAAAAACCTGGATTTAGCTGTCACTCAGTGCCTTCTGTCTCCTAAGGCTACAGTATGTCACTGGCTTGCATCTGAGCTTCTTGCTTTTATGGACCTACAGTTGTCGTATAAAAATAGCAAGTCAGTATGTTACTGAATGTGTGGCCAACACTTGTTGCATTTTCTCTTTGGCAAAATATTTAGCATCATAGCAGCTCAGCTCTGTGGTTTCACTTAAACAGAAGTAATGTCTGCAGTGGCCCAGGCCTTTAGCGATGACAGACATTTTCATTTGTCCAGCCATGAAGCTTTCCAGTCATGCTCTGTGGCCTTGGTTGCTTGAGTTTTTTTTCCCTCTTCTTCTTTCTGTTGTCTTAATATATTCACTGAATTTTTCCTACAGTATTCTTCAAGGGTTTGAGAATAATAATAGCCAAGCCACTGGCTGTGGATGGTAAGTCTGTCTCATCTCCCTGCCATTTTGGCAGGCAGTGTATATTTTCTCTCCGCATACCTTAAAAACCAATTTTGTTAGCTGAGAAATTAAATTTGAAAAATCCTAACTCCAAACTCCATTTGTTTCCTAATGTAATGTACTTTATCTATTCTGCAATGCTGTTAAATTTTCTCTGCAGTCTCTTCAGGAAGCTTTGTCTTTATAGTCAGTTAGGTCATATAGTGATGAGGCAGAATGACACATCCAATATGAAGATGAGGGACAGATTTTGAGTTTTCTTAAGGTGTGGCCCACAGCTTGACAACATCAGTGTCAGTGACCATTCATGAGTCAGTTATTTGTGTTCAAAATTAGTAGTTTCAGAAGGTTGTGAGCCTACAGTATGCTTCTCCATAATAATATTATGGAGCATTGAACCATAATAAAACACCACCTATTAAATGAATAAGGTACCAGAAGAGAGAAAGTAAAATTAACAGGCACAGCAGTGACACACAGTGTGGAAACACCCCTGTCATATACACATGCTGCAGCATTCTGGTGCCAGTCACGCAAAAGTTACAGTCTCCTTACCTTTTCATCCTCCAGGTTCTGCAACACTTCTTTACCACCGCAGGTTCTAATCTCAACCTGAGGTGAGTCTTTTCCTCCTTGTCTGCTGGCTGCGGGACTTTCCACACCAGGGGAGCTTTTCTTATCACTCGACGGGTTTCTCGCCTCCTGATCGGTCTCTCGTTTCGCGGTCCTCGGGGTGCGGGAGCCCCTCTGGCCAACGCTCAGAGCATCAAAGTCTATGGTTTTACTCTCAAACGCGCCCTCGACGCTGCAAAACAAGCCGCCGTGTTTCTGCCGGGGGACCTGGTCGGCCGTGCCGGGTCGGGCGAGATAAACCGGCAAGTCGTCCTCTGCCTTGTCCCAGTTTCCCCTGCGCTCTGCCATGGTGGAGCCCTGCAAAAGTGACCGAGAAAGACGGTGAAACTAGTGCTGAAGTGGCGTGTGTGTGTATGTGTGTGTCACTGCTGTGAGGAAGCCAGAGTAGACAGGCAGGCAGGAGTTGAGTTAAAGCCAGAGGTGGCACTGTGGTGGTGGTGGTGTTGGCGCCAGTTGCAAAGGTAGCATATGGTTTTTTTATCAGATGAGTTTCATTGAATTGTCGCTATATGAGTTTGTTGTTTAAAGTCAAAAACATCTGTAGTAGACGGCCAGTGTCGTGGCCAAGGAACCTTTCCATATGGACACAGGGTATCTAATTTAAGAGTATCTCTATTTACACAAACATACACACATATCTTATTGTAAAAACCCAGACAAATGCCCACCTCTTCTTTAGGATGCTCCTGGTTTTTTTTTGTTTTTTGTTTTTTTTTTAGTTGGATAGAAGTCCTAAGTCCAAATATAATTCAGCAGTTTCATTAGTCAGTGACCTTGTATCGGAATTAACTAAGTGGACACAGGTGAGCATTCAGCAGGTAACACAGTGTGAAAGGAGCTGTCCATTTTGTCGCTGTCCTTTCAGCACCACTGACAGGACAGCGTGATGCCTACACCTGCGCTTCTCCTTCAAACCTATTGTTCACAGGCGAAAAAAAAACAACACCACTTCAAATGAAAGCGGGATTGAATCTGATGTTTCTTAAAGTGTTGGTCTGGGCCTTCAGCGGCGACACCCCGGGGCGATGACTTACGCCAGCACAAATGAGACAGGGTCGTGTCAGCACCGCTGGAGACAAGCAGCTTTCAGGCAGCAGGTCTCAGACTGAGAGAGACTGCTGAGTCGAGAGCGCAACAAAAGGTAAACAGGGATGCAATTATGTAACGGCCATATATCAGCATGTTTCACAAGTCTGTGCGGGGGTCCGTTTGTTGACTTCTTCCTCTTCCTTTTCCCTTCAGAAGCAATGGTGCCTTTTCACAGACAGTACTGACAGAGGTCAGAATGAGAGGAGAAATACAAGAGCAAGAGAGAGCAGGAGGAAAAAGAACATAGAGAATGAAAATGAGAAGACGGACAATGATGAGAAGACAAGAATAGGACTACCAACAGAACTAATAATAAGACTAACAGTAACAATAGAAAAACTAATGATGATAAGGCTAATTACTAGGACTAGTAATAATAATTACTGAAACTAATATTTTGCCTACTGTGCTTGATCTTCCAATTATCAAGTATAACACTGATTAACTTTCGTGAGAAGGAATCCCATTAACATTATAATTCATTACCTTGTTAATTGTTAAAATCCCACTCAGAATTGTTGATACTGATTTTTTTAAAAAAGGAAGGAATCGTGATTTAATGTTTGACTTTGTCACAGTAAAAGAACGGCTTTGGTTTAAATGTGAGGTGAAAGGCTTGGTGGAAATTTTCATCAGCTGGATTAGAAATGACATGTGGCTGCGTTGGAGATCCCATGGAAGTGCTAAGTGTGTGTGAGAGAGGGAGAGAGGACAGAAAGCACACAGTCCACAGAGATGGGAAAGAATCTCAAGGTCAGTCACACTGTAGGCTTCAGTGAAGTCAAACAGGGCACATGCTCAAGTCTCATCTAACAGGTTGTCATCACTGAAATGAATCCTTCGTTGTTTTTCAGGCAGGGAGCCACTTCATGGGGCACGGCAGTCACGCCAGCATCCAGTGCTTTCCTGCCTAGACTCCCTGCGGAAAAAAAACTAGTATTTGTAAGTTTGAGAGCCAGAGGAGAACATCTAACCAGCCAAAACTGTCCTGAAATCAACATTAGAAAAAATATACTATATATATAATATATAGGATCAGGCAGATTACAAAACAGAAACATTATAACCAAAACTCAAAGCTGCCACCATTTTCCCACTGGTTCAACTTCTGGTTGATCTGAAGGCGTACATGTGTTTTTGTTGCTATCTTGTTTAACAGCAGCAGATCCATAAAATATCTGCAGACTTTTTTCACTAACACTCAGAGGACGCCATGAGCTGAAATGCATAGGAGGGAAAAGAAAAAAAGAGTGATCAAGCACTAAATTCTGAAAAAGATGGCTTTGAGGAGATTTTGTCTGAAGCTGAGTAAAATATGATAAGTGGCTCTATTTCCACACATTCCTTGCTGAATACCACTGTCGCAGTTCCCGTGGCTCTTTTGGCATCTAGTGCAGCAACTTGTCAGGCCAGCAGAAATTTCCACTCACATGAATGTGATTAAAGCATCAAGGTTTGTGGTGATGCCAGGAACCCACTAAAATTTCCTGCCTCTGTAATTCTATGGTAACTTTCTGAATTTGTGTTTCTTGGGCTGTCTGTCCTGTTCTCCTCTCCTCCAGCATGTTACTGGTGTTTAGACATTAAATAAAGCTGAGAGAAGGAGGACAAAACAAAACCGACAGCATCCTTAAGATTTTCACCCACGCAACAGCTCTGTGTTTTGGCTGGCCGACCACTGACACCAACCAGTTCAGATGACTTGAAAAGAATCAAATATCATGTGAGGGAACAAGGGCATCGCTCAGAGGCTCGTGCAGAGTATGTTTGTACTAAACTGTGCCCTGTGGTCAGGACAGAGCAGACTGACTGGGAGGCAGTGGAGCCATCAGCTCACACTGGCTTTCAATGTCAGTGATGTCATGATAGCTGCAAACCATAATAACCAAACAGCCAGTCAGTTGTTTATTGCATTCGGGCGCAACAGAATTTTTAGTGTCACCGTCAAAGTAAACCCCTGTGATCATAAAGAAAGAAGATACATTCAGAGTAAATGATGGGTTGTCTGGTATTTTCCAGTAAATAATGACCAGAGATTTGGCTCCACACCTTTCGACATGACATGTAAACCCTGTGGCATGAAGCTGTCTGGCACTTTGTCAAGATGATCATGAACAGGATATTGCTCTAACTTAATGAGGCTTTTAAAGCAATGCTGGAACAAAACAGGAGACTATCATTCATCTTCATATTAAAAATGGATGTAAGGTAGCCTGGCTTGTAAAATGAATGTCCCCCATAAGACAATAGCTCTCATTTTGCCACTGGCTTAAGTGCATGTTCATTCAGGCATGATGAAATAACGGCAGATAGGAGAGAGTTTGGCAAATTCAAGCCCAGTAGTCTTCATGGATTTGGCACAAGAGGCCTCACGGCAAGGGAGACCTTTGAAGAATTGGGTAAGTGGGCCACCATTCCACAGGCAAGTCAATATGAGTTAATGCAAACAGTAAACGATAATGCATAAGGTCTGACAAGTACAAGCGGGTTCTGCACTGACTCACACTTATGCAAGACATTGAATAAAATGAGTGATAAATTTTAGAAAAGGGCCAAAAATAATCACTATACTCAGATGATCTTAATTATGTCCCAACCCTGGATCTCAACCTGTGTTAATTGTATGATTTATGTGTTGAGATCTGTTAGTGTTTTTCTAAAACAAAATTTAATTCACAAGACTCTGTAACACAATAAGATTTTTTTGTGTAACAATCAATAATATGCTTAGTCTCACAGCACACCTGTACTGTGAGTTTATGTACCAGTTCAGACCAGTCTGCCCTCAAACCTATATATGGAGATTCAGGTTGGCTCATCTAGTATACTGTACTGTACAGTTTTAGAAACTGAGAAACAGAGACTACAAACGTTTCCCTTCATTATTCACAGGAGCACGGAGCAGAAGTAGAACAGTCACAGCAGCAGTGAATGTAATAAAAAAGTGTAATAAAATAAGAACTAAAAACTCAGGACAAACAGGACAGGAGGAGGAAGAAAATTCACCTCAGCTGCTTTGCATTGTGTCCCTGACCCTAACCCCAAAATACCGATTCAGTTCCCTACTAATCACAGATTTAGATTCTATCAACCGAATCATTTTGCTCCTTTAAATAACTTTAAGATATTTGTGCATTTCAAGTTGGCAATTTACTCTAACTGCTGTTACAAAGATTAGATGAAAGCAAACAAGTGAGTAGCTACTCTCACATGTTTAATAAGGAATACGAGGCATGAAGTCAGTGCTGCTAAAGAGCTGAACAGAACAGACCGGGCAGCTGCTTCCGCCTGGGATGGTTTGGCTGCCGACCAGCTGCTGCTGAAATAAGGTTAAAGAGCCTCCAAGGGTGTACTGTGTACTCTACTCTGAGGATTTCAGCTGCGTATCGCTTACTGTGAGGCAGGCTTTCTAACACACAGTGGCACAGAGGTTTCTATAATATTCAGAATGATTCATGATTAAAATATGATGTTTAAACACTCAACACGTTTCTCAGCTCTGTCACATAGGTTTTAGCAAAGGTCTGTGCTGGGAAAGCATCTACAGTCGATTTTCTGCAGAGGAAGCTGTTTCCATTAGCACAAATATGTCATCAAGGATTATGTTTTCAGAAACAGAGAAATATGCAGAATTTAATGTAGATCACAGGGAAAATGCTATTATAATACAATTCATTGATTATAATTCAGCCAATGAACACTCGAACCTCAGAGAATGACCTCTGTGCGGATGGTGAAAGGAGGACAGACAGAAGTGCTTTTATGACAGACATCCTTTTGGCAGGGCTGATCTACAGCACAAAATCTGGCTCGACCCCTGTTCTTGTCTGGCTTGGCAAGGACGACCAAAGTGAAAAGACAGACTGTTATCCTGGACTGACTCTGCTCTGCATCCTGCATAACAAAAAAAAAAAAAGGTCAAAATGTGGGAAAAGCCCACTGTTTAACCAGCTTGAGACAACTGAAGCCTTCAATGCTTCAGTGTAAGGACGAAGGTTTTTATGATTCTCATACCACGAGTCTTAAAATTGCTTCATAACACAGCACTTGCATGATTGAACTGCAAATATGAGAAAAGATATCACACAAAAATAATAATGTGCAATCGAAGAGTACTATCAACCTTTAACAGCAAAGGACATACAGTGTCTACAGTACCTCCGGTATTTCTGTCCATTGATTATGAACGAAACATGTGCAGAGCACATCAGATGGAAGCACAACCAATACCAGCCACAGCTCAAAGCCTATTTCCCTCTTCCTGACCTGAACAAAGGTCAGGATGAGCTGACCTGAACAAAGCACAACTTCACTAACAAGGTCTACTGATGACAGTTGCTAAGCTGAGTCAATAGTGACTATAATTGACAGCCACAAATGGAATACACTGAGATGCTTTTTAAAAGATGGATAACAAATAAGCCATAGACAAATACAAACGAAACATTGTTCATACTGTATATTAACTCATTTTAAAGAAAAAAGTTGAAATGAGTTTCTTCACCCCCCCCCCCCCCCCCGATTCTGAAATATAATTCTTTAAAGAATAAATTGTATATATATCAAATAAAGAAATTAGATAAATATCTTAAACACCTTTTACTGGCTCGAATGATTTAACTCTGAATGCATAAAAGACCAACCAGTCCAGGGTGTTTCCCCACCTCTCACCCATAGTCAGCTGGGATAGGTTCCAGCTCAAGCGGTATAGAAAATGGAAAGATGGCCACTGACATGGGGATTTGAAAATTCTGTGAACTTTCTATGGAGTTAGGATGTAGAAAGTCTGGAAGAAATGCAAAATATAAGTGTTAAAATGCTCACCTTCAACACAAAGCCAAGCATACCTGTAATAAAGATGTGAAAAGAAGACAATTTAACCTTCAAGATCAAAGGCCATGATGTTTTTTTTTTATTATTATCATTATTTTTAACAGCATTGCTCCTTTTTTTTCCTTTTATTTAATAATCTAGACGAAAGTAGGAGGGGTTAAATTATCACTGGAAGACAGACAGGGTAAAGATAAAAAAAATCCTCTGTGAAATAAAAACAAAAAATATATATATACATTATTACATTACATTACATGATAATAACAACCGCCTGAAAAAATAATTGTTAAAAAGGAACATACAAGCGGGGAAAAAAAAGGGGGAAAGTGCATTTAAGGCAACTGCTAGTTAGCTGAGTTTGCACAAAAATAGTCTGTCATTCCCCTTAGTACGTTAAAGTGAGTGGAGCGAGTCATAGTTACTCTCAGCTATGTAATAAGATGCCAGAGAGAGGCTACCCTAGACCTGTGAATGGAGCCAGAGGGGTGGTATGATGGCAGATACACTAGCTCAGGTTCATAGGGAACAAGCGCAGTCAACTTGTAAATATTGCAGGAACTGGGCAGACTTAGCTCGACAAGAGAGAAGTGGAGCAGGTGTAGTGTTGCGTTCACTTTCTCCTGTTTCATTTTGGGGAAGTGGATGCCTAAAATGGCCAGTAGTGTTTAGTAAAAGATAACTGTTAGTACCAAAGACATTTTGGTTAGTAAAAAAGAAGGGTAGCGAGAGAGGGTCTGTGATATTTTTGAGACAGAAATATGCATGACGTTATAATTTTTTTTTTTTTGTTTCTGTATTTTCAGTCATATGAAATTCAACTGATGAATTTAGTGTTTGTCCATAATTTTTTTGTGGACCAGAATGCTCTGATGAGATAAATGTCAGACTTGAATTTAAACCAACCAATCATCCAACCAGAGTTGATAAAGACGTTTTGCATGAAATTCTGGAAATATTTACAAATTTGTTTCATGTAACTTTAAAGGGCAAACTGAAAGTCGCTCAGGTGAAAGCAGCACCTTCTGCTGGTCGACCAGAGCAACACATTTTAAAAAACAATAATGAATCCAGTTTATGTTAATAAAGGGAGGAGAGAGGAATGGAGAAGCAAATATTCCATTATTCCACATTCATATTCCAACGATTTTTCAGTTATAATTTTCAAGGAAATAAAACTGATCTTTGCAGCCATCACCACAATAAAACAGAGCAATTTATACCTTTTTCAAGTCATTTATAAACTGCCAAGTACACTTCTGGTCAAAAGTTTTAGAACAGCACCATTTTTTGAGTTTTTATTGAAATTTAAACAGTTCAAGTCCAGAGAAAAACCTTAAACAGTGCAAAGGTAAGTAGTAAACTGCCCACGGTTAAAAAAAAATAAAGACAAATGAAAGTTCTCCTGCAGCAATAAAAGTATATGAAGCCTTGAAAGTTAATGCAGACAGTTCCTACAAGTGCTCCAACTTTTGTCAATGCCTTTGAAATTACTACACCCTCTGATGCATTATTAGAACAATACTTTTCTGTAGGAAGTAGTCCTGTATACTGCTATTAGAATGGTGAGAAAATGGCAAGTCACAAAGGAGGACAGACTGGTTGGTCAGGGTTTCACCCTACGGCAAGAAAATGACTCAAAACATTTGTAGAAATGATGGAAGACCAGCACAGTCTCCAGACTTTACCATCAACGTTTCATTTCCATTGTAGAAAAAACGCCACAAGTGTGTTCAGCTGCTGAATGAGAAAATTGTTTAGATTGCATTTAGGATATAAGATGCCATAATTCCTTTTTAAAAAATCTTTATTGTATATTTGTTCTATGATTTAATTTCAGAGTACACTGCGACATTACACTATGTAAATTTCAGTAAAAACCGGAAAAATGGAGGTGTCCCATGACGTTTGACCAGTAGTGTCTGTCAACTGTTCAAGCTGCTTCAGAGAGAAAAAGAAACTATTCACAGAAATAAAAGGGGAGACTACATTAAATAATTCGGACTCATGTACATATCAACAAATGTATATATTACATTACAGAATAGGGATGTTTTCTCAGTGGAAATCTTGGGACACAGTATCTGAGTGGTGGGAGCTGTAAAAAAGAACGGAGAAAAAAAAAGATAACCAGAGAGTAAAGCTCTTACAGTCTGCTGGCTTTTGAGAAAAATTAAGATGTGATTTGACAATCCGTACGTTTTTCTGTGGAGATCCAGGCTGAGCGGAGCTGGATCAGAGAGCGCCATTTCCCCCAGTAATCTTTCCTTTCTCTTTCTATCTCTCTTCACTCAAGTCTGTTACGTGTGTCAGGAGAAGACGTGTCACCCTGAGTGTCCCGTATCCCCCCTTTAGTGTCTGTACACACCAGTCTCTGCAGTGAGGTCCAGGTATAAACTCCATTGAGTCCAGGCAGTCTGTGTAAGCACCATTCTGGGAACAGTGAGGGCAGGCCAGTCAGTCCCGAGCACTCCTTATTATAATCTGACCTGAGACCAGCACTGTTCATACGGCCTCTGCACTCAAGGGCCCTGAGTTGGCTCGCTTCTATTCACCGAGATGTTGCACTCGTAAAGAACGTCTTTTCACGTTTGGAAAGTAAAGGAATGAAGAGAAAAAAAAAAACAGATGCTGTGGTCTGGTGGTTTGTTTGCCTCGTTGTCTATGAGTTTTTCGGACTGTTTATACTCCCACTGTGGCTAAATGGTGGTGAATGACATATTATTACCCTGCATGGCAGAGAGAACATTTCCCAGGCTTTGGTTTGGATTTGTCAAAGCACATGTGTGTATGTGTGTGTTTGCATCTGCATGCTTCTGTATATGCATGCGTGTCCTTAAACTGTATGTATGTGTGTGTGTGTGTGTGTGTGTGTATGTGTGTGTGTGTGTGTGTGTGTCTTCATCCATTGCAAGTCTTTCTAATTGTGTGTCATTCTTGCAGACTGTTACAGTACTCCCAGCTGTTTGGAGATTATGGTTTATGTCCAACACCGCTTTAAAAAAATATTATCCCGGGCAGCATCCTGAGAACCCCGTCCCCATTAAAAAACGAATAAAATAAAATCTGAAGTGTGAACATCCATGGCCAACACACGACACATCCACCTTATACTGACAGCAGTCACTGATGTTATGACACTAGCAGCCACTGCTACACACACTGTTCCATGCTTGTCCAGAAAATAAATAACACTGTAGTCACAAACAAGATCTCCAAGCTGACACACCACCTGAGAGACAGAGAGGGAAACAGAGAGAGAGGAGTCACAAAGAATTACAACAAGTCCAAAGTACCATGTATCAAAGCAAATTTAACCTAACCTGCATATTTTATAATATTGAGCAATTTCAGTAAAACTGTACAGTCAGCAATTATATTAAATTATAATTGTTAAATTATAATTGTTATTATATTAAAATAACAGATAATTGATAATTCTTTGATACTGTTTTTTTGCTTGGGTGTGACCCTGAGTGGTCCTTATTTCCCACCAGAGAACTATCACTGGACTCTGCACTTCCCCTCTTGTCTAATGAGCATTTTATCACCTTTCAGCTCGTTGTTTTGGTTCACTCTCAATGCTGTCATCAACCCTGTTTCCAGCAGTTTTGAGTGAATAATCTCTGATAAACAGTGTGTGCTACCTGCCCAGCACCACGCAGCAAATATATGGTGAACACAGTGAAGCATTTAGCTGCTAAAGCACCAGATATTTTTTGTCAAGCAGACACCAAAAGAGAGCTAAAAGGGGAGTGAATAATGGACGTACATTCTCCTGATGGCTACAAACATGACTCCAAATAAATGCTAATGCTGCTCTTTGTCTGTAGGATGTGTAAATAAGAAATTATTTGCTAACGTGTTAGCCATACCAACTTTGTTAGGTGATAATATGTCAGTGTTGTTTTTACAGCTTGCCCCCAAGTGGCTGAAAAAACTATAAATGCAGGATGAAAGGTAATTTCTGTGATATTGTGTCAGGTTGCAACAGAGCATCCTATATGAGCATTTACAAACCTGGAAAACTTTCTGTAACTAAAAAAAAGACATGGGTTAAAGGAAACATGGTTGGAAACCTCAGAGATGACAAAAAACAAATACACAAGTGGGAGAATGGTGATGTTGATTGCACCGTTTGCTTTCTGAGATGTCTGCTAATATAGAACAAAAAAAAAAACGAACATTACAGAAATGCATAAGATGTAGAGAGTGCAAAGAGAAAGAAGGAATGGAAGTTGAGTTAGAAGAAGAAGAAGAAGAAGCTAAGTCAAGGTGAAGCAAGTACATGTGTAGTAGGGAGTAAGTAGACCAGGGTCAAATCATGTTTGCTTCTGGAAAGCACTGAGCCACCTAGTGGTCACATTGTAAGGGGAAAAAGAGCATACGTTACCATTGTACAGTTTGTTGTGGGTTTGTAGCTTTCATTTTGAAACAACTCCAGATTTAATGTCAATGTGAGGATTAAGTACATATAAGATAGGTACTCTCACACAAAATCTACAATTTAAACTCTGCTCTCACTGGCTGATTTTCAGTCTATTGTGTGCGGCATCTTCATTTCTATTAGATTTTATTTATTAGATAATTCAAAATGATGTCTTAAAAAATACAAAAGTCCCTGCTGTTATTCTAAAGGTCAGAAGTCTGTATCAGTCTTAACAATGCTGAGCGCTTGTCAAGGCCAATTCAGGTCGAGTAGCTTGAGTATTCCCAGTTTTTTACTTTGGCAGCTGCACAAAGCCAAAACACTTTCACACACAACTTTCTACTCAAAGCCCGCAGGACTCACCTCTGCTACAGGACACGCCAAAGACTTCAAGGCCAAAGGATAAAGGCAAGAGAAAAGAACAAGAATAGAAACAAAAACTGTAGAAAGAAAGAAGGAGGGAGATGAAGGGAGAAAGTGAGAGAGTTAGAGGAACACTCAGGAATATGTTAGCAGAGACAGAGATTCTGGAACTGTATCCGTTCTGAATAATACTTAAATAATCTAATGTGGCTTCATGGCGTTTGTACTGTGTCTATTGTTTTCCTAATTCCTGTTTATTCTAAACATTCAAAATTCAATTAATATTGATTCCACAGGCTTTAGGGTGAGAAAAACTCTTTAACTGTGACTGCCTCTAAGCAAAGATCTTTAAAATAATGAACTAATGTAGCATTTCAATATGAACGTTGTTTTTTTTTTCTTTTTTACAGAAAGACATCGAACAGCCTACCTTTTCCTCCAAATCTTTAATCTGCCTCCTCTGGATTTCTGTCTTGTCTTCAAGGTCACGAATTCTCTGCAAATATTCAGAGAGAAAAAAACGGTGAGGAATGTGTTTTGTTGCAGAGAAAAGCTCGATTACCACACGCACATCTATCACTGGTGCTGACATAGACGGACCTGGTGCGCCTGGTGCAGCAGCTCCATCCTCTCCTGGAGGATCTGGCAGTCGTACTCTCGACTCTTCCTCAGCATCTGCCTCCTCAGCTTCTCAACCGCCGACCGCAGCTCATCCCTCTGAAGCTCATCCAGAGGCTCACCGTATTTTATCACCTGGAGGTAGGAGACAGGCATCAGACAGAGTAGATACCATGATGGATTAAAAAAAAAAGAAACTTCTTAAACGATGGTATTATCGCTGTTCTTAAGTTCTTACATAAATTATACACTTAGCTTAGCTTCAGTAGATTTCCTTCTAAGATTAATCTAAGATTTTCTAGAAGCCTCTTTTTTTTTTTTTTTTTTAAATCTGTGCTCATAATTTCAAAATCTCCATAGTCAGAACATTCATTTGCAGGAAACCATGTAAATGGGTCATGTGAGGTTACATGTAGATAGTGCAGATGTTCCAAATTACTGAGATTTGCATGATCAAAACAGTGCATGTCAAAAGCAAATTCATCATTTTTGAGAAGAGATTTTCATGACGTTGTCTAAATGGAGGTCTTGATTTTATTACCTCACTTCTCTAGTAATTCAGATTACATAAATTTAACTGTCCTGGTGTTTTGCAAAAGGTTGGCACACAAACATAAATAAACAGAATCTTTTGTGAAATTTTGTTATTGTAACAATTAGGCTGTAATATGTATGAAATGAAAGAACCTTGTCCTGCTGCAGGGCGTTGTATAATGTTGCTTCCAATTCCTGGATTTGCTGTTGAGAGGAAAAGAAAGGGGCTGTTATAAATTACTCTACTACACATGTAAGGTTATTGCATTTACTTATCTTCCTTCTTGGGAAGTTTAAGCCTAACCCTACAGTAACTAACCCCAACTCTTAATCTTCACATGAAAACAGTCCATGATCAGCCATGTGGACTGAATACTGGTCCCCATATGGGACAAGATGTTGTGTCTCCACAGCGTGACTACGCGACATAGTCTTTTTGGCACCACAATGTGATGTATACATGGCACACAAATACACAGAAATGCACACATACCATGTAGGCCTGGTCCAGGGCCTGTTTTCTGTAGTCCAGCTCCTCCTCTAAATATCCTTTCTGTTTACAGAACATTTCCTGTACAGAATAAACAGGTCAGGGATGCAAACTTTTTTTGTCAAAGCAGTTTTTTTAAGCCAGAAATTTACTGAGATGACAGAATTAGTAAATGAGCTATTTTCCTGTCGAGGATTTTTGTGACTCACCATCTCTATTTCCAGGTCAACCATCTTCTGGTGCAGTGCTGCCTCTGTCCCCTCAATCTGCTGAATCCACTAGAGGGCGACAAACAGCAAAACACGAGTCAGTGCAGAACCAGCTACTCTCTGTGTCTATTTTATTTTATTCCAATCTGATTTGTTATTTGAAACATACCTTTTCTGCAAGTGACAAAACAGTGCTAGCCTGGATAATTGCCACCTGCTCTTCATTTCTTAAGTTCTATACAAAAGGAAAAAAAAACTTTAATTATTAATGTGCCTGTTTTAGCATTGTAGAGTGATGTATTAACTTCATAAGAATTACCCCATTGTCTCCCAGGATATCTAGAAGTTTAATGAGATCTGGAATGCACACGTCCTGTGAGGAAAACAGATTAAAAATCAGAGGCATAAAAACAAGATGTCATTTACGTTTAGTTTTTATTTTTATTCAACGCATTTTGTTCCACTACTACCTGTAACAGCAGGATCCCTGGCCATAAAAGATCTAGAAACATGCTCCACTTTGTGATTAATTACTATGATAAAGCATAAAAGTTTCTTTTCACTGCATACCTTCACCCCTTCCTTCATACAATAGATCTGTAGCGCACTGACTCCTTCAGAAAAGGGATGCATCCTCAGGTGGTTGAATGGAGGTGATCTCCTCTCACGCTCCTTAAACAACAGAAATGCAAATTTCATATATATATAAAGGACATGCTAACTTACTTCAACTCTCATCACAACTCTGTATCAGACCTGGATGAAACAGTATTTTCACTTTTACTGGCTTGTTTTAGACTGTCTGTTACGCATTTCACTTTTTTTAAAATAATAAAATCACTGATTACATTCAGACCCAAAGAAGAGGGTGGGTGACATTCTTATAGGTTACAAAAATAACTTCATGCCAGGTTTAGAGGAGCTCATATTCTCTGTTTTTTAACTTAACTCCACTGTTCAATTTTCTGGGTGATGGTGTTTGAGTTTCAGTAGGTGGTGCTCTTTGCTTTGCTCAGCCAGGAGAATGCAATCTACACATATCCCAGACAAACCGCTACTACGGCTGCTGCCATCTGAAGAGGCATCAGACAAACACCTGATAGTCATGGTAAAAGTTTTTAATTAAAATTAAGGTTTTAATTAAAATCAATGTGATTTTGTATTGGTTAATTTCAACCCTGTACAGCACATTTGAGCGATCTCTTCTTCTCTGAGTTCACTAGGTGGCAAATTAGGCCTTCGCTATGTTTGTGTTAGTGTCTGCGCTACAGCGTGGCCACAACACAAAGACCACTGTCAGCTACTAAATCAGCCTGACTGACAGACCAGTGGGCTGCCTGTCTTTATCACTGAGAGACTAACTTGACAGGCAAACTCAACATAGGAGAAAATGGTACTTAATTAGACGTCAGGCATGTAAAACACTTCAGTGCTTTATATGCCAAATCAAGCTGTGCATGCATGGATCAGCACACTGAGCCATTGCATCGCATGGAACATTTCACCTGTTAAGCACTGACTTTGATCTTTACCCTTTGAAAATGTAAGTCTCCCGGCCTTCATTTGAAGTTGTAGTGGATTTGTACAGATGTAAAAGAAGAGCTACAGACACACACAACATCGTGTTTACTGCAACTTTAGAAGTGGCTCAGTGTTTGTACTTTGACAAAAATATTAAATCTCTGAGACACTAACCTCTTGTAAGCCAGGCTATGAGATGACTGTAGCTGGAAAATGCTTCAGACAAACCCCCACCAAAGGCTTTTTCTCCCCCATAACGAGTGGCCAGACTGGCCAAGATCTGATTTGTTATGTAGTATTCAGTTTTGGTTTAATTCACTTTAGATGAGATTTTGTTCTTACATAACAGATGAAGACACTACCGTGAAAAAATGTTGAGACTGAATAATAAACGAATAAAATGCTTAGGTGAGATTTATCTTTAATCAAGTCTATTCTGGAAAGATTTTTGGAAAGACTGAAATGGGTTTTAGAACTTGATATGGTGTCTATAAAATAATCTCAGGAAGTCCTCTAAGGAGAGTAAAATGTACAGCACCAATAAAATCATTTGAGCTCACACTGTTGGATCTATAACCCAGCCAGTAAAATGTTTTTGGACATGACAAAGTTATGGGTTTGCATCACAAGATTTAATTTATTAGACTCATTAGGCTTTTTGAGGGCGTTTTGGGCATACCATGGCATCTTTGGGACATTCTGGACCTCAAAGGAACTTGTATCATGTCTTGGCAGGAAACTCTGTGACTCACCTCCAGCTCCAGTATCCTAAACTCTAACAGTTCATTCTGGTCTTTGGAGTCCTGTAGCTCCTGCTGCAGGCGACTGCACTCTGACTCCATCTTTTCCACCTAGACACCATAAAGAATCCACATGAATAAGTAGACGGGCTGAGGAATGCTGTCCACACATTTACATAGCAGCTGCAGTAGGACTTGGAAGCTGGGAGTAATTATAACTGTCAGAAACTTCCTCAATTAAACAATGCTAATTATTAAATGAACCATCTAAATGATCATGGAATTATTAAGGTTTTCTAAAGAATACCAGTCATGTGCAAAGAAGAAAGTAACTTATCATGAGACAAATGACTATTACATGCACCTCTGACATATCGGATTCGTCGCATTATGCTTTTTTAATGGTGCAATCTACACAGTCAGAAACATTTTGAGTCTGACCTTCTCTAATAGCTCCTGGTTCCTTCGTAAGAAGAGCTGCTTCTCCTCCACCCATTTGGAGTCCTGGTGGAGGGCAGAGACAGTTGACGCTTTAAATCAAAGCTATTCAATAAAGTAAAAATATAGTTTAAAACATTTTGTGTTTTAAACATTGTTTCCCCCCCAAGATGTTTACCCCCAACGTCTTTGGTAGTCTTGATCTTTTATCTGTAAATTCAGTCCATTTTGTTGTATATTTTACCCTCAGTGAGGTAAAAATAAAGCTTTTCGAAATTAAATACAGCATGTACCGCGTACATGCAAGTTCCTTCATTCTTGCATGTGCTTGTGTGTGTGTCCTACCTGTCCCTTCAGTGTCAGTTCTTTCTCCAAGTCCTCTATTTTGGCTTTATACCTGAGAACATCTGCTTGGAGCTGCTCGTGAGCCTGAAACATGAATAAAACAGACTTCCATTAGCTACTAGAACACAGTCTAGACCTGCTCTATATAAAAAGTGTGTTATATTTGACGTTATATATAAAAACTGACTTCACTTGACTTTTATAGTTTTATTTTACCATGTTTTTGTTGCTATATGATCCGTTCTTAAGCTCATGCTTGTAGTGTTGTTATAAATGATAACATCTGTTGAACATCAAAATTAAAATGATCTTCCCACTGTGTCCTGTTTGTACCTTGGCTTCCATCTCAGCATCCAGTATGCCTCCTTTCTGCTCCTGCAGCAGGGCATAGGCTCTCTGTAAGGCCTGGTACTCCCTGGTCAGCTGACGGAAACGCAGCTCTGACTCCTCACTGGCTAGACCCTTGTTTGATACACACAGTTTCAGAGGTTACGTGGGCTAATTTAGCTACGCTGAAAGTCAAGGAATTAAAACAGAGTTCACTAAAACTAAGAATACTGATGTGACTGTAAATGTAGTCACTGTAATACTCCAAAAGAGGGAAAAAACACTGCACTTTCTTGTTGACATGAAAGATACAAGGCAAACTCTCACCTCATCCAGGTCTTCATCAGGAGTCGCAGGAGTTCTGTCCATCCGGAATGACGCCACTGAGGACGTCTCCGAATCCACAGACTCTTCATCATACCCGAAGAAGGTGTCTACTACGATGGGCCTCTGCAGAGAGGAAAATTCAAAGACTTCCAGGTCAACATGCCTAGATTACATTACCTCAGTAAAAAGTAATGGCTGTGTCCTCAGTTTTAGGAGCCCCAAAAGCTTTCCCATCTGTCTTTTACATTGTTGTACCTAGTAAAATACACCTCTGTGGCAGTATCTTTACCTCTGGCAACAGATGTGATTGCTGGTTTTTGTTTTCTGTGTCATTGCAGGAGGGTTTTTCTACTCACTGACTTGCCAAACTACACAAAAGGCCTTTTGCCTAGAAATGATATCAACATTAGACAAAGTTTTATATAGAGCTGTGTTACCGTGGTAAGCTTCTTTGAATGTCTAGAGATCACTTGGCTCCTCAAGCTTACAAAAGAGTGTATTTTGAAAGGGTATACTGCCCCAGAATGAGATAATTTCATAAGCTATGTGAACTTTAAGATAAATACCCACTAACAAATTCAATTCATTCTACCTTTATTGGCCTCGAACTTCTTTTATGCCTTTTCTTTCTTAGCAGTTTTTCACGATCCTGGGAAAAAAAAAAACAGACAAATGGAAAGAAAATAGATGACAGATTATAAGATTAACATTTTTTCCTTTCTTCACTTTTCAAATTAAATAAAAGAAAAAAGAAATCAACGACAAAACAACACTGTCACAAACAATTTAGCTTAACAATAAACTCTTTACACAATTCACTGGGGACTGGACATTGACATTGATGAGAGCTAAGTCAAGTTCTCTTTTTCATCATGATAGCAGTTTGTTTGCAAATATCCTTACAGAGGTTGAAGATGGGCTAACAGCTTAAATACATCATATGATTAAACGCATTAGGCACAGATGCTGCCTTGTGGTCACTACAGACAGTGTTTGCTAATTCACTTCATTTTATTTGAAAAGTGTGACATGCAGTGTGATGCTTCATCCTCCACCCTTCATCGTCGTTGATCATTTTCATTTCTTTTCAGTGAACAAGAGTTTGTTCTGTGGCTGCTCTGAGCATTTCAAACTGCCATTTTGTACATCAGTAGTTTTGTGGTCATCACGTGGTTGTTAAGCCTCAGCTGTGGGTTTTGCAGTCTGATCACTGAGGTTATTACATTATTGTATTTAATAAGCTACACATAGTGCCTGGGTACAAGTATGTTAAGCTGATGCGGCAATAGTGGTGGTAATTTATACTTCAAGCTGTCTTTAAAAGATAATGGGTGACAAATGCTTCTGCAAATTTCAGAAAACGTCAAAAGAAAAAAAAATTCTAAATTAAACCCTGGCACATTGAAAAAAGAAAAGAAAAAGAAAAATAAAAATAAAAGAAAAAGACATACTCTCGTCAGTTCGTCAATCATGCTTTGTTGCTCCAGGACTTGAAGCTTGAGAAAAGCTATTTCCTGGTCATCGTGGGCTTGGTCCAGGTCATTGAGAGACTTGAGCTTCTTCAGTGGAGGATGTGAGCTGATCTTCTCCTTCTGTAGACACACAGAGAAAGACAGAAGACCTCTCAGATCATCCATCAATCATTTGCCCAAAATGTGTATATGATGCTCATGTGACTTTGTGCCGACCATCTCAAGGTTCTCCTTGACCAGGCTCTTGAGCTTCTCCTCCAGCTTCTGGATAGTCTGGGTCAAATCATCATTCCTCTTATTCAGCAGCTTGTTCTTATCCAGCAGGGGCTTGCACTGCTTTTCTGATTCTCGAACTCGCTTCAGCTGGAGGGCAGAGAGGGACACAAGGACATATTAAGTGGTGGCTGACAAGCAAAAGAAATAACTGGAAACAGAAGCTGGGAGATGTGATGGAAAGACAGAAAGATTAAAGGTGTGGAGATCCTTCATTTTTAAATGAATGACTTTTATTTTAATGACCTAATTACCTCAGGGAAGCTCAAAATCTCCCCTTACACATACCAGTTCATTCCTCTCATCGACCAGTAGCGAGTTGCGGTCCTCCAGTTTGCGTATAGTTGAGTTGAGTTCAGCAATGCGCCTCTGGTTTCTCCTCAGGTCCTGAAATAAACAAAATAAACAATAATGTGTCATTTGACTGACCCAATTACTAGCCAGGTGAAAAGAAAAAAACTTAAGCGGAACACAGTTCAGTATTACTAGGAAGTAGGAACTAGCATGTTGCAGGAGCCTGATGTCAACAATCAAAATAAATTCAATTAAATGAGAGGGCAATGGAATTACTTTAATAACCTTTTCATTTTAGTGCACCAGTCTCTCATGGACATTAATTGAATAAAAATTAAATCTAAATCTCATGAGTTGTCATGTTAAAAGTGAGTAAACTCATGAGTTGACACATTTTATCGTGACAATATGTTTCCCTTTTTTGGGGGGGTTAGTTTGAGCTAATCATGGGATTTTGAATCTCTCGTGTTCTGGGTAAGTTTTGAGCTGGATTTGTGATAATTGCCTGTAAAAAAGTGTCCTCTTGTTCTCAAAACCCAGTTAAGAAATATAGGCACTTCAGCTACAAAGTGTCATTTAAGAGCTAAAGCAAAGAAAGAAAAAAAAGAAAAACAAAAAAAAAGGGTGTTTAAGAGGTTGGGAAAGAGGAAACGATTCTGAGGTTCTCTCAAATCAATAGACTGGCATTAATTTTTTAAAAGATAAGTGAAGCTGGAACAGTAGCTCTTCCTCTCTCCTTACTGGGCTGCCACAGTGCTCTGCTCCATCTCCAGCTCTGCCTGGGATCTCTCTTTTCGGGCTTCCCAGGCCGCATTCAGCCTCCTTGACAAGGAACAGTTGTTCATCCAGCGCGTCCTTCTGAAGCTGAAGCTTCTGTAAGAATCCCGTCGTTGACTCCAGCTCCTTCTCCAGAGCGAAGATGGTGCGGTCTTTAGATTTGATTTCATCCACCTATAGTGAAGGAGAAACAGTTGTGTAGTTAAGAAAATGCTGTAAGGATATCTCTTTTTTATTTTTTCTTAAGGGTGGCGTTTTTAATTCTGATGTCATTCTACTGTCGCTAACTTATCATTTACTTTATTACGTTAATTCGATTTCAGAATGTTGGAAATGAAACACCTTTAGGATTTTTTTTCACTGTTGGTGAGGCAAATTAGCAACTGAAATATTATTTTTATGGACTGAAAGATGAGTTAATTCATTTAAAAAAAGTTTATTGTAGCCCTAATTTCCACACAGCTCTATGTAGTGCTTTCCAAGAGTACTGGAAAGCACTACATAAAAAAAGTCACTACTGTAATTCAGCAATTCATGCTGAAACTAAAACAAAGTTTGCCTGTAGCTCTGCAGGAAACAGTTATACAGTTCACATACAACAGAAATGTAGCTAATGGAACATGATTTTTTTAAAGTATTTAAGTGTTAAGTATTTAGCATTATAGTATCTTTCATTATAGTATCCAATACCAGTCTGCGGATGTCCCTCTCACAGTCCCACTTAATCTTGGAGATCTGCTCCTGGTGCTGCTGGTGCTCCACCCGCAGGTCGCCAGCCTTCATCTTGTCGGCCTGGATCATGTTGCTGAGAGCCTCGTCGGTCTGCTTCTTAGTAGCCTTCAGCTCCGCTATCTCCTGCAGAAGCTTCACTCTCTCCTGGTCAAAGAAGCGACGTGCCTCCTCCTTGGCTTCCAGGGTGAGTGCTGTGCGCACCTGAACAAGAGGATAGGTGTTGATATTTGTTTCCCAACTGCATTTTTCCCTCTTTCACTCCCATATCTAAACCTCACCTTCTCTCCACTGCCATCGCGCATGGCGCTCAGTGCTGCTTTGAGCCTCTGGTTCTCCTGGTCTTTGATTTTGGCATGGCGGGCCAGCTCCTGCTCATGCTGCCGGGTCAGGTTTTCCCTGAGAGCCTGGAGCTCCTTTTGTTTCTCCTCGTGCCACTTGGCCCGCTGCTCCGTTAACATGGCAGTGTGACGGTGCTGCTCCTGTTCTCGCACCCTCTTCACCTCCTGCACCTTGTCGCGCTCCAGCTTGCTCACCTTTGACAGGAAGAGGAGACATGAATTAGGTTATGCTACGTATCTGATGCTACAGTACTCCACATACAGTACACTTGTTTTTGGACATTTAATTCTGTGGTTTAACTTCATTTTTATCTTCTTTGATTCAACTGTGCAGCTCTTCAGATTGTTCTCAAAAATAAATCTGGTACATTATAAGTACATTATAACTCTTGCATAAATTAAAGCTCAAACTCATGATAATCTCAAATGTAGGAGAGATGAGTCAGTGTGAGCCAAAAAAAAACCTCCACTTGTTTAGTTTAGCACATGTAACGCAAAGCAAAGTAAGTAAAACATCCTGCACAGCGTGTGCTATCTGCACAATGTCAATAATTAACCCGACCGGCATACTTCAACAATGTATATTAACAAGTACATTACAAAGGCTAAAATGTCACTAAAATGTCCACATAAGAGAAATACATGTGTAGCGTGGCTGTGCATTAACTCATTTCGCAATATGTTATAGTTCACTGTATGGAAGCACATGCAGTTCATGCAGTGCTTTACCATTAACTAAACACAGGCCACACATACATGCAGAACATCCAAGATGTACTGGTCGTGTCTAAAGGTTGCTTTAAGGATCCTTTTAAGTTTTATATTTTTGGGGACCTTAATTTACTGACTTGCTAAAAAAAAAACTAAAAAAAAGAGTAAGCTGTGACTTCAGATTTTTTTGTAATTATTTAGGTTTATAGTTTATACTGACAGTGACCATTAATACTGTATTTTTAAATTTCTAGATCAGTTATGGAGAAAGTTATGCTGTGCGGTACCTTGCATTTTTCTTGGTGTAGCTCTATTTGAATGTCAGTCAGCTTGGACCTGAGATCTTCATTGGCTGCCTGCAGGGCAGAGATGAGCGCTTCAGGCTTCTCGCCCTTCGTACGCCCTTTCTTGGCCATTGCGTCAAATACTAGACAGGCTCTTCCAGTGCTGTCATTGAGACTTTACAGTAACTTTCCAAGGTGCTCCTAAGCTTTCCAGGTCCTCCTCTTCCTCATTCTCCTATTAGACAAAAGGGCTGGGGGAAGGGGGGGGGGGGGGGGGGGGGGCGGCAGAGAGGGACAAAGTGAGACTGTGGAGATGACATAATTGAGACTTTGTGCATGTGTGGATTTCACTTCAACACATTATGTGTGTGTTTGTGTGAGCATGAGTTGAAAAGGAGCAATAGCAAAAAATTACAGATGCAGGCTAGAGACAGGTTGACTGCTGGTTTTAATCCCCAGGTTATATGTAAACAAGTCTACAGTCACAGGATGCTCTAAGAATGTACTTATGCATAGTGGTGCTAAATACTAATGCCAGCATGCTAACATGCTCAAAATGATAATGATAACATGCCAGTGTTTAGGTATAATCTTCACAACGTTCACCATCTTCACTTTAGCATTTCATGCTAACAATTACTAATCAGCACTCAACAAAGGTACAAAGCACAGCTGAGGCTGACGGGTTTGACATTAGGTTTGAAGGTATTTAGTCATAAATTTTAAACAACTACATTCTCTACACAAACTACATTCATCCTGAGGGGAACATAAATATTTGTACGAAATTTCATAGTAATCCATACATTAGTTTCAGAGGCAGTTCACCAATCATTAGGACTCATCCACTGGACGATCTTGACGTTTGAACCAAATTTCATGGCTATTCAGCCAACATTTGTTGAGGCATTTCCGTCTCAACCAAAGTGGTCAACCAACTGACCAGCAGACAGCATCAAACAAACTGGGGAAGGAGTACACGAGTATACATGAGTACATGACATAATTCAATACGACATTTAGACTCAAATCTTCTTGGAAGAACAGTGAAAAAACATGAAGAACAAATATGTTTAAGATCGTGAGGGAATAACAGAATGATTGTTCCTGTTTGTATATGGTTGGATGGATGGATGGAGGAAGAAGTAATAAAAAGAAAAAAAGACCATGTCGGCACCAGTTATTTTCTAGATTTAATTCTGTATTATTTCATTCTCCATTTCTATGAATTTGTTGTTAGATGATGTCTTTGATCTTGAGAAAACAGATCACATGCGCATCATATAGTAACACCATTAATTTATACTTTATCAAAATTTTTTTGTCACAGCTGTCACGCTTCTCGAGTTTACACAAGAATGCAGGATGACTCCATGCTACCAGAGATTAAATCTAAAAGAACAAGTTCACCAATTCAAAACAATAAATGAAGTTTTATAAAAAAAACTGTAAAGCAACTAGAAAGAAATACACTCAACTGCAAGTTTATCAGGTGCACCTAACTCAATATGATGCAGTCTAATACAGTTCATAACAGTTGATATTGTTTTAGATAGGGCTGATTTAACTTTAGGGTCATTTGGAGGCTGTAGTTTCTGGTGCTATTGGACAATGTGGTGTTTTAAAGTACTGAGAGGTGCTTCTTATATTTAGTCTGCCCGCACTGATATCAGAACAAGTAAGAGAAGTTACTGATAGAATAACAAATTCATAATCACTGTACCTTATCGCTATTATTAATAATAGCAATAATGGGTTGATGTGTAATGCAAGCTCCTAGTGAAAAAGTGCTAAGAGTGAAAATCTCTGTCTCATTCACTCTACAGACGCTTCTGTCCTGCTGGGGAAGCTGGACTCTGACAAGCTGACTCCGACAGGGATGAAGCAAGACAATGGACGACAGGACAATGGTGATCAGAGAGACTCAATACTGTAAATTTATTAACAACAACAACAACAATAATAATAATAATAATAATAATAATAATAATAATAATAATAATAATAATAATAATAATAATAATAATAATAATTATTATTATTATTATTATTATTATTATTATTATTATTATTATTATTGTTTTGTTTGATTTGAGTGTTTTTCCTGTGCGGCCCTAAGTCATATGCTGGCTCCCTAAATCGGCACTCAGTCATCAAATCTTTGGGCGCCTCTGCTCTAATGGGAGCATCAAGCATCATGCTGATCCAATGTACCATGAGAAAGCTTGCCTAAACAGAATAAGTGGCCAATAATAATAATTTATAGGGAAGGCAGCGTGAAATATCTGAGGGAATTAGTGAAATGGTCCTGATAATAATGAATGGGTAACATACCAGAAGAGTGTTTTTTGGAACAGATGGTTGTCTGGGTATGCAGACTCAGTGGTAATCCTTCCTGCCCCACTATTTTCCTTTTCTTCATGTGCTGTGTGAGGTCAGCTGAAAGCCAACAACCTGCTGAGTGCAGCAGACAGACATGCTTCGGGCTTATACTCAAACAGGAGAGCTCAGACTTAATTCTCCTGTAAGGGAGCCCACATGACTTTGTGAACATTTTAGTTGTTTGAATCTCTGAGAGTACACTGCAACACTGCAATTCAGACATCATGGCATGGCTCAACAGGGCTATGTCCTCCATGCAATATAAGGCTTCGGTGCATTGCTCAGGGGCACTCTGCAGAGAAATGGATCTCTTACAAATGAATTATCAGTCATCCTCCAGTTGGAATATATTTTGCTATCACCATCCTGGATTAAACCAGAATTCAAGTGGTTACTGGTGGGCTAAACACTGTGACTGTTCTAATGATTAATTATGAAATGACAACTTTTTACTGACATTGGCATCAAAATTTGGTTTTGCCACTACCTACGTTATGGTACCAGTCAGCACATATTATCTGCATGAACTGTAATAGTTTGTATATTACTTACAGCTCCTTCCCTGATCTGTTCAAATATTTATCTAACACAACAAACACACACAAGAACTTAAAACTTGTTAAAGATTTACAGTTACATATCAGTCCTTTTTTTGGACATTATTAGGAAGGCTCTTCAAAAGGCCTGTGTAATTTACTAATTACAAAACAAACCTGAGACACAGTGTTCATTTGGTACATTACTATTTCCAATTAATAACTAATCTTCTTTTTTTTTTTTTTTTTGCTAAAGCAGCATTCAACAGCAGTCTACTGAACATGCAAAAATGTAAAATGTATCTTCCTGTGCACAGTAGTTGTAAATTACAGGAAAAATTATATATGGAGCAGTGCCGTAAAAAAAAAAAAATCCAATAAGTAGTTTCTCAGGAGGCAATGGACACCAGTTTTTTTCTAATCTTTAATATTTTTTTTCCCACAAATTCCTCTGGAATGAAGAACTGCTTCTAAACTATGTGTACTGTAGAAAAACTTAATGTTTCTGATAAACGGTATAGTTCTATCCAAGAAAGGGTTAGGGTTCTGAGAGAAGAAGTTATGAGACCCATAAAAAATCATTATGGTAATCAATTATGGCAATCACAAGTCATATCATTACATGTCATGCTACTTAAAACAATCACAGTAAGACTAAAAGTGTATATTGCACTTGCACACCACCCCTTTTGCACATTATGACACACATAAAACTGTGGTCTGGGACAGTCAGCTGATTAAATTCACAGAATGACTGTGCTGCATATCGAAATGACTTCTTGTACAACTGTTTACATTCAAATACATGAGACTCTAACACTGTGGAAAGATCACTGGTTTAGTACATTTGTTTGAAGAATCTACAGATGTGATATAGAGTAATGTGCTCAGTTTCAGATGTTTATTTGATTGTCTGTATAATATGTATGTCTTAGATTTCAATCTGAAAATGCTGTTATATTTAGAAAAAGATGTCAGAAGATGATATGAAAAGTACTGCACATGCTAATCTCCCACTACAGTATTTCCAAAGGTTGATAGGCTGATCTTTCATAATGTTTCTGAAGTATATTGATGGGTTTCCTTACTGTATACTTGAGACTATACAAAAGTGCACGTGCATGTAAACGTGCACACCATCGTGCATCACAATGATGACTCAGGAGGAGCTGGATGTTGTCCGTGATAATTTGAAGAGGAATGACATAACATCGCTTAAAAGATTTCGAGATGCAGATTAGAGTTGAAGCTGCCGTCATCATCACGTTTAGTCCACATGGGCTTTTAACTCTGCGGCGTTACGGGGGCCTTAAAAGTGCTGCTGCTCTTTTTAAGTATGACTTATGGAGGATCTCCAAGGAGACGCTGATGAAAACCACCAGATCAGTGGATGTACACAAAGTACTGTATATGTCAGCATATCATGTGGAAAAGATTGGCAAAGTAACAAGTTCCAAGATGATTTACAACATAAATGAGTTTCATAAACTTCTGTAATGTAAAAGGGTAACACAACACTCTGAGCCTATTATCAATTAGATAATCACTTTACTTGACCTAGTGTTTGCTTATGGGTGTCATTGCATAATGAGGTCCCAGTGGTCATTTTCCATTTTCTGCACAAAAACATAAAAGGGGCAATGACACACCTTGAATATTTTCTCAAATTTAAGCATAATACAGAGGCAAAGTCTGTATAGTTACATTTACACCATGAAATATACAGTATTTTGCTTGCAAGTAGTGTTTTTTTTGTGTCACCCATAAATGACAGCCATAGTTACAAAAAGGATGCTTTCCTTGGCTTAAACACCTCACCTCATCTCCTGCTAACCTTGCCTGGGTCTCTTGACCTACATTTTAAGGTCCCGCTTACATAATTGTTTCTGTCTGTGTAGGACTATCTGCTGTCTGTGCTATGTGCACATTTACCTAGCTGATGTAAGTACACAAAGTGTAAACAAATTCTGACCTCACATAAAATACACAAGGTGAGTAGGTTGGTTTTTGAGTGTCACTGTAGCAGCATCATAGCGTATCTTGTTTGAACCTTTGGAGGTTTAGAATATACTGAACTAAGTTCTATTTGCCGTTATCATATGGAATTTGTGCTCCAACACAGGACGTACTATCTTTGTTTGCTGTGAAGGGGACCATACGGCCCCTGAGGCTGAATCTTTTCTCTGAGCTCACAGTGACCCTTTAGTTAAACTCATGATCAAAGTCAGTGGAAAATGTATTTTGTACAATAAAAAGACCAAATCATTTAGGATTAGACTTGGCTCATAAATTAGTTGGACTTGCCCTTGTAAAAATCATCAGTGACACTTTGTCTGCATTAGACCACCTGACCCTTACGTCTTTTCCCAATGCTGCAGCAGATTTGCACTGCACAAAAGATAAGAAGAACTAATTTAGAAGTTAACAGAACCAACAGTAAGGAACTTAAAGACATCACATTGGGCTCTGGGAAATGCCAGGCACATTTCACATTTTATACATAAAAGATTAATTGATTAATTGAAAAAAATCAATCAGCATTAAAAATAATGAATAGTTGCAGAATTCGTATGGAGGAGAAAATTCAAACCAACTAATCACAACAGCCAAAAAAACTGTGCAATATGTACAAAATGTTTTTTTCCTAACATCCTTTTAACATCCTGCATACATTCACTGTACCAGTTTAAGTGGAAAAATCATGGCACTACTTTGTTTTGCACTGTAACACGTGTTCTTACATAACACACACTTAATGGTGGCGAGGAACCAGACCAAAAAATCTCATCCCAGCCAGGCTGTGGAACGCTTTGCTTCCTTTGCTTTGCTCAGCAGTCCCTTCTCCACCTGACAGACTGTACGGACTGGTTTAATATTTGAACACACACAGCTACAGCAGCAGATTTCTCTTGCATAAAGGGAAGGTTTACCCAATGACTGCCTCTTTAACATGCAATTTTTAGTTGATGATGGGGCAAAAACTGAGCTTTGTCAACCTAGCCTACACATTTCTCTTGTGACCAGGTCTGGAACCGTGATTCCCAGCTCTGGGCTGAAATCACAGACCTGCTGGTTCTCTCTCACAAAGGATAGTTATTGCAGCTACTGTACCAGTCTTTGCATAATATACCTGAGATGCTGTAGGACCACACTTCAGTTTAGACAGTTCTGTATCTTCAAATTGTAGCTATTTTTTTTTTTTTTTTTTACAAAAAAGTACATGTATAAAACCCCTCATAGAGTTTAAAATTTGTAATTAATAGCTTATTTATTATCAATAAATAATTTGCGCAAAGTGTTGCAGAGCAGATATAAGGCATTAATAAAAACATCTTATGGGTTGCCAGGTTGTACAAAAATATGTATGGCATGCCAGAAGACAGTGGCCAAGGAGGGACATAAGCATGTACGATTGAGTTCAAGTAGATTGAAGTAGATGGGTACAGACTGAGAAGTCACTCTGTAGGCAAGCATGAGTCACTTGAATTTGATTTGGGCAGCCACGGGTAGCCAGTGGCAGTCAATGAGCAGTGGAGTGACATGTGTCCCTTTAGGCTGTTCAAAACCGGACATGTTGTCACATTCTGGACTATCGGAAAGAGTTTCAATGCACATAAAAGGAGGCCCGCTAGATGGCCATTGTAGTAGTTGAGGCGAGAGACAGCCATGGCCTGTACCAAGAGCTGGGTGGCGTACTGTGCAGACAGGTACCGTCTGCAAAGTGGTAATATAAGAAGCCATAAGAGTATATAAGTGGACCCAAGGAGGTAGTGTATACTGCAAGGAGAAGGGGCCCCAGGAGCAAGGATTAGGGCACCCCAGTGGAGAAGGGGAATGACCAAGGACGTGTGTCCTTGCCATGATGCATTGAATGAATGCCCAGGAAGATAGGATTCAAATCCAGAAAGCGTTTTGCCTGAGATTCCCATATTGGAGAGTACAGACAGCAGGATGTGGTGGTTCACTGTGTCAAAGGCAGCTGATAGATCCAGCAAGATAAGGACCAAGGGCTGAGCTGCCGCTCTGGTTGCCCTTAGGGCTTCTGTCACAGACAGCGGAGCTGTTTCAGTCGGGTGGCCGCTCTTAAAGCCTGAGTGATCTGGATGAAACAGGGTGCTCTGCCAGAGGAATTCAGAGGCCTGTTTGTAAACTACCCTTTTCGATAGCCTCAGATATGAATGGAGGTAATGAAATGGCCAGCTGTTCTCAACTTGAGCAGAGTCGAGTGAAGGTTTCTTGAGCAGAGGTGTTGCCCAGCTCTGTTTGAATGTAACATCTGAAGACGTCTTCCTCAACTCTGGAAAAATCTGATCGACATTTTTGACTGTTTTTTTTTTTTTTTACATTTCTATAAACTATTAATCAAGAAACGAATCATCAGATTAATCAAATATGAAAATAATCATTGGTAGTAACCCTGTTACATTTTGGTGTTATTACTACATTTTCATTTTTGTTCTTTGGCTGCGAGCTATGCAACAATATGTACAAAAACTAGTTCAGATGGAGGAAGCAAACAGTACAGTGGTAGTGATGATGATTAACTGATGATTCATCTATATTCATCTTGGTCCTGCTGAACATATCACCATCATCCAAAGCCAACCACAGCTCACCATGACTACTAATACTGTATTAACCTACAAACTGTCCACAGCAGCCAGCAGCACCCACTGTTCTGCAGGGTGAGACTAGATATGAATTTACCGTCAGCCCAAGTCAATCTGATTACTGTCATAGTCAATTTTCAAACTGCACTGAGAAATAATCCTCTGGCTGGTCAAATGAACATAACACACCCACACACAGGCATCACGGTCAACACTGGGCCATGCACCGGATGTAGCCTGAACTGTCTAACCTATTTTGACATCCATTTCTATTTTTAAAGTATCACTTTCCCTGTTTATCACTCTGCTCTCTGAATACTGATTTTAGGTTTAGGATTAAGGTTAATTTGACTGTGTCGTTCCCTCATTGAGATTAACAGATTGAGCGAATCCTTCGTAAACCTTCTGTCTCCTGTGATTTCTGTTGCCTGAGGAAAATTCTTACTCAGCACTCTGCTCTTTTCAAACAACAGCCTGTGCATAGGAATAGCTTTAATATTTAAACAGGGGAAGGGTTTTTTGTCACATTCTTTCAGCAACTGTTCCTTTAAAGCAACTACTCCCTTCTATAGCAGGTAATGTGCTAGTTAACAGGCTTCCAACTGAGCTTAATCAACATTAGAGGCATCTTAGTCACACTCCAATATCGTACTTAGCAATCTTCATCTCACAGACACCATGGTTCTCATGAGACACACAAACTGACAGCAATTCACTGTATTTTAATGGATCTTTTCTTCCTCTTAAGTTTAAAAATGGTCTAGTGGTTGCAAACCATTTAGTAGCTAAATGCAAGCTGTTTTTGCAGTAGACGTTGTACTGCCATGGATTAAAAGTCAGAAAAACCTCACACAATATACAGAAAACAGTTCAATCAAGAATTCACTGCTTAAAGACACTGAGAGGATAAGCAACCTTGGAGACTGATTTCAATCCCTTCACAGCAAACACGAGAAACTCTGGACCAAAAGACCACAACAGTGAACTACTGATCACAAAGAAGCTAATTTTGTTTTAGTGTGACATAAGTGACATAATCCTAACTTAGCATGAAGACAGACTGGTCATTTAAAGCCACTCAAACAGAGTTAAAACAACACCAACCACCATACAGCATCTCTCCAAAGGGAAAAACATCCCAGTCAACATCCATGAAGGACTTAAAAAATAAGTAAACATACTGGAAAAAGAAGAAACACGTTAGAGTATCAATACCTTACACAACACTCCCTGTAGATGTCAAAAGACACTGTACAACATCCAACAGCTACAGTGCAGTAGAAGTCTCTCCGAGTAGAAGTGGCCCCATCTGACTGAATTGAGGAGAGGACCATTTTATATGGGCTCCCAAGAAATCTCAGAGACTGACACAAGTTAATGACATTGCAACTGTCATGCCAAAAAGGGTTTAAAGAACTGGATCTTGCAAATGCTGTTTACAGTACTCCTCTAAGAACTAGTGAGCAGGTCAAGCAGATCACCCACCCATCACACTGCCACTCTATTAAATTACAATTTAAAGATTTACAGTAAATGCCGGATTTGAACTGTCATCACCTCTACAATGTGTACATAAAGTGAGCAAAGCAGGATGATAATTCTATGGGGGCTGGAGATGTCTGCTGTAGAGACGCCTGTCATCATCTTCCAGAGCTCAATGCTATTTGTTTTGTGGCACACAAAAGACCGAACACTTCCATTTTAAAAACTCAGTGACAATGCATCTTTCTAGTTATGCTGAAACAATCAGTCCAACAACGAGGATTCACAGGCCCAAAATATACCACAAACTCACCGAGCACCACTCAGCAACAGCTTGGCAAAACACTGTGGGTCAAATTAATGAAATAAATCGATTTTGGAATCGTGTATTCATAATTTTGTTTTCCTTCGGTCACTGGAAACATGTTCTTAACACAACGCTGATATATTAGCATCTTATAAAACTGATACAACAAACCGTTGCCCACTTACATATCCAGCAGATGCACAGCAACGTTAGCATTCATTTGGAGTCGTGTTACGGTCCACCTCACAGCTGTAAGTCTGATATTCAACGTGGCAATGCTTTTTACATTACGCAGTAAACTGATTCATCATTTCAATAAAAACTTAGATTAGTGAGGCTTTAACAACCACTCCCTGGACACTCAAAGCATCAAAAAAAAAGAAAAAAAAAGAAAAATCACATAAGTCTTCAAGTAGTGCTGCTTTGCACCCAATAGGAGAATACTATTTGCACCGAGTGAGGTCACCTATGGGTGACTGTGAGTAACTGTATGAATGGTGTTAGAAAAGAGAATGCATGCTTTAAAAAACTGTTGGCAGGAGAAAAATGTATGCAGCGTAAGAGTCCATGTCTGAGCATCTTCAGTAGGGAAAAACATAAAACAGACTGCAGTGAGACAAGTGGCCCATTTCCTCTCTCTGTGCACTGAATGTGAGTGTGTGCGTGCGCGCATGTATCATAGTGTTGGTGTGCTAATGTGAGCTTGTGTGCATTAAATACTACAACATGAAGCACACTGGCACCATGACCTACTTTTGACTCCTCAGACATCAAATTTGGGAGTTAGAGCTGGATTTTTCAGACAGTCTACCAGGATAGAAACGCTAGCCTCGCTGCTGCCTGTCGACTTTAGTCTGATGGTACCGAGGTCTTACACTAAAAGCTGCCTCTTAACGATTGTTGGTTTTCCAAATCTGACTCAGTCATTGCAATTCAATTTTATGTCATAAGAGAAATGGACATTCAGCTATTGGGTTCTGCAGAGATGCAATCTGCATCAATACCAGGCACCTGAGAATACTAGAAGTTCCACTCAAGGTAAAATATCAATTTCATAATGACTTGGTAACATATAGAGATTAAACGTGTGGGCATCCTCCTTTCTGCTCATAAACAAGAGGCAAAGCTGAGTTTTTCCTTTCCAAAATAAATCTTTCAACCTGGAGCCAACATTTTCTATATCAGAACCTACCATCTGTCATTCACTACCCAGTCACACTACTGTGCAAGCCACACTCTGCCTTGAGTTAGGGTTAGTACTATAGAAATAAAATGGGCTTTGGCTGCTTATGGGGATCATATTTGGAGCCTGAATCAGCCCTCAAGGACTGTGTTGAGTATACCAGGCAGCTAAGATTTTGAAGTGAGGCAGCTGACAAAGGTTTGGTAAGATTTTATCAGGAGGATGGAAACCAAAAATATCTACTGGTGAACCTTACGGAAACTTGCACCTTCCATACAGTATATTTAAACCCTGTCTCCTATAAATTAGGCTTTTATCCTACTAATTTGCACCAACAAATACTGCACAGGAAAAACAACACTACCTATTCTTGCAATATCCACTCATAGCAGCATTAATATTATTTCTGTGTGTTGTTTTTTAACAAATATGTTCAGGCACTCACAGCATTCTTGCAGTACTGTTTTCCCAACCCCAACCAAAGTGCTTTTGTTGCCTAGACTTAACTACAGGAGTCATTATGTGAACCCTGGTCTCTGGTGTCAAAGTGCTGCACTTTGGACAACTGCAATTTACCTCAGCGGCCCTCTTGTAACTTGCCATTGGTACATAAAAAACCCTGCACTTCCCTCAGTGAAAAAAATGCAATAACAGAAATAACAAACAGTGCATAAATGTAATTTCTAGGTGACAGGACTGGATATTTGCAGAAAAGCTCTTATGATATGTTTGATGTGTTTGATGTTTGATGACTATGCAGCACTATAAACATGAAGCCATTTTAATGTCAGTGGATAAGGCTGCATGTGCATGTGATTCTACCTGGCCAAAAGAACCGCACGCCCAAAGACTACGCATCTCCAAATCTGTAATCTGGTTGTGAATCAAGCAGTTGGCATGTTACATAAAAATGGAGTCATAAAGATATTACATAAAATAATAGATGCATTGTTTTTTCCAAGACTGTGCATGATACATTTTTCCACTTTTAATTCAGAATTATCACAGTAAAGAAATATTGCAGCCATCTACAAGTTGAATAATTTCCATTAACTTGGAGGCCTCTGTTTAATTTATGTCACAAGCTCAGATTGGATAGATAAACCTTTATAGTGTCAATCGCTGCATTGAGCTTTTATCATAAAATCTACAGTATAGTGATATTAATACTGCTGATACTAAGTGCTGTCTGCGACAGCTCATTCACATGCAGGGCAGGAATCCAAACTTTCCCTAATAGCTGACCTTTGACCTACAGATCCCTTTAGTAATTTAATGTCCACGTGCTCATAACTGCTCAACCATCATGCACCCTGGGTTTAATCTGTCTCTCTGTTGTGGTCATTTTTTTTTTCAACAAACAAAATCTTACATTTCTATACTACTTTTTTTGTCCTAATCCAGGTTATGCAATCGAGTCAGCAAAAGTTTGTCAGACTGAGGCCAGCGCTGCCCCAATGTCAATAAACAACCTAGTCTGGGCTGTGGTTGTGATGTAAGTTGGTTCAAAGTGCCATTGCATTGGCTGGATTACATTTTTAGTTCAGACCTAAAATGACTTCTAATCCATGTGCCTGAAAATACCAAAATACTGTGTGTATTAACAGAGCTCTACTAATGCGGGAAATAGTGCTAGGAAGTGCATTAACATGGTCTAGGTTCACATCTGCTGCATGGTTTTCATGTCTTAAATTATTCATTTACATGGTCTTAAAGTGAAGAACAGATCTCAAACAAAAAATACAATGACTGAATCAATGTGATCCAGCAGATCTACAGGGATGTTCTGGTCGAGACTGTTTGTACAGATCATGTTATGTGACTGTCCAAATCACAATGTCATTTTCTTTTAGTTCTTTGCAGTAAAATTAACCTTCTGACCTTCATTAGAGGTCAGTTTAAAAGCAGTACACTGTACAACTTACTGTTTCACATTCCACAACTGAGGGTGTCCACTGATGGAAGATGAGAAGTAACACATGGTGGGGAAGATATCTATGAAATGATATGACAGTGCACAGTAATTTAATAAGCCTTGATGGCAGGTAGATACAGGAATATACATAACATTGTCAGGCCCAGCTCTGCTAAACTGTCTCAGAGAAGGACCACTTAAAGATGAATGTCATATTCCAAAATCTGATCAAATTATGACAAATTGTAGCGCGAAATCAATATGACAGCTCCAACCCAAAAGGCAGAGAAACATCTTTGCTACAGATGAATCATACTGCCCGGCTGTATCGTCTCCATTAGTGTGACAGTGGAGCTCAGGCTGTGATTTAATTTTACCCTGATTTTTCTAACTTATTCTATTAATTATACTGGATCTTTCTGCTTTGTTTTTGCTCCATCGATGCGTACTATTGAAAGGCTCCCGCATTTGCAATTCAGTCTATAAACTATTAACTTGTGGGGCAGTCACTAGCCTACATTTGTGCTGACCCTAAAACAATAGTGTGACAAATGCCTTCCCAGCAGGGGTGATGTGCGTTAAATCAGGCCAGTGTAACACCCTGAGGCACTTGCAGGCTACAGACACTGTGCATCAGACTGAAGGCCTCGACAGCCCACTACTACGGACTAGCATCGTCTTGCAACATCACTGCAGCATCCCTTCAAAACACAGCCAGTAATGTGCGATGAGCTGTCAAGAAGAAAAACGCACATACTCCCTGCCACACATGTCTAATTATGTATAGAAGCCAGTGCGCATCTGGCTTTACCTGAAGCACAAGCAGCAACAGCTGGAGGCTTCACTGCACAACAAGTACGGCTACCAAACGCCCTGCCACCGCAAATACACGGAGAGACGATGCTCAATGCAGCGTGAGCATCCGTCGTGTGTAAGACGGACGCGATGAAGCCACCCCCCCAACCCACCGGACACAGGCTCGATCCCCGTCATCTTCGAAGGGCTTGCTAGAGTAGGCCGAGCTCTGCCACTTCCGACATGCAGGCTAAAGCAAAGCTACGCGACCAAATCAGACCAGCTTTCCGGCTTTATGTGATTATACACGCTGATGCTGTTTAACTGCTTCGGCGTTACCTTTGTTTTTTGAGGGGGGGGGGTCAAAGCGTCAGTGAAATAAAAGCGAGTCCAGTGTATCTCACACTGCTGCTGAGATGATCAACCCGACTCAAACCAGCAGGCCCGCTAGTCCCAGTAATTCCCAGCTCAGACGATGTTAAACCCAACAACAGCAGCATTTAAAAACTGATTTCTTTTCCTTACCTTGTAATCGATTGTCATCATGAGCTGCGTCCTAATCTATGTGAAATCGTGTCCATGGCATGCTCCTTTTTTTTCCTTTTCTTTTTTTAAGAAAAAAAAAATCGCCCCCTCCGTTATGATCTCAGCATCAGCAGCAGCCCCGTACAATGAAGCAGTGATGGCCGGTGGTGATGATGCTGGGAGCCCCGCCCTCCTCTCCATGCAGGCAGAATGAGCTCACTGGTTTCCAGCTTGGCCGGATCGCCCCCACGTCCCCCAAGCCGGTACCGCAGCAGTCCACCAGCGCACAGTACACGGCACAGGTCCCACTCACGTCCCCGATCACAGGAAACAGGCATGTTACCGTCCATAACGTTCCTGTCACCATCCCTATGAGGTTTTATGCAGGTTCTGAATGTTAAAGGGAAAAAAAAGGAAGCATGTTACAGCAAAGAAAGGGAAAGAGAAAACAACAATAATGCAAAAAATTGTAAATAAACACATGATACTTACATAAAGTGTGTGAAAAGGGAAAAAAAAAAAATAAGAGTGTATCAAATTGGCTCCCGTTAATATGGCCCTTTAAAAAATATTCTCATTTTTACCCAATTTTAATATCTTTAAATGACAATTTTTCAGATGCTGGTATTTGTTCAGCCTGAGTAATCAGTTCATCAGCAGAAGGGGCAAAAGACGTTTTCCACATATTGGCAATAAGTTAATGTCCCACCATCAGTACTTTTTGAATCCATTCTGCATCAACATTTCTACCCGGAGAGGGATCTCCTCTTAATATTATAATGCTGTGTAGTGTATATTGTATAGAAATCACGTGGTGCAGACCATCTGTTGCATTTAATTTTTGAATTATTATACTGAACTTACATTATAAAGCTGCCACAAAAAGCTAAGATTTGTGAACACCAGTAGAACCTTTTCACAGCAACTTATTCTGAATATTAATTGACTAAACAGTGATTCTGAGAGTGTATTTATTGAGGATATTGCTCACAGCTCAACTGTTCAGGCCTTTTCAGATATATGCATATTTGAACATATATGTTCATATGCACATATGATTTGAACACAGTTCACAATCAACCTTAAAATACACCATTCTAATGTGGAGCTGTAGTTTCCTTTTTGCTAATTGCAACGGGTTTTGCAACATGAGTTACACTGAGTTGAAATGAACATATGTTCTTTGATCCAATAGTTAATCTGGAAAAAATAAAAATTTATAATATAATAATTGTTAGTATGTGTGTCATACACAGTGTCATGTGTTGCAGTGAGCTGTTTGGATGGTGCAGTACACACTGAGTGAGAGGCAGCGCCATCTAAAGGTCGGTCCCAGAAATGTTCGTAATTGTCAGACGCCCATTCAGTGGCTGAACTCGGATATCTCCGGATTTATTTATCTAAATAAGTAAATAAATTATGTAGTCAAAATTGACAACATTTTGACATCACATTTTTATTCTGCTCAGGTGAAACACTGCACAGGTGTTGCGTAATTTTGTGAAGGTGCGAGTAAGACCGACACTGAAGTTTTAATTAAGCAAATGACAAATATAAACTAAAATAGTCTAAAAAGTTGCGTTCTCCTTGTTTAACTTCAAAAGGGGCAACACGGGACTGAAGCCTTTTCTATTTTAGGCTGCAGGTCACGTTTTGTGAGTCTGACCGCTCTGTGTGATGCCAAATGAACACATCCAAAACACGGAAATATAAAACTGCTTTATTTGGCTCCAGGAAGTTGAAACTTAACTACACCAGACATTATTGTTGTGCTTTGGCGTCATGTGAATTAAGGCGGAACAGTCGATTTGCACCGCCCCTCGTACACTGTGTCCAAGCTCCTTTTACTCAATGACACCCCCCTCCCGCCACCCCTCCAATCCCTACCCCAAACACACATCTACGTGTCTGCAACTTAAATAGTTGCTGCAACACCATTCTCAGAAACAGTACCATCAGAGCTCATGTCACATCTACACATTGCTTAAAACAATCCTCAGCACATATTCGGCTTCGTATTTGCGCGCAGTCTGTGCCAACTAAAGTGGGTGAGGATTTGGCCAGTCATCACAAAATTTTATGTCGGTGCAGAAGAAATTAGCCACCACAGAGCGTTTTATTTTAGGAAACTAGCTGTTAAGTGATTTAAAAGGGTGGCAACAATGGCCATGAACGGAAAGAATGGCACCTACACAGCTGCTGTGCCAAGCAAGCACCCACAGAAACCTAAAGAGCAGGAGGGACGGGGACACTGGGGGACCAAAGCAGAGTTCATCCTGACTGTGATGGGCGCGATCATCGGACCTGGGAATGTCTGGAGGTTCCCCTACCTGTGCTACAGAAACGGCGGAGGTGAGTAAATTTACGTATCAACCTTTACACTCAGTTGTCAAGAGCATGTTTACAATTTTGTCAATCTGCATGTTTACAATTTTGTCAATCTGGGACGATTACTGATAATTTTCTTCTATCTCGGCGTATTAAGAACTAAAGATGCTCTCTTTCTTCCAGGTGTCTTCTTTATCCCATACATCTTGTTTATGCTTACATGCGGAATCCCCTTATTTTTCCTTGAGACTGCCTTAGGGCAATACACCAGCCAGGGAGGAATCACTTGCTGGAGAAAGATTTGTCCGCTTTTCCAAGGTAATTAAGTGATGTTTTAAGTTATTTTCCTGTGGCCTAGGTCTTCTTGAAAATATTAATAATGTTTTCAATGCATTGTCATATTTGTCAACTCGACGCGACGCACTGTCCTTTTGACCGTGCCACCGTTTGGTTTGGAACAGAGACCTCTTTACTCAACTCTTTACTCGACAGACAGTGAGTGTTGTGCTGTAACAGCAGAATCTCTGCGCCTCCCTCACTCATTTGACATGTTTCTCTTTCTCAGGCATGGGCTATGCCAGTCACTTAATCATCGCATTCAGTGCAACCTCTTATATCATCATCATTACATGGGCGTTCTTTTACCTGTTCTTATCCTTCGGTGCGGAATTGCCTTGGGCGACATGTGGACACGAGTGGAACACAGGTAACCTTTCCTGCAGCTATTGGCGTGGGCTCCGGAAGCCTGTAGGTGTGAAGTATTGTTAATAAAATCACTAAAACCTGGCATGAAGACATTAAGTTTGATCATTAATTTCACCGGGAAAAAAAAGCGTTTGTTATATAAATGATGGGATTTTAATGTGTAACTTCTGAGATTAGTAGAAATAGCAGCAATGATAGGATAAAGTTTTTGTTTTTGCTGTTTTGAAATTAGTCATGCAATGCTTAATGCATAATAATAAAAATAATAATCTTATCTGTGAGGAAGGGGAAAGGGCACGTTTTATAATGTAACAACATGAAATACATGTAGGACAACTTTTACTCTGAAAATGTTTTTACATTCACAGTGTTTTATTGTCTCACATTAGACTCATGCTTGGACTTCAGCCATTCAAATCTGAGCCTCAGCTTGACATCCAGACTCAATGCCACTCTTCCTGTTGTGGAGTTCTGGGAGTAAGCATGTAGTCAATTCACACACAAGTTTAACTGAATGCTGTTTTTACCCCTTTTGATCCCTGCCCTTCTCTCTTCTCTCTCCCCTCTCTCTTCTAACCCAATCATTCCAGATCCTCTCTTCCTTCACTCCACTCCCACCCACACTTTTTTGTTTCACTCGCCTCTGATTCTCTCCTCTCCCTCCTTGTCACTCATCCACCCTTGCATCCTGGAACTCAGTTTTCCTCCCTGCCTATAATTCACTTCACCTCTCTTTCACTTGTCATTCATTTATTGCTCTCCCTCTCACCCCCACCATTGCTCCCCTCTTCTGTCCAGGCGCCGGGTTTTGCAAATCTCTAGTGGTATCGAGGAGGTGGGCAGCTTGAGGTGGGAACTGGTCTTGTGTCTCATCCTGACCTGGGTAATCTGCTACTTCTGTGTCTGGAAGGGCATCAAGTCCACAGGAAAGGTTAGCAACTTAAACACTGAGCAGAATTCAAGAATGTTTCTCATATTTTTGTAAAAATATCCCCAAAACTCTGCTCCCAATGAGGCGCTCAGGTGCATAGTTTAATGAATTTCAAGTTATAGAAGCTACTGTTTGATTAAATATGACATCTACACATCTAGTTCACACTATTCCAGAGCTGTAGCTGTATTCCATAGCTGTATTTATATATACTGAATATATTTAGCAAAAGGCAAACATTTCTTAATCCATTTTTCAGTTTACGCTAACTCACCTAGAACCTTTCCTCAAAGAACATTCATGTAGCAAAAAACAAAATATTATCCCTCACTGGCATCACACCCATAA
Organism: Toxotes jaculatrix; assembly: GCF_017976425.1. Classification (NCBI taxonomy): domain Eukaryota; kingdom Metazoa; phylum Chordata; class Actinopteri; family Toxotidae; genus Toxotes; species Toxotes jaculatrix. The sequence continues at coordinate 16,747,374 of NC_054405.1, read as the reverse complement.
ACAGTTGTGTTGGTTACAGTGCATGGTCAAACTAGAGGACGTGTTGCCAGTTACTGAGCCACAGATCTCTGCAGCACTGGGCCACATATTACCACATATTATTGTTTGTGAATATGCTTGACATTGCTGTAACATGCAGCAGCTGAAATGCTTATCAAACATGAAACATTCAAAATGCACCCATGTAGTTTATTTTGGCTTAATATTACAGCATATGTTAAATTATTACATTTTTATCATTTGCAAATGCCACAGAAATTGTAAAGTATCATCATAGAATCATAAAATGTAATAAATTGTTACCAATATTACATTGTGTGCATTATTATTATGATTATGAATATGATTCCTATTATTCATACATGGAAAACATATTTTAACAGCAGATAACTAAATCTAAGTGTGGTCATAGAAAGCATTGCTTTAGGCCAAATACAGATGTAATGGGAGGATTACGAGGTGTTTGTTTTTCCATTGTAAAAGTAAAAAAGTAAAGCCTGTTTCATTGTCTTAACCACTGGCATTGTTTACGTCTGAGTTTTACTGAACGCTCTCTGAAGGATAAATGGGGCATTGTGTTTGCTCAGCCAAAACCCTGACATCCTGTTTGCATCAGCTGATTGTAATTAAGTTGTTTTATTTGTGCTTCTTTATCTGGCCCATTGGTATAGTATAAGCTGCTTTCAGCTGGTAAGTACCATCCAGTTGTATTCATACAAACACAAGGTTTTCTGAGCTCTCTAAATAAGCAAAGTCCTGTGCTAAATATAACTTGAAACACATAATCAATAAATGGCCAGTCCCTTGATGTTAGCATCTCTGAATGAACAAATTCATTTTCCATCAGTTTTATCAAATTCAAACCAAATTTCATCACCTGCTTCATTGCAGAAATTTACAAAAGCTCCAATGCCTTTCCATGCACACCACACACACACACACACACACACACACACACACACACACACACACACACACACACACACACACACACACACACACACACACACACACACACACACACACACACACACACACACACACACACACACACTCCAAAAAGTGTTTAAAATACTTCTAGTTACAGCTAATGTCATCTGAGGTCACACTTCACAGCTGGTTTTAGGTCCATAAAATGGCTAAAGGCTTGTGACTCTGCAAGACATATTTTGCAGTCGATCATATCTCAGTTAGAAACTGCTGTTCATATGAGACTAGTCACAATCAATGAAACAGCCTCTTGGTAACTATTCCTATTCCTAATGATCAGCAGCACATATTTAAGTTGTTAAAGAGGCACTTAAGGCTGCAGATGTCCAGAGTGTTGAATGCAACTGTCAGCAATACAGGAACTGTCTGAGCTTTCACCAGTGTGAACTAGATTAAGTAATTAAAATGATCATTACTTTCAGCCCCACACCCCAAATGTCAATGCTCCTTTCTTTCAGGCAGCCTTCTTCACAGCCACCTTCCCCTTCCTTATGCTGTTGGTTTTGCTCATACGTGGTGTTACCCTACCGGGGGCAATGGATGGGATCATTTACTACCTCTACCCGGATATCTCTCGCCTTTCAGATCCCCAGGTAAGAACACACAAATGATCTTCACACCAGAACCCCTAGACTGTTTGATCAGAAACTCGCATACACATTTGTTTGAACTTTGCAGGTGTGGATGGATGCTGGTACTCAGATCATCTTTTCTTATGCCATTGGCCTCGGGTTCCTAACCTCTCTTGGGAGTTACAACACTTACAACAATGACTGTTACAGGTAAGTGCACTGCTAATCTACTGAAACTATCATGCTTGGAATTAAATTTTACCTTCTCTATTCCATAAAAATGTTAAGGAAAGTGCTTTGTTGTCTGTGACGTAATTTATCTGCAGCTTTAGACAGACTGCTTTTTGTGAATATTTTTATTTCCTTTTAAGTAAAATTTGATGCAATAAAGTCAAGAATGTCTTCAGAAGGAAATTAAAAGCCCGATATTCGAATTAAGCACAAGATCAAAACATTTCATGGACCAGTGATTAACGTGGGGAATAAATAAATTCTTCTCTTGGCTACTAAAATGAGCATCCACTTCTGCAACACTTTGTGTCCATGCATCCTCTCCTCAGTTGCGTGTACATTTTTATAACTGGATTTGTTTTTTGTTTTTTTTATTTCAGGGACTGTTTTTACTTGTGTCTGCTGAACAGTGCCACCAGCATTGTGGCAGGCTTCGCCATTTTCTCTGTTTTGGGTTTCATGACATACGAACAAGGAGTGGATATTTCGGAGGTGGCGCAATCTGGTAGGTTCTGGCTCAGTTCAGTTTAACTTCAGAGTGAGCATTAGAGCTAAAGTTTTCATACATTTCCTGTGGGGCTTTTTTGGGAAAGCTTGTAGTCTAAATGGTCAAACACTGCACAATGCCCTGACATTAGCCCTTCACCCCTTGAGGAAATTGGGCCAAATCATGCGATGTGTATTAATCCTTATCCCCTTATCTATCCAATCTAAGAAGTTTGCTGGCAGACTTTTCACCTTCCTCTGTCATCTTTTGTTTGTCTCCTTTCGATATTTAACCTTTAACTTTAAAGCATGCAGCTCAGCTCAGGTGAGCATGATTACTGCTAATCAGTGAGCAGTAGGAATGCAGAACTAAGGATTAATGAGAGTCGCCATGACCTGCATTGTAGGAATCGTAAAGTAATCCGTGAGTTGAATTGGAGGGAGGGGGGGGGGGGCAAAAAAAACTTTTGCTCTGTGAAGCTCTGCCTCTGCTTGATGCCTGCTGCTGCTCGTGGCAAATGTTGATCTGTTGGCTGATCCATCACTTTGGTGCAAACTTTAATATCTCAACAACTACTAGAGTCACTGTCATGAAAACATGTACAGACATTCATGATCCTCAGATAGTGAATCTTGATGACTTGATGGTGATCCCCAACCTTTCTTTCTTTCTTTCTTGACATTTTGGGTTTAGAGTACAAAATGTCTCAGATAATTGGATGATTGCCATGAAACACGCATTCACGTTCCCCTCCAGATGAATTGTAATCACTTTGGTAATCCTCTCACGTTTCATTTACCTTGGGGCAGAGGAGGGAGGGTGTGACATGCCACAAGGGTTCTCCTACTGAGAGATAGACCATTAACGCTGCAGTGTTGTGGTATGCGCCTTAATCTCCTGGAGTATGTCAGGCCCTGAGATCAAACACTAATTACTTCCCCTTTTCAAGGAAGTAAGACAATATCAAGGGTCAAATTTACAATGGTCTAGAAGCTGATCAGAAACTACTAATGCTGCCACTCCATGCATTTCCAGTTTTGTTGTGCACACACTGCCTCGTTTCTCAGGTGTTTTCAGTCTTCACTTGTGTCTTCTTTATCTCCATGTTTCAAATGCAGCATCAAAATAATCAATTTATAGAATATCTGTCCTCCATTTGCTTACTTTAGGCTCACTCATTAAAAAGTAAATATCCTTAACACAGGAAAGTGAGAATCAGGTAGTGTTGTACTACATACAAGTGACATTTTTATCATGTTGTGTGTCATTTATTTCGTTACATTTTGTGTGTGTGTGTGTGTGTGTGTGTGTGTGTGTGTGTGTGTGTGTGTGTGTGTGTGTGTGTGTGTGTGTGTGTGTGTGTGTGTGTGTAGGCCCAGGATTGGCTTTCATTGTCTACCCACGTGCAGTAGCCATGATGCCCATGCCTCAGGTGTGGTCAGTGTGTTTTTTCGTCATGATCATTCTGCTTGGACTGGATAGTCAGGTACCAGCAAAACCCCTCGGAATGAATTAATGAATGACTGAATGAATGAGTGAACAGAGCTCTGACTCTCTCTCCTCCCACTGACTCCTTCCAGTTTGTTGGTCTTGAGTGTTTGATGACATCACTGTCTGATCTGTTCCCAACTTACCTGCGTCAAGGCTGCAGACGTGAACTGCTTCTGCTGGCTATCTGCTGTACCTGCTGTCTGCTGGGATTCTCACTGGTCACTGAGGTTTGTACAGTACACTCTGGACTAGACTGCATAACCATGCCTCAGTGTTTCAGAATCTGTCTACCAGCAGCCCTAAACGCACAAATTAACCTGTTATATGTCACTTGTTTAATCAGCACAAAAACTAGAAGACTAAAAACGGCAATTTGTGGTTTTACAGGAGGTTGGCTTCCAAGCTAGCTGTTTCCTCTTGTTTCATTAACCAGCTGCTGAATTAAGCTTCATACTGAACTTAGAGATATGAAGGTGGTGGCAATCTTTTCACCTAACTCTCGGCTAAAAAGGAAATAAGCGCATTTCCTAAAATGGTGAACTACTCCTTTAAATCTACTTCTTTTGTCCCCCAAAACTCATTTTTAAATGTTTTAATTTCTTGGTTCGTGTGTGTGTACAATTAAACCTTGGTTACATTTTCAACAGCATTTTCAAAGTTATTATTCTGGATCTTTTGAATAAACTGTGAGGAAGTGCTGAACGATTCTAATTCAACTTTTCAAATTAATGGTTTTATTGATAAATATAATTAGACTTGGACACGATCCAAAACAAACTGTAGTAGCATATTTTGCACATTAAGATCTGTTTGTTCATGGGAACAAGACATGACACCTCTGTTTCTCAACCAAACAAAACTGTACTTACAGTACTGGTAAGAACTCAGCAATGTTTCTGTCAAAAACAGAGGCACTCAGGCCACAGCCACAGCACACCAGTTTATGAAAAAAGAGAAAGTGGACTCAGATGCACCACAAATCTGTCTCTGTTAGAGATCTTGCAGAAAAACATGCCAAACCCTCTGCAGAGCTTTTCTTGCCAGTTTGCTGACGTAACACAAATTAATATCTTGCTCCTAATAAGTATGAATCTATGAATTTACTTTGACAGAAATGAGCTATCAAAGAGCCTCATCTCATACTGGGATTTTCTACTCACATCAAACAACGACAATATGCACTTACCACAATCTCAAATGAAGCCACCACTAAATGGCCCATTTTGAATAAAGAATCAGATTAGAGGATTAGTGCCTGACTTTAATAACTGAAGCTAAGAATATATGTGAGGAAGCCTTTTGTTGATAATGAATTTGCTGATGTTAACGTTGATATGTATCGCATTAATAGTGTTACAGAAAATGATAATGTGATCGTGGCAGTTTTTTCATTGTTACGGTCTGGATATAACCAGGTTTATCTGTATTTATTTACGTTACAGGTGAAAATTAGATACAATGCAAGGATTTAGAAGTGTATAAAAAGTCCTTTTGGAGCTCATTACCAACAGTTTTTTACATGATGCTTTTTATGAAAGTGTCAATATAAAAAATGTTTATGTTGATGAAAGTAGTTATCACTATCCTTGTGTTTAGGGAGGGATGTACCTGCTCCAGCTGTTGGATCACCACGTCTGCAGTGGCACCACCCTGCTCCTCCTCGCCCTCTGTCAGTCTGTCAGCATTGCCTGGGTCTACGGTAAGTCACAGACAAGACAAGCAATTATGTAAACACTACATCCTGTTAACAGAACAGATACAGGTCTTCATTGCATAATGAAAAACTAGGGTTACAACTATTTTCATTGGGGCCAGGACAAATGTATGCACTTTGGTATGCTGATGAGACCTCCCTGTTTTATTTCCTTTTCCCTAAAGGTGCTGACCGCTTCTATGGCAACATCTCCGACATGATTGGTTATCGTCCATACCCATTAATGAAATATTGCTGGAGCTACATTACCCCGTTCATCTGCTTTGTAAGTCCATTTGATGTATGACACTTTATGTAACACCTACATTCACCAGAGAGAGAAAAAAAAAAAAAAGAGGACCACCTCAGTGAAACCTGAGATGCGCACAGCTGTGAATACACAAATGTAGATGGAGGATTTATTGCATTTATATAATCGTAAAGTCCCCTTCTTTACCTTTTCCCCTTTCAACTTAAGTTATCTTGCAAGCCTTTCCTGTCTGCAGAACTATACAACCTCAACACCCAACCTCGACTACTGTCATCCAGGGGTGGAAAGAGCACTGGAAAACTGAACAGTATAAGTATTAACTTGACAAAGATCTATGGGATGCAAGATAAAGTGCATTACAATATGAATGCATACATGCCATTAAAAACAGCAACTGAAACCAATACGTTCCAGTCAGGCACTTTGCAGCCCTCAGCATAGCCTTGCTAGGATTAACCATAGGTGATAAAACTCAGACAAGTAAACACAAATTTTCAACAATAAATAAAAAGCATGGGCGCCATGGCGGATGCCTATAGACTTTATTGTGCACTATTAAGCTATGTACATATAGCAGTCTGCCACTTGCAATGAAATTAAGCCCAAATCAATAAGTCAATCAATCAATCTATCTATCAATAAAATTTTAAAAAAAGAAAGAAGAAGTTGTTGTAACTCACCTGTCTGAACGTCACTCTGTGCGCCGTGGAGTCCTCCACAGTCTTCTCCAGGTTCAGCTCCTCTGCTAGTTCAGTCTCAGAGTGAAATATTAACAGTCCACTCAGCCTCCGCGTCTCAACGCGCTTCACAACGTTATCAAACACTGAAACTGACTGAGCTCTGCACTCACAACAGGGATGATCAGAAACAGCAGGACGCTTGGCGCACACCACACTAAAGGTAGAGGCCACAGCTGGAGCCGTTTTAGCGTTTGGCATTTTAGCCAAACCCAGCATGCACCTGTTGGTCACGATCCACGAATCCGCAATCCGTGCCCACACATTTGTAAACTGCGGCCAGGTGAGCCGTCGCTTTGCGAAAGGCCGGTCAGAACAGCCGCGGGTTAGCTTTTGATGCGTGTCTACTCGTGGTGTTACGGCACGGGTGCTTGGAGTAGCCATAAAGGACGAAGAAAGACCCATGTATTTCCGCGATTATTAATCCCATTTGATATAACAAGTAAAGAAAACATTGTATTGCACATTACGTGAAAAGCAGTGGCCATATAATTGAAAGTTGTTCTACTGTGCTATTTTATTTTTAAAAATGGAGCTCAAAAGTTAAAATCTTGTTGTCATTGTGGTCACGATCCACATTTGATTTTATCCAATGTCCTTTACTGTTCCATATTTAATATATAATATTTACAGTGTTATGGTTTGCATCCCATGTTAAAAGATATTCAGTATATAATGACTCAAGGTTAATTTAATAGGTAATTTAAGTAAGTAGTAGGTTGAGATGTCTTTTCAGTTGTCACATCTTGCTCCTTACTGTAAAGTTTAACTTAATATTAATCCACTTTGTCTTTCTCTTATCACAGGGCACCTTCATCTTCTCTATTGTTAAATACTCTCCACTGAAATTCAGCAACACTTATGTTTATCCACTCTGGGCCAACATCTTGGGATGGTTCATTGCCACCACCTCCCTCTCGCTTGTCCCTCTGTTTGTGTTATATAAAATAATGCAGGGAAAAGGCACTCTTCGACAGGTGAGTGTAATCTTCTTGTTCCTCTGAATTGTAAAAGTACTTTTAAGTAAATTTTGTTCCAAAGAACCCAGAAGGTTGTGATGGAAAACTCAGCATCTAACGAAATGATCACTTCGCTGATGTTGATCTGTAAAACCTTTACCCTCACATAGATTATGGTCATTTTTTGCTTTTTGGCAGAATAAAATATTAATATAAACTGTGCTGCAGTGAGGCATACCTTTACGTGGTTAAAAAGTCATGTTTGAATTTGTTAAAAAGTTGTGTGGGCCCTGTTCTTAAAGAGCTCTTTGTCTCTGTCTGGATGAATGACAGCTGAAAATTTATGTTTTCCTCGCTCAGATCAGGGCTGTGAGGGACAGGGGAGTGTTTGATGCTGAGTACGTGCAGGGGTGATTTAAGAACAGCTTGGCTCAGAATTTCTTCCATATGAACAGTTTTGCAGAAATAACTCATAGGATTATATTTCTTGGGAAGCATATGAACTTTTTGAACGTAGCATGCCATTCCCTGCTTAAAGGAAACGTGTGGTGATATTCTATGTTTGTTATTGTCAGCGAAGGCCACGAAAAAAAAACCAAAACCAAAACTGAATTGAGCTCATTGTGCCAGGGAGCTCCATTATTGAATATACATCAGTGTGCTGTCTCTAGGTTAAAAATAATATAAAATTCATAAGTGTTAAGTGTTAAAAAGTGTAAAAATGTAAAAGATGTATTTTTCTTTAGTTCATGAAAATTGTGTCAGAGTGAGTGTTCTGTTCCTTTCTTGGGTTTTCGAAACGGCGACAGAGTGAGCGCTCTTCTCGTCAACATTGTAAGTCGCATCTCTGCCGCTCCGCTCAGCTACGTTACCTGTGTGAACGAGTTAAGGCAGTAACGTAGCGTCGCGTTCTTAAAGTTGGTGGCTGTGTTTGCACACGCTTCATCCTGTGACCACTACAGTCTATGAGTATTGTGTGTGTGTATGTTTAGCGTTTTGTGTGTTTCTTTTTAGCATTTTTTGTTTAGTTTAGCTTGTTTGCTAGCTCCATTATACTTTGCATAGTGTGCTGTTGTTTAAGTTATTGTACGGATATTGTGTTGTTTTTTCTTTTGTATGTCTGTGAATGAGAGAGAGAAAGAGAGTGTGTGTGTACGTGTGTGTGTGTGTGTGTGTGACCAAGTAATGTATGAAAAGTCACGCCTCGCATTCGTCATTTGATGTTATCTGGCTGTCTAAGCCTCGCTTGGTGAGGGCAGCACAATCAGAGAATTACACTTTGGCACTGGGTCACTAATACTGTAAAAAAAAAAAAAAAAAGAATTACTCCTTGTATAAGTCATATAGAAAGCCTTTTTTCCTCCAAGTTTGTGAATTTCACTTTACTCTTATGTCTCCTCTTTCCTCAGCGTTTCTTGTTGCTCTGCCAGCCTATTGACGACCTCCCCTTAGATCAAAAATGTTCTCCTGCACTGGGAACCAGTGACACCACTGCCCACACAGAGCTCAAACCTTCATCCCACATGGGAGAACTCATTCAGTGAGCACAAATAAGTTTTTCAGCTGAGAGTTGTACTGTAAACGAGTGTGTGGTCTTCTGGGCTCGTATTCATCAAACTTCTAAGAGACAGAAGAATGCTCTAAAAAGAGACAGCATTTTGAGTAATGCTATGTTGTTCCAAAATATGTTATTTTTTTACGTCAGAAAGCATTTGACAAACAGCTTTCATTTTTAAGTTTGAGAGTTGGCGTAAAGGTAAGGACTGTTACTTTTACCTTTCACTGAAGTCCAAAAATTCACTTTAAGCAGTTTAATAAATATGGACCCATGACTCATCACTACAATATGGCTGTTGGATTAACTTTAACACAATGAAAGTGTCTCATATGGTAAAGATGGGTTTTATTTGTTGTTGAGAAAGTGGACTTGTTCAAGCAGTTACAGCTGTAAATCCATGACTGTCTGACTGAGTCATGAAGTTACACCATTGGTTGGCCGCTGTTGGAGTTGAAGTGTTGGTGGGGGTGTTTACGGGCAGTGTTGCCAACTTAGAATGCAAATACAACTCCACGATGTCATGAAAATGCTAATTAGCATATTTTGTCATCTAGCAACATTTAGCGACACCTCGCAACTTTTCAAGCACACTCTGACCATATGGGCTCCAGCCATGTACTAAGTTTTGACCTAGTCTTGTAATAATCTTATACCGATTTTCCTTCTGTTTTTGTAACTTGAGCAAACTATTGATAAAAATGGCATTATGGTATGTGGGTTTTTTTTTTGTTGTTGTTGTTTTGTTTTTCTTTATGCATGATACATTAGCCCATTTTGTATTTTTATTTTAGAACATTTATCGGTGAAGTTCTTTTAACTACTCACTGTTGTTGCAAACCTTGCTCTGTATAGTGCTGCAGTATATTCAGTGCATCTAAATATCACATGTGCAATGTATAAATCCTATGTAGTACCATATACCTCTTTATATAACTTACCTCTTTAAACTATGGTAAGTGCCTTACAATAATAATAAGAATTACAGTAATAAAATGTTGGTTATTGTGATAAAGAGCAAAAGAGTGAAAGACATAACAAACACATTGTTGACCTTCAATTGACAAAAGTAACAACAGTTATTTAAATTTCAGTGGTTAAGTCTTTGCTGATTTGTGAGGCGAAAATGCCTCCCAGAGTGAATTAAGACATCTTAGAGAAAAAGTGAAGTGTAAGTAATAGATTTCTGTTAATTAAAAAAATATATTATCTTTAAAATCAGAGAAATATTTAGTTCAAGCACACTTGCAGCAGAGTCAGGCTCTTTATGTGTGTATGTGTGTGCATGTGTGCGTAGGAATGGGAAAAGAGATATACAAAACAATTGTGTGTATTATTTTGGCCATCTGACAAAAAAAATATCCTTGCCAAAGATCAAACCTTGCAGGAGGACACAAGGTGTGACGCTGAGGAGAACTTGTGACCAAATACAGAAGACAGGGTTGATCAGATGATGTTGTATTTCTCTGTCTGCAGCTATCCTATACAAGTGTGTGTATATGTATGGTTTTCTATTGCATTGCTTAGATTACTTCAGTATCATTTTGAGCACTTGGAATTACTCTGTAAAAATTGCAAAAAAAAGGCCTATTGGAGTATATTCCATCATTTCTGATTCATTTCTGTGACATTCTATATACTATAAGGTAACACAGTCCATGCAATAAAGAAGGTACCTTCTTTTTGATGAAATGGATCCTTGGTTCATGATAAATAAATAAACAAAATATACCTCTAAGACAATAGTGATCTATATGATAAGGCTACGTTGTTTTTGATGTTCTTAGTGTTGTTTTAATGTGTAATGAGTGACAAAGTGTTAGCACACCTACAACACAGGATACAGAACATAGGGTCAAGCCAGGTTTAGCCATTTATAATGGACCACTGGTCATGAATAAATATTTACATTTACACAAGAACCCAGTATTTTATCATGTATTTTGTCATGTATTTTCAAATGTTTATTGTTTTATTATGTATGGTGTTTACCCTTTGTCTGCAAACTATGGGTAAACAAGGAGTGTAAGTTCATGTAATCAATTTAGGTTCAGAAAACACAGTAATTTCCATATAATTATATTCAAATATCTTTGCTAACAGTAAGAGCGCAATATGGATCCAGACAGGTTTACACCAATTCACATTTTTAGAGAACAGTTTACAAAGCCTCAGGATTCATTCTTTAGTAGCTATGAGCAAATGTGATTCAGCCTCACCTTCGTGCAATGAAGTGCAAGCATCACTGTGAACATTTTCATCATTGCTCTAATAAAGGTTTTTTGAAAAGTTTCACAGTGTAATCCATACTGGCAAAGAATAGCATTAGTATGAGTTATATAGATCAGCAGTTTGGTATACCTCCTTCTACAATTTCCAATAGTTACATGAATGACGTTAGTGACTACAACAGGTGTTTCAAGTCAGAGCTCCCAGGGAAATCAGCTTGAAAGACACAATAACAGAGCTCAGGTAGAGATACCATTCATAGCTTACAGTAAATTACTGCATTCTTTGATATTTGCATGCAATCCAGCACCTCACCTGTTTTTCCTTCAGTTTTCCAGTATTTTATTTGAGATCATGCTGTGACTTGTATTTTAAGGCTTTTCAGTTGTGTCAGTTTTTGTCATGGATACAAGTGTTACAGTGGTGGTCTGTACTTCCCCCAGTATTTGTCTTGTTAGTTATGTTTGTAATTCCTTTGGAAATATAGCAAACCAGACTCAAGTCATGAAATTCATTTGATATCAAACTCAGTTTACCTTTACCACAAGGATAAATTCATGCACTCTGACAAAAAGTATTATTTCAATCTACATCACAAGGGAAAGGTCTTTATTTTTCCTTTGCCAGATATTCAAAAACATCTCATAAGTGAATTTTTGTCGTTTAGGTCATTTATTAACTGACATGTAACTAATTTATTTCTTTCACCTTATAGCGTTCATCTTTACCTCTGCAGCTTTGACACTGATTTTTAGTTTCCCATGACTCCAACCCAACACTCCAAACCCCCAGTTTGGAGTGAAGTTCTCATTCATCCAGGTCATCATATCCTAAGGGTTGTATCCTAACCCTCAGGACAAGTGAGAGCTTGTTTACAGTCTCTACAAAACTTGTACATGAGGTCATGCTTGTTGGGGATGCTCCGACAGGGAACCGTGGACCTCCTACCAACATAAATAATCTCTAATCCCAGGTCTGCTTCAGGCTCTTGTCAAGAGCTGGGGTCCATGAACTTCTCAGGTCCCACTCCCCCTGTCACTGCAAAATGAAAAACATTTCACCTCTGACATCTGACATGTATTTTCAAGCTGTTTCTCACGAATTCATTCCTTCATTTGTGTGACTCACTGGAGTTACGTGACATGCAGTATGATCTGAATTAAGAGAACAGAGTTAAGTTCTTAAGATGTGAGATGAAAGGGATTCTACAACAATGGCCCAGTAGGAAGCTAAACCTGACAAGCAAAAAGGTTATTTTTCAATTGGAACCACCAATTTAATAAAGTTTAACCTGGCTGCCTGCGGCCTCTATGTGTGCAGTTTGGTGATTTACATGGTATCCAGTTTAAGGATGAGCCTGCTACGTGACACAGATGAAACAGGGTTGAGCTCAAAATTACTGAATACCTTAAGATTCATGGGAAAGGCTCTGGGGCAATGTGTCAAAACACTGAAAAGTGTTCATTAACTTATGTGTGTGAACTGGCATAGCATTTAATACTCAAGCACAAATCAGATTACCAGTGATGACACAGCCTTGGGTCAACAGAAAACAAATAAAAACAGTAAATAAGATACACGACTGTTTTAAAATGCACTACAAGTTTAAGTAACTGACTTTTAAGAAGTTTTTTTTTTTTTTTTTATCAATTTAAAGTTATTGCATTACTCTGACCTCAAGGTGACAACCAGATTTTCTCACTGAAAGTTTGCTCATCCCAATTCATGACACATTTTTGGGAATGCGCCTTGTGATAGTGTATACCTGAGGGGATGTAGGCATAGAGAGCAATGTGAGAAACTGTTGGAGAGCAAGCCAAAGCTCATTAAAGATGATTATATTAAAATCTTGATTGATGAACTTATCGAAACCCCTGTAGTTTGTTGTTATTGCCTTACTTATCCAGACACTGAAAAATATATTGATTCATGACTGAAACACGGTTCTTGAATCTGTATTTTCAAGTTGTGACTGAGCAGCTATTTTAATCTTTTAAAATCCTGATTTTTGGATCTGGGTTGGCTCTATTTTATTAAGTTCATTCAAATCAGTTATTTTCACAGTGGAAGACACATTTCTTCTTCCTGTAGCGTGCCACTATTTCGTTGGCTGACTTGTGTTTCTTGCTGTGTCTGTATCTTATCAATACTGTCTATCACTTGTAAAACACATCTGTGTTCTCCAAATGTACTACACACTACACAGTAAAACCCCTGTGTTAAAGGTGGAGTTACACCTGGGAGGGTATTACTGGAATGTGAAAAAAAAAAAAGGATCACTAACTGAATATGTTTAACCTTCAACACAAGGCAGACAATCCTTCTTTTAAAAGTATCCCAAGATACATAAAAATGTCATGATAAGTTATAGCTACATTATGGATCATTTTGCACAGATGTTGAAACAGCAAGACATGGGATTTCACAGCTTTTTTGTTTGTTTATTTACAGGAACAAAGGGGGAGAATAGAGCAAAAACTTTTTCTAGGGTTAATGGTTCCCCATCGTGGTCAGGCACTCTGGGGGGACACATGCTGTTATTTGAAAGATACTGCAAGCTTGTGAAGTAAGTTTTGTTATTTCAAAGGGTTTAGTACTGACAAGAAACACTTAAGGAGACTTAATTCAAATATCAGATGCTGATAAATGAGATAAATGAGCCTTATTATGATGAAATGAGCCTGATGATCTCAAAATTCTGATTTTTATATGGTACTAAAAGTACTCCACAAATGACGGGTATGGACCACTGAAGCATGTTTTAACTTCCATCCAGGGGTACCTGGGATATGACATAGCTGAATGACGTTGACATGCATCAGATAAATGGTTGAAATTCTTAGCTGAAAGTGTTTTAACAGTTGAAACAGATACCAAACACTGATGGATAAATGTGGTTATACAAATGCGAACTTAACTAAACCAACCTAAACACTGAGTTTGTGGCCTGACTTGCTTAAACAGTGTGGTAGGTGACTGACTGACACATGTCTTCCCTAAGACTAGCTGCTTCTGGATTTTGGAGAGACTTTTAGTTTAGATATTGTAGATTTAGTTACACAACTTTGAGTGCCTGTTATTGTCATAATACAACACAGATATAAACTGGTAGATTTTTTGTTTAGTTATCACTTTTATGTGGCCAACAGCTTGATAGTTTGGGAGGATAATGAAGCATATTAATATCTACTCAGTACAGACATATCATGTTAGTGTGTCATGCGCTCTATGGCCTCAAAGGTAAGCAGCATCCAAAACTGGAAAATTCAAAACGTTCAAAATACTCAATGCATTTACAGGCCCACATCTGGAATATATGATGGGAAAAAAGATGCTTGAACATCCGCACTACTTTGGCAGTGTGTCAGACAAATGTTTGGGAACCACTGACTTAATATCCTAAGATCGTAGAGCTCCATATGAACTGTATTAGGTTTACGTTCTATGACTTTTTTTTTATGATTTGTATTTTAGTAGTTTTTGGTATAGCACAACATACGGCAACATGGTTAGTGAAAAAATGTATGTTTGATGTGAAAAAAGAAAAAAAAAAGTGCCCCAACATTACCCAATAAACCAATCATTATGAAAAACGAGATTAGACTACTTTACTGTTCTGTGAAATAATTCCTGATATCTGCTTCTGCTGGCAGGTGTCACACATCTTGAAAAATTAACACTAATCTGGTTTGTCATTTCTGAGAAAGACGTTCTCTCTTTGTTAAAACATGCAAGGGGGGTGAAGGGAAGATGTGACTGTGATTTACTGTTATGGATACTGCTGATTCTATAGCTCTGATACTCTGCATGGCTGGTTGTTTAAGTGCTTGAACAAAATTAGATTGCTCAACCACTCAAAAAACATCAACTCCAGGGTTCAAGTGACTGAGCCAGCCTTGTAACAATAAGCAATGTGATTTCCTGGCCATAAATGGCTGCTTACATTCTGTGACAAAGGATAAAGGAGATGAAATCAATGCTGAAGTTTTTTATTTCCAGATTCATGCCACGGCCTTGCAGGGTTCAGTATAGCTCAACTCTAAGCTTCATATTGAAACCTGAATGCAAAAACGTGCAAAAAACAGTAAAAGCAGATTAGATTTGTGAGAAGACAGACGCTGAATAATGTTATAACTTAGTATTTTGTCATCTTAGATGAGCAGAAGAACTTCTCAAATTCTCCCAAATGTCAGCTTCTTCCTGAGATTCTTCAGTTTGTTCATGCACATAAAATGTTTTTAGTGGTTTGTGACCAAAAAAAAAAACCTTACCACACCCCAGTGTGGCCCCTCTAAGTTTAGAAATAAACACCCCCACTTCCCCCCTCACAGCAGGTACCTCGCTCAGTTTATGACTCTTGACTGGTGGCAGAAATGTGTTTCGCTCTAAGTTGCTCAATCCACGTAGCTCAGTCTTGTCCTGGCAATTCTAAGAAGCACACGTTTACCAAGCCCACAGTTCCCCTGAGCCTGAGCTAAACAGTCACGTAGGCTCACATATAGCATTCCAGGTTTATTAGATTGCTTTCCCATCAGGCCCAGAGCCAATGGTGCACAGCGGGTGTGAATTAAATTTATGAGAGCGGAGTTTATATTAAAACTTAAAAAAAAAAAATGTGAGCAGTACAGTAACTCACAAGAAGTTCCATTTTGCCAGTATTAGTGCAGAAGCATAGAATTTATCCAAATTTTCAAACCGAACAAAACTTGACAGTGTCAGTTTAGCAGAGGGTCAGGAGGCCTGCAAAGTCCTGTTCAAACATCCATGAGCCCGATGTATATACACCATTTTATAGCCATTGTCTTTGTGAGAAGGGTAAAGTGAATTAATTTCCAGCAAGTTGGAAGAAGAACAAATGAACAAAAAAATAATTTATTTTTCAATATTCTTTCTGAGTCCAATGATATGGCATGACCAGCAATGTTTTAGCCAAAGTTGTGCCCTTGACATGAGCTATGTACTCAACAGGTAAACCAGAGTACCTTATGTACTACACAAAAGTCTCTCTCATGTGGTATTCAGGATGCTAAAAGCTCCATGCTTTACTAGAGACATTCCTTTGTGTAACTGCTATAAGACCCAGGGCTGCATGCTGAGCAGCAAAAAGTTCAAGAGGTGTGGCCACATCATAAACCCGTTTGAATGGCATTCCTGTGAGAGAGATCTGCTTCCAGCTATGCATTTTCACATACTTACGATACTACTGTAAATACGCTAATAAGATACTATAACTTTAATAGGGTAGGACAAGGCTTCTTGCTAGGGGCAAGAATTTGACTGACACAGCTACTTGATGCTAAGCAAGAGTGTACACTGTGAAGGGCTTCCAGGAAATATACTAGAGATCCCTCTGCCATTATAGTGATTTATACTTTGTTCTATTTTCTCGATTCAACACCAAGCTATTACCTCAGCATACCACTGGTAACCACACCGGTGGGCCTACACGTTTAAGATCATTTACTAAAAAGCTATGTATACTCAATATCAGACTATGCTTCTTTGTTTTGCCTACGGTTTCAGGTATTCTGGTCAATATTACAGCACATTATTAGTATGAATTAATGCGGTGCAGACTTTACAAATTAATCAGGACTTAAACCTGAAAACTGACCAATACAGCCACATTGTCACATTTGTACGAAAATTGTGGTCACAGAAAATGGATCCAGTTTAGATTTAGACTGATAAATGCTGGGTAATGAGGGCAGTTTGAGAAACCATGTAAGCACAAAACATTTTAATAAAAGACACTGTTTATTGACTTGCTTGTTTTCCATCTTGTAGAAGGAGCACACAGTGTAACAACAGTGTAATAATTTAAATACTACATAAATAAAAATGTCCTGGAGATGATTTGGAGGAACTGTATTTATCTCTCTGGTCTAACCGGGAAAACACTTTGGATGCAAATGATAATGACGAAAATGAAAGGAAACTGGTGTCATTTTAATCACAAAATAAGGCTGTTAGCAATGAAGATACAGTATTAACGCCAGTTTGTGTCTAAAATACATTAACATGCTTTACTAGAGACATTCCTTTGTGTAACTGCTATAAGACCCAGGGCTGCATGCTGAGCAGCAAAAAGTTCAAGAGGTGTGGCCACATCATAAACCCGTTTGAATGGCATTCCTGTGACATTCCTAATATTTGCTCAAAATCTTTAATTTTTGTTTAAAATAACCAACAGAGAGAAGTTGTTTTTCTTAGACTGCTTCCCAAATGACCCTCTATATGGAGCCAATATCAGCCCATAGATTTATTTTGGATCCAAAGTGATATTTCTGATAGTTGCCAGCCAAAAATGTATGAACAGGTTTTCAGTTCTACTCAGAAAGTTGCAAAACAACTTGAAAATGTTTTCATACCATAAAATTACATAGAACAGGTAATGGTTAACTCGGGTGTAATCTGTAATAAGTGAATGTAGTACAAAGTCCACAACTGGGTTTAAAAAGTACATTACCAAAAACACAGTTTTCATTATTAATTAAACTACAACTTTTTCAAAAATGTTAAATGTTTTTCCCCTTCTCTTTATGAAATATGCAATTGTAGAATTTAAAAACCTGCTCTGACACTCTTTGGCAAGGTCACACGATCCTCTGTCTTTTGGTGTTTAAACAGCAAAGATATTAGCACAGTTTCTACAAGCTTTACTGTATAACCACTAATGCTAATGCTTAAACTTTGAAAAGTTAAAAGTTGCTTTCTGAGGGACAAACTGTAGGACACCTGAGATCCAAACGACACAAGTATTAGTTTTTAGTATCAATGGGAAGATTTGGCAGTGGATCTACCACTGACTGAATTCTGGAGGTGAATTTTAATGACTATAAAATGTGTGTATACAGAAAAAAACAAGGTTGAACTGATAGGCGTTCTTTTTTTAAGAAAAGGTACGCATATTTTAAATGGAATTCTTGACTTAATTCACTTATTTAATCGAGTGAGGTGGTGTGCGGATGCATGACAGAAACCTGAGCTCCACATCTTTTATATTTATTTTCTCTATCCAGACCTCCCATACCAGTGTCATAATTTCATCATAAAGCATTTGTTAATCGTGCGGGCAAGATGAGGAAACACTTGCATGTATGTGTATGTGTGTGAGTGTGTTTAGCATGTTCCTTTTTTGTGGGTCAAACTTCAGTCCACTTCTGTCAGGCCACAGGGTCTCCTGAACTCTTGTCCTCGCTCGTGAATCCACTTGTTTGATACTGACAAAACAGGAAAAAAAACAAAAAACAAAAACAAACGTGAGGACCAAAAATAGGCAAGCCAGTTAAGTAAAGCCTATGTAATTGAATAAAAGAAACACTATAAACCTTCACTGCCAAAATTTTCCTTGTCAGCATGTGGTAAAGGCATTCTCCCAAAACATTTTAGTTTGTGTATTGATTTAAATGTGCCTCTAGAAGAACCTGAACTGTGAAGATCTTGAATCTCTTCACAGTGGTGTGTTTCACCCCAATATGCCACCACTGACACCCATGATTAAGCTGCAGTGTTTGGCAAATTTCCTTGTTCAAGTTTTTAAATTCATTCAATTCTGTAATCATTGCCAATCAGCTCACCACCAAATGAATCTGTCTGGCAAAACCGCACCTAAGCATGCAGATATTAGAACGGACAGGCCCACTTATTATCCCACTAAAAATCATGTGACAAGTAAAAATTAGTTAACATCTGTGGGAAAGCCTTTTCTTTTAGTCCAGCACAATGCTCAAATGTGCTTTTTATTACAGCTTTCTACTAACATTTTCTGTCCTTACCATTACCAGATTGAAACTGAAAAGAGTGAATGAGAGTATGAAATAAAAGTCTGAAATACTGAATGAAAATCTGAGAGAGGCCATCAAATAAAACAGGCAGGACATCTGGAGCACCAAAGTACAATTTTCAACTTATTATTATGCTAAAAGCAGCAAAAGCAATATAAAGTGCAATAAAGCATAATTATTGTTTTTCTTTATCCACATACTCAAAAAGCGCAAAATCTATATCTTAAAATCGATTATTACTGTATGTAGTATGTATATATGTATGTAGTTTTCTAATCCCATTCAATTCAATATGAACTGGCCCTCTATGAACTGAATCTCCCATTCAATATGAACTTTGACTCACCCCATTTACTTCCTACTAAGACAGGACAAGCTGCATGCCTGGTCCTATAGTCTCCCTCCCCGCTCCTGAACAGATTATACCAGAACACTGCCGTCCCCTGTGGAGAAATAAAACATGCAAAAAAATGATGGTAACATCTGGCATGCACAAGAGAGAAGGAACGTTAAGATCCAACACACGATAAGACAGATGCTGGATAAAAAAAGACCTGCACTGGCTTCAAGCTGAGCGCTTTATTGCAGCAATATACTAAATCCTGTGTAGTGAATTTTGGCTGCTTGACAACTATGCTATTGCTTGGCAAAAAAAGCACAAGGATATTGTAAAAAAAAAAAAAAACTAAACAAACCCCCCCCCCCCCAAAAAAAAAACAAAAACTGCGCAGGTGAAACAAGACAGCAGCATGAAGAAGCATGGAAAATGCCTGGGCCTATTATCACAGCTCTGTTGATTGGCCAGTGAAAAAAAAAATATGTATCTGTTTACTCAGATCAACTTGTACTACCATGAGTAAAAACTTCTGATACACTTTAGAGAGTCCAAAAGACATTTTCATGAAAGAAAAACATCTACTCCCCATCAGCTTTAACTAAAAAATGATGTCTTTGACAAATTGCCTCTCATATGAGATGTTCAATCATTGTGTCATGACTTACTGTAATAGCTACTGTCAGCACATTGGGCCTTAAACAGCCACAAACACTGTGAAGATTTATTTTCCCACTGAGGATACTAGCAGTATAAGATAAACTCATGAAACTATGAGATGACACTACACTCTTCTCATGCACACAGAGAAACATACACACTGTTGTTATCACCTTTCTAGGCCAGATTGCTGCTCCAAAGTCAGGGAAGACCGTGGCACCTCCCGCCTCAACATCACTCATCTGAGAAAACAACAACTGGTTGGAAACTTTCTTTGCATTTTCCTTCGAAGGACAAATATTTTTCAAAACACATCGGCGCTTGTGGCTTAGCAAAACAAACATTTGTTTCACCTTTCAAAGCAACAAATCAACATACAAAATGCATGTTGCTGATGGGAATACATATTTACCTAAATACCAATGCAAGCTTATTAACTGACAAATAAATAGCAGTTATAGAATTACCCATAAAGGTTTTTTTTAATGTCTGTAAATTATAAAAATATATGAATTATTTCGTGAACAGCATGATGAGGGATGCAAAATGACAAGTAACTTCTACACACAACAGTTGACTGTAGGAAAGCTGGTTATGTGCAGAACGGTGAGGGAGGTCAAGCAAGACTGAAGAAAAACTTGAAAAGAAGAAAAGGGAATTTTCTGTTAAACCCATCAGTTGTTTCACACTCAATTTAATATAAGACAAAAACCCATATCGTGTGACTTAGCTGTGACTGTAAGTAGTGCCCCATAATAACATAATTGTTGATCTGGAGTTATAGTCTATTATCCAAAATATGTAATGTACTACCACTTTTCAAGATGTTTTCCTTGTGCTATGTTTCAGTGTAAAAATAAATATTCTACACCATTGTAGTTATTACATTTTCACTTTTTCTAACTCTTTCTGCAATGTTTTGATAAATAAAATTCAACTGCTTCATCTTATTTCTGTTGTATTTGCTGCTTCTGGACAGTAATTTCCCTGCAGGAATCGAGGGTTTCATTGTTTTCCGTCCTGTTATATCCAGTTCATATCTTGTGTTCGGCCACAACCCGGCCCCGGATAAGCAGTTGAAGATGATGATGATGATCTTGTGTTCAGCTTAAACTTGTTTATTCATAGAGGTTTTACATTTATCATATACTGTACATCAATAATCTACCAACGCACATCCACATCATGCACCACAGTGAACACCAAACTGAACAGGAAAAAAGACAATCCAACTACATGCTAAACCTAAAAGCAAAAGGTTTTATCTATTGTTGAGTGTAATTTTATTTTGTACAGCCCAGTGTTAACAAGGGTAAAGAGTGCCGCCTAACTAAGTGTGTTAATGGGGAATGGCCAAGAAAACTCTCCACAATATGTACTGGAACTGATTGACAGAAAAAAAAAACTTTACTCCTAAATATTTGGCTGAAAGGCCTCTCAGTCATCCAGATGATGGAATATTTATCAAGAACCACTCTCAGGGTGTTCTGTCCCCAAAATGTTGTAATTTTATGAAAGTCAATCAATCCAAGTCCAAGATTGAACCAGAGCTTATGCTTATGCCCATGAAGCTAAAACAAAAGAGGGATGGAGCGTAGATTTCAGGTGACTGCCAACCCCGGCCTTCAATCAACGGCGACTGGATGCACGTACTTACGTAGTTCAAAAAAGTAGCCACACGATTTCCAGTGCCTAATCTTTTGAAAGCATCAGGCTCATCTTTCTATAAAGATAAAATTCAAGAGTAAAAATACATGATGATAACACTGCACACTCGCACACACATGTACTTACGTAGTTTAGGAAGGTAGCAAGTCTATTTCCATCAACCTTGAGGTTGCTGTCAAAAGGACGCTGCAACAGATGTTTATAATGTTTAACCCATCACCAAAAAGACTCACATCAGGAACCCGCCACTAAGGGCACTCAATCACTCTCACATCAAATAAAAGCTACTCTAAAATCTATTTGTTATTGAAGTTAAAAATAATAGATTTAAATGATATGATTAATAGCACATAATGTATATATAGACATAAAGATAACACAAAAGACAATGACCATTTATCATTTTTACCATTTGCACTTTCTCACCCTCAGTTGAGCTGATATGATAACACAAGAAGACTGTTTTTT
The DNA here is from genome assembly GCF_017976425.1 of Toxotes jaculatrix. Classification (NCBI taxonomy): domain Eukaryota; kingdom Metazoa; phylum Chordata; class Actinopteri; family Toxotidae; genus Toxotes; species Toxotes jaculatrix. The sequence goes on along the minus strand of NC_054405.1, from coordinate 16,725,242 downwards.
AATAACCCTTTGCGCCTCTGTAGGTCTATTATCTATAATAAAATCAGTCATTCTGTGGCAAAACACCAGACAGCTGCAGATGGCATGCAGCTATAGATCACAGGAAACTCATAGATGGTTGCCAGAAATAACACACTCAGAGAACATAGTTCAGGTCTCCAAAAACTCAGGGACATTTGAGAATATGTTAGGAAAAGTGGGAAGCACATTAAGTGACGTCACTTAAATTTTCACACCCACACATGATCGTACAAGTGAACTCACCCTGGAGAAGTCATAATGTGGCTCGTACTGTCCTCCAACTCCATAGTTAGCAACCTGTTCAGCCATTGACCAAAGATGACATGACATGAATTGACTTGATATTGTGGGTATTTATTTATATTAATTAGATGAATATAAATGTCATTTAGAGGAATAGGTGTCAAATTTCTGTGCCATATGCGAAATGATGATGTAGTAATTTGATCTAATTCTGTGGTATGTATTACATTACCTGAAGCAACTCTGCAGTGTCGACTGTAAGGCCTGTGATGTCTTCTATTCTCTGATTGACTCTGGCAATGACGGGGTCGTCCTCTTCTTCCAACCAAGCACTAAAACAACAAAAATGTGCACATGTGTGAGCAAACAGTAGAGTGCACACATGCATGCAACTTCTTAACAATTAGTGTTCTTTGACGTGGGAGTCTGGAAAATACAGGTCAGTATGAATCCACTTCTGAAAAGAATGAATTAGTTTTCATTTATCATAAAAAAAAAAGGAGGCCAAAAATATAGTCTCAATATAAGTAATCAACACTGTTGAAACAGCATCTGACAACTGACATCTGACAACATCTGTATGTAACAGCGTGTCATAAAATAGTGCCTCATTTCTTTAAAATAACATTTAGAGCCCAATATTAACTTAAGTCTTTGAGTGTTCAGTGCTTAATGCCTGCGGAGTGGAAACTGGGGATTGGGCCTTCTAGTTTCTGTCATTTTTCACATGCTCCTCATCAGCAATAAGTCTCTGTATCAATAGCTCAGAATCAGTCTTGGCCAGCTGTCTATGTTGTTTTACTTCCCGAGTGGTGCGATCATTCCTGTTAACAGAAACCTGTAAACCTGCTGCCACCTGTAGCCAACTTATTAATGTCCTACCTGCCAAGTCTCCCTTTTAGCTGATCCCACCTACCTGCATTTTGCTGACTACAGTTCGTGGCCCTTGCCATTACAGCATCCTCTGATTTTATCAGGGGCCTACGTATTGTATGAGGCCGATTATTTTTAGCTTTTACCCGTTTTACCAAAACATACCCATAATTATACAAAAAGTGATACAGTAAATGGTTAGAGTACCTTGGTTTACGCTGCAAAAAGTATTATCAATATGAGTAAATAATAAAACCTGATAATAATGAGCTCAAAGTGCGTACTGACAACTGAAACCCACAAGAGGGTACCCAGGAAACTTTTCCCCTGAGTGAGTTACCTTTTTGATACTCTGTAGTTGGCTGTGGTCAGGACGCCTGTTTTGGGATCACGGACAGTGGCTCTGGCAAGCTTAAAAAATAGACGCAGAGGAAGGAAATAAGTGTATAACATTTAAAGTGCACAAAAAAAGAAAAAAATCTTAATTTACTCTCCTTTATTAATCTTATACTACAAAAAAGCCGTATATCTAACATTACTTATATTGTTTTCTTTTAGTTTTTCTACATTCTTGTTACAAAGAAACAATGATGTTCTAGTTATCAGCGTAAGATGTGACTGTATAGTTTCGGTGTCGATAAGCTTTTTTAGTACCATCATCTCTGTAAATGTAACATTACTCTTGAATTTTCTTTTATGTCTTAAGTGCAGACTTTTTAAAAAATTATTATGTATTCATTGCTTCATGTCTCACCCTGGGTTTAGCCAGCTCCTTAATCTTCTCGATCTCCCCATGTGACAGTATATCCAGGTATCGTACAATGTGGGGGCTGTCCCACTCATCCTCTTCCTTCATGGGCTTCAGCAGGAGACGAGGGTTCCTGTTACCATCCTGGTAGCGACAGAACAACCGGCTGCGCCTCACTTCGTTCTGGTACGATATACAAGATAAGCAGAAAATAATAAACTTTGTTTTCTAATTTGTATACAGTTTTTCAGTTTAATCAATTTAACAGATCAGAAGCAGATAATTCTTCAGATGAAGAAGAATTATGGCAAAGAATGCATTCATGGCCATCATATTGGGAGAGGCTTGAGATTTATTTTGACTGCCCTCTGCTGGCAAAATGTAATTTTACAAGAAGATGAGTTGCTGATACTCCTGCACCCATATAGGTTTTTAATTTTAATTTGTAATAAATAAGCCAATATCAAAATACATGTAAATGTGTGTTTAAAAGCCTGTTTTTTCATCACTGTTTGACTAAACTTTAACATTTTCAGGATGGTGATGGTATATTTTGTGTTTGTGTCACTGCACTGCTATAAAATATATTCCTTGACTCCTTGCTAAAGCTCTAACTGTGAAAAGCCTTACCTAATAACAAAAGGCAAGAAAAGCAGCCTAACATGACACTGTATTGTTTGTCATTCTAATATCAAAATGATATATCTGCTCAGTTTAAACTAATGTTGACCAAATTTGTATTGTCATGAAAATAAACTTCACTTATATGATCAAAGTATCAGGTACAACACGTTGACTCTTCAGATATGCAGAAAAAAAAAATCACGTTCTGATTGCCTTTCTGCTACAGATATTGACATTACATCCCAACTAATTCTCAACATGCCTTTATTTTTCTCTTCATGTCTCACCATTTGAATCCCCTCTCCTCTGCAGAGGGCCTCGTAGGCCTCTCTCTCTGGGAGATGGTCTTTAGGCCTGCTGTAGGTTCCCAGCTGGATGGGCTCCTCAGAGGCAGGCTGGTAAGCCTGGTTCAGCTCATTGAGTTGCTTGGACAATAACCGCTCAAAATAACGGAGGTTTCCTCCTGCCCTCTGGTGGCTGGGGTCTGTCAGTACAAGAAAAATGTGGTTGGTGGTGGCTCAGATCTCAACAGAGAAGCAGTTAACCACAACTGATTTTAAATAAAAAGAAAATAATTGCACTACAAATCTTGATGTGTTTTACCTCTCTAGCTTGTTTAGAGCCATGTACTGTATGGTTTAATTAAAGACAACACATAACAGAACAGCAATAAAAAACAGTTATTTTTTAAGTTAATACAAAACATATTACCACTAACTGACAGTATATAAAGTATTTAAATGTTTGACACATGGATTAACTGCAACATTAAAGTGCTGCTTATAAGTTAATAATGATTTAATAGTACAATAATATCACACTGACAAGGGCCAAAGGACTTTGAGTACAACTTTAGGCTCCTACATAAGTATTTATTATTTGATATATATCTTATTTGAATAGCATTTTTAATGCAGAGCTTTTACTTGTACTAAAGTACTTTATAGTGCAGTATTGCTACTTTTATTTAACAATCTAAGTACTTCATACACCATTGTCAATCCTTAGTGTCTGCCTCATGTCCTTTGGTAAGTGTTTGAGATACTAAAGCAACAGAGTTGGATAACAGAACAAGAACATACATCTTGTGGAGTTTACAAATACACTGAAATCCTGCAATTGCAACTGCAGCAACATGATGTGCCCCCCAGTTTTTTTTTCCCATGCAGGAGAAATGCTTTGCACCAAAAGTACAGTAACCTTAATGTGTTGTCATAAGTTATGTACATTTTTGTTCGATTGTTACTTTTGGAGCTATTTTAAACCATTGAAAGCCACTGTATTTTTTAATGGTGATTTTTAAAGGAATAGTAGAAACATATCATTTTCTCAGTTTTGCTCAGAGTTAGGTGAGAAGACTGATACCATTCTCATAACTGTCTGTTCAATATAAAGCTGGAACCGGCAGCTGATCAGCTTAGCAAAAAGAGCACAAAGACTGGAAACAAGAGGGGGGAAAAGCGAGGGTCGCTCTGTTCACAGGTAAAAATCAGCCGACCAGTGTCTCTGAAGCTCACTAATTAACAGGCTGTATCTCATTTGTTTCATCTGTACAAAAACTGTAAGATTTCATTTGCTTGATCTTTATTGTTTCAGTACGCTTTGTTCTACATTTTCAGTGTTTGTAGCACTTGATGTCACAAAGTAGGTCTATGTCTGCTGAATCTGCTCTGCCTCAATTCATTTCAATTGGCAAGTAAACAAGCATACCACAGCTCGAAAAAGATGCCCTGAAGCTTTCGACAGCTCTTGATGCAGAGACTAAAATAACAGTTAGAAACCGCCGGCCATTACTCTGGAACAACCACACCCTGCTGCTCTGGCAAACACAGAACACCACTGCAGTGAGAGGAGGGTGGACTGTAGTGATTAGTGAAACAGCAAGAAGACAACCCATCAATTATAGCACTGAGGAAGACTGTGGCTGTATTGGTCAGTTAACCGGTCTCTGTATTATGGGAGGCAACTGGGAAATTCAACTGTGTTTCTTAAACACGTTAAATGTGCTTTTTTTAGTTTCTCAAAAATGGACCCATTCACCCATTATTTATGGTTACAAGAAAGCCAAATAATGAGGCCCATGCTGAGATAAATGATTGTGTAATTATGTGTAATGTGTATCAGCCTGGACACTGCTTCAGTCAGTACACTCGCCTAAGTTGCACCTTACCAATAGCCACCAGCCGGCGTGTCAGCTCTATGGCTCGAGGAAGGTCTCCCATTTGGTAAACCGAGTAGCTGAGGTAGTCCAAAATTTCCGCCTTGGAAACCACAGCTTCCTCTCCGGCATCCAGCTGCTTCAAGGACTGCTGCATCCATAGCACAGCATGATAATAGTCTGCGTCATTGTAAGCCGTCTTCCCCATGTCGAAGCAGTCATCCACGGTCAGCATGGCATTGGAGTGTATACCTGAGATAGGATTCACTGAATTTAAATACTGACCATATTGTACTCTCATTTTAATGGTCAAAAAATCCCATTCTTTTCATGACATATTTCATGACATATGCATTATCACAGAGTGTGAGTTTTTCTTATTTTAGTGAAACGTTCTTGGATTAGGAATAAGAAGATGGGCTTTGAGCAACTCCTGCAAACATAGCTTATTGTTTTTTTCTGTGAAGCACGTGTTGCTAACACTGATATTTGCAGTGCACTCAAAAACAGACAAAAAATGCCTCTTTACCTGAACACAAACACATACTTACTGAAATCTGCACCATACCTGTGTTGTATCCAAATAATATCTAGATGCCACTAGAATGGGCCTGCAGTTCAAACCTGGCTAACCCTAAACCCTTAACATAACTACACTTCAACAACAACACTTCAAGTGGGTCTCAACAAGTGATTATTCATAATTAGTTATTATCTTAAAGCCCTGATGTGTACAGTTTAAGGATTTATAACTCTGGTGGCTCCTAGTAGGATAAAACAAGACCATGGTGAAGTCAGTACTGCATACTGGTTCTTAGGTCTGTGATTGATTCAGTCATTAGAACCTTAACTACATACAAAGTTAATCCTCAATCCAGTTATGTCCCAGAAACAAAGTAATAATTGTAAAATAACCTTACACTTAACTCCAACACCACCTCAGACTAACAGTAACGTTAAGTCTGAACTCAAACCCAAACTCTTGAAGAAGTGAGGACTGGTCAATATGACCTAATTTCACAAAAATGCACTGTCAGGAGGTGCAAAACTCCAACCAGTTTTCACAAGAAGTGAAATATAAACACACCAGTTAAAAAAAATCACTATGGGTGGGTGCACTCTTTCTTTTATAAATGTGTGCATTACGCTATCCCTCTTAACATATTCATGCTTTTTCACATAACCACTTGGTTACCTGGCAGCTTTCCTCTTGAGAAAGCCTCAGAATCCAGTTGGTACGTGTCCTGAAGACGCATCAACGCTTTGGCTGCACCCGTCTCATCCTCCTCATCTGGGAAGTACTGTCTGTGTATGGACATGTTGGAAATGAAACCTGAAGAGAAAGTAAGAAAAGGTTATGCTGGAAACTTAACCTTAGCCTTATTATAAAAAACATGTAAGTGAATTAATGAATCACCAAATTAACCAAAGGATGTTAAATGTTTAACTTTGCAATAAATTAGCAGCTTAGCACTAAAATCATTCATAGCAACAGGACTAATTTCCAGGAGTAAACTCATGGAAATAAATACAAATCACTCAAATTTTCATGCTTTTTAAACAATCAAGTCAAGTTGGTTATTTAGTATCACTCACTGATACAAAACAATGGTGTTTCAATAGACTACCATTTATATCTGTTAAACACATAAGGCCCCATAGTTTTATTTAAGCCTTTTAAATACTTTACTTTTTTTTCTCAAGATTGTGTCAATTTTCCTCTTACAGTGAAGTGAAAGACAAATTATACTGATTTTACTTTATCAAATTGAAACACATTTAGCAATAATCACCCTCTTTCTTCTACTGGGCCATTGTCTTTGTAATTTTCTTTTCCTGTCCTACCGTATCTGCAATCAAAAATATTCATGAAAGCAAAGACAACAAAGGTGTAGCCAAAATCTTTGATGTATTCAGGCTTATAACACACAGTCAGTACCAACTTTCCTGCCTTTCCAGACTTTCTGTAAATAATTAAGAGCCTGTGTTCTGTCCTCAGACAAAAGTCTGTGTGACCAATATTATCCTTATGTTGCCCGTACCAAATAATCAAATGTAGTACAGTATACTAAATTGGTCAACAAGTATTATGCATGTACTATGGATTGTAAAGTGTAAAGTCACTAAAGTGACTAAAGTGCTCTCTACTTATGTTTATTAGGTTTAAATCCAGTCTCTACTGTCTTTTTCTCTGACTCATAGCCACGTATACAGATTCACCCACAACAGACTCTCATTCTCAGTCTATCTGCCTCACACAAACTTGGACCAAAGTCTAAACACGCTGACACTTCTAGGTCCAAACACACACACACACACACAAAGGGAGAACATGGCCAAAACATGCGGAGATGAGGAACAGCTGCATTTACAACATGACACCCTCTGCTCTCCCTCTGTTCACACAGGGTGCAGAGTATCTGGGCAGAAGCCCAGCAGAAATTTCCACTCTGGAGTCAAAGCTGTAATCACACTGCTCACATCCGCATTTTTTATTGGACGCTGACCACTCACTCTCTCTGCTCATGCTGATGGCAGCACCATAGAAAAAGTGGTGAATGCTTCCCTTCAGATGCACTTTACGATGTGGAGAGGTATTTTAAGGTGGAATGAATGCAGTGTCAACAGGAAGGTAAAATCGGGGGCTAACAGATTCAGATTCAGCCACGGTAGCATAAACTGATGTAAACCCTAACCCTAACCCTCATATTTATTGCAGGAGTCAATTTTCCACAATAAAGCAAAACCAGAAATAGTGTCTTGCCCTATCTGCACAGAGTTTGCTAATTAGATGGAGTGGTGGTATTATAACTAATCACACAGAAAACATTAATGCTCCAAGCAAGGCTAGATCACTGGACATACTTGTCCAGCCTTCCTTCACTCAGGAAGATTTTCTTACCATCGGAGGGGTTCTGAAGCACCAGGCTCTCCACTTCAGACCACTCTGTGTTGAGTCTCTTCATCAGTTTGTAGGCATTTACTGGGTGAGCGAGGTAGCCCTCCGGATCGGAGGTGGACACTCTGGTCAGAGCATCCAGTTTACTGGCCCAGCTACAGGACAGACAAGCAAAGTGTTGTTACTAGCGTAATAAGTGTAATAATTATAGTTATAATAATTACGCAAATATAGTATATGTTATAAAGACTTTGTATACATTCTAGATATTTCTGCACATTGATTCAACCTTCAAAAGTATCTAAAGGAAAAAGAGACTAAAGTTGTGTTAGACCACATAAATTAAATAAAAATGTTACAGCTCTTGTGATAAAACTCCACAGTCCTAAACACTAAATGGTTAAAATCACAGTTGATACGAACACATTGCTTTGTTGATCCTTGATGGAACAGATGTAAATGTTTTATGTACTTTATCGGGCTTGTTATTGAAACAGATATTCATAATGTTTATCAAATATGTCAGTGATATTGAGATGATTTTAATGCCTTAATCCAAAGAGAGACCTTTTTATTTCAAGAGCATTACCATGGTAACTCTTACTACATATCACAAATGAAACATAATAGGACATCAGAGAGGACCTGGTTTTAAACTGACAACATCAGAATTATGGTAGCTTAAGTCTAGTTGTTCTCAGCACAGGGGTTGGGCCGCTCCAAAGGGTCACAAAGGTTTTGCACAAATCTTCATTCATTTTTCAGACTTTTCTCCAATTGTTTTTTTTTTTTTTGCAAAATATTGGCTAATTTTACCTCTTCTGACTTCAAACTGTTTAAATGAAACCTTTGGAGGGAAAAAAACAATCTTTGGTGTAAGTGCTAACAACTCAGAGACATCTGAAACGTGACAAAGTGATTTGCAGTAGCTTTCAGATAATTGTAGATGAGTTGAACAATGTTCTCTCTGTAATATAGTGGAGTAGTTGTATAAAGTGGCACAGGTAACTCAAAACTGTTCTTAAGTATGGCACTTGAATAAAGGTACTTAGTTTTCAGGTGGGTTGTTTTTAAGTCACGGGGTTCAGAATGTACCTTTTGACTGCAGCAAGCTTGGACTCCTCTGCTTTTATGTATTCCCTCAGAGACTGGACCAGCTCCTTTTCTGTGTAGATCAGGTCTGTCATTTGGCCTGCAGAAAGACAGACAGGTAGACAGATACTGCAGATGAGTGAGAGTTGAAGAATTCAGAATTCATGCGAACAGTTTCAGATAATTTGCAGGTTTTTAGCTAAGAAAAAAAGGAAAATTATCAATAAATCTGAGGCTTCACTAATTAATGCTTTTATCTTGCTTTATTTAATCAAAAAACTGAATTTGAATTTAATTAAATTTAATCAGAACAGTGAGAGTCACAGCTGTTCTTTACTTTAAAAACCTATAAAATGTATTTTGGTACCACTGTTGGCCTCAAACTTTGGCTGACTTAAGCTAAATCTTTAGCCACAAACTGTGGGACTTAGATTGTATAGAATTACTCAGCAAAGGCGAGTAATTACTCAGCAAATGAGGCGGGGCGCTCACCCATGAGCCTTTCAGACTTTTGGGGTGTTGTGTGCATGGTAAACAATTCCATGAAAATGCCAAACCATGATTGATTCTCAGGGGTTGCCAGGGATGAGGAATAAAGAAACACTTTCATTGTTGTCCACAGCAGAAGTTAAAATTAAATCTGTGAATGATCCAGCAAAAGATTCTAAGAGTAAAAATTCAAGGCAAAAATATCAACCTGCCTCTAGTACACAAGCATATCCCAATAGGAGAGAGGATGCAGGGAATAAACAGTGACAGAGGACCAGCCTTGATGGCACAGATAACTCAGAGTCTTGCAACAGTGCCAGTGCTAGTTGCATGTCCTTTTATGCAACTGGAGGACTGAGACCTCATCAACCTCATGTTCACAGGGAGAGAACCATCATTGGAGCCTATTCATCCATTTCACTTGGGTGATTTTGCACTAATCAAATCTCTGGGCAAGGTACATCTGTCTCCTTGGTGGAAAGGACTCTCCCAGGTGCTGCTGACAACCAGTATAACCATTATGGTTGAGGGCAGAGCAGAACAGATCCATGCTTCCAGCTGCAGATCGGCTCCCCAGTTGGGCAATCCAAGAGATCCAGAACATGAGTATGTGTAAAGGCTGATGTCCTTCTGGGAATTTTCACATGTGTTTGGGCCATGGGGGCCCAGCTTAACAAAAATCTCGGTTTCTCTTACAGCATCAGTGGTCCTCTTGGTTCTCCAGTTTTCACATTTGGTAACAGTTGTAAAACTGGATATTCGCAGAAGCACTCTGAATCAAGAAACTCTCACAATGGACCAAATGAAAGCTGGAAGCAGACTAACTGTCAGTCTTGACTGTACAAAAACAAGATAGTAAAAAGTTCATATAGTTCTTCACACCCACCTATAGAGGTGAAGATCTCTGCCTGTGTGGTCCAGCAGCAGCAGAGCAGAGCCCACGAGATGAAAAACAGGAACTTCCTCATTGTCCTTCTCAATAACCTGCAAAGAGAAACATCAGGTCACAATAGATTCACACAACCGAAACTTTTTCCATGTCGCAAAATACTCCTATATAGTTGGTGATACCATGTCCTTCCATAATTGGCTCTGTGTTTTGCTTTCAACGGCTGACAAACAGTATTTCAATCACAAAATTGTCCTTCTTATTCTTAAACCACACATATAACAAACTTGCAGTTTGCATAATGTTGAGTCAACAGTTTATGCAATGATGCTGTGTTTCCATACTAAATTAACTGATGGTCTAACAATAACCAAAGTTTCCAGTACTTTTCCTATAAATGAGTCACTAATGCCTGCTGGGAGGCCTGCTGTCATATTGGCCTCTATGCCCAGTTTTCATTATGAAAGAATAATAAAAGGACAGTGTGGGAAACGAATAATGTTCTTTTGCAATAAAACGTTCATAATTTGCAGATGAAGCCATATGAACAATATTTATATGATAAAAATCACAAAGCACATGAAAAAAAATCTAGTCCGTGCAAATTCAGCATGAATGCATTTTACTTTTCGTTGTCTGTTCTAGTGTGGAGTTGAACATGGTCACCAGATACCTCATGAAAAATGTTCCTGACAAATGATATGACTACATAAATCTCAGTGTCCATTGTAAGAATATAAACCAGAGCTTGCACTGCAGAAACTCACAAGTAATTTGCTTTACAAACGTTAAAATCAATCCAAGTACAACAGGTTTTATCCTTCACATACTGAACATACATGTAAAGTTCTATTTAACATGTGACAGCTTCAATAATTATTAGAAAGCAGTCACTAAACAGTCAGTTACACTGCTATCATTGGCAGTTTCAGTTCAGACAGCTGTATAAAGCCCATTACTTATGGATTTATTGTATTTTTCTTGTCAGACTTTGCCACATTGCCTTCACTGGCATTCATCCTTTCAAATGAGTAATAGTGTTATCTAAGGCGAAAGGAACATGAGCTGCGTGGACTTTCAGCTCCAGCAGAACCAACAACAGGGCTGGAGCTGAAAAACTGAAAGACTACACAATGATGTATCACCTGGCAGAAACTCCCCGCTCACAGTCCAGCACTGAGACCAGCTTTGTTTGTCATTTTAGGTGAAAAGTGACACTTGCTCCACTTTCTACTCTTGGATTTCGTCTAATCCTGCTTTTACCACATCACTTCTCAGTAATGACTGCTTACTCCTGACTCTGTGCACACACAGTACATACGCATACATACTTCTACATGCAAGCGCACGCACACACACTTCTGTCTGCATCGGCATCTAATCAAAGGCTTAGTGAGACAGAAGATCTGAGGCAGAAAAGTGGCACCTGAATTGTCAGTGTTGTTGTAATTTGGTGAGGAATCTGCTCCAGGGCACAATGAAATCATTTCACTTTCATGACAGACAACAACAAGTACAACTTTCTGTTAATGACAAAAGACGTTATGAAAAAGTTAATGCATTAAGAAGAAATGTAGCTTGAGCCTTAAAACACAGAGACACAAACACAATGTCGAAGAGGAAGTTAACCATCAAACCACGTACACATTCCAAGGGCAAATGTCAGTGAACATGCTTCAAGGAAAAAAGCTGAACAACAACACAGCTGTTTGCCAATGACATTATCAGTGCTCAGAGGATCCTTTGTGAAGTCCTTTGTAAATTTCATTTATTTGTGACAAATGGATACTTTTAATGAGCCAAACATTCAAGACAACCACACCATATGGCACTAACCAACAGAAGGGGTTATTAGCAAAGGGCTGTGAAATGGCTTTAAAACATACAGCAGGTCACTGTGACTTTTAATTCGACTTTCCTGGGTGTTTCTGTCCTGCAAGTCTTCTATTATAACAATGCTTTTTTCTTTTTTTTTTTTTTAATTTCCTTCTGCAATTTATTTGACTCTCACATTTCTAAAGAGTCAACTTTAGCATGTGCAATTACAGTTATTGTGCTGGACTATACCACAACGGGTGTGAGAATATAGACCAGTGTCTATTTATCAAACATTTCAGAATATGACTGGACCAGAATTCAGAGAATAAAAGCACTTTATCAATTTTCACAACACAGAAAATTCACCCCATCTCCTTCATGGTGTAGGAGAGTAGCAGAGCTGTTCTAACTTGTTGGGAGACGCCAGCAGGTATGACAGGACAAACATACTCACATACTCCACACATGTGGAAATAGAGAACACTACACTTAAAATAAAAATCTGACCTCTTCGAAGATACTAAATAGATTTAAGCTTCTTTTCACTAATTAGATAGAGATAGGGCAAAACTCTTACAAACTAAGTTGAATTAAACAGAAGAAAATACGACTGTGACGCAATGGAGCAGGTTCCATGGCATGCATACTCATTAATTTTCCACCACCTAACATGATTGTTGAAAAGACTAAACACACATTGGTTATGCATGCATGAGCGTTGTGATCAGTTGGCTTGGGTGCACATGGTGCACAGACTGGGCTCAACCATGAACGCAGAACATCAGTGCCAAAGAATTGCTTTAACTATATACAGTGGCAAAACTCTGTCGCATTTAGGGCAACCAACACAACAAGAAACAGATATGCATACTGACTGAAGCAGTGCTAACTCAAAATGTAGGTTAAGTAAACAGTAACTTGTGTCTGATTTGCATTTGTTGATGTAAAAAAAAAAAATCAGCTTTCAACCGTGTGCAAGTGTTGCTATTTCCTGTATGTAATGGGGTTTTTCCTGCATTCAACTAGAGTAGGATCAGCTAATAGGTCTTCTGTGTTGACTGTACACCACAACCACTGAAAAAAGAAAACACCACAGATTTAAGTTTAGTTTTCTAAGTGTCATAAACAGAGACATCCTTCACTCTCAAATGATAACTTCCACTCCATCCTGACAAAAGCCTCATAAATAACTCCCAAGCCCTTTTTTTTTTTCAGCGAAATATATTCCTACTAATGCTACTTTAGCTTCCAGTAAGTAACCTAGGAGCACTTTTTGTTTACTTGATGAGTGCCAGTCCAGATAACTATCACCACAGTCCAAAACTACAAATGAAAGCACCAAATCTCTCTCCTTATAATTTACATTCTGTGCGATTACCCAGCCCAAACACAGTCCTGCCTGTCGTTGCAGGTTCTAACGCCCTTGTCGCATTCCTGGAAAAGGGCCTGTTACATTTTCTACCAAGCATTCCCTGGTCTTGACCTTTGCCTGGCATTTCTGGCAAGTCTGGCGAATATCACAGGGCAGAGCACAGAACAGGATATGGTATGACAGGTCATGAGAGAACAGGACAGCACAGGTGTATTTTTTTAATCCAGCCTCTCCTCAAACTGAAAACAAATAATGGTTGTCTGTAATCAGTATGAGCAGAAATGTACTCAGTGCATCTGCTGATGCGTTTACAAGAGAATCAGCTTTATAAGCAGCAAACTTTGCTCTACATCAAAGTGTGACATACGTTGTGTTTCACATTTTATAAGTGATTGTAACAACACTTAGTTGTTTCTTCATTGGTTGTGAGAACAGTGAGAAGCGTATTGTGGTCTGCTGGAGCAAAATGTGCTTGAACTGAATGATGATGACAACCCCCAGGATCTCTGCTATTTTCTAGCGAACTATTAAATTTTCCCAAATGATTGTTTTTTTTTAAAATGGGGTGTAGTTCCATGAGAGAGATAAAGAACCAGAGAAAAACACTCTCTGGCAACGCAGTCAGGATCCAAGGTCTGTACTGGGGCAAGGGTTTCTAAGAAGAAAGTTTAGTCAGAGTGTAAATGTTCTTCTTTCTTTTTCCTCATTTCTTCTTCTTCTTGTTCTCCAGTTCAGCTGGACCATGCTTGACAACAAATCCATGGAACACAGCCTGGCTGGTCCAAGTAGCAGCTGTCTTGGGTCACACAAGTGCCAACTGGGGGAGTTATTAAAATACATCTTGTTTGAGTTTTGAGGGAAAACGGATTGAAACATATGTCAAGATAAAAGGATAAAGCCTATGTTATTATTGATAAAAATGATCTCTTTTCCCAGGCAGTTTGAAAAAATACAATGTCATAAGAAATCCAAACAAGAACAATGCCAAACAGCAAAAAGTACTGGCACTGATGTGAGTAGGAGTACAGGACAAAGCATGTGAAAAGGGAAAGATGAGGAAAGACTGAACTTGAACTGCAGCTTGGCTCTTGAGGGCTTCAAACCTCACTGGAAAATTCAACAGATTCAAACAGATAACATGTTAATAAAAAAAAAAAAAGATTGTATTCCTGTACACACAAAAGTGGTTCCCAGAACAAAATATGGAACTATTTAACTCAAACAGGTGACAGAGCCAGACTTTCAGACTCGCTCCTAAGAGTCTGAAAGAGTTTGGAAAAGTTCACAGTGTTTCTACATTACATTTTGGCAGCAAAGAGCAAATTGAAGTGTTTTGATAAAACTAACAGGAAGTAAAAAAGCAACTATCTACAGCATATTAATGAAGAATGGGTGTCGTATACCAGAACACTGTAGTCCCCAGAGGAGATCCTTGCCAAGTCCTTGAACACAAGGACAAATGGAGCACTGAGATAAGCAGCAAATAGTTGATGCTGAACAGGTATTCTTCTGACTGATGTTAATCAGTACACAGGACTGGCATGCACATCCCACGCAAATACAGACAGGCATGCTAACACACGTGCACAGAGAGATACATTATTGTTACATAATATGCCACATACAGTATATGCATGTGCAGTATCCACAGGCTGTGAACATGCTCAGACAATCACTGTCAGTCCCCGAAGCTTTAACTCTCCTCCAGCAAAGAAAACTATTTCAACTTCAAACCTGAAGCTCATCTTTGCTGTTGCTGTGTCTGTGACTAAAATAAAATCTGTAACACTCAATGCAACGTTCAAGATCTTAGGTTTTAATGACAGTATTGTGAAATTTTGATAAATTATTTTCATAAGACAAAAGGGGTCCTAATTTCCACTTACCGTTTAAGCTATGCCACACCATGTGCACAAAAATGTGCTTTGACTTTCACTTCCACTAAACATCACATGAGGGGTGAATAAAGAGCATCATTTCTAGTTCTTGAAGCAATTTCCCTAATTCTGAGACAACAGAAGTGAGAATTTCCAACGTAGTTCAGTTGAACCTGTCCACTAAAAAATATATATATATCAGGAAGGAAGGACAGTGTAGTAAATCTCTGAGTATGGCAAAATATTTTAAAAAAAGAGCTTTCCAAGATATCTGCTGACCATATGTGGCTGACTTAAAAGCAAATCTGTCTCAGATAAAACCAGAGCTGAAAAACATCTGAAGTCATATTGCAACTAAAAATAGACTGTATATTCAATATTACTTTAAGGGAAAACCATTCCAACGTCGCAGCCAGCCTGCGGTAACACCAGTAATCTGTAACCAGCCGCTGTTGTTAACATGTTCATCTCTACCTAGTAGATAAGCATGTTCATACCACACGGTCCGTGTTTACACAGTGTGACTTGTTTCAGACTGAGCATTAAGATGAAGAGATAGACTCAGAGATGCATGTTTAAGTTTTGGCATAAGCAAGTGTACATATGGACGTTACACAACCACACACACACAGATTTTTTTCTATGTGCAAGAGCATACAAACTCACCATCCACCTCCAAAAGCCTCTCTGGTCTGTAAACACTGAGTGCTCATACAAATACAGTTTAAATAATGTCTACAAAAGACACACATGTTGAAATATAAATCTTCTTGGCATTTATTACAAGTACTGATTCAATATTTATAATAAAAACACGCAATCAGAGTGGACACTGGCTGCAAATGACATATGGCTTAATAAAGCCGCCCTGCATTCTGCTGGTCTCTTGCACATCATCCTCTGAGTGTTCATGCCACCTGCCTCACAGCCCAGTTACTGCTGACATACATTTATGTACCATTCAATGGCTGCTACCTACAATTACTCCCATTGTGCCAGATATAAATCCCCGCAGGGCAACACTCACCTGGCATGTATGCAACACTTTAAACTGGGACTGTGTGTACAATGACATTTTATACTATCTTCTAAAGGAGGACAAAGCCAGTGTCTTTTCCGAACAAACCATTGATGTTGATCAACCACTGGAAATTCAAGACATTTGGAATACAAGAGAGCTGATGACGCAGCTTTGTGCTTCAGGATTTGATAGCTCAAAGGATTAATCAAGGAAATGATCTGCAAACTAATCAGTGATGAAAATAATTGTTAGTTGCAGCTTTAGCGATATTAATCTTTGAAATTTCACATTTTATTCACATTGCTCACAGCTATAATATTACACTCAAAAAAGTCCTCCAGAGGCACTGCCCTCATTAGGCTAAAATCCACAGACCTTACTTTTAACACACTGCTATGTGTAAACCGACTGTTTCAGGGGGGAAAAAAAGGTCTAAACCTGACTGACTGTCAGCTGACTTTGGGTAAAACTACGGGTACGAGCAGAAGCAAAACCTGCTGCTCATCATCTCCGGCTGGATGGTGGCCGTGCCTGTTGCGTCAGCACGAGACAGTTGTTTCAAGAACTTTCTACCAGCCTTCAGCTCTTTGGGTCTCTCAGTGTCCTGCACTGTGTCCGGTAGGCTACATGTGCACACATTTCTCATATTTACTGCGCGAAAAACACAAAAAAAATCTGTTTTAGAGAGCAAAACGTGCTCAAACGACGTCATGTGAGCGACACTGTCGGAGATGCTCTGCCACAAAGTTTACACAGTTTCAAAACTTTCTCCTCTTTAAGCTGTGAAACGCTGTAACCGCACAGTCTCGCCGAGTCGCGCGCTACAACGTTACATGTCGGAAATAAACACAGACCTCACGAAATGACTAGTCGCTGTTACTTCACCTCCTCGGTGCCACACAGCTCTAGTGTCACTTTACCCTTCTGATAAAAGAAAAAAAAAAAAAACCCAAAACCTGTTGGACCTTGCTATTGACAACCATCCCAGCATGTTCAGTAGGCACGCGAGCTCAACGTTTCAGCCTCCTTCCAGTGATGTAAAGAAGAGCCTTTGTAGCTAATTACATGCAATTTTTAAATGTTTTCTTACCTTTATTCTCTTGGGTTTTAAAGAGTAACGTCACACTTTGGTATGAGGACACTGTTTGACTTGTTGACGGGGTTACGAACAGGACAGAGAGGGGTTTTGGTCGCTGCCACGTACAGAACCTCCTAGACGGTTGTCCTTAATACTTGGAGTAGAAGCGCAGTGAAATTCCTCGTAGAAGTTAATGGTGTTGCCTTTACGGGCAGCTGGTAAGCTCCGACATTTGAGCTTCGTGTTGGACGTTCGACAGAACAGAAAAGAAAAAGGCAAAGCTAACATTTTTGGGCGAAATTGGATTTTGTGATATCTTATCAGGGTTTTTTTCGGCCAGTGGTGCAAGATGTCTTGGTGTATTCACATGCAATTTACAGTTGCACAAGTTTTAAATTTTGATGTGCTTCAATCAGTAAGTCTGTCTTTTTTATCCTGAAAGGCAAAATTTGGTAATACAGCCAAGTGACATCGGTTTATAAAACAGCAATGAAAAACAAAAGCAGTAATGGTCAATCACACAACACAGCAAAGCACAGACAAGATAACAGACACAAGTAACACCTTCCCTGAGGAGGCAGATGGGAGAATCTCCCTGTAGGCAACACGGCTCAAATTCTATGACAGTCCGGTTAAGAAAAAGTACAACTTGAGTCAGATCCACTGCTTCTGAATCAAAGGAAGATTTAGTGCCTTTAGTCCTCACTGCTGAAACCTTAAACTAATGACCAGATGGAAATGATTCAAACGTCCTGACAATTCCATTACATGTTACTCTATACTTCTACTCCACTTCATTGACTTGGGAGCCGAAGTTATTAGCAAAGCACATAAAAGAATTTGATAAATGTTCACCTCCAGTGACCACCATGGAAGTTATTTGTGTGACAGGACAAGAATCATGGGAATAAAATAATGTCTGAGAATTATAAGGATTTTATCAATTTTTATGTGTAGAATATTTATGTGTAAAACCACAGCAACAAAAGACGTTGCTGCAGATCTGCGTTTTATTTTCTCCAAATATCAATCGGTGTGTTTCCTAAAAACCCTCTATAAGGTGTGAATTTTATTCTTGGAGAAAACAAAGGATAACGTATGGAGGGCAGTCATGCATCTTCTTCCACTTTAGAATATTTACGGTAATGTGATCCATGCAATCCGTCACGTTTACAGCTTGGATCTGGGTTTCCAGGGCTTGTTCTCTGGATGGAGCGAACACACCATCTGGAGAAAATCACATTAACATGACTCCGCTGTTCTTGAAGTTTCTGTTTTTCCGTTTCTGCCTCGTCCTTGTCTCTGACCTTTCCCTGCGTCACGTGCATTTATTGATGCCATGGCAAATAAAAATTAATGTGATGTAATTAAAGCCACAGTATCATGAGGAGACAAAATGCTTTTGCTTGGTTCTGATACACATGTGGAAGGATGAAAGACATCTGATGAAACACTCCCTGTAATTGCAGCATACAATTGGATCATCTCTACAATTAATTACATATTTAAGCTGACAATATGACATGAAAGAAACAGTTAAGTTTAGCTTGACTTTTTTTTTATTTAAAAGAAAAGCCTTTGTGGACCATTATTAGATAATTTCATTATAAATGTAATAATACAATCTTTTTTTCATTTGTGATTTGGCACATTGTGTATATGTTGTATACTGACTTTTAAACATACAGTATATGATGTACGCAGGCCTATAAGCTATCTGGTTTGTGATTAACAGTGTAATTCATTGCTTTATATTGCTGAAAATCTTTTGCATGATGACGTTTGTAATATGGTTTGACCACAAGGTGTCAGTGTGGGTCAGTACAACAAAGTACCAGTCAAAACCTAAGAACACAACTGGTTCACATCAGTACCCACAGAGCGACACTGCAGAATGATGATTCAAATTCGTTTGACAGAAAAATTTACAAAATTACATTATGTTAAATAAATAAAACTGTTGAATAAAACCATTTTAGTCTGACGCAGACTGTGTTTTTGCATTTACTTCATCAGTCTTTATATCTTGAACTGACCTTTCAAAAATGTACAAATTACAGTCCTTCCTTACCATCCATGCCCTTGTTTCTCTCAGGGCTCGACTGTTCTTACGCCATCTCTTCCACATCGTGACTCACCATTACCCATAAGGACAGGAAGCAAGTTGCATTTAATGAAAATAGCACACACTGCAAATATGTTGTGAGTCACTAACGTTCAGTGTCATTTATTTATTTATATATTTAACCACACATTTTCGTGTAATCCTTATCCAGCATTCATGCTGTCAAATTTAATGTTTCCGCCTGAGGATGATATTAAACAAACACACGAGAAAAGAATTTCCATTTCCAGATGGACCCTTTGGGGCCCCTGCTTCATCTCTCCATCATTACCTTTGCCATTGTAGTTGTAATTTGCTGAGATACTCTGTGGCACCCAGAAATCCCTTGTCGATTGAGTCTGCTGATAAATGTGACAGTTTTTATTCTGGTTCTGTGTTCATGTGGCAAACCCATCCCTTCTCTTCTCTCACTGATTACCACTTCTCATTTCTTTCTTTCTTTTTTTTCCACAGAAGCTGCTAGTTTTACTTGTGGTAACATGTAATGCTCCTTTTTCACAGTGGGAGAGTGCAGAGAAGTTTTCGTTAACTGGGCCTGGGTTGACTGATGTATGTTGACAATAGAGATCAGCAAAACAAGCTCACTCATGCATAATGGCTTACAACAGAAGTTGTCAACCTGTCACTTTTTCAGACCTTTTCATTTATTCTTTCTTAGTTGTGGATTATCAGATTAATTTAATTTTTAATTTTTTTTTTTTACTACTCCTATCTAACCTGTGAAAAGGGGATACAAAACTAACTTTGAGTGACCCACAGATTGTTTTCATGCATACTTTTGCCAACAGGTGTCACTCTTTGCCCATTGCAGACTGAACACAGTAATGATTTATAGGACTTTGAACGTAATCACTGTCTCACATTACGTGTTACATTTCCCAATAAAATACAGATGAAACATCTGTTTGTTTGTCTCATACCTGCAGTTGAAGCAAGCCACCTTTCCCACATATACCACAACAATGCAGAATAATGAATACTATCATAAATCTGCACTTGTTGACACAACAGGGCGTCTCTGCTCTTAGCTAAACACAAAGGTATTTTGCTTACCATGCTGTCAAGGTTGAGGAATAACACCCCAACCATCAGGTAATTTTCACACCTGAGCAACAGCTTTGTGCTAAAAACAAAAAAGGGGCTGTGATTTAGTAATTACACGTAGAGAACTGAATGTATGGCATTTCACACATCTTGACAGAAACCAAACAGAGAGTTGTAAACAAATAGTGTTGGACACACTGTTTTGTGAGCGTGACGTCAATGAAGAAAATATGTTCTCTAACTGTCTAGAATGAGCAGTATCATGTCTTGGAGTGTGACATGATGACAAAATGACTACAGAAAACCAAGCATCTACTTCCACCCATTCATTTGGGCTGAGGTTAAGGTTTTCCAGATGTTTCAAGTGCTTCCTTGCATTAAGGCTCATCCTGTACTTGGCTCGGGCTGGTAAGTCATGCATCAGGAAGGTCAGGAGGTCAAAGATGCTCCCTTGTTTTGCAGAGGCTGATTTAGAGAGGACACACACACAGAGGCAGTGTAGTACATACATGCGTGGGCTGTTATGCATGTCTTCTTTCTGGTGTATTATTTGACCTCTGGCTTGAGTGTGTGCCTGAGTGATTGAAAGTGAACACACACGGAGCAAGTTTTGGGTTTCAGCTGCCTTAATCAAACCCCATCAGCTGAGCTCAGGGGCTCGATGGTGACTCCAGCCCGTGTGCCATTTATTCCACCCTGGTGGGAGTTTAAACAACACTGTAAGACACAGAGAAAACAGGGGGGGTTATCCACTCTGCTGTGTGAGGGGGAGCATTCCCATGAGTGTTTCTCTGTGTGTTTCTGTTCTGTCAGGTAAAGATGCAGCTTTTTGATCTATCCAAAGATATCTTTAAACCATTCGTGGATTTGAATGAAGCATTAACATTTTTGTGAAGCACACATGGCACATTTTGTTGTGGTCTCTCTCTCAGTCTGCATGTGTGTGTGTGTTTGTGTGTATATGTCAAGCAATGAGTCAGGGCTGCAGTACCTGAGGATTGGGTTACATGAGCTGTCTGTCAGCACAGACAAAATGAGCCCCCTCGGGACAGGAGAGACAAAGTGTTGCTCCCACCACACTGATGTCAAATACTATCTGGAGGCAATCCTTCACATTTGTTTTAGGGAGCTTGGACTCACAAATGGGTGGTGTTTGACACCGGATACCTTTAGAAAACACAGGAACGCATTGCAAAGTTGGTTTGATTGGTGTGTTATTAACAGCTTAACTGACAGCATGTGAATCCAACCACTTTCTATACCCACTTATCATGTTCAGGGTGACAGGGGGCTCATCGGGGTGAGGGTTACACCCTGGGCAGTCTGTCACGGGGCTGACACAAACAGACAAATAACCATTCACGCTCATGTTCACAGCTACGAGCAATTTAGACTCACCTGTTCATCCACCCTTTGCATGTCTGTACACTGTGTAAACGCTGAGTCACTATGTTTTCCATCCTGAGAATAATGTGATCAAAACATGTGCTGATTATTGATTTAAAAAAATAGCTGAGGATTAAAAAAAAGAAAAGGGATCCTCATGCATTAAGCTTGTAAATTCTGGAGAAATGCCAAAAGCTTGGCAAACAACAACAAAAATTTGGAATTCACATTGAAAAAGTGTGGATAAAGTCAGACATAACCTAAAGAGTTGGAAATGTGAAATGGTGATGATTTGGTGTACATGCCTTCATCTCTTTTTCTTTCCATTTCAGCCTTTACCCTCCTTTTTCTGTGTAAGCTGGTAAGTACATTTGTGCTTGTGCGTGAATGTGCGGAAGTGTATCTGTTTGCACACGTCTCATTTGACTAAAGGCTCCTGTCACCAAAGCGTTATCTAACAATTCAGAATATCAGTGAGTTACGGCTTCACCAATATTGACACAGCTCTTTCTAGTGAAAAAAGCAAGGCAGCTCGAGCAGATGCACAAACAGGTCACAGCCTTTTATGGCTGTGAAATACAGAAGGAGGGGCTCACGGATGAAGCTCGTTTCTGATCAACCAGGCCGAAGCTGGAATTTGTAACGTGTCCTCATATACAAGGGAAGAGCAAAAAACAAACAATCTTTCAGTTTACACGTAAAAATAGAGAGTTGTTCTTCATTGCATGTACTGTAAACACTATACAATGGTTTCTATTTTCATGTAGTCTTTTGCTCATGGCAGGCATTTTATGGATTCACAGATAAAGTCTTGATAACCTCATTTGGTTTTTTTTTTGGGCAGGGGGGGTTGTCATGCGACAGTCTGCTAAAAGTACAATTTTGATGTTGAGGTGAAACAATCAGATGATTAACTGATTAGTCAATGATAGAAAATAAAAAGGGCAACTGTTTGGATAATCAGTTAATCATTTCAATCATTTTTTCCAGAAGAAAAGCCAAACTTCAACTGCTTCCAGTTTCTCATTTGGAATGCTTTGCCTTTTTTCTGTCTTTTTTTTCATGTGATTGTTAGTTGAAATTCTTTCTGTTCTGGACTGATGGTCATAACAAAACTTTTGAAGACACTTTCAGAAATTGTGATTGGCATTTTTCACTGTTTTATTGGTCCAAACAATGAATAAACTAATTGACAAAATAGTAAATTAATAAGTGATGAAAATAATGTTTTTTTCTTCAGCCCCAAGTATATGTAATACATAAAATAGAACAGGGTAAAATGGATCACATCTGTGATTTCAACGTTTAGAGTTTATTTTCACCTGAAGTACTAAAGACAGAGTTCTCCGTCCTGGATCACTGACAAAGTCACTCCCCACCTATACATCATGTATTATGATCTGACGACACTGGAACCAACTCACACTACTTTCCAAGAACTGGCCCCGAGTCAGTTTATAACACAAACAAGACAGTTGTCACTTGGGGGAAGACTGAATGAGATCAAGACCCTTTAAAGACACAACCCTGGAGGTTGTGTCTCCAGAGAGAGCTACTCTTAGTCCACAGAGGGCCATGGTCATTGTGGACTTCATACCGCACAAGGGCTGGAAACCTCCGTCCTGTCTGCTGTTACAGTAGTTCCCACAGCAATAAAAGATGCGAATGAGAAAGGCAGATTAGCAGACGCTGACTGGCAGAGTCCTTTACTTTCCTTCTTCTCCTGGTAGCGAGGGATGGACGGCACTCCATGACTCAGTTGGCTCTGTTGCCTTGACTCAGACAGTTAAGACAGAGTGTTTTACCCATGTATTGCTACTGTGTTTATTCAGTTTTAATTTCCATTTAATTCTCAAAACAAAATGTTTGATTCCTTTTCTTTAACTGTTCCATAATGTGGGAACTGTGAAGTCCATTGAGACCATCTCTGTAATTTAGCACTACACAGCTAAACCTGACTCACAGCTTGGCAGTCGAGAGGTTCCCAGTCAGGAAGCAGGTCAAATCATCCTTGCTGTGTAAATGATGAGTCCACCAAATCCACAAATACATAGTTTTGCCTGACCTTGGGTTTGTAGCACTGCTGCTGGTTGTCAAATTACATCAACATCCAGAGCACTTTGTTCTCATTTGGAAAGGGTGGTTGACTGGTAACAGCACGGGGAGGCATAGAAAAATACACTCCCTCAGACATGTGCTGGAGCAATCAAGAAGCTGAGAGAGAGAGAAAGAAAGAAATGGAGGGAGAGAGAGAGAAAGTACAGGCCCCCAGGTCTTCTTCCCATTTCATACTGAATCGCAACCGATCACTTGAGGCCAAAAACCACATGCATCTTAAAACCACAGCCTGTCAAAGGAAGAGAGCCCGATTCCTGGGAGAATGACATGGACAGAAAGAGGCAGAAGAAGAAGAAAAAGGAAAAACTTTGAACCATGCCAATCAGATATGACGGTGTAGATTCAGTCAGATTCTAGGAACTCTTAGTTAATCTAATTCTGGAGATCTGAAACCATCAAAACAAAACTGAAAACATCATGTACATCTGTGGTTCTGATTTTTTTTTTTTTCTCCTCTGGCAAAGATTTTAAATATATCCAGACCAGACATGATGTCACTGACATCAGCAGAACCATCTAGCTAAGTAGCTTGATGCCCCCTCCCCCCTCCAGAAAAATAAAATAAAACAAAAATGAATGGAAAACTTTAGTGCACCTGTAACTTAATTATGTCTTCAAGATACAGGGAGCGGAGATTCAATTACATGACTACTTCTCGGTGGAAGCCTGGTTAGTAAATGTAGTGGGTCTGTAGTGGCCTGCTTGTCTAAGTTCAGCTACTGAGAGTCTTCCAGTCTGTGTTGGCTTTCTGGGGTTTTGTGTCTATTTCTGTCCTTGTTGTGTGTAAGAAGCACTTTTGTGATTAACCTATTTTTTGAAAAGTCCTATGGAAATAAATTTGACTTGACTGGAGTTGACCTAAATTTGGGAAATTTCGTCTCTAGTGGGAGCTGGTGTAATGAAAACATGTTGTTACTCTTGGCAGGTGTGGATCCGCCACAAAACCCAAAACTCAGCTGACCCATTTTAGCTCCTGACCATGACTGACAAAGCGCTGACCTATTCAGTCATAAGGAAACAAGTCCTACACACTCTGTATGGAAGCAAAAAAAGCAACTGAGCACCTATTGGTGAGATTTACCCACTTCTTAATGCTTGATATTGAAAATTAAATGAATTGAATTCAAAGCATTGAAATATTTTGATCTGAAAACCACCTATCTGACTTGATGTAGTTTGAATTTGAAGTTTTATGGTGAAAAAAATGATGATGATATGACTGAATTGCAGTTTAAGCAACTTAATATTGTTTAAATCAAGATTTTGACATTGCACACCCTCAAAATTAGGTAATCAAGGCAAAATATCCCATAAATTTAATTTATTTGGTTTTCAGCATTAAGTATTCAGGGGTGAATAAAAGCAGATATTCAGTTGCTCATTGGATTTAAATATTTACAACCTTGTTTTGCTTCAGTAATGCTGAATTTGATCAAATCTTTATTGGCATCTTTTTAATCCAACATAAATGCTCTGTGTTCACCAATACATGTTGTGTGAATGTCTCGGTTCAGCTTTGCCTGAGAAATAAATCAGTCAAACCCCAAATCCATGCCAAGCCATAAAATGTTTGTTTACTTTGGGATTAACACCGGTGACGGACCCTGACAGGGGAATGCAGCATAAAAGGGAAGCAACACGCGATGGTCTGGAAGTCATTATGTAAAAGAAGTTAAATCCTCACTTAGTCCCCCTGAAGTCCCTCAAGGCTGCATACAGGTTCTTCAACAATGTCTCTGAAATACTCACCTCGACTTGTGCAAACAATGCACATGCAAATACACATCCTGTGGTCATGTGATAGACATATGAACTCACAGTTGCTAAAAGCGAAACGATAAAGGCAATGAAGGATAGCTTTTTTTCAGTTAAGCCAGTGATTCCACTGTAAGGAGTGTATGACATTTTTCACATTGCCAGTGAAGCCACTGGAGGAGTAGTGTGGGCTGGTTTAGTTCAGCTAATGCTTTTGCATTCAGGAAGGCAGGTAAACAAGCTTTCAAGAAATAAAATGAAACAAAAGCCAGACACTGGGTAATTTCCTGTGAGTGGGTGCCATAGCTGTTTGTGGGAGTAGGTGGAGGTTTGTGTGTGTGTGTGTGTGTGTGTGTGTGTGTGTGTGTGTGTGTGTGTGTGTGTGTGTGTGTGTGTGTGTGTGTGTGTGTGTGTGTGTGTGTGTGTGTGTGAGTGTATACTGTTTGGTGGTCTCTTTTATGTTTCTTTCTCACAAGTGCTGTTTGACATTCCTGTACAAGGCTAAAAAAAAGGATGAAGGGAGAAACAGAGGGGGAGGAAGAAGAAACTGAAAAAATATATTGTACTGTTTATGCAATCATATTTACATAAACTTTTTCAGTTCAACTTGTGTTTTCCGGAAATTCACAAATACTTTCTTTTTCATGTTTTAGTTGGAAGCCAAACTTCTTAACTCTGACATTATGCTCTATCTAAACAAGGACTCCTTTAGTGTGCTTTGATAGGTCTGCTTGTGTGTTGTCTCCTTGTTTGTGTGTGTGTGTGTGTGTGTGTGTGGGGGTGGAGGGGTGATGGGGGTGTTAAACAGCTGTTGACCAGTAGCTGTAATTCATCTCATGTTCCAGTGCTCCTCAGAGAGGAACACTGCGATCTTACGATGTGGACACTTTCCCCTGCTAACCTTACTGTTGGCTGCACGTAGGTTAAAACCAGTTATTTAGGGGTCTTGAGGGAAATGATCATACTTCAGCCTGGGTTCCACTACAGGCCCAAAAAAGGTTACGTTCAGTTACAGACTGAGTTTCAAGCCACATGTTCTATCTCCAAAGACTTCATTCAGGCATTTTTCTAAGCCAAATCTGAGAAGAGTTTTGTTGGAGATTCAAATTCACGCTAAAAGACAGTGTGTGTTTAGATTTTTTGTTTCTCACTGTGGGCTGGTACAGGAAGCATACGTTATTTGGTCCGAAGCCACAGAAATCATCCCAACAGGCACAAACCATCACAACTTTGTTGTCAAGCAGTGTAGGTATTGCTTTAACTAACTTACCATTGCCTCTATGTCTTTCCCTCAAGGGACACACACAATCCTTTGTGTGTTTGTGAGTGTATGTGTATGTGAGTGGACACAGCTCTTGCCCTTGTAGGTCTTGTAGACCTGTCCCTGTGAAAGACTCACTCCTCCCTCCTGGCCTTGTTAAGTCTACTATATAATTGCTTGTCTCAAACTCAGGACAAGACTTGTCCAACAAAACCCTTGATGCTGATGTCCTGCACTGCGTTACGTGTGTATTTTAAGTGCGGGTGTGTGTTTGCGTGTGCATTTGCTTGTGGGTTGGTCATGTGATTTGAGCTGTTTCATTGTTAAGCTATATTGAGTAGAAGATTGCTGATTGGGCCATGAAACTATAATAAACATTAAAAACATCAAACTCAGTGGTCAGTTAATGTGAATTAAAGTGGCAGCTGTGCTCAGATGACTTTAAAACATGAGGAATCTTTTACATCTCAGGGAGCTAGACTCATGTCACACTTCTGACGAATGATATACCAGATTTCCGAGGGTTACCGCTGGCTCGACCCTACGCGCTGATCAGAAGTATTGTGTGGTTCAGATTAGCCCACAAGCAAATGACCAAATCTGGACAATTACATTACCAACAGAAAGCCAGAACGCAGCCACCACTCATCCTCAGCTGGTCAGACAGGTTTGAAGAGGTGATGTTACTGACTTTAATAAAGACCCATGTTTTAATGTGTTTTGCTAATTGTTTCTCCACTTGGGTGTCAGACCTTCACTGTGACCAATGATGTTCAGAGTCTGACGCTAAAAGACTCTGCGTTCACTTTAAATTTATTACACCTTTATTAGTCCCACAATGGGGAAATTGCATCTTATTACATGTCTGGAGATGATCTTTAAACATTTTGTGACACTTTTGATCTTAAGACCGTTTTTTTTTCATCCATTTTGTATAGAAAACAAGAACACTAACATCAGCTAAGGTCATGGAGTCTGACATCTGAAACAGCAGAAACAGTCAAACTATGCAAAAACTATTGTCTGTTTTTAAATTATGCTCTCAGTTGTGTTTCTTCTCTTATCTGGAATTAAATGAAGCAGAAGCACAAAAGACAGAATTTAGGACTTGTCATAAACAGCTTTCAGTGAAGAGAGGATCTGAGGGATTAGCAAGTAACATGTCACAAGTTCAGCACAGTTTCCTTCAAAGTACAAATTCCAGAAAGTGAATGCAATTTCTCTACAACTGTCAGGTTTAAAAAAATAAAAAACTTGAGTACTTGAGTTTCAGCCTTGTATGGCTGAAAAGGACTCTGATGGACTCCCTTACCAGGGACTTCCCCTGTGGTTTATGATGTGTGTAATCTTTTAGCTCTGCTTCACAACACCTGTTCCTCTTGTGAGGCCTCAGAGTGAAAGATAGTCATGTCTTTGGTGGTTTGTGCTCATCCTTTGAAGCAAGGCAAAGTGAAAAAGTTGTGGTTTTGAAAAAAAAACAAACCCTACAGGGAACACAGTTTTTCACACTAGAAACAAACCCAAACTCTTTCGTATGGTTTATTGTCTTTGTTTTGAGGTATACACTGCACAACACTGTGTGCTTATTTAGAATTCACTCTCCATGTTACAAGCCTAGAAGTTTTACAGGCAAACGAGAATCCCCAGTTTACAGAACAACACTACAGATTGAGCTTTGTGACGTTCCCATAAACAACAAAGAAGTTTCCAGTTACTATCCGCAATTAACAGACATAGGGATCATACAGCTTTGAGCTTGTTAAATCCCTTAAGACACATTTAGTACCAGGGACTGCTGACACATAGCTTCTTTTAAATTCCTCACGTAACGACAGCAGTACAGTATGCAGTGGTGAAAGAAGTAGTCTGATCCTTTAAGTGAAAGTAGGAACATAGTAGAGTTCAGTTAACCCTGGTGGCACCTATCCATGCAGATAATTTGGTTTTATGTGTCCATATTTTGAGGTCAAGGTGAATGACAATGCATTTTTGGTGCTCACAACATGAAAAATGCTGTAGACAGTTTTCACCAGAGCTTTCTTTCCAAAGTTTATTTATAGAGTTTCAATTTGGAACTGCAAATAAACATCTTGCACAAATTACATTTTTCCTGTAAATCCAAACCCAAACACCAAGCTGACAAAAGATAGAAAAATTAATGAAAATGATTCAGTCTGGGTGGAGGCTGAGACTTATATCCTGAACTGGACAAATAAAATCTTAACTACCTTATCTTGTGGAATCACAACTTGATACCAGTAGAGATGCTTCAGGAAAATATTTTTTGGTTGTTAGTTTTTGGGTGTGAACAAACCCTAGAAGTAAAAGTATGGAACTATTAGCAGCACTGATTCATTCATATGTATGATGCATCAGTGTTGTGTTTGGTTCAACTTATATTATAGCACTGTTTAATGTGCAACAATGCAAAGACCATGAAATGTATTGGAGCAGAAGCATGAAGTTGCACAAAATGATAGTACTGAAGTACAGCTACCTCAAAACTGTACTTGAGCAAATACATGTTGATACTTTACTTTTATGCTAGTACGAGTATATCGCTACATGATTTGTTTGGTAAATATTGTATCAAACTAGCCAAGGATTTCCAATAAATACCTCTTTGTTGGCTTGTGAAGAAAATGAATGTTCTTGGCTTTATTAACATGCAAACTTTCTATTAAAATGCATGAAACAGAATGTACATTCCAATGTTGTGATGACTGGTTTATTACACAGCTGGGTCATTGTTTTAAGTGCATTTATTCATGCTGTCGCTGTAGATAGTTTAATGAATTAATATCATGTTGTATGTGTGCTATTTTTACATTATATGTGTACGCGTATTATGTATATAAACATTTCAAGCCATGGGACAAACAAGCAGTCACAGAGCCAGGCCTGCTGGCTGGCATCAGCGGTGTCGGCCTTCAACTCTCTGTTATTGTACATCAACCGTAAATACAAACAAAGCAGTGAATGTGCTGAACTCAGTTGTCAACAGCTGGCATGTGTACACGTGAAAAACATTTGTGCGTCTTTCCCAGCTCAGAAACATCCAGCACAGGGACAATGAATGCATTGTTACAGTGTTGATCTGTGTATGGGGCATTTAGTAATGATTAAATTAGATTTGAATCAATATCAGATGATTCCAAAGCCAAACTGGAGGCCTGGAGCATCATGTCCCTTCATTTCTGTTCTCTTTATCTCCACCAGCAGGGGTGGAGTTCCTGGAATTAATTTAATCTCTTTTATTCTAAAGAGTGAATGATGATCCGTATTCTCAAGTCTTTTGTTCCGGAGGCAGGCAGCCTACATATGGAACCACAACTGCAATCAATTATTTGTCCAGCAGATAAAACCTCATCTGTGTGGGTAGTTTGTTACAACAACACCATTTCAGTACTACCAGCCCCAGACATGTCTAGTCTGGTTGTTGGTTACATAAACATAGACTTTCACTCTGGCTTAGACCTAACTAATGTTTTTCACTATCTAAGCAGGGATAAGTTGCTGTGTGCTTTGCTAAATTCAGACCCAACCAACTGCTTTTAGCCACTCAACTAACAAAAAACAACAAGAATAGCAGAAATGAAAATAAAAATGGCATTATTCAGAGCCAGTCATATTTATTATCATGATTCTATTTAACATTATTATGATTTTCTCTGATCCAGAAATATATTTATTATAGCTCTTCAGAAAAAGACTTATTCCCTTATTCATCCCGTCAACTTGTTCTTATGCAAATCTGGAGTCATCATAACCATTACCCATCATTGTGACTAATTGTTGTGGTTTGAGCAATTTCCAGCAAATGTCATCCATGAGTCTAACAACCTGTTGTTCAACAAGCTTCTCGTGCCACTCCTGTTGCTGTGGGCCTGCTCGATAATTATGCTTTTTACGTGGATTGTTTCCATGAGAGCACAGCAGTGTCTGTGTACTGGTTTGAATCTTTGGTCACAGCATCTGATTGGCTCACTCTGGTATAATGAGGGGGCATGGTGTCATTTAGGGTTTTTGTATGTGATACTGGAGAGGAGTTATCTATAGCTCATATAGGTTTAAGTGGATGGTTTGGTGGAAATGGTTTGATGATTCATTCTGGTGAGCTTAATTAGATGCTCTGTGTGAGAGAAGGGATTAGAAAGAGACAGTGTGTGTGTGAGAAAGGGAGAGAAAGGGAGGAAGGAGGAAAAATGTGAGAAAAGACAGAAGTCTCCCTGCAGATAAAATAAAATATAAGTAATATAAATATAATCACAACATAATCAGGATGTATTTGAGGTGAATTAAGATGCAAAATGTGAGCTGCAAATTGTCTCACTGAATATCGGTCAGTAAGTACAGGTTAGGTTTGAGGACCATGTATAAAGAGACTTAGTTTCTCCAAATTAAAGGACAAAATACATAACTACTCCATGTCCTCTAGAAGCTTTTACTGATCTGACGCCCCGATCAGATAACAATGTTTGCTAAAGCCTCCTAAAACCATTACAAATCCCAGTTGGAAAAAGAAATCCATTTTATGATGTGACAACTCTATGGTTAAGGTTTGGTTTAGGCACAAAATTTTACTTGGTTAGGTTTATGGAAAAAAAAAATCATGGTTTGGGTTAAAATGACTACTTCATTAAGGTTATGTGGCCTTTGTTGTCATGGTTGCAGCATAACCACTTGGTCAAAGTAGGGAAACGACATGGTTGAAAGGAACCAGTGTTAACTGCCAGTACGAAACAAGAGACAAAAAAGCTGCCTCCTGGGTTTAAGCCCAACTTCTTGTATGTGACTCTATGACAACACTACTCACTTTGAAGAGTTGACAGCCTCTGCCACTTAAATGTAAATATATGTTGTTTTGGGGCATGTGCTGACACAACTGATGCTGTCATATTTCTTTTAAGGACAGTCTCATAAAAAAGGGCAACTATTCTTTGTTCAAATACACTGGCCAAAGTCAGCAATCAAACTTCAGTCACTGTTTTAATTGTAAAAACAATCAAGTGAAATATAGAGCCAGTGCAACAGAAAATGTGTCGGTATCTCTATATTTCTTTTACAAAGAAATCAAGCAGTCAGTGGTTGCACTGACTGCAAGTCACACTGGTGAGTCACAAACATGTCTTAAAGGTTAAATATATACATAATGTAAACAGGTCTGCCACAGGAATGTTGGGCCCCTGGTGAGATGTGTTGTGTAGCAAAAACTACATAATATCATGTTTTAGACACTTGCAAACAACTCTGGAACACACATCCACATACTACTTACTGTACGTATTCACGCTTCTTGATGAAAAGCATGTGCATGGAAAAAAGTTATTCTGCAGGAGTGTTATAGGAAGTGTTTAACAAGCAGCTCTAGTTCCTGCTCCTCCATATGTCTTTGATTGTTTTACAGTTACTTGTGACACCCAGTTGTGCCCTACTAACACTCAAGCTGCAGCTATGACAACTTTTCAGTCTGTTGACATCTGCTTTGCAAGAACAGCGACACACTGACAGTTAAACTATGGGTACATGCATGTGCAATAAGTGCTAATTCAGCCAATTCAAATCAATTACTTGTATTTTACATGTAAATTACTTTACATTCAGGCATCAAAGCATATGGTAACAAACAGTTCATAAAATACAATGTCATATTCCATGTCAGAGCATTGTCTCAAAAGTGAGTGAATATTTTATCCTTGTTCAATTATATCTCATATTGATGGACTGCACTTGAAGATCCATTCACATCTGTTTGTTATTCCAACAACAGTAACTGCAGCACTATATTAAATATTGATTGCTAGCATCTGGTCAGTGTGTGTGTGTGTGTGCCCGTGTGTGTGGCCAGGAAACAGCCGTTCATCTAAGTGTCCAAAGATGGATAGCCGTGTAAAAGTCGACTTTTGTTCTTTTAACAGTTCTCTAACCAGCTTGGCAAACTAAGATCACAGCTTTTATGCAGCAGTTACGTTGGTCTGATATGTGAAATGAATAAATTTGAGTACCTTTATTCTTACTTCCAGTCTGACATTTAGCGAGCATTCAGAAGCTTTTTAACCATAGTACTTCATCCAGCTTGACTGGAACGTTTAATGTTCAGATTTAGGAGTACATGTGAAAGAAGTGGACACATACTCTTCAGATAAAGATTTGTATTTCCTCCAGTATCAACTGTTCTCTTCTCCATCAATTATTTATAATCACATCAACTTGCTAATGGCACATGTGTAAGTCTTCAGCATTCTTATGAGATAGCTTTGGGCCTGCGGTGGTCTTACGCTATGAAATCATCTGTTTTTCATTTCTGACTCAGCAATATTGCAACCACATAAATTAAGCTTCATGATTTCCCTACAACAATTTTCTTCCCCATGGGGCGCTCCAGGCACAGCACTGTTAACTGGCACCACTGTTTCCCGGCTGCGTCATTCCGAAGAATTAACCATTTTCAGTGCAAGGGACATAGAGCCACCAACTGGCTCTGTGGAAAACAGAGTAAGGAAGCTAAGTTTTTTCTGTTAATGCTGCAAATATGTTGCCAATCAGGAGCTATATTTGCTGCTAGATTTGCCTGCAGCAGATCTAAATCTATGTTTCTCTCTTGTGTTGGCTCTTTTTTGGTCCTCGGAAGAAACCATCTGGCTCTTTAGCCGCTAAATTCTCTCCTGTGCTAACCAGCTAGTCGCTAATTGTTGTTGTTTGGTGCTGTGCAGGTGACATACAGTGGGTTTATCAGAGCTTTTTCAATGACATATTTAGTGCTTTTAACTCAGATCTTTGCCTTGTAAATCCTTTAGGTTTTCAGCTGTCATTAACACAATACATATTTTATATTCTTTTTATGTAGTGTGTGCACCAATTAGGAAAAGGAAAAACATTGGCACAACACTGAAAGTTTTAAAGTTTTAAGGGCCTTTGAGCCAAAAAATTCTGTCAGTAAAATTCTAGCTCATCTCATGGGAATAAGTTTATTGGATATTATTGGGTATTGTTTGACAACAGTAATAATTATCAGACTATTTACTACCGGTGAAGAAGCTGAGGAATCAACATTTGTGCAGCAGCTTAGATGACATCATTCTCCCCGACAGCAGAGATAAACCAGACGGAGGCGGACAGCTCATGATTACAACACTGCTTGTCTCACCTGCTTCCCTCAGGTTCTTCTTGGCTACGTAACACAGGGGCAAAATCAGACAGTAAATAGATTTGTAGGCATTTAAAAGGACTTCTTAGATGCTGCCAAGGGTATGTCGAATGATGACTGTCCAGGGGAAAAGAACAGAGAGATGAGAGCTCTCTGTAGTTTGACTCAGATTTATTAGCAGAAGGCTTTGAAGAAGATACATATCCGAAATGTCAGCCTGTTCATCTGCTCAGTAAATCTTCCGTGCAGACTACAACCCTCTCATCCCGCTTGTTCCCTGGTTAGTCATCCTTTGATGTACTCTTGGTCTAACAAGTAAAGGAGCAGTCTGTAAATATTTCTTGGTGACACTTGCTGAAATATGATTATTGGCTTTGTTTACATGTCTATACAAACTACTATATGAACATGTTTTTAACTCTTAAACATTTTCCTGAACGTTTGATGAGAAATTCTGATCGGGGGATTATGGTACAGGAAAGTACTTATTTTCCAGCAGTATGTCTAACAATTGAAAATTAATAGGTTCAGCATATGATTGATTATTTGTTAGATATTTTGAGTTTGTCTGAGTCCAAAGTCCTGAGAAGAGATTTGTGAGTTTGTGTACTGTGATTTCACCTCAGTAACTTTGGAGGGACATCATCTGACTCACATTCTCTCTCCTGTTTGTTTTGTTAAAGCAATCTCACATCCTGGATCATTACTGTGTACATCAATTTTCAGCTGTTGCATCACAGCAGTCCATTGTGCAAAGTTTATACAAGACAACTGCGTCGCTCATGATGCAAGGATGGCAAAACCTGATGTTTAGAACCAGTCTCTTTGACATCAGTGCCACTTTTTCAGACGCGGAAGTCTGGGATGGGTAAGCGTCTGACTCAAACTGAGTCAGATCTTCAGACAGAGCCCCTCATGCCTGTAGTTGTCTGAAAGACAGATGCCCAGGAATGTCTATGAGATCATCCCCTCTGCAGTTGAAAAATTCTACTCTAGCTCAGCGACTCACTCTGTAATTGGCTGGGGAAATTAAAGAATGAAGAAGTGGGGCAGAGAGGATACTGGGATATCCACTGACAAATGGGAGAGGTTTTTTTCTGCCAGTGAGGCATCCAAAATTCAGCACAACATCTTCATTGTTGAAGATGAACTTCAGGCCTTATGGTTTTTTGGTTAAGACCCTGATCAGTGAGTTATTGACGGGCCTTAGTTTTAAGTGGATGCCCAGATTATCCCCCAGGGACCTAAAGGCCAGCATAGTTTGTGAGCCCCCGTCTATGTTTTCATTTCTTTTTAGTCACGCTGCCAGTGGCTCTGTGGATGGCAACAATGGTCTTTTGGGGTCTTTTTTTTGTGAAATGTCTCAGCAACTGTTGGCTGGATGGCCATGAAATTTAGTAGGCTACAAACACTCATGTCTCCCACAGAATGAACTGCAATAGCTTTGGTGATCCCCTGACTTTTCCTCCAGCACCTTCATCAGGTTAAATTTTTTATTTGTCCAGTACTCTGGTTTACGACCAAATATCTGCAAAACTAATGGCTTTCCCATCGGTCTCAGCGGTTGTTTGTCTTTAGTGCTAGTTAGCAACAGGAAAATATGTCAATTTTTAACATATAGGTCTTTTAACATGCAGTCTGATTGAAAACAATTAAATCTATGTTTTCTGATGCTGCTGAAGATTACAGCAAATCTGTTATTATCATTATTATCATTTAGAAGATAAACTCTTTAGCTGTTTAAATGCCTTATCCAATTAAAGAAAATCTAAGTTACAAAACAGGCTCTTAACAGTTGGTTGGTTAATTACCCAAATTACCCATGAAAGTCGGTGATGGATCAAAACTTACCCCTGTGTTCATTGCTGGGAGAGCAACAGGTTGAAAGTTGGAAGAAAATGAATGAATGAATGAATGAAGAGAGAAGGAGAATAAATAGAAAACACACACAGCACCCATCTATTCAAATGATGATGGAATATGCAGTGTGCTGAGTCCAGTTGCATTTATACTTGTAGTGCTGAACAAAAAAGAGCTGATCATCGTGACTGCGGCAGCTCCGTCCCCTCCCACTCCCGCACAGACCGGGTGAAGGGGGGCAGGACAGCCCGTCATCCCACGTCACAGGCGGCTTCGTTACTTAAACTTGAATCAAGCGGGGAGGAAAGTTTTCACAGTCGGGACAGCGTTGCCTAGCAGCTAGGCAGAGGACTCAGGCTAGATCACGTTGTCTTTGTTTTTTACTCAGTATATTCAAGGAACCGTCGGACATTTCCCTCCTCAGCCTGCCTGTCATCTGTCTGTTTCCCTCTCGCAGTCTCTATGCCAAACATGCCCCAGACCGTGACATTAAAAGGACCCTCTCCTTGGGGTTTTCGACTGGTGGGAGGACGGGATTTCAGCACACCCTTAACCATCTCCAGGGTAGGTAGTAACCTCGCTGTCTGTTTGTCTCGATGTGCTTCCATTCATTGAGCCGTGCGCAAAAGGACGCGTCGCCTGAGGGACTCATCAGCACCGCAACTTGTCAATAAAGTTTAGATTTCCTTAATTCTGCGTACGAAAATTTGAATGATCCCCCTGATTACAACCATTTCAGTGACAGACCGCTTACACTAGGTGATTCGGAAAGCTGGAGATGAGTCAACCTGTCCAATGAATTAGTCTTAAATGAGAGGTCGCCAAGGTCCGTTAGCCCGAACAGCAGTAATTTTAAGTGTATGAACAGGAGCTTTACTCTAAAAGCTGACAGATGGTGGCGTCTAATTCCTGGCAGCTGAAGCTGCCAGTGCAATTTAGTGAGTCACTGTAATGTAAAGTTTTCTGAATATCATCAGCGTCAATAGAATAGAATGGGGGGAAAAAAAAAACAAATTATATTTATAAAAGATATTTTGAGAGCATATTTAAGAGTTTTTCATCATTTGAATAAAAAAAAAAAATCAAACTGGAGTTTATTCTTAATTTTGAAGTAGAATTTGAGTAATTGAAATTGATGCTTAGGGTATAAATAATATAATTTAAAGTAATTTTTTCCAGATTTTGACCACCTGTCAGTAAGTGGCTCCAGATTGCAGCGAAGCAGACTGTAGGGCTTCTTAAACTGCTGCTAAATCTGGAAATTGCATTATTATTACTGTCACTATATTGTTGCATGTGTTCTTTAATCATTGTTAACGCTGTTGAGAATATTTGTTGTTGAAGTAGTGGTAGTGCTATTCTCAAACCTTCATGAACTTTCCTGACCCTCAGAATATGGGTCAAGAGTCAGTGTGCTGGCAGTGGATCTGGCAGTAGCCTATAGTTTATCCCAGCCAGGGTAAACACAGCCCGGTCCTGCTGCAGGGCTTGCAGAAGGGGGACGGGAGGGTGGGAGTGCTGACATTTGTTTTTCATCAGAGCTCATTGGTGCCGCTGAGGGATTCCAGGTGTTGTGCTCAGCTGTATCACTAGCCCCAAACCGACCCTTTAACTACAGGGCCTAGCACTTCGAACTAGAGGTGTAATTTTTAGATTTACGGCGGACGATTAACGACTCTTAGAGAAGCAGACGGACCTCTGAAGGTCACCTGAAGTGTTCTCTGTTTTGAAACCTGCCTGCTATATCCTTATAAAAGAGTTGTGATGCAATGGGTAGACTTTGACTCACTGTGTGTGCAAAGCCTTGACAGTTGTATATCTGCAGGCTTGTAGACACACTTTCGAACTTTGTGCCTTCGCTTCTCCAAATCGCAGTGAAAGGTACCTGACATCAGTGGTATCAATACGTCAGTACACACCACAGTCCTTGTACCTAAATGTCTTATTGTGCTAGGGGTTCAAATATTATTGGACAGATCACACACTGTATGCTTGATCCTCATGTATCAGTTAGTATCTATGTGTGTGGATGAAAGTTTCCAGCAGAGACTTTGCCCAACACCAGAATTAATTTGGAAGAAAACAGGAAAATCTACACTTTGGCCTCAGCTCTTGTGCGTTTAATGCTTACTTCAAAGTCCAGATGTTGCCTTGTGCAGTTTCAGGCCACCTCAGGGTTTGTGATGCTTACCTTCCTAACTTCTGTAGTAATTTGTGCAACAGGCAAGTTGTGGTTTCAATATAACCAGTCTCACAATTTAGAATAGAATAGAATCATCTTCACTGTCATTGTACACGTAGACTGCACAACGGAATTGGAGCATTCCACACGGTGCACTTGAGAAAAAAATATAAAAATAGTCAAATAATCAACTAAAGAATAATAAATAAAGAATATGGTGCTAAGTTTAAAAAAGAGTTCACACTTCCCACCAGTTTAATCTGTGCATATTTGCATGGCTGCCAATATGAAAACCATGGCATGCACAGGGAAGTCTTTTGCATTGTGAACATTGCGTAATTCAGTGATGGCATAAGTGAAATTAATTACAGGTTTCGCTTTGCTGACAGTTACATAGCAAAGGTGGCAATAAAAACCAGCGCTCACATGGAAAAGCTATTTGCAAGAATAAATAAGGGAGTTTTGACTAATTCCAAAATCTTGGCTTGAAAATTAGAGAAGGAAGCAGCTGTTGAGATGCAAGCATATTTAGCAAAATATGTAATGTCAGAGGCATAAATACACACAGTCTTTTGGCAGCAGTCCCAGCATTACACTACCTCTTGAAGACTTTTTTTTTTTTTTGTTTTTGCTTTCTACCAGCCGTTACAGAGCAGTTCAGTGTCCAATTGACGTCACATGCTCTGAAACATCAGCTGACAACACAAAATGTGTTTTTATTGGTAATTGTTTTATCCTGGTGTCTTATATTCTGATCAACAATTGCAAGCGATGAGAAAGGAATCCTCTGGCCTCACCTCGTGGGAGCTGGTCGCATTCTGAGTTTGAAGCACGATGTGATTCATCGCTGCTGATGTACTGGAGTATCTCCTAAACTCACTAATTCATCATATGCTTGTTGGATTCTTGCTGTGTAGTGCATGCCCAAGACGGCAATTACGGTGTGTTGAATGGTGACACAGAAAGAGATGCATGGAGGGGGATGAAGATTGTATTTGTGAGAGTGATCCAGAGCAGGATACTTTATGTCTTACAGGATCCAAAATGCCTCTTTGGGGGGCATTTTTGTATCATGTGAGGTTCGTACAAGCCAGAGCATTCTGAAGGGTGTAACACAGCAGTCTGCGGTGTTCACTCTCTAAAAACCTGGTCAATACAAGAAAAGAGAAGCCTTAAGATCTAAGACCTAAAAGCTTTGTTGCGTTTGAGTTTTACAGAATTTTACGCAATCCCTCCAATCATACCTCTAACCTTTTATGACTGACAGATCTCCTCCCTTCTTCCTCCTTGTCTTTCTGCATGTGTAAAAGT
Source organism: Toxotes jaculatrix (assembly GCF_017976425.1). Lineage (NCBI taxonomy): Eukaryota > Metazoa > Chordata > Actinopteri > Toxotidae > Toxotes > Toxotes jaculatrix. Next base: position 16,685,851 of record NC_054405.1, on the reverse strand, counting down.
GAATGCCATGAAACACCTGCACTTGGAGACAGTGAAAGTTGTAAATACCAGAAAACAAGCTCTGATGGCAGCAGCTGGTTCTTTGCTTAAGGTGATAATGTCCCAGGATTCCCAGGATAAGCTCATTAGTCCCCTGCCAGTCCATTAGGACTCCAGCCAGTTAATGGTGTGTCTCCTTGACTCTGGAAACATTTGCCCTGTGTGTGTGTGTGTGTGTGTGTGTGTGTGTGTGTGTGTGTGTGTGTGTGTGTGTGTGTGTGTGTGTGAGAGAGAGAATGAGTGGCAGATACAGAAATGTATAAAATCACTTGTGTAACTGCAGAAGCATTTAGAGGGGATACGTTGAATATGGCAGCAGAGGTATAAGCCCTTTTGTAAACCAGTGTCTATGCAGAAGGTGACGCAGGACGCTCGTCAGTCCTGCCAACTGGCAAACAGTCGTGCACTGAACAGGAATTTACAGATAAGTGTGTGTCAAAGAGTGTGTCAGAGCAGATTTCAGACAATTCAAAATGCATTTAGAGGTTTTGTTTTGCACAGGTTCTTGAAACTGTATTTGTAGTTTGTGGATTGTTTTTTGCTTATTTGAATAAACCGTGTCCATCCCAGTTTCCCAAATTCCAACATGGTGTCTTCGGAATGATTGTGTTGTCCAAACAGTCCAAACATGAAAGATGTGACTACTGTTTAAAGACAACCTTCAAATATTGTGAACCTATCTTTTAAGGTAGAAATGAGACAGAGAGAAAGAGAAAGTCAGAGTCATGTCGTATCTGCACATTCCTTGTCGTCAGGCATACTCTACCTGTAAGCTCCCACTTATCAGCATTTCCTTCTGGTTATGGAATTTCTGGAATTTAATAGAGTTAAGAGAAAGGGCTTGTGTATTAGCAGTTACACATTAGATGAAGTCAGCGTCCTTGGTACCCTTTAATCTCTCGGTGTACATCTGTCTAGCTCTCTGCTGCATACCAGAGACAGAGCATGTGACCGAAAGCCACACTGGTTGTTTCTCTGACACCGCTGGTTGTTATAGTCAGCTTTAGGCTGCTCTCTGGCAGCTCTTTTCTCCAGGCTAGAATTATGGATGCTACGAGCTGCATCTCCACCACAAACTGAACAAAAGATAACAGATGGTACTCTCGAAGAATTTCCTGTTGTCAGCGAAGCTGTGCAGTTCCTGAAACAGTTAGGCAGGGGGGAACAAAGCGAGTCCTTGGGTTGTCGCTGAGCATTTCCTGCTTTAATAAGAGGCCATAATGAAAACTTCTTGCTGCTTGTATATTTATTACATTTAATAAAGCAGGCTGCAGTTCAGCTCTAGATCTTCTCTCAGGTCATGAAGTAAGGTTTGAGTTATGTGCAATTACTCCTGACTTCTCATCTTTTCCTTATCTTAGTCAACTTGTATCACCACAAGCGTGTTTTTGTTTCGATGCGTTTGCCGCAAAGATTGGCAAGTACCTAAAACACGATTCTCATCATGCCACTATGATCATGCGCAACATTTTGGAGCATCACATGGTGAGAGAAAAGTATGGGAAACCCTTCAGGGAAAGCTGATCCTAAGAGCAAAACCCAGTCAGAATGATTAATAATCTCATTATGAATCAGATTTACAAGTGTTTCTACACTCTTGTTGATGAGTAATATTGGTGAGTAATGCCATGGTGATTGTACATTTTACACAAATGCATTACAGACTGCCATTAAGTTTAAGCGACTCTCCCTGTTCCTTGTATTCTCATTAAAGCCTAACCTCACATGTTTAATCATAAGCAACAGTGTTGCTTATTGGTCTTGGCAGATTCAGTCTCTTTGTTTGAGTGTGATAATCACACACCAGTCAGAACCTCACACCCCCAGGCTATGTAATGTCTCTCCAAAGCGTCACCAAGGTCATAACCATGGTTCCTATCACAGGGCCAACAAGCAAACAAAGGCGTCTGACATATTGCCAGGAATTATTCCCTGTGTCGTGGAGACGTGCGACTCAGCGCCCCCACCCAGCAGAAAGTGTCTCTGTGGAATTCAAACATGAGGAAAAACATTTAAAATGACAGGTTCTTCTGTCATAAAGCTTAGAAATAACCAACCCCAAACTGCTGATTTGGTGATTTACAGGTCAGGAGGCATTTAGATGTTTCTTTAGATGTATCCGTCACACATAGCTGTTGTTTAGGTAGTATTTAAATGGCTATATTTCAATGTGAGTCTGTTCCAAACTATACATTATAATATAGTCAGGGAAAAGTTGGGGAAAACAACAGTATTATAACCTAACCCTCTAAAACCTTTAATTTTCAGTCAAATTTAGACCAGTTTTAACCTAAACATCTAGATATCAGACATGCAAACTTGCTCTCTGACCTCTACTATAAATCATACAGTATACAGTGCTTACAGAAGGCTGTATGTTTGTCGGTCCATATCCTGAAGAGAGAGACAGAAAGTGATTCCACTGAATTAAGTCAGTGCTGACTAATTCTACAACTACAGGAATTTCTATTGATCTAATATTAAAGTTTGTGCGCAAATCTAAATTTTCCTTAACATGCAGAACAGAAGCTGCTCCTAAAACGAGAGAACCAAGAAGATCACTTTAAATGTCATGGTTCTCTCACTGTAGATAAAACACAGAGACAGTACACACAGACATAAACAATGATGACATGACAGAAAACTTTGCCCTGAGACTGATGTCGGCCTCAACGGACCATCCACATCAAGTGCAGATGCAGCTTTATTACACACAGTACACGTGTACAGTCCACCTGCGTTCTCTGCCTCTGTCTGTGTCACACTCAAACACACAGAGAGACATTCCCACAGTGAAACCACACTCCAGCACACACTCATCAGGCCTCAGCGTGCCACACGATGACTCTATGTGACATGGCGCTGTCATTTGCTAACCGCTCCATCTGTTAGCAATGAACGGTGTCACTGTTTGTGATGTGACTGTTTAGATTGCCCAACAACCGGTGACGTTGCTCTCTGCACCGTCAGTGTTGCCTCAGATCTATGATGGCTGCTTGTGCAATCGACATAATGCCACATACTTTTTTTAACATACTTTTTATATTGTTAGAGCGATTGCCAGTCTTAACAGTCTCTCAAGCAGATTCTTCCAAGCACATCATGTGGTGTAATTCATCTGTCAGCAGCAAAAGCAGTTGATGTTAAATAAATGAAAGAAAATCAGATTATCTGAGCAGTTATAGTTATAAGATATCAACTATGAATGCAATTTATACAATTTGAAGGTCCCTTCAGAATTTCACAGGCTTTTTATGAGATTATCGCCTAAAATCCTGGAACAGAAAGTAGGTTTACTGGGTGAAAATGGGATCAAATTCATACCATATGACACTAAGTTACTACTTTTAGCAAAGCTGGATAATTTTATTCAATTTATTGTCTTTTCTGCCCCTAGAAACCACTTGTGATCGTTCACAATAACTCTAATTCCATCCACTGCCTAATCCAAGATAACACTTTATTATCTGCGTTCACATGCCCTGTTAGTTTTCAGAAAAGTGCCACATCTCATTTTTGAGTAAATTTTGTCTTTTTCCTGCCAACAAATGGAGCAAGTGGAAGCTGATCTCTTAGCTTTTGTTACTACCAGTGGTTTCATGTGAGTGAGAAGACAAAAATAGTTAGGTTTAGGCTTCAAAGCTCCTTGTCTGGGAGAGTGGAGTAATTAGAAAATTACATTCATCTTGAAAGCTCCATAGTTTGAAATCATTATTACATCACTACATCCGCAGTGTAAATATAGCAAATTATGATGATATACGTCTGAACCATATAACATGCACCCTCCTTACGTTTCGGGAATGTTTGTCCTCTGGTGACGACCTCAGTCATGCCATTGTGGCACTTGGCATACCGCTGTGTGTGTGTTTGTGTGTACGTGATTCATGCGCTACTATTCATGGCCTGACCCTGAAGTCTTATTACTCACTTAGTGTGCGCTGGGGGGTTCAGTCCACTACGACACAGCCCAGGCACAAACCCAAGACACAGACACACAAACATTTAAAAGGCATTCTCGCCACAGAGGTTGTGCTAAATGACGTAGGTAAAGTATAACCTCTAGTTAGTGTCTATCAACAGATGCACTTACAAACAAGCATCTGTCACAGTTCTCATATCCCCTAAAAAACAGGCTTTTCCTTCTTGCTTTTTCTCCTTTAAAAGTCTTGATCTTTAATCTATTTCTCTGAGATTATACTCAGTTATGTCAGATTTCTGCAAAAATATGTGAAGAATAAAGTGATTTTCGATGGCTTTTCCTTTCCCTTCGACTCACACACACACAACTCACGCACACATTTCTCACAGTGCTGCTGACCTCTGAGCTTACCGGAACTGAGTCAGGGACCGACTGGGGCGGTCAGAAGCTGTAAATTAGGAATTCCACATCTGAACCACACGACTTAGCTGTTAGTGCTTCATGGAGCGTGAACTTGTGTGCCTTTGCTCTTAAAACGCTCCTCCCAGTTTGTGGGTCTGTTCCTCACGCGCAAGCAGCTCCTCTCTCTTATGTTCATTATTCCATCATATCCAAAGTTGTCTTGGATTAGATTATTAATATCTGTTAGTGAGGTAAGTGTTATTTCAGCATAAGGTATCACTGATCCAAACACAATACATCTTAATGTGCAGCTGTCAAGGTAATGGGTATTACGAGACATTGTGGGGTCAGTTAGTGAGCCCTCTGGTATGGAGATGAATGAGCTCAAGGAGAGGTAGCCACTTAAAAACTTAGACGACAGGACAAAGATTAATGACCCACACTTGACATACAAGGGGTTCATTAACAGGAAAGTCGTCCTAAATCTTGTGTCCCCTAGGTATTTATAGATACACGTAGTCATTTTAGCGTTTTAGCTCTCAGTCATGACAAAGTGCTGGAGTCTGAATTCCAACCTGGTTCATGTTTGAACTTCTTCTGTGGGTGCTGGACTACTGGTTGGACAAAACAAACAATTTGAAGACGCCACCATAGGTTCTTGGAAACTGTAATGGAAATGTTAAGCCATTTTCTAACATTATATCAACAAAACAATTGATTAATCATGAAAATGAAATAATAAAAATTATCGTTAGCCGCATATCTAGGTGGTGCTCTTTAATTTGCATCTTCAGTTATAGTTATTTGTGCTCATTACAAAAGATCCTCTTCTATTTATACAAAATTAACAGTTGGCAGCGTGTTTAGACCAGTAAATTAATACTGATTGAATCTCTATTATGCTTTTTCATCTCTGGAGAGAGTAGCAAATCCTGCTGTTATTTAGGCGAAAACGTCACAGATTAATGCTTTAAATTCCTCCGAAAACAGTGTCACTATAGGAATTGAATCCAGCTGCAGAAAATCCTCACATTTAATGGTTGGAAAAATACAATAGTCATACATGTCACGGCTTGATAGCACATGGATCGTGCAAAGAAGACCGGAGACATGATGACAATTGTTCACATTTCATTACATTTTTGTTTCATTGCTTGTAAAGAGCTTTTTCCTCTGCAGCTTGCTGCCATATGATAGTGACCATTTTACTGTGGATGTCTTGTTTTGATGATGAAGGATTTGATTGGTAGTTTCTTCTTATTAATGTTTGCCAAAACAATGCGACCAGTCAGAGGCAGGCCTAGAAATAGCAGGGACATGTGTGTGGAAGTGTGTGTGTGTGTAATAATGGAAAATTGTTATCATATGTTACTTAGTGTGTCTGTGAAGGTGAAACATACCCACTGGGACTCCCGCTCTCCCCCTCTGTCTCCCTGTGGGGCTCAAATGTCCACAGACCAGCATGTTTCTGGAATGAAGGATCACAGAGAGGAACCTGCTCACTGCGGCTGAAAGATAATCTTCAAAATTAAAGCGATGTGGACATATGTTTTACAGGACCAAAACAGACCAAGTGACAAATTCAAAAAAAAAAAGCTAGAGGAATATATTGAGCAGATGCTTGCAAATGAATCTAACATTACACAGAGACAGTTGTTAAGGTTCAAGGTTCATCTGCAGACTCTGTTAATGTAACTTACTCCTGGGCTTGAGATCATTCACTGAGGGTTTAGTCTGATGTAGTTGTGACACACACACACACATATAATTTTTATTGAATTTTATTGAGTTTCAAAAGGCCATGTGTATAACAGTGTTCCACTTCTTTCTAAATATTTCACCACCTTCAAAACCCTGAGTGGCTTCTCACTTCTCAGTGCCATTGTTACTGGCTTTTGAAAATGTAAACCGAGAGCGCTGCCCAAGGCAATATCACATAAATCAAAAGCGAGCTGCTTTTGTTGAATTTGGCCTCTGTTTTGACACTGCCACACTAATACTCTTTTTTTTCCCCTTTACTTTTGTCGTTCTTTCTCACTCACACTTTGACACCACTTATAACAGCTCTTTCTTTTGTCTTCTTTTCTTTTCTTGGGTGTGCTTGGATCGGTATGTGTGTGTGAATTTCATCTTCAGGTAACAGCCGGAAGCAAGGCGGCCCAAGGCGACCTGTGTCCAGGCGACACCATCCTGGCTATCAATGGCGACAGCACAGAGAACATGACACACATGGAGGCTCAGAACAAGATCAAAACCTGCACTCAGCAGCTCACACTCAGCATCAGCAGGTATGAAAACAAGAAAAACAACACCCGTCATTGGTCAAACCTTTAAAGTGACCTTCAGTCTGTTTACATTTTCACGATACGTGACCTCTTGTGGTTATGCATGATTGTAGCTGTAGCACCACAAACCCACTTACGGAGGAGATCAGGAAGGATCGTCAGGTGCACAAAGTATCTGGCTTTTACATCTGAGACGCTGGTCTGTGGTCAGTGTTGGTTTCTTTATCGAGATCAAGATCTTTGCCTAACCTAAACTAATTAGTTATAGTTGTTTTAAAAGGGAATTCTACTGATTGTACACATCAAAGTCTGTTTATAGGTCTTGGGGCAGTACTGCTGCACATGTGAAAACATCTGTACAGAGCTATGTGAAGTCTGATAAACCGCCTCAAGTGATGTCATGTGGTTGGGTCTAAAGACTACAGTTTTGAAAATGAAAACAATATGGGGGTGTGGAGTTTTATAAAACAAAAAAAAACTGAGCTTACCAGAGCTCAGAAGCCTCCCCTCATCATCTCTGCTTGAGGCTAGAGACTCAAGAAGATGCTGTTCAGCCCATTTTCCACCCCGGATGACTGATGGGAATTATGATGTTCAGAATAATTGGATATCAGGAAATGTTTGAACATTAGTCACTTGCTAATCAGTCATCACCGCTCTGACCCTCAGCAGAGGCTGCTTATGGTTTTTGCTCTGAGGCTCATTAAGTGAATTGAGTTGAAAAACTTGACTGATTTTTACGACAAGGTCATTTACTGCCTCTGCTCCAGGAACACATATTGTTTCTATTTCAAGCGGGTCTATTCAGCTTGGCACAGTAGAGTCACAGGGATAGATGACAGGTTTACGACAGTTTAAATGATCGACTCGCTGTTCCTATAGAGCACCGTCAAAGTCAATGAGGCCTGTGCATACAGTGAGTCAGACAGTGACCTTTTCAAATGGACCTCAAAGGTCGATATTGCGCATTTTACCACTTCATGAAGTGAAAAATTATCTTCCACTCATCAGACTGGTGCATCATTTTTAGACCTAGTATCTGAGGATGGATGATTTGACCTTAAGCGGAAGACAGGAGCAACATTTTTCTGTGAGCATAGCAGAATGGAAATCATCCCTGTAAACAGTTAATGACAGAGAGGGAGGGAGGAGATGGGGGATAACCAAGGAAAAACTGAAATGTCAGTCGCTTCCCACATTTCTATTAGATGGTTGCTTTGGGTTGCCAGAGCACTGGAAAGTGCAGAGCGAATCTGGCAACCTCTGAACCCCGTCTTCTCAGATGAAGAACACTGTGGTTTCAGCCTCAGTTACAAGTGACAACTGCCAGCTAGTACTTCAGCTCTCTCCTTTTAGGGCCACAGACAACGCAGTCTTTCTCTCCCCTAATGGTTTGGAGCATGAAGTTGACCTGCAGATGCAGTGGAAATAAAAATCACTCCTGGAGTAATCTGACCCTTCAGATAAACAAAGATTCACACAGGCAGACACTCCAAGACAGACAGGCAAACAGAAAATCCCTTTTTGTTCTTTCTCTGCAATGTATTTGTGTTTTACAGTATGCACTCTAGCATGCAGCAGCCCCCCTGCCCCCCGTCTCAGCCTGTAGTAGAACCCATCCATCCATATTTCAAGCTGAATGACTCAGAATTCAGTGGCTCGTCCACATAGGAATAGTAAACCTATTTAAGGATACATAAAGCAGTTTTCAGCGCAAAGACCAGGGGAGCTCCTCTACAGCTGCAGGAGCACAAAAAAGAGTGCTCCCACACTTAACCACTTGTATTCTAATGTTCCCAAATTCAACTTGAATTTTTCCTCAAGTACACAAAGTTATTTAACAAAATAGAGAGCATAAGAATAATTTGAGCAATGGATATGCATGCATTAGGCACCCAATAAGGTCTTTTAACCACCTCATTTGACTAAAAAGTATTCCTCTAAATTCTAAAACCACAAGTAAACCACCAGACACAGTCGTGCTGTTCATCAATCCTCCTAAATTCCTAAATTTCCCATTTAAACTGACAAGATAGCGGTTGGATGCAGGGTCATATATCAGAACAGGCAGAGCAAGGCTAGCTGCTGGTATGTGACCTTCCCTCAGTATATTGGCTGAATAATTACAGTGTGAATTGCTCTGCTGCTGAACAGGAGGAGGGTAAGTCATGTCTGAGAGATATGTAGGCATGCACCTTTGGCTCCAGTGCACAGAGCTGAAATGAAGTGGTGGCGAAGGAGGGGGAAGACAGAGCAAGACAGTTTTAAAAATGGATACGAAAGTTTTGGGTTATGTGGTCAGAAAGACAAGACAAGAAGAAGTGTTGAAAGAGAAGGGAGTGGCCGAAAGATAGTGGGAAATATGAGAAAGAGGAAAAAGAGAAACGATGGAGAGAGAGAGAGAGAGAGAGAGAGAGAGAGAGAGAGAGAGAGAGAGAGAGAGAGAGAGAGAGTACGGCAGAGAGAGGGAAACTGAAGCCAAGTAGAGGAGCGGTGAATCAGAGAGACCGAGTGAGAAATCCACATCGGCCCTTCTCTGCCTAGAATGCTGTTTTACAGCCAGCGTTTTCTGCTTCGTGTATTGCTGGAAATGCAATTACGCATACAACGCAGTGAAGCCCAAAGCTGAGTTTCTCTCCCTCAGATAGAGGACATAAGTCATCCACAAGTTTTGAACTAATGTTTACATATTCCTGCTGGAGAAAGGAAATGATAGGACACAACCTTTTTGACGCATTCCCCACATCAGATTCAAAGCTGTGTATGGGAGCGTCATACCCATGTTTTCCAAAGCAATCGCTTTCAGCCAATAGCCAGGTGATTAAAGCATTGCTTTCAGTGTCCTATAAACACCTAGTGTGCGGTAATGTTTTCCCAGGAAAAGTGCGCAGGAAGTCATGTGTGAGTAAACAGCAACGGTCACTATGACGGAGCAGACAAACAAAATAGAGCCATTTGTAAAAGCTCAAATTCATCAGTGGGGGAAAAAAAAGAGAGGTCACAGTTTTGGGTTCTTCAAATTAACCACCAAGAAACCCAGAGATGTTTAAATGGTAAACATTGGGCCGGTATCAAAATCTTTAAAACCTTAAAAAAAACTTTCCCCAGAAATTCGATGTGCTGTGAAAAAAGCAGCCACGTAGTGGTTTGTTCTCTGGTTGGTCTAGACCCTGTGTTATTAATTATGCAGACAATGGGGATGTCACATTCATATATAAAGGATGACTACTTATTATAGTCGTATACTAAAGGAGATTTGAAATATGGGATGTTCAGTTGATTGGAAACACTCCTCAGCTGTGGGCTACAAAAATAACTGAGGATTATTCAGTTGCAACCATTGATTCTGGAGTCCAAAAAAAAAAAAAAAAAAAAATTGGGAGTGACTTGGACAACCCATGCTGACTCACTAGAAAATAATATTTTAGAGGACAACAGCTCTCAGGCCTCATTAAAAGACTACGCCATAAAATACTCCAAGCAGTCACAGAGTCATAGATGGGGAAACAGGAGACCTGTAATTTTGTGTTGCTGCCGATGGACAAATATATGAGTCTACACGTCTGCTGTGAACCAAAATTACAGTACACTGGATGCATCTGAGCTTGAGGTCTTGTCTAACGCAAGAATGTTTCTTTGTAATGTCTCCGCATTTATTACTTTCATAACCCCCATTTTTCATAATTCGTATTATGGAGCGTTTTTAAAAGCGCTCTGCATCGGAGGGTTTCTGGTTAGATGTCCCGGGAAGCTCATGAAAGCTGAATAAGAAGTAAAGAAGCATCTTGAAAATTGAACCGGCAGCTGCAGTTGTTTGTGTGGAATTTTTTATGCTGTCATTAAAGCAAAATACAACCTTCAAACACTATATGTTAGATGTAATTAAGCTGCACAGTCCAGGATTTATTTTTGTTGTGATTTTATGCCGTACACTTAATCAAAATACATCTTACAGCTGCATTACATTCTGGTAAACTGAGAGTAGGGAGACTACATACTTAATTACTTATTCAGACTTTTTTTTGTCACCCATCTGTGCACATATATACCACCAAAGAAGAAGATGGACACAGAAATGGACAGTATATTACTAGTAATTGAGTTTCCCTGTGCACTTGGCTGGATTTGTGTTTGTCCAAACAGAAATTAAGGAGAAAGATGACAGAACAAAGGAAACGGATCATTTGCTGAGAAAAAAGGAAAGATTGAAAGAGAAAATTAAGAAGGAAAGGGGGCAAGACAAGGACAAGGAAACAGAAAAGGAGTACTCTGAGGTCACTGCTTTAACACAGCTTTCCAGTTTTCCATCAGGCCTCCCAACCCATGCAGGCCTGTCAGCGCTCCACTGTGAGAAGAAACACTCTCGCTAGTTTCTCTTAGTTCCTGGCATCGGTGATCAAATTGAGCTGTGTCGTCTCGCCGGGGAGCGTAAATGGCTGCCACCCCTTCCTCAAATGTGCACGCTGTCAGGTTCACTGTAATGTCAGAGAACCTGGACAGACACAATGGGCCCGTATGGGTGTGTGTCATGTCTGCTTTGCTCGGCCTGTATATGTGAATCTGGGACTACACGAACCAGCTGTGGAGGAAACTTTCTCCTCTCTCCTCCTCTTCTTTTCAGCCTCTTCATCCGTTACCTCTCTCGTCCCTGACCTCCATGTGCAGTTCTGCCGTCTCCCTCTCCAAGCCTAAAATCCCGCACCACTCATCCCACTCTGTTTCTTCTTTTTATACATCTCCTCTTCATCTTTCTCTCCTCCCCATCTCTTCCACCCTGACCTCGCCTCCCTGCTGTTTCCCTCCATCTGCCAGAGCTTCTTGGAGAAAGCCATGTGGTTGCACAGGCCTGACAAACAGATGATGGCGGTTGGGATGTGTGTTTCCACCGCTGGTCGAGCTGTTCGGAAAGAGTCCTGCTGGGGTGGCAAGTTAAATGTGCTGAAAAATGAGTCATGGTGCCTGAGCTGTGTTTGTTGCTCTGACTGTTTCTTGTTCTTGTTCTAAAAAAAAAAAAAAAAAAAAAGTCTTGTGAAATATAGGGACATCCCGCTGTTTTGCTTTCACTTACTGTAGAAAAGAAAATTCACAGTTAGGTCCAGGCTGGAATGAAGCTTGACTTGCAGATGATTTAGAGCTTAAAGGGTCAGTTCATCCAAATGACACAAAGACTTAACATGCATATAATTTCAGTTTTGTCATTTGACCTGTTTTTTTAGTTTCATGCGGCTGAATGGAAATTAATTTGTCCTGGTTAGTCAGGATAATCCAGAGACCTGACCATAAAGAGTTTTCACTGGATTCATCTCCATTTTATGGGGATGGCAACAGAATGTTAAGAAGTAGATATTCTCAAAGCCTAGGCACATTAAAACTATCGGGCTAACCACGAGCCATAACTTAAAAAAAAAAACAGTTTTTTTTTCTTGGAAAGTGTGACGTCAGTGGAAGGTCTTAAAAGCAGACTTACAAATGTGTGTGTGTGTTTCATCTTGTAGTTCAAAACTTGTAGTTTGTTCTTTTTTTTTTTTTTACCATGAGTTAACCAGAAGAGTAAATGTGACAACACTGGTAGTCATTTAGAGTAACACATACATCCAAAGGTTCACTTACTTGCTTTTTAAGAGCTTTTAGCCACGTCTCACAGTCTTCATCAGTGACTGAAGCTGACTGAGTGTTTTACACTTTGCTTACACAAGTGTAAGCCCTGGGTTACCTGATAAGAAGTGGTGATATGAGATCTCACTTCAAAGACAGTGCTTGGTGTTGAATGGTAACGGCCTCCTTGATCTTTCTCCAGCCATTCACAGACTGATTAAAAGCTCAGAAAAAGCTAGTAAGTGGACCTTTGAGTTGAGACTATTTTGTCACACTGTAGAAATGCAGATTATAAAGCACCGATAAGAATGTCACAGTGAGAAATGATGATAACAAAGACAAGCTGTATTTGCTTGCTTAAAGGACTATTTGTCCAGTAGGTTGGATTTGGTTTTCTGTGTAGGTTAGGGTTAATGTTAGACATGCTGTACTGAGGGGCAAGGCTAGGATTGGGGGTTTAGGTGATGTGTAATGCATGTAATATGATTGCTTATATGAATCCTGTTGGGGGAGAAATACAAGTCTGATCACGATCTGGAGAGTAAAATCAAAACAAAACACAGGGCGGAGGATTCATGAGGAATCTGGAGAAAATAGGCAGAGAAAAGACACGGAGCCCGAGCGCTCCGGTGCAGGATTTGCCCCCGCTGTCTCGTTTTGACTCTGTGACCTGTGACTCACAGCTGAGGAATTATGCACGAGGCTGCATGCGACCAAAGGAGCACAGGGCTCCAGCTGAGCCAAAGACAAAAAGAAACCTCCAAAGGAACCAACTCTCACACATGCCCCACCGCTACCAGCACGGCTGCCTTCTTCTCCTTCATCCCTTCAACTCGTCATTCCTCTCACGCTCTCCCAAGGTCTCTTTTTTGTGGTGGTTATAAACGCGGCATCAATGGGGTTTAAGAGCCTGTGTTGCAGAGAGGGAAGAAGGAGAGAGGAGGGGGGACCACAATCCTCCCTCCTTTTTTCCCTCTTGCATTGATCTTGTCATCACCCAGATGCAGATTTTTCCAAGTGACCCCCTCAGGCCTGCTGACACGAGTTCCATAACTTCTCTTTAAACGGTGACTGTCTCCTTTTACTTGCTGTGGAGAAAGCATTTAAACTCTTCTCACATTACAAAATAACATAGGAGCAGATCCAGTGGTGTCTGATGTATGATAGGGCTGAAAACCGTCCTTGTTCAGATGGGTTTGATGAAGCGAGGCAAGACTCTTAAGTGAACCCTGAAATGTTCCGTGATCAGCCGCATCTTAATTTGAGGGCACTCATTTTTCAGCCGCCTGTCTCATGCTCCTCCTCGAACATGGTGATCCTGCACAGCCAAAGTAAACTCATCCACTGCTCCAAAAACCAGATCTCCCTAATCAGGAAATTAAACCTGGCAAGGGGAGGTCAGGCGAGGGAAAATATGACCAAAGGAAAAAAAATAGAAAAGTCGTTTTGATGACCTGAGAGTTTCTTTTCTCTGTGCTACTTTCTGTATGCGTTGTCCTTTTTTTTTTTTTTTTTTTGAACTTTTATATGTTTTTGTTATGGACCCCTTTGCATTCAGTCTTCTGTGGCTAAATATGATGTTTTTTTCCCTCTTGTTCTTCCTTTCAAAATTCATAGGCTACAATACATTTATTGCTTTTCCTGTCACTATTATATGTAATTTTTGTAATTCTCTGGCTTTGTAAAGGGTTTTATGAATGAGAATTATCAAACAAATTGTGGTCATTTGACAACAAAATATTGGTTACCAAAATGAAAACATGTGGACATCAGACATAAGCTCCCCATGTGTTGTCTCTTTTCCTTTTCCTTTTTTTTAACTTTCAGTTTGTCTGTATTCAATCTTGTGTGACACTGATGTATACAGTTAAAAGCAGAGGGGGAGCTGGTGCGTGGAAATCAGAGACGACACCTTAGGAATGAGCTTGGGACTATTTACCTCAGTCCCATTTGTCATTGTGCTGCTCAGTGCTGCTGTGACGATCAGTCTTCCCAGAAAACTTTTTGTTATTATTTAGAGGAGGTAGTAGTAAAACAAGATAAAGCTAAACCTACAACTCGAGTTTACAATCTAGTTTCCTACAGCCTTGCAGATCATGGCATTCTGGTTAATACAGGTTCACTGGTTTTTACCTAGATTCATCCTTGGATCTAGCCTGAGGCAGAAGAAAGCCTCTAGGCAAAAGAAAAACAAGACGTGAAACAGGGAGACAAAGAAAAGTCAGCAAAAGTCCAACAGTTATGGAGACAATCAACAGGTTGAGAATGTGTAACAGTAGTTGATATGATGTAGGATCCTGATTCCCTCCTTTGAAAAGGTCCCAGGGTTATTCCTCACACACTGACCCGATACTGGCAAACATAAAGTAACAGTCCAGTTCATCTTCCTGGATCAAAAGTGTGTGCAGCAGATTGTTTCAGTCTGCTGTGGCCGTTTATATTGTGTTAAGTTTGAGATACTCCAAAAACCGTCTTCTTTCTGACAGAACAATACAACTAGATTATGTCCATTGCTCAATATCTGAAGTGTGAGATTACATGTAGTTGTAAGCATGAAGCCTAATAACTCAGATAACAGCCAACAGTGCTTACAACAGTCATTTTTCAAGTGGAATGTTTTTCAGATTTCGAGCCTGTAACTGACGTCCCTCTCCAGACTGACCTTCAATATAATGAGTATAACACTGTAAATCCCAAGTTGGTCTGTGTCTCAGTTTCCACTCACGCCTTCGTGTTCATAACTCCACTGTGAGGGATGCACGGTAAATTCCGTCTTTCTATCTTGCACTTCCAAAATGTCAATTCAAATCGGCCACTTCACACTGAACTTTCACTCGTTTCAATAGGCTGTTTGTGCGGTAACCATTGAAACCAAACAATCTGAAAACATGAAGGCTTTTTGTCCCAGCATCGTGGAGGAATTGGCGAAAGGGAGGAGGGAGGTTGGAGGGGGGGGGGGGGGGGGGGGGGTCATCCTACGCAGTAGCTGTTGCTTGTCTGCCAGACACTTGGCGCCTCATAAGACCATCTTTGATAGCAACACCTCCGTGGTTCATATCTGAAGCATTGCCTCAGCTCAGCCAACGCTGTGCCAGCTGCAGCCTGATGACCTCACCTCTGTAGACGTCAACTGTCCACCCCGTGGGGTTGACAAATCCACACACGCAACAAACACTCGCAGTTAATAGTTTTTATCTCTCTGTGGAAAGAGGCGTGAATGCATAGAGGGTAACTGGTTGAAGAGAAGTACACACACACAAAGACACACACAGTCCTGTAGTTACTCAGTGCGCGGTGTCCTGGTGCTACCCTTTTGGCAGCTGGATGCTTTCCCACTTAGCAGCCTGCTCCGTGGCAACAAAAACTTGAAAAACCAAAGACGCCTCCTCAGATCTTTTTATGTGGCATGCAAACCACCACAGCTTCAGCATGTAACTTGAAAGTGAAACAACAATGCATGTGAATTGTTAGGGATGTCGTTGGGGATGAATCACAATGAGGAGGCACCAGTTGTTCACCAAAGCATTAAATTCTCTGCCTTTTAAAGCGAACAAAATATATTACGTGAGCCCCTGCTTATGAATGCACAGTAGGCCCATTCAGCAGTGCTGTAAATAATGTATTTTATCATTTCCTCCAGTCAGTAAGTCATGTACTTTTTTTTTTTTTTTTTAAGTATATGCAACTGGAGTCAATTACAAGTAATCTCAGCATGAGGGGGGGGGGATCTCAAATACCAGTAATTCAGTTATCACTGTTTTTTTAAAAAAAAAGTTTGTGGCCAAGACTGCAGTGTGTTCTTCCAAAGACTGGATACTTCATCTGATGGAGTTATGATGTGATGATGACTTTATCTTTGTACCAGTGGGAAGAGCCCAGAACGTAGCTTTATCCTATTCCTAATGTGAAAACCTGCCAAAATATACAAATCCACATCCACATACATAGACTCACACATAGCTATGAGTACAATAAATGATTTGTTGACTGTAGCTACTATGTATGTTATTGTTTTGACACACACAGGGGACTTCTGCTGCTAATATTGGACAAGAATTATGGGATATCGCTTTCCCAGCTTACAGTAATTCTAAAAGGATTAAAGTAAATAATGTCTTTCACTCTTTTCAGTATTCATACTGAGAAATAATTACACTTTACGCACGGGATTCTCTGTGGAAAGAAGAATTTGTGCTTCTCAGCAGAAATGACTGCATGCTTCAGTCCTTGAGTGTTCCATGGCACAAGATTTATCTGAGACTCTCTCTCTTTCTCTTATGGGTATTGTCTTTCAGGTCGGGATCAGGAGATAGAGTTTGGTCGCCAACTGTTAGTGAAGATGGAAAGACAAGCCCTTACACGGAGCCTGATTCACAGGTAACCACTGTTTACTCTGGATTTACCGAAACACCAATCGCAGGCGTTTCTTTAGAGTTAAATTCACACACGCTGCGATGCTGTCAGGAGTGATCTGCCTGAATTTCTCATGCTTACAAAAGAGAGTTTCTCTTCTCGGGTTGTGGTCAGACTTGGGTGTAAAAACACTTAAATAAAAAAAAATATATACTCACTATCCCACAAATAAGAGAAGAAAGTAATCAGTGATATGAAAAGGATTTTTTTCCATTCTGTGTTCCCATGTCAAATTTTTACTTTAAACAACATCCCCAACGTTACAAAAACAGTCTCCCAGATACTCTAATAATCCCAAATGTGAGAAATTGTATTTTGTCCATCCGTGTGCCGTGGCAGACCGGTCTATTTACTACAGTATCCATGAGCCTTGGCTCAAATCGCTGTTGAGAAGAAACCAGCCAGAGGCACGAATCAGAGCAGTAGCAAATTCAAAATGTTTTGTTGTTGAATTTGTGAGCAAAACACAGCAAACACAAGTTATCCAAAACTAACCCAGAATCCAAAAGTGAACTGATTTAAGCTGCAGATTATTTTAAGTTAGTGGCACACATAACACAGCTGTAAGGCCGTGATTGAACCAGGCATTTTCTTACACAGCTGTTTATTTTTAACTGAAGACTCCAAAGGGAGAGTTTCACATCCATCCAAGTCCTAGAAATGATCCAACTGTGAGTCACGTAACATTGTCTGTGGGAAAAATGAATGGGACTTTTACTATGTCCAAAAACTGTGGGATGTCCACCAATTAGATGGCTATCGTGCCAAAACAATGAAAGATAATGTAATTTGATTAATATATCGGAAAGCATTCAAAAACGGACTTTTCAAATAATTCCCTGATTGCTCAGGGTGATCCACAGACTTCACTGTGAACATTCCCAGTGAAACCTCTCTGTGAATCTCAGAGACAGATGTCTCAAAACCACAACACATTAAAACAAAACTATCTGCATGGTTAGACACCACATTTGGTAAAAGTTGTTTTCTGATTTAGAAGAAATGACCCTTTAAACCTAGGTCATTGAGTGTTCAGTAACCCTGAATGAGACCCCAGCTACAATATTTACATTCAAATCTAAATCTATGACTTAGCTATATATATATATATATATATATATATATATATATATATATATATATATATATATATAATGTAGTAGACAAACTCCCCTACCAGACTCCAGTTGGCCAATTGATTGGTGGTGCAGATTCAGCAGAACATTCTTCTGGTCCGATTTATGTCAGACTGGGTTTAGACTGGAACCTTGTACTTTGAAATCTATTGCTTTGGACAAGGGTCCTTCACTACTCACCACATCAGCCACACGCTAATTCACATTTGGGATCATAACTTAATAAGGACAGTTCACTGGGTGTGAGACCCAAGTCTTCTCAGTCTGTTTATACCATAAACATGAATCCATGGAAACAGGCACAACACTCGATCTGAAAATTGCATGTACACTATCATTCACATGATTATGAATGAGATAATGCTTCCCACTGTTCACTGGAATGGTTTTGAAATAGTATCTTGATTGTTCTCCAATTGTACAAGCTGCCAAACGGATATTCAAGGCATGATGAACAGATGATCTTTTCCAAGTTTTCCAGTGCTGGCAGGCCAACAGGTTTCTGAGCTGGGAGAGAATAGGAGTTGTGTGTGAGTGTGTGTGTGAATGCTCGCACATATGCTGTAAGTATGGAGAGTGTGTGAGTGAAACAGACAGACAATGAGCATATTGTGGCTCAGACATGTGAGAGATGTCCGTTTGTCAAGTATTGTGCTGTGGCAGTTGTGGAGTCAGGACTGATGTGTGGGTCTCTCAGGCCTCGCTGAGGCAGGGTATTCTTTTCTGAAAAAAGGGTGGAACAGTCACACAAAGACCTGAAATCTATCCATCCACTCATCAATGGGAGTCTGACACCTTACAGGAAAGTATTGTTTTCAGTGGCAGAGACAAAAGTGAAAGAGGCTTTAGCATATGTAATTAATCAGGGTGGTTTGCGGTCGTGGGACCAGAATTCTCAGAAAATGATTTTTCTTTCCAACTGTTGGTATACTAGGAACTTCCCAGGGGACTTTTAATCTGAAATGATTAATCAGTAAATTGATTTGTAGTTCTGCTGAATTTGTGGTCTTTTGAATTTGTTGTAAACCCAAATGACACTTAAGTCTTACATGCATTTTAGTGTATTTTAAACCATGTCCCCTTGTTTCTGATCAGGTGTCCATTTAAAAAGTATAAAAGTTCAGCCACTGTTCTAAGTCTAAACTCTCACTAAAACAAACCTAACCTGTAGTTAATTAGCTACAAATGAACTTCACAAAACACATGATCACAGCCTACCATGTCTTCCATATATAAGGTATATATTATGTCTAGATTTTACAGGCTGTAAGCAAGCCTTCTGTGGTCATCAAATGGGCAGAGCTGTGCTGCAACAGTCTTGATCTCACAGTCTCAGCACCAGCTTGTGTCTTGCTTTGATTAACATGAGGAAATACCAAACCTGAGTGAGAGGAACCGTCAGCTACAACAGTTTATACAAACACGGACATGCATGAGAGCACGGCTTTGCGTGTGGGGTAATACGAGAGTAGCAAATCCACCTCTCTCATGCTCTTTTCTCTCCGAGCCTCCCTTTTTGCTTCTTTCTGTATCTCTGTCACATCTTATCCAGTTCTTCCTCTCCCCCTCGCTGAAGCCTAAAAATGTTCCCTGGCGTCTCATTTAATGAAGTGAACCTGGATGCCTGGAAACTCCTAAGTCAGGGCCACTTTAGCTTCACGCTCAGGTGAATTCCTCTTTGCATGAAAAGGGGAAACGTCCGCTCCCTGGGGTCACATAAAAAAAACACCAGTCTCTCTCTTTCTTTGTTTCCTGCAGATACAGCTTGAAGGGCTGTGCTGACATATAACAATGACTGTTCCTCAGACACCTTGGAAACAATAAATGCACCGGGGGCCTCTCTTAACACCGGCTGAACCAAATCCAAACTGAGCTATGTGATACACAGTTCCTCCACTGATGAGCCAGGTTAGACAGCATGAGCGGAAATTAACTGAATCGAATCACTGGATGAGGATGACAGCACAGTGTTCGATTGTGCAGGGAAAGATCTGAAGCAACGTGTTTGTCATCCATAACTTACCTACCGCTATGTGACGTGACCTACAACATTAGGACTCATGCTGAAGCAGTACGTTTTGGCTAGCAGGGTGAGGACTGAAACCAAACAGGCACACCAGGACACTTCAGTTTTCGTGTAAACAAATTCCTCTGGAAATGACCGCACATTTTTCCAGCCTGCTTAGGCATTCATTGGTGTTTTTATAACGCAAGGAGGATCAGAAGGCTTTTTTTTTTTTTGTCTTTCAGAAATTTAACCACTTGAGCCTCATAAAAAAGTGCCCGAATAGTTACACATCTAATGACATCATTCTTCAGGACTTTCTGGATTTAACATTTCCATTTTTCATCATAAGCTTCTTGTTCTTGACCAACTGGCTTAGTTAGAAATTCCAGTCTCACTTGTGGGAATTAGCTACTGAGCAGGAAGTGACACATGGAAGCTATGAGGTGTTTCCTTTCACCTTGGGAACACGGGATATTGTCATAAAAGCCGATGAGGAAATGTTGTATTTTTGGATATACAGTAAGTGCGTGATTTGATACAGCTGATGTGAGTGTTTTTACATAAACTTTTGGAGTGTTTGTTTTATCTCTTTGGGGAATTTGGTGGGACTTGTATGATGTGTTTCCAAGGAACTGTGCTCATGTCTTGGCTAGACTGTCCACAGACCTACCAGACGTCATACTCAACTTCCTGAAATAGAAATTATTTCATAAAGAGGGGTGGCAGAGATGAGATAATGATGAGGTGTCATAAGTAGAACAGCATGAGGTGCAGGTATAGTTTTGACAACCAAATTTTGACTGTGTAGTTCTGGAAGACAAATGAGTTGTAGTCAGATGCTCTGCACAGTTTTCAAGTTTCATACAAAAGAATAGGGTGTACTTGAGAAAGAGGATGTAAAGGCAACATCAAGCCAAAACAAAAGTGCTCTGAATTATCTGTAGCCCGAAAGGCATGAGCTTCGGCGTTGGTTCTTGGTCTTTTTTCTGTCATGTCCATAATTGGAGGTGGAAAAAAATGAATGCCCTTTGAATATACTGATTTATTTATTTTATCGGACATTAACTGCATTGGGGGAAAAAAGTGACAAAAACCTGTTAAGTTGAACTTCATTCAGATAAGAAGCCTGTCCTGTGTTCAGCATTGTTTTTCTGTCTAAATAAACCCTGCTATGCCAAATCTTGATACCCTCACCAGCATCAGAGAACTCTTGGTTGTTTTTCATGTTCTTGTATTCATGAATCAGATTCACTCAGCTTAAGATGCACTCTACATTCTTCCCCTCTGTTTATCCCTGCATCAATAGTGGGTGCTGTTAATCCTTTGCGTCAAGTAGAGACCAGCTTTACTTTTAATCGAACCCTGAACTGGAGACAGTCAGTCAGTGATGGGATGCAATCGCTTACTGATGTGCATTTGGACAGATGTGATTGCAGAGTTGAAAAAAATGAAACTGCTGGACATTGTTGGTGAGGATAAGTCTTTGTACTGAACTGACAGAAATCTTTTGAAACCGCAGTGTGGTTCATAACTGTCCCATCTACTCTTTTGGACAAAAACTGTGGAGTTTTCATGCCCTGGTTTTCATCAGAAGTCGTCGATTGTGAGCAAATTATCAGATTTTTCTGTTTTCAAGATGGAAGATTACAGCAGGCTTTGTGAGATGTCCTTTGAAAATACAGTGACTAGTGGTCTTGGAAAACAGTACTTTCAGTAAATTAGTAAAGTTCATTTCTTGGAATTTGTTTTAGTTTAAGGACAGTATGCCCATAGTTCTGAGTGCAGTGACAAGCAACATATTTTAAATCTGAACCTTTTTCTAATGAGAAAGACAGTTTTAGAGAGAAACTGCTTCTCCGGCTTGTAAATGGTTATCTCATCTTACATCTGCGTTTTAGCCTTTTGGTTGTCAGTTTCACTCTTGCAACAGTTTTATGCACCAGTAAAGTAATACCACCAGTGACTGACATTTCAGGCTTTCAAAATTCTTTCCATTCAATTACACAGTGGCAGCTTCAAGTAGGTGGGAATTGCCTGTTGGTCAGTGTTAAAGTCAAACAGGACTTTTTGCCAAGCAATATCAGAATGCCGTTCCTGGCGGCTACCCTGTTATTAAAGCAATAGCTATTGTGGCCGAGCACTATGGCCGTGTGGAAAGAATGAGGCTTCACAATGCGGAAGCTGAGAGGTCTGGATCACACGTCACTGAGGCTTCCAGTCTCAGCCCAGGAGCTGGCAGCTGAGGGTGAATTCTCTAAGCTAACATTAATAGAAGCTGACAGACAGAGTCCTTGCATGACTTACAGACACAGTAATTCCTTTACTGCTTGGAATTGAATTTTGCTTCTGAAAAAAAAAAAAAATGTGTGCATGATACGAATTTGGTTTAGGAATGGAACAAAGCAGCTGCTTTCAAATATCTGTCATTAAGAATAATATGCCTGTTAAAAACACATGACAGTAATAAGTTAAAAACTTAATAGAGCTTAAGAGTTGTAAACCTAATTTGTCAAAGATGCATATTTACACTAAGGAATAATAAATAGTGAACCAGACCAAGTTTTTTGCAAAAAGTGGATAAACATTTATGTCATAGAGACCCTGAATAGGTCTTAACAATATGGGGCCATTAAAGGGTTTAGAGTATTCTTGTAGGATGCCAAAATATGTTTACTGGGTCCACTGCTACTTAATCCCCTGCCAGGAAATCTCAGACCAGTGGAGCATTGCTGGAAAGTCTTTTTAGCAGCTCCACATTCATTCACACAGCAGGGCTTTTAGATCACAGACCTGTGACCCCACTTATTTGGTTGTTTGTGTTCACTAATCAGCCAGTAATCCCAGAAATGTCCAAATCAGTCTTTGGGTTTTCCTAATGGAGCCTTCCCCGCTCTGCTTGGCTGTCAGCATGCTGGGGAGTGGACGGGGTCACTGAGAGCACTTACTGCAGGGGTAAAAAGGTTCACGGAGACTGCAAACGTCCAGGCTTATTCAGATTTGGGACAACCTTCCCTCAACAAGGTTTTCAGGGATTAAAGGAAGATTTCTGGTTTAAACCTCCATCCACCCATTTGCTTTCAGCTGTTTTTCTGGGTCTGTGTCGCAGTGGGAGCTGGCTTAGAGACACAGATCCCTAAACCCTGAAAACAACAAGGAACTGTGTATAAACTGGCTCGTAAAGTTTTGCTCATCCTTATTAACCAGCTAAATCGAGAACTGAATTTGCTGAGATGTGCGGTTGTGAGAGGAGCAAAAGAAAGCACAGGGAAACCACAAAATTAAGGCTAAGTATGGAATTACTTAGCTGAAGTATCCACTGCATTTTGCTGAGTTGCGTCTGTTTCAACTCTTACCCATTATATTTACTGTAGTTTAGAGTTTGCCACTGTGTAAATCCATGTAAAGCTTTCACGCTGAGTTCAGCTTTTTGAACCAATGACAAACCATCTGAACGGCACTGGACTTTCAGGAAGCGGAGAGAGAGAAAGTCTTGGAGCTTAATGACTGTGTTTCACTATCCACTTTTCTTTAACTCTCCACTGTCGGACTATAAACTGCTCCACAAAAAGACACATGGTTTTTAAACAATTATGAAACAGGAGTTGATGGCACTAATATGTCTTTTGGATTAACTGACAATTAACTGCAATTAATATCCTCCACTCAACATTATTTATGTATTGAGGCAAACAACTCCTACAGCTGATTAGACCATCTCTGGAGTTGTGTAATCATCAAGCAATGTCCTGCCAACTAACTAAATCATGTACAATCAACAATGGTATTTTATTTTTTGCTCTGCTTCATACTGAACTAACTGAGGTGGCTTCCTCTGCAATTATTGCTACTGCTTCTCTAATAGTTTAAAAGTGGAAATTCATAAAATACAACACATTTTCATACATTAGAACCCTGGATTCTACTGCAACATTAATCTTCCCCAGAGCCCCCCCACTCCACGTCTGCTTTCAGCCACCTCCTTTCCAGCCTGTCTGTCTCTCCTCCCAGCGAGGCACCCAGGACCAGGCCCAGGGAGCCATAAAGGGCTGGTTTGTGTTTGGTTAGTGGTGCAGAGCGCCATGTGAAAAGCTTAATTTCAGAGGTCCAGAGGGATTAAACCATGCAGGAGGCAGAGGAGAACGAGGCGGTGTGTGTGTGTGTGTGTGTGTTATCATGAATTTGTGTCTCCGGTGAGGCAGGCAGGCGGGCTGAGGTCTCGGTCCTCTGTTAAAGACAGGCATATGATTTCAATTAGGGTCCTCCACCGTTTTCTCCTTCTTAGCCCCTCCTCCTCTCGTCTATCTACCCTCCTCCGACCAAACTGTGGTTGTGGACTGAGGCACCGGAGCTGAAGTCTTCTCCCATGCAAGCTCTTATTAATCAGTGTGACTTTTAGTCAGGTTGATGAATGGAGGAACTTGGTTCCTTTTGGCTGAAGGTACCTCAGTTCAGTGTGACAAAAGTCCATGAGCACATGCAGAGGTGAATATACATGAAAAAATAAACTTTTGTTCCATTTATCTTTCTTTCTTTGTGTCTTTCTTTCCTTCTTTGGCACACACATACATACATACATAGTCAGTCATCCTGAACCATTAGCCATGCTTGGTTACCGTTGTAATACAGGTCAGTGAAATCAGATGGCAGCCTGAATTTATGAGCATACAGCGGCAGACGATGCTGGTCCTCATAAATACTCTAGTTACTGCTTTTGATTCTCTTTATCCTTCTTTTTCTGTCTTTTTTTTTTCCCCATTTCAAAGTTTCTCTTCCTCTGAGCCAGAAGGAATGCAGTCAAGATTTTGGGAGAAAATGAAAGAGTAGCCATTCTCAAGAGAGAGAAATTAGGAAATAGATGATCTCACAGATGGCCTTTTTCAACAGTCTTGTTATGTTGAGTTTCTGTTGGAGATAGACTGAAGCTGCTCATATTAATTTTAAACTGTTTTGACTACACTGGGAAAACAAGATAAGGTTACCAGGGGAATTGGGGTGATAAGGCATTTACCAGATCAGCTTGACTGTCACCTTAACACAGAATCTCTATTAAACCTCTATGTAGTCCAGACAAGAATAGGTAAAATAAATCATTTTAATGAGACAGTTGGCTTACAGCTGATTTTCATAATAAAAAGAATCTAAGCCACCATACCTTTCAAGCAACTTGAAAGCACTTACAGGTCCTGAATGTTACCAAATTGGCATTTTTATAAGGCAAGCACCAGATGTGCTGCCTTATAAATCTGCCATCCACCCAAAGCAAATATCTGGGCAACAGACATGCAAGGCCAGAGAGGAAAGAGTGTTATGAGAAAGAAAGACAAAAGGAATGGTTGGGGAGGGGGGGGAAACAGAAGGAATCACACCATTTCAGGCAGGAGTGTGAGGGTGAAAATGGGTGAACATGTGCTCACTGCTGCCAACAGGGAAATCTACCTAAAGCAGTGGTATTCGGGTGCACAAAAATCCTAATTTTTACACTTTTAAGGCTACATTTGTCTTTGCAGGATACAAGTATGGGCATGCCAGTTAACAGTCTTTCATTCAGTGGAATTATGAGTGGGGAGATTGAAGGAATTTATCATCCTGCCTCTTTTAAAATTGATTTATTTTATCTGTTTTTGAAGAATTAGAGCTGTCACATTATCAAAAAATCCAATTTGAACGAATTCAAACTGGCACATAATTCATTCAAACTAATCTATATCCACATAGCATATCCAAACCAAAAACGATATACACTATAAAACCATACAAATACACTATAGTACAGTATTGGACAGTAAAACCCGGCACTTAGATTACCGACAGTACAACTCAACACCTGACAGTTTGGTCAGAGATTTTTGTGTCAGTAGCAGCTAATGTAGCTTTGAGCCTCTAGCCTCAAGCAGATCTCACTTCTAACTCTTCTAACACTTCCATATGATCATATCCTTTTCTTCCTGTTAAAGGGTTTTGTCTGTGCAGTTTTAGAGGGTGTCCTGTGCCATTCAGATCGTTGAGCACCATCTGTGACAAATTTGTGATTTGGCACTATGCAAATGAAACTAACTCGATGTCTTCTTCAGAGTCATTTCCCCTCCAGTCAATAAAACAAGATCAGAATGTTTTTTTTTCTCCGTGGTTTATTGCTCTTTTAAATATATCACCATATATGTTAGCGTGTGATTACTTGTCCTCCTTCATATGTCTTGTTTGTACAGATTAGGAGTCATAAATGTAATGTCTACTTTACGTTTACTGTCATGCCACTGCAGGAGCGCGTAACATAATACACCCTCAGGGGTTTTCCTCCACTTACCTTTATCCACTTTGCCCTTTATTCTCTAAACACAGACATGAATAAGCTTGCCTGACGGTGATACAGTTATTGTATGATTGGTATCTGCAGATTTAGCCCTTGTCTAAATATGACAAATGAATAATGGATTTTCATTAAGACTAAAGAGTCGTGTAGGGACAGTGATTTGTTCTGAGGAACTTCACTTCCAGTTCTGGGCATGTTCTCAGAGAACTGAAAGAAGTAGATGAATCAGCAGTGAAATAAAGGAGAACTAGGTTCAAAAGGCCACTTTACAGAGAGCAAACAGCAAAACATCTCATCTGAAATTGAAATGGTTTAAGAAACTAGATAAAATATTCCTATGGAGGAAGTGTTATGAGCAGTGAGATGGGAAAGCAGGATGTGAGATAATCATTAAAGCGGATGTCCCAGGTCCAGAGAATCAGGGTGCTTTAGCTGACCTTGCACTCGACCCATAATCAATGCTAGTAATCAGAAGTGAAATGTTATTCCTTGCAAATTCAGTATTTTTCACAAAACACGGTAGCTGAGGGAATTTTAAATCAAAATCACATGAGATCCACCATCTGTGCAAATAGGTTTCAAGATAACAAGTAGGTTCTGGTTTGGCCTGTTTGGTCCTGTGGTGAAAACCAGGCTTCAGAGTGTCTGGTTTACTTGGATAGGAAGCCACAGAGAGCTGGGTGTTTCTGACATCCTGCCCAAACAGGGTTTGGCTCTTGAGGTGCTCTGCTAGTATTTTGTTCCCAAGGCTTTCTGGATTCATCCATCTTGACTGCAGTAGGAAGAGGTGGTTTTGAATTTCTTGAAAGTCATCTGTCTTAACAGCAGGAAGCAGAACAATGACAGGGCATTTTTTCAAGTTCAAGATGTGGGCTTGTTGGTGTAGATGAAGAGGAGGTCTCTAGCATGCTGAAAAGTGCTGATTATAGAAGAGTCGGTGCATGTGTGCCGGTGCATGTGTGTGTGGTCCAGGCGGGGGCCGAGGACAGGATGACATCCAGCAGACCCATCTGTTGAAATGACAGGGGTCCTGTCTGGAGAGGCTGTGAACCTCCACCTCCTGCGGCTAAGGCACTTTAAACCAGCCCAAAACACACAGCCGCACACACTCTCAGCACACGTGCATGCACGCACACTCATTCCAGTGGCTTATAGTTACAACAGTCTGACCGAGAATGACTCCATTCTCATCCCTCTGCATTGCTTAACTTGTAAACAAGTCACTTCATTTCAGCTAAAATGTTTATAGTTTAAACTTATGATCATGTGCAGCCACGTTTCATCGTTCAAAACCGTCGGCTATCTCTGAAAATTCAAAGCACTGAAACGCTATCAGAGGTGGTGACATCACTGCAAGCCATGCAATAAAACTTTATCTGGAAAGTTCGGCCTCTGAGACAGACGAGACGGGCTGGCACTTAACGTTATCACTCAAGATTGCTGATAGCTGTGGTAAACACTGAGCTGCTCGATGATGTCACTAGAGTTTTTGCAAATGCATGAAAAGGGCGTTGACCTAAGAACAAACACACTCACTTGAGTATACAGTGGTGTAAGTGTAGGTGTCCTTGCATCTGTCCTGCATTAGTCCGGCAGGTTCTTCTAAACAGTTCCAGCAGAGCAACTATGTGGCAAGAATGTGGAAAGTCTGCTACAGCGTGTCAAAAAGATAATAATTTAATCTTGTACAGTATATCAGCACTGTCAGTTTCTATAAACTATTCAATTCATAGAAGAAGCAGCCAGAGAAAAAAACAAAACAAAACAAAACACTTTTTCAATATTTACACCACACAAGTTAATTTGTTTTGACAGAAACATCTGCAGGAAATCTAATGCAAGCTCCTTCTTAATAAGCCTTACTATTAAAGAGGGGAACACAGAAATGAAGTGGAAAAAGCTTTTTCTCTTAAAACCTCACCCTTGCAAAGCCTCATTTGGGAACAACCACTCTTTTTGCCTCTGAAGAATTGTGGTTTTCTCGTCAGGGCACCACTGGGCTTGTTTTCACGTTCCTTTGCTCTTTTTACGCTCATTTCCTGAACCAAAACGTAATGGTGCATTCTGTAATAAATCCATTACTCTTTTTTCTTTCTCCTCCTAACAGTCTTCCTCTAATATAACTTTACCATCGCATCCCTGTTTCTCTGATTAAACCATAAAATGTGGTATTTTCCTGTTTTGCTGTCTTCTATTTCTTCCTGTTTTTTCTTTCTTATAAATATATCTTTGTTTTTTCTTTCTGCCTTTTTAGAATTTCCGTCCCATCACCTGTGGATATGGCAGTTCCAGCCGTAAACCTTCATACACCCCTGAACCCCAGTCCCCGCAGGCCACCCAGCCCCCTCACCTGAATAACGGACACTCCAGACCCAACAACGGCCACAGCTATGGATACGGAAACGGAACCGGGCACGCTCAGTACAACAACCCTTCGGGACTTTATGCTGGCAGCAACGGAGACAGATCTCTGCCAAGCAAGATGGGGGGCCTCAGCCTTAGCGCCACACACAGGTGAGACAGAAAAACTGTGTGTTGTACAGGAGTGAACAGAGAGTAAAACATAAACGGATCTTACTAGACACATTTCATAGTTTTGATAAGTCTATACTCAATATAAGGCTTATTGTTTTCAGATTTTCTCTTTGCCCTAAAGGAAAATCTGGAAATACAATAAGGACATACTGATTATACTGTCTGTTTTTATTTTATATTACTAACTTAACTTTACTTACTTATTATTATTAAATAAAACAAGGCCTCACTGCCCACCATTACTGTGAGAAACAAGGAAATAGTAGTAAGTCTCAATGAACTGCCTCTAAAATCCATCAACCTTTCAGCTGTTAAAGCATCACCAGGTCTATTTTTATGTCAAAATACACCTACATGACCGTGTGATCTGGAAAAGCTATTTGTTGTTGTGCATCCCCTCAAGTGGGCAATAAATGCATGTGTTTAGTCTCCCAGTTAACATCCTCTCCAGCACTCCCCTTGACTGGACTGTTAATCCTGACTAGCCCCCGTCCCACAGACACACAAAGACACAGACAAGGACACCTATAAACACCATCTTAACAGTGCTCATCTCCTGTCTTTCTTCCTCCCTGTCTCTCACTCAGTCTCACTTTCGCTAACGCAGGCCTTCTCTCTCACAGACACTCATACACACACACACACACACTCAGGCTGCAGTGAAGCACTTCCTTCAGACTCCTGGAGGGGAGTCTGGAGACAAACATGCCGTTAAGTGTGTCAGGATTTGAGCACATCTGTCAGCAGCCCTGCTCATCTCCCAGAGGTTTGAATGTATCAAATGAACGTGATCCATCCTGTGAGGTTTGGGAATGACTTGATGGATGGATGAACGTGCAGAACCATAGCGCAGAACGGTTGTGATTAAGACTTCACGCCTGTGGAATCACATGGTAGAGTGTAAAGCATACATCTCTGTTTTCCCCTCTGTGCATCCATCCCTGCTGTCTCAGAAAAAGAAAAATCTATACGATGTGCTCTACACAGCCTGTTTAAAGAAAGAAAAATGTATTTCTTCCATGGTGTTTTTTTTAGCTGTCTTTCCGTCAAGTTTTCTTTTCTCTGTGAAATTGTCTGGAAACTGTCATCTGTTCTTTTATCTTTTTGTTTAGGCTACTTCAGCTCCTTTCATTCTTTCCTTCTTCAAACATCATGGCGCCACCTGTTAAAAATGTAGTAGCCAGAAGATGTAGATACCACAAAGGACACAAATTCACATTATTCCAGTGTTGTCTTAACTGGTTACTAAATGAAATCGATGTTTCTTGCCACCTGTCATCTAGTCATCATTAATCAGATTGCATTGCAATACTTTATTTTGCATCTCTTGTCTCCTTCAGCCCAGAGCCTCCCATGCAATCCCCTGTGAGCCGTAATGGTTTCGACACTCAGTCAGATGTCTACAAGATGCTGCAGGACTACGAGGAGCCCGTCTCTGAACCCAAACAGTCTGGATCCTTCAAATATCTCCAGGGAATCCTGGAGGCTGAGGATGGCGGTAAGGATTTCTGTGTTTGGGTGTGTTCATGTGCTTATATAAAGCCTGGAGGGTAAAAAAAAAAAAAGCTTGTGGTTCCACTGCAAGCTTTAAATCATGCACATCATGCTTCTTTTCTCAGGAACAGGGAAACTACCATAACTGATAGGTACATAAATAGTACATAGACAAATACATACCTTCAATTTTAAATAATACAAAATCTTAATTTGTCTGAGCTGTTTTTAACATCTGTAATATTACCAGCACTGATTGCCATCTATTGTTTCTGTTTTCACTCTTGGTGGGATTGTCCCTTTTGATCTGTCATTTACAGAAACATATATTAGATGATATCTCAAACTATTCTGGATTGATGGTGACAGAACTTTGAAGTTTGAAGTGATTCGTATACACTCTAATAGAGATGAACTGAGGAATGTGTATCCACTGATGGTTTTTCAGTGCATATGGAGAGAGGACACATTTTGCTGCTGTGGAGTCATGTTGACAAAATTATACTAATTAACCAAAGTAGTAGTAGTTGTCCATAAATATAAGGCCATAAAAACAGTACCACTATATTCTTTTGATTGAATTTAGAGTTCTGTGTAAGGCTGCATCTTTTCACTGATTAGCCCAAATGCTGCCTGCATGAATAATTTTATTTAAATAGAGGGCAAACTAAGCAAGAAAAATTTAATACATCACCAACAAAATCATGTTTTCAAAGACTACTGAAATTATTAACACTGTTGAGCAGGTATGAGACAGTTAATTATAATGTGGAAAGCCCCTGGCTATGCCTGTGTGCATTTGTGCAATTCACACCAAGTGTTTTGTAAAGTCACGTTGTTTATGCAGTATACGTGTACAGTGAAAATTTCTGAGTAAACATTTCCTCCTATGCAGATGAGGCTGACTCCAGCCAAAGGAAACGTCTTTCTCAGGCAGTTTCTCACTGCGTGTTTTGAACTCTTCTGTCTAACTGGCATAGTTTTCCTTATATAGAAAGACACAGACAGCGGGGATAGGGTTAGAGAGGAAGAGTGAGAGAGAGAGAGAGAGAGAGAGGGAGGAAGAAAGTCAGAATGAGAGAAAACAAGAGAGGGAGGGAGTAGGAGAAAGATGAAGTACTTTAAATAGCTCATGCAGGGATGAACACGGGAGGGAAGTTTTGTTAAGGCAATTTACTGCAAAAACAACTTCGCGAAGGACAATAAAGTGAGAAATATGGTTTTCCTGTCTGCCTTCTGACCGCTTAGCTTTCCAACTCTTGAGGAGGAGTCATGTGATGCTGACAGGAGCAGAGCAGGGATAATCTCTGGAACTAAAACCTTCTCTTCAGGTTCCTTGTTTATCACTAAAGCAGGCCAAAAGTTGTGAAAGTAGTAATTATAAGCGGAAATAGCATGGACCTCAGAGAAGTGGGCTTATGACCTGTTAGCATGGCTAACACTGAGGTGTCCTTGAAAAAAGTCCTTTAACCCTTGTTACTGTTACTGGAGTGTTACCAGCTGTGAATGCATGAATCTGCAGTGTCAAAGTCAGCATTAATGCTCGCTAACAATTTCTACTGATAGTCTAGTTTTAATTTATTGTAATGTATGTATTTTGTCATGCAGTCATCTATGTAAACTCTTAATTCTCACTTAAATTAAAGAATCCTCGTCTTAGACTTAGCAATGGCTTTTATGTGCTCTGAGAGAGTTCACATGCTGATGTGGGTTTTGGATGCCAGTGGTGGTACAGATGTTTTTGTTAGAGAACCTAATGATGGCTAATACTTGTTAGTAATCTGAATATTTTCATGCAACAAAACAATAAAACACTGTAGTTAATGCGTCCTCCTGGGGGCCTATTTCACCAGATTTGCAACATGCAAGCTGCCTCTTGCAACTTGAGATTGTTTTCTTCACTGCTTTAATTTTGACACTTTTATGCATAAAGAAACACCATACTTGCAATCAGTGCGGGGCAAATGGGCATGCTGGTACCATTTCCGTGTAAGCAGTGCTCGCAAATTGCTTTTCTGAAACAGGCTTCTGTTATTTACTTTTGACAGTGTATGAAACAGAAAAAACATTATTGAGAAAATAAACTTATATCTCTGATCTGAAACCCCATTTATATGTTTATCATATTTTAAGACAAAGCAAAGATTGATTTTCTTTCCCTGTAGAAAATTACTATCCCTGGCCAAGAGTGAAAACTTCCCTCTGTGTTATCACACCTCTGGGTCAGCCTTTGATGTGAGAACCGACAGGATAATCCACAGCACAAGGAACGGCGCTGACTGCTCCTGCAGTGCGGCCTGGAGTGCTGCCAGACGTTTTCAAACTTAATTTAGCGCTTAATATTACGCTCAAAGCAATGAGAGAGTGTGAGAGTTACAGAAAAAGACAGATGCTAATGACAGACGAAAGGGGGTTGGAGGGGGAGAGAGTAAGTAGCACCACTGATGGATTAAAGAGATTAAAAGGAAACTGTGTTTGTCTGCTGTCAGTGGTCTGTCAGCTTTGGAGACTGACGGGTTGATTGACAGGCTAAGTCTGTGATGAAACGAACTTGAAAACCTCAGGTTTACATTGGGAACATTTTAAAAGCTACCTGTCTTTGTGTTCATGCTTGGCGCGGCCACTTAATCCATGAGAGGGTATGAAATCCTGCCGCAGATGTTGCCAAAAACTGTCCCTTGGTTGTTGCGTTTTAATTGCACATCAAAGAAGTAACAAGTCAAATTAACAACTGAACAAATTTGACGCTCAGGTTGTAAAATCGAGTAAAATCGTCCTGTTTTTGAATGCATACCTTGCTGTCAGGCTTTTAAATCACCACAGTTGGTCCCCCTTTTGAAGGAGTCCCCTGTAGAGGCCATGTTGACTTTCAGGGGCTTTTAAAGTTAAAGCAAACAAGAGTGTCAGTTTACCCAGAATTCCACAGGCTTCGCCATGATGGGATAGCAATGGCGATAGAAGAGGTGTGGACTGACTTTTAAATTCTGGTGTTAAGTTAGGGTGTTACCCGAGATGGAACAGAACAATTTCTGTCTGTTTTAAAGAAGTGAACAGAAATCAAAACTGTTTCCTGGTGAATGTGAACACTTTGCTCTACTGCAGATGACACTTTACAATTTCCACCTTTATTAATGAAACGTTGAGGTGAATTTAAGGGGAAGACACACATGAGACAGGAGTATGTGTTTCTTTAACATTTGGAAAAATAAACATTGGTGCCACTGACCTCTCTGAAACCTCACACCTTCCCCAAAGTCCAAGGTTATTTGTTTAAAGAAAGTTCTGGAAAAATATCATATTTTATACCTCGCACTGTTTATTTCCAGAAAAATGACTTTCCATCAGCTGCTGCATGTTGTTTTTTCAGCAGATAGCTCGTCACAATAGTGATGAATGATGACCACAAAACCCAGTTGCAGTACATAGAAAGAAGGGAAACAGAAGGGAAACAGGCTGTGTCCTTTCTTGGAATAAGGCCTCTGTGAATTAAGACATCCATCAGCATCTCTGCTGTGCAGTGAAGGAAATGTTAGACTTTAAAAATATAACACTTGTCTGAGTTTTGATTGCCTAAATTATGACATGTAAAACTTGAAATTCTCACATGTAATAAGAGCTGTTACTTTTAGGTTACTTTGTCACAAGCACCATATGGGAAGTTAAATGGAATTACCCCCAGTGGACCAGCCTGAATGTGATTAGAAACTGTCTGTAGTCGTGACCACAACTCATATCGGTAAGGTGATGGAGATAAACATCACATCAGTAATGTTCTCCTTTAAACCCACGGCAGAGAAATTTAATTCTGGATGTCAAGTTTTAAGGCAAAGTTTCAAAGAAAAGGAGAGGGGAACATTCCATTCAGTTACTCCACAGGGATTAAGACAGACCTGAAAAGATACAAGATTTAAAGCCCTGGTAAGATTTCTGATCCAGTGGGACTAAAAACATGTGATTCCAATGGTGAGGGGGTTAACCCTTCAACTGTATGATGGCACAGGGGAACTGTTTTTTCACAGCACTGCACGTCTGCAATGAGACACGCTTGATATTCTTTCATATTAAAACGAAAGAACAAATTAAAATGAAATAGAACAAAAGCCCTTCATTAGCTCTCGGTTCCCAAGTCATCACTGTATTTGTCTTAACATCACTGAAGCACTCAGATTACAGTGACACGAAACAAACAAAACCAAAAAAAAAAAGAAATTCTTAGTTTTTGGAAACTGCAACATTTGAGAAACATTTGGTTTTACTTCACGATAATTCATTGTCATTGATTGATTGTTTAAACCACTGTCATTCCAGCACTTTCTACCATATTTTCCAGTATTTTTCTTTCTCTCATGACAATGGTTTTTCCCTCTCTGATTGCACATGTGGCCCCAGAGGTTGTGTCCATTTTCCGATTATATTTCCTGTCATATTATCAAAAAAAAACCCTTTTAAAACTCTTGCATAAATTGAAACCTGCAGTGCATATGGTTAGGAACAAATCAAGGCTTTTTTCTGACTTCCCTGAAAAGTTGTGGATATAACAATGTCCCACAGCAGCTGTATAAACTTGTATTATTACAGCTGTTTATTTATCTTTAAATTGCAGTTGGCTTTGCCTTAAATTCCCTCAGGCTTCACACTCTGCACTTGACAGGTTTGAGTCAGATGTGGGCTAACTTGTGTGTGACCGTTTTACAATATGTCTGGTTGATATTAGTCACAGTGTGGGACACACTTTGCACCATGAATGTTGCGTGGGGTGAAACAGGCTACGTGTTGTAACCTGCCAACTTGTCACTGTCTGTCAGTTTAAATATGGTGTCTCTCTGCATTTGGCAACAAAATACACGGGCCTTGGGTAGTCTGGCTATTTTAAAATGTAGAAGCAAAACTAAACAAGTACTTATTCATCCTGCTTTTTTTTTTGGTCTGAAAACTTCTATTAGACAACTTTCCCCTCTGTGAAAATG
This sequence comes from Toxotes jaculatrix, assembly GCF_017976425.1. Taxonomy (NCBI): domain Eukaryota; kingdom Metazoa; phylum Chordata; class Actinopteri; family Toxotidae; genus Toxotes; species Toxotes jaculatrix. The sequence goes on along the minus strand of NC_054405.1, from coordinate 16,650,745 downwards.
TCACACATAAAAGGTTTTCCATTAGAGTGCATCATTAGGTAGTAGAGACATTAATCCTAGAAATAACATAGCCAGCTCTTAAACACACCATGGATCAGTTAGAGGCTAACTGCTACTGAGAGATGGAAAGTCCTTTGAGTCAGGTGCCAGATGCAAGGTAATTAGACTGTGCTTGTGGCAGTGATAGGTGGCCTGTTGGCCTGAACTGCTTCTCCTGGCACATCATCAGTGAAGGGAAGTCATACACGGCCCCACTGATCTATCCTGTTGCACTTGGAACCAGTGGAGTAGCTCCAGACATCCAGTGATAAGTATACCCTCTCATGCATTCCAGTGAGGCATAACTAAATGCTTGATGGTTGGAGATGATCACTCTTAATGAAAAACTCTATCCGTGGGAAGACAGCATCCATCATTACAAGCCTCAGTAACAACAAGTGAGCATTACATACTGAAACTGTCTAAAAACAATGATTATCTTAAATTTGAATGAAAATCTTTTAGAGGTGTCGTCTTTTCCTGTAATGTTTGACCAGATATTTAAATTAACAAAGAAGGTGTATCTAAGAGTTTTTCCAGTTAAATGAAACAAACAACCTCGTATTGTTCACAGATATCGTGTGATTGTAGCATATTGGTGTGATGGTTAAAACTGGGCTCTGGATGTTCTCCATGGCAGATTTTTAGCGAGGTTTACTGGTGAATTTGTACAAGGAAATGCCACCACAGACTCTGACACTTGAATGAAGTGCACAGGAAGGAGTGAGAGACACGGCGAGGTCAAACAGAGGTGGAGGCGGACAAGGAAAAAGAAAAATACATCCTGATGAGTTGACACTGAAATTTTCTTCTGACACTTGTGCTTGTTTGCTTGTTTAGCATGTTCACATCACTGAACCTTTACTACACTCAGTTGCCAGTTTATTGGAAACACCTAGCTGCAACTAATTCAGTCTTATACAATAATCCTGAATTAAATCTGACAGGTAGGTAGCTTTTACTATTTTGTCCACCCCTTTTATTTCAGTGGGAGTAGGCTAAATAACATAAATGATCATAAAGTTAAATTACTCCTCTCTCTAAAACAGTTTTGAAGGACTGTTGTATTAGAATGTATTACTTTTAGCTGGGGGTACCTAATAAAGTAAAACTGGCAGCATGAATCATGTTTTTATCACAAATCGTGTGAAGACTGTATGATTGATGACCATTAAAAGCGGTTATGTTTATTATAACATAAACCATTATGTTTATGTTGTGCCAAAAACAGTTGGAAAAGTAATATATCAAGAAGTGACAGATAATATGCAAGATAATAGTAGTTGCCCAACGAGCAAACTAGTTTGTAACAATACCTCACATGGAAACCTGTACCGTGCCTTTATGCCAGCAGATTAACACACATCTGGAAGGAGAGCCAGAAATAGTGAGAAAAAGCTCAGTGGGAAACAAACTGACCCACGATGCCTCCTTCGAAGGTGTCGTGCAAAATATTTATCCATCTCTGTATCACCATGCTCTCATCTTACTGCCTGGAACTCAAAGGGGGATTTCCTGCAGAGTGCAAATACACAATACTCATGAACCTGTATGGTTTTTTCCCCTGAAATACCAGATTGGCAGTACTTGGAACTGAATGGCCCTAGAAAACATACACACACACATTAGCAGGCTTATTTTTAATGTCTGATCAGTTTCCAAAGTTCTTATGTTTATTCTGTGGTTATTTTGTTATTTCTAGGTGTGTCCCCAACAGAGAGAATGAGAAGCTTAAAGTCGCCCGTCAGGTCTCCAATCCCCAAAATGGGAAGCCCGATCCCCAGCCCTATGTTTGGTCTTCAGAAGCTACCCCAGTGCACACGCTGCTGCAATGGCATTGTGTAAGTATTGTACAGATCCTGCTTTAATTTTTAAGTAAACATTAAAAAAGGGACTCTTTACCACCATAAATAAAACAACCCATAGAGTAAGTATGTAATTGCGTCTTAATGGTGAGAAGCCTACGATTCCTTTTTCAAGTTTCACTTTATTTTTCATTTCAAAACTGAGGGAAATGTTATTTTTTCTATCTAAAGTATCACAGTGTAAAACTGAATGGTATAAAAACTATGGTTACCATGGTCTACAATTACAGACTTGCTGAAGATCCAGTAAAGATGATGCTGAAAATATGAATGATTTATGCGTAGATTTGCTGTTAAAGCTGTTTTAATCGCCATCTGGAAAGGATATTTCTCCTGCTTCTTTTATGATGCCACTTGTGGTCATAAAGTTAAAAGGTTGAACTACGTGATATGAGTCAAGGTTCTTCCCTTAAACAAAGAGGTTAACTTGTGCAGGTCGATCTGCACCGACAGGCCTTTCACAAGTCTAATGTCAAGAAAAATCTATTCCCATTTATCATTTTAATGATTAAACCAAGCCATTCTCCACACCCTTTCCCACACACACACATGCTGCATATATATATTCTTGCCTGCACACAGGTGCATATACACAAACTTACTCTAAGCATTAAGCGCATGCACATGCACACACCTTTCTGCCAAAGTAACCGCATGCACCGGTAATCCCCCCTCTATAAAAGCAGCTGCAGGTAAGCAGTGATGTCATCGGCTTGCTTTACTCTTGAACAAGAGCGCATTGTAGGAGCTCGCATGGCATAATAAGGCTGTTATGACCTGGGAGCATTTTACAGCTTTTTAAACAAGTATAGAGCACTGTGTCAAGAGTTTATCCTGCGAGTGGTGTGGTTAGATGGGGAAAGCAGTTAAAAAAAGAAGCAGGCTTATAACTGAATGGTCTCTGGCCCGCGTCCCCAGTCCAGAAAGGAAAATCTTACTGGGAGCAGTGAATGAACAACGCCCTTAACAACTGCTGTCACTGTGTGACTGAGCAAAGCAGTGAACCTCTAAATGAACTAGGGTTGATCAGTGGCCAGCCAGCAGAGTAAATATGTACTATTCAGCTCCCAGGTGTGACAGTATGAATGTGTGTAACCTTTTTTGGAAATGCCGCTGAAATATGACATATGATTAGACATATTCAAATGCTTGCTTGGTTACAGTAGCTGTAAAGTATGATAATTGTTGATTTGCATAGATAGGGAGTTCAGTCAATAACAGTTTATCACTGCTTACTTCCTTTTAAAGGGTTCTGCTTAATGTTCTGTCCTCTGCATCAATGATGAGACTTGCAGTTAGCCTTTTAAGGCCCTCTGCATTTTGCAGTTCGTTCATCAGTGCATCATTTTCCTACTAAGCATTCATCCATTTTCATCCTTCCCAGTGGTACAGCCCTATGACGTTGAGCTATTTTTGTTTGGTTTTTCCCATACACTACATATAAGGCTGTGTTCTTTCTGTACACTGTTAATAAAACACATTCCAAAAACACATACCAAAAAGCCACAAAAAGAAGAACTAGATGTTGGTCAACACTGGCGACCATCACCCTCAGCTTTTTCCCTTTGGATTGTTTTTCATTGAGCAGTCATCCTCTTCTGCATCTCCCGGGTCTCTACATTTGTTAGCCTACATTCAGTATATGCACCGTGGCTTTGACGCCTTCATAAGTCAAACATTGTGTCTGCTTTCATGTCTCTATCCAGTGGCACCATTGTGAAGGCCAGAGACAAGCTTTACCACCCCGAGTGCTTTATGTGCGACGACTGTGGCGTCAACCTCAAGCAGAGAGGCTACTTCTTCATCGAGGACAATCTGTACTGTGAGACCCACGCCAAGGCACGCGTCCAGCCCCCAGAGGGCTATGACGTTGTTGCAGTGTACCCCAACTCCAAGGTGGAGCTTGTCTGAGATGGAGATGCAGCTGGTCATACTGTAATATAACTGGGAAACCAAGATATGGGAGAATGGGGCTACTGAGTATCCTAGCCTGGATTTGCTAGGTTCTGTCAGGCAGGAATGTCGATCTTGGATCACTTTTGTCTTTGGGAGAGTCCAATGAAATGTATGTTTCACTGATCCAATATCAGCATTTCTACACTGACAGACCTAATAAATGCTATGTATATTGAGGAAATATGTTGAGAATAAGGCTCGAGTCTGAGGAGAATCTCATAACTTCAACCCATTAACAAGCTGACATTGTATGTTATGTCCCAATCTGACAGCCCTCATCTCTCAATCTGCGTGTTTACATTGATTCCTAGATACAAGAGAACCAGTTAAGCTCATATTAACAAAACTGTGTTCATATCCATATCACAACCACAGCATTCCAGAGTATTCCCTGTAATCAACAAGAAAACAAGACAGATGCAAAAGTCAAAAGTAAATAGAATGGAGATGCTGGAGATCCAGTCTGAAATGAATACACCAGCAGCCACCTATGTTTTTCTAACAATCAGCATATCAGTTTATCACCAGCATAATATCCAGTGTCCCATGACAACCCTCTCTTAGGCCTTAACTGTTAAGCACGAGTGTGTGCATGAAATGCGTTACCACAAGAGATTTTTTGAGCTGATTGGTTTGTTTGCTGTGATGAAGTGTGCAGAGATGTTGGAGGTTTTTCTGCCTTCTGACCAATTTTGCCTTTAGCCATTAGAAAGATAGTTTCCCATGCAGCATACTACACTACAAACGTGTCTTTGTTTTGGAAAGTAATCTAAAGTATAGGGATATATTTAAGTTTTGGTTAATGGGTTTAAAGGTTTCTGTGTCTTTTTTTTATGTTACAGTTACACATTATACTCCTGTTGCGGATGGACTTTTGCATTTGTAAATTACATGTATACGATTTACCTTTCAGACTTTAAGGCTTAGGTTTTTTGGACTTTCTATGTTACAAAACTGGGGAGCATCACTATTTTATTGCCACTTTTTATGCACACATTTCAATTATGTGGAAAAAATAAGCAATAATTCATTATAAGTGGATCAGGTACAGGTATAATTGTGAGTGTCTGGAATGTGCGTCAGTATGCTTTGGGGTGTGGGTTTACTGAACTGTAACCTATAATGAAAGCCTCCGTATGCAGCTATGCAAGCACCACCTTCTGCAATGTAAATAAAACCCTGCAGGAGACATTCTCAAAGCTCTGGGAGAAACTCTAGAACTTGGTGAGAATCAGTGTAAAGAATTTCTCCCAGATCTGCTCACAACAACCTCAATATTCACCAAATTGCAAAAACAATGAAACAGTGAAATAACTTAGTCCAGTGCAGTGAATGCAAGCAATGATGACATTTTGAAAGAAGAAGATAAAGTGCTTCTGGCTCATGCACCTGACTGAGAGAGGAATTTCAACTCTCACACTGAAGAAGTTCACTGGCTGTGTTTATTAAAAACACCCCAGGTTAACACCAATATGCGCTCCGCCCTTCCTGACAGCTTTTATAAATGGTCATGTGCATTTGATACAGGAGATGCGGCCACAGAAAATTGTAAGAAACTCATAAACTGGGACTCCACAGTCTACAACATGTGGGAGTAATATTCACTTTGTTTAGATTTTTGGACCCACTACATAGATACATTACAGTTCCTCTTTGGAAGACGGAAAAAGAAGTTGGAAGTATGCATAGTTTTACTCCCTTCCTACAATGAATTCAGATTTCTGGTCACAGCCAAGTCCATGAAACAAATGAAATATATTTCTACATTTCCTCTGAGAGAGGGGAACAGAAAGGGAGGGAGTAAGGAGGGAGTGAGAAAGAGAAATGAGGAGACGGCATGGATTTTCTTCTCTTGACAGACATTCTCTCTGCAGGAAGAAAGAAACGTGCCATTATGACTGCAATATGTGGCCATCTGTCTTGGCTTATTGTGAATGGTGAAGTAAACTGGGTGGAGAAGAGTGATTTTATTCTTAATTTTTAAAAAAGGCTTCTAACAAAACTACTTTTGTAATTTGAAATGAGAATGAGAAAATACATTTTGCAGTGCTGATATCCTTTTTTTATAGATATCAACAAAGTTGTGGATGTTGATATGCCATCTGTGCTAGTTTTCTTGTAAATTATGTGAAAATGATATTGCTACCACATTGTTTCTTTGGTATTGTAAATATTTGTTTTATCGTGATTGCTTTAACATATATATAACATGTCACTCACATGCCTTTGCGTAGCCTGTGTCTTTAAATGATTTCTTTGACACAAATCCTCTTCTCTTGTTTAACTTATTGCTCTTCTAGCACATGGTTTTTGTCCTGGATCTTATTTGCTTTTTTTTTCTAGGATATAAATAAAATGAGAAGCGCATTACCATGACATGATTGTTTACTGGTCTTAACTGCAGGATTTCCCCACCACAAAAAAAATATGTTCAAGGACAAAACAGAAGGGCCCGGTTTCGTGGTGTTGTAGAGTTTTTTTTTTTGTTTTTTTTTTCAGAGTGTAAGGTAATACACACAAAGTCTGTCTCTGTTCATTAAACAACAACAAATCGGCCTGTTTCTGGACAGAATATGAATTAGGTCAGGAGTAGGTCTTAAAAATAGATAATTCTTGTTTTAAAAGTGGCTCGTCACAGTTCCTTTAGATTCGTTCAGTTATTCATTCGTTCTCTGCCTGCCTTTGACACGTTCACTAACTGTCCTTTCATTTCAGACCCTGCAGTAATCCAAACCTTCCTGCCTTTCCAGTCACCTGTGATTATAAAAAGCCCAACATATGATGAAATCAGAGGAGTAGAAACTGATAAAACAGTAAAAATTCATAAACAAAAAGATCTGTGGGAAATAGGCCAGTGGGGTTGAAGTATTCACAATTTTTTTTGCTGCTTTATAGCACTGCAAATGTGTTGATGTTCCTCTCGTTTCTGGATCTTTGTGTTCCCATATGTGCATCAGCAGGGTGGCATATCTGTAAGACACACAGTTACGCTGCATGGCACAGGTCCAAGGGAATTCTTGTGATCAAAACCAAGAGGCGAGAAGTCACTTCATACCCCATTAAATGACTGCCTCCAGTAATAGCTTATTCAACACCCATAGTGAATGTGGGCAGATTTTAAGTGAAGTGTGAGGGAAATCAGGGTGAGATAAACAGACACGCCTCATGAAAAGAAGGCGAGAGAGGGAGAAGTAAACAAAGCACTAGTGTCTGGACTGACAGTTAGTTACTCCTCTGAAGGGTTTTGAGTAATCAGCATTTGCATGTGGGAAACATTTGCTAATGTTTCCCGCATGCAGAACACTCACAGTGTTCTGTCAGTCCCAAACTTAACTTAATGTAGTTAGGCAGCTCATGCAGGAATTTTCTTTAAAATTGGAGCTACAGGCAAAATTCAGTTTACTCAAGTTGTGTGTATCTGTGTACCTTCTATTTCTTGGAATATTTCATTTTCGACGAAACAGAAGTCAGCATACCTTGTGTACCAACAGGAGGAAAAAAAAAAACTTCTGGAAAAGGAACATCATTCATTGTGCTTTAGTTTACTTTTGTGAAGTAAATATGAAATGACCTAAAAAGTCTGTTGTGGTAGAACTCCACTTAACAGACCCACACAGTGAAGAGTAAGCAAAACAGAGGCAACAAGAGATACAGGGAGAGAAACTGTGGCTTTGCTACATGGAAAGAATTCGGCCTCTCTCACATCTATAAACATTTAGTCCATTTTAAAGATAAACACTTCACGTTGCACAGAAACAGAGCTTGCTTTGCTCTGCAGGCTGCAGCATCACCGCTTAACCAACTAGAGCAGTGTCCATTACTTCTGTGAACACTGACTAAGCTGTTTCTTTCAGCTTTCTTCCGACTCTACTAACCAAGCTAACCAGAGAGAAATTCTTCACAGTGGCCTGTATGGAATAGTTTAACTGTATTTCTTGGTCTTTCTCTGATTTATCTCCACATACCGTTCATTGTTCATCATATGCTTTTGATTTTATATAAGTTGTCATAAAAGATGTGTTTTTTATCAACCACATTTATCCCATATAACTTTATACTTCTGCAGGCTTCAATGCCACCTCTACTTAAAAAGGCCTCAAGATAGAAGTAGGCAGACAACCTTTCAGCACTGCCTGTATGGTTTGTTCTCTGTATTCCCTTTGGTAAGAATGCTGACTCTGTGTATGCTTGTCCAGGACTTGATCTGGATGACTGACAGCTCTGTCTGTTGACATAGCTAACCATCACGTGTGATCCACTGCTTACACCAGGCTGCCATTCCTCATTCTCATCACTTTTTTCCTGCTTTCTTTCACTCTCATTCAGCTGTCTCCTCTTCTGCCGCAATTTGTATTACAGTAACATCTCCATAACAAACTAATTGGTTGAAAAAAATCTTTTAAACTATAAATATATGTTTAATGACAAAAAATACCTAATCTCTTTTTTTTCTCTCTTTTCTCTCTTTCTTCTATCTTTATGGAGCATACTGTTCATTCCAGGTTTGTGGCTCCATACGGTACCAACCTGTGGCCTGTGACAGCCGTGATTTGTTGAGTCTTACTGGATGAGTGCCGGCTATACCTGGGTATAAGAGCCTGTACATATAGCAGAGCAACATTCTAGCCATTCCTCCACAGACATAAATTGAAAACATGTACAGTAACTCAAAAGAACCTTATAAGCAACACACGAATCCTTGATTTATAGTAAAGGTTCTTAGAAGGTATACTGTGGAGCTCTGTTAGAAGAGCGCTTGGTTGATGATGAAAGAGTCTGGAGATAATCTTCTGTTTAGCTTTATAATAACACTGGGAGTTTAGTGTATATTAAAGGGCCAACAACTCTGTAACCACCATGGGGTGTGTAATATTCTGGGTTTGTATATCTGTTTTGTCTATCACAATATTTGGCACAAAACTTAGTGACGCACAAAGGCACAACAGGGTTTTGTTATCTTGTCCTCAGTACAAAGTGTAAGCATTTGTCTTATTTCCAGTTTCTGGACATTTTTACAAATGTACTGTGTTTGTGCAGCTTGCGGATGTTTCCTCAAAGTGAAACCTGCTGCTTCAGAATCAGTTTTGTGATGAAGAAGCAGCATTTAAAGTGCCATTTTACTTGTTTCTTGTGATTGTTTGGACACATATATACAAAATCATCACAAGTAACCCAGAAATATTGTTGAAATTCTGAAACATTGTGGAAATATTACTAGGTCCTACATACTGTTCGCTGATTGCAGGAGTGGCTTCTTCCTGATTCATGTTTCTTTCATTAAAAAATTGGCAAAGCTTTAATGAACTTAGGTCTGAAAGGGGGTTGTGTTTTGTCTATATTTATGGTTGCACATGTGTGTGTATTCTTTTTCAATGAGGACAAAATCTACACACAAGGATGAAAAGGTATGCAGTTTGTGTATAAAGAGCACCTTCATGGTTTGTTTGCAAGGATTTTTGTGTATATAACTGGAAGCCCCTTGATCCTCCTAATGTTTTGGTTGGCCTTGTGAAGGGATGAAGCTCTGATTGAGTTTTGCTTTGATTCTCATTAAAAGGGGATTTGGAAAGAGACAGTGACTGGTCTTGAGACACCCACAGGATGATCACAGAGTTGCTCAGCTCTCAGATGAGCAATAAATAAATTCTGGTGAGGAAAATCAGCAGGTGGACCTGAAGAGGTTGGTGGAAAGATGATGGCACTGATACTGCTAGAATAAGGGCTTCACTGTCCAACATATAAAAATTAGAATAAAATGGAAGAATACATTGATCCCAGAATGAATAAAGGAAAGAGACAAGTTAAAACAAGTAAGGGTCTGACCGGTAGCTTAATTTTGCCTTCATCTGTGGTTATACCCATTTTGATTGCCCACAAATTTTCAGACACACAGCTCAATTATTTTTTTTTAAGTGAAAGTGTTTTACGACAGCACAAGCTAATTTAACTTGAGCTTATTTTTATGGTCACAGAGGAGGTTATATTTGCAGTCCTCTTTATTGGTCTGATTTACTAGGATGTCTTAAAACTGTGTTGACAGAATCAATAAAATGTGGTGGAATGTAAGATCATGGGCCAGGGAACAAGTAATTCTCTTTTGAACACTTTTATTATTTTATCATTGAATGAAACCTATTTGGCGCATGTATTGTACTGGTGACCATCATTATTTTGATGCAGACCCAAATACAGATTAAACATGTCAAAATATTTCCTAATATTAAAATAGAGTGATGACACATTTATGTTGTTTGTGCAGCCTTGACATAGGTATGCACTCTCTAATTTATAAGTAATTTCTGGTATAGGTTAGCTGCCTAACCCTATCAAATAAAAAAGCTTGAGCCCACCCTGCTTACTGAACCTTAGGCTAACAGTTTCACTGTGGTGTGAAGAAATACATTGCTCTTGGAAACAGTTTCAGCAACAATTGTCATTTGTGTTGTTGTTTTGTCTTTTTAATCAGTTTTATCAGACTGTGACAGAATCCACACTGCTTAAGATGGACAAACAAGAAATCCTCTTATCTTTCCAATCTCCCTGTCACTGGTTTTCAGACACATGCAACACATCTCAGCCTTTGCAAGCCTGTTTAAATAAATGTGGATTAAAAACCAAACAGATGGCTCACTAAGGCCTGGCTCTGGATCAGGTGAACTGAACAGAAAGTGGCGAAATATAAAAACAAGGCATGGACTTTGACGTAAGCTATGGCACTTTGCTCATTTTCTCACTGAAAAAGACTTTCACATTAACCACTGATATGAACAATATTCACCTGCACAGTGGTTTGATAGCTGCTGCTCGTTAACAATACCAATTTTTATTACATTTGCAGGAAAACTGTGCTGGTAAACCAGGGGATTTGAACCTTTAACAGTACCTCAGATTAAGTACCTCTGTACACCTCCAGTGAGCCAGAGATACTTTTAAGAAACCTGGTTCTGGTCAGGGTTGATAATTTAGAACATTTAGGCGAAGTTAGAGAGATAGGGACAGGAAACAGGAAAGACCAATGAAGCTGAACCAATCACAACAAGTCAACCAGAACAGTAAACAGATGTTGTTAGAAATCTCTTCATCCTTGCCATTGGACATTCTCCTTTACACTTCATTTGACTCTTTCTATTTTTTCTGTCTGTACTTTTTTACTGTCTTTTTAATGACACAACTGAAGCACACACATTCCCACACTCTTTTCTTTACATACCCCCTCTCCGCCCTGACAATACCCTAACAAGAAGCAGCTACATGTTTCAGTGGATACCATAGTGACTGTATGAAAACTTCCACAGCAACTGGCACTATAGGACAAATGCCAGTTCTTTCTCTACCCTACTTTTTTTCTTCTCTCCCCTTTGTGTCTTTCATCCTTCCCAGACATCTTTAACTGAGTGAAAAAGGCCTTCATTTCTCCAAACAACTCAGTCTGGGCCTCATGAAGCAGATGGAGTAGAGGTACAATTGTCTGAGGAGCTAAGTTTAGAGCAAGAAGAGTCATAATTCCATCTGAGAGACAGAAAGAGGTGGGTCAAGCCTGTCTACTGGAGCTATTTGTGTTGCTGGCTTTGCCGTACACCATGAATCACACAAACACTGACAGCTAGGACAGAATTCATCTCTTAACTTCAACAGTCCAGAGTATTAAATTGTAAAACTCTTTTTAGAACATACTCATTTAGAACATAAGAACAGAACGTTGAGATCTTTCAGTTGTGGACTGGTTTCTCCAAGTGACATGCATCAAACATTAAATCGCTTTCCAAAAGCAACTCATGCTGCTTTATATAAAACTAAAACTTATCAAACTGTACTTGGGTCTGTGTGTATTGCATTGGACAGGGGGACCCTTAAACCCATAGAGGAATCTAAACTAATATTTTATTCAAGTTTTCACCAACAACAGCCAATATTAAACTAGACAGAACACAGTATCAACACAAGGATAAAAAATCATGAGATCAACCTACAGTATATTTCATTATATGTAGTGGCTGTGCACTACCTGCCAAATACCAAGCAGCAGACAACAAAGTTAGTGACTAGCTGGTGAACAGCAGGTGAATTGGTAGAGACCAAGAACAGAACCAAAAGAGAGTCAGTACTGGACCTGCATTTGTGACACAGCCAGAAACACAGCTTCAAATGAATGGTAATCTTGTTTCATGACTACTAGATAAGTAAATATGTAACTGTTTGCTAAGATCTCATATCAGCTTAAAGGGTGATGATATATCAATGTGGTGTTCAGAAACTTCAGAAGCCAAAAATTTGCAGGTTTCATACAGAAAGAAATGTCTCCATGTTTTTCTCATAAAGAGTCATAAACCATGCTTTCTATCAGCCTTAACTGACTTTATTTCTACAGGATGGATTTATACCAGAAGTGGGAGCTTTTGCGAAATGAATCCATAAAACCTGATTTAAAAAAAAAAACAAAAAAAAACATGGTTTTCAAAGTCACTAACCACAATGTGAACAGTTCATAAACAGAAGTAGGCTGAGAACACCAAAACTATCTGCTCACACACACTGAGTTTACAGTTATCCACCCCTGTGTAAATGATAGGGATTGTGTAATTATAGTTGTGTTAATATGACATAATGTTCAATCCATCCACAGATGTGCGGGGGTTTTCTGTAGACCGCCTGGATGGAACCAGGCAGCTACATCATGTCACTAGCAAACATGAGCTCATCTCCACATTCAGACTTGTGACTCAAACTTGGAGCTTCAAATTTGATTCATGTGCATTCAAGGGTGAAGATTTCATGTTCTTCTTCCAATTTAACACATTAAATTGAGATTTGCAGCTGGGAAACTCCATTAACCTACTTGGAGTAAAAAGTAGGTGAGTCTCACTGCACCATGAAGGCCCAGATTGTGTCCCACAGGTTGTCAAACATGAAGACGTGTATCAAATTTCAAGTACTTTCTCATGATGCTATGATTTGAAACAAATAAAATGAATATTTGCAAATGATTTCGACCCATGTGTCTTATGTTTGGGTAAAAAAAGTCACAGGTTTTCGAAATGAAACAGCAAGACTCAAAAGTTTTTCTATCACTGAGTTCGCAATGTAGGTTTTGCCCTGAGGAGCTGGAAGCCGCCCAGCCAATAGAATTTCATTTATACTGATTCTTTTCAGGGCAGAGGTTTAATGTTACCTCATCTAAATGTTATTGCAGAGGCCATCACACCCCACCAAGAAAAATATCTTGGAGGAAGCACAGTACTTGAAATTTGTTTCGTGTTTCTCTGGTGAAATTGCACAAAGGTACCGATGGGTTCAGTGTTGGAATCAGGCAGAAGAGGGGAGGGTTCATAAGGATAAGAAATATTTTGAGATGTTCAGCTGTAGGTCTTATCAAAACTAGGCTTAGATAAGGATAAGACAATGAGTAATACAACAGCTTAGACATTAACTTACAGGGACAAGGGCTAACAATTGTTGTGACAATGCACGTTTATCTACTTTATCTTTATGTGAAATGCATGAAAAGAAAACACTAAACAACCCTCACACAGGGACAGAGGCTGCAGAAGATCTGTTGTCAAAAACTACAAAAAAGACATTGCAAGAAGGTACTGTATGTGTGTGAGATTCTTTGAATGGGAGCAGGATCTGTCATCCAGATGCACCAACTCACTCTGCTGCTGATTGATGCCCTGAAAGTCTCAGCTTTTTCCTGTCTTTCTCCCTCAAGTCATTTTCACTTCAAAAAGTGATTTATCAGTAAAATACGGCAATTTATAATATGAACTTTACGTATGGTGTGCATGGGTTTTCTTGAACTAATTCAGGTGACTGTAAAAAGTGATCTCCATGAAAACAACAGTGACACTCATGTAAAGAATACAGATATTCCACAGAAACCTTTCCTGCATTTTCACATACACGCAAACAGATTCAAGACTGGTATTCAGTTTGAAAGAGGCCTCCTTTCACCTGTTGGTGCAGGTGTTCTACTCTCTTCGTTGAGAACAAGAGTATCTCAGGTTTATAAATTCTGCTTTCTGTCAGCATACTTCTCTGCCACGTGGACATACTGAATCTGTTACCAATCTACGTCTTGCTCAGGACTGACACAGGATGATGTGACCATGCACTGTGCACTGTTTATGAAAGTAGAACTGAAAATAACTACTACTTCTACTACTACTACCACCACTACTACTATTAGTACTACTACTACTACTACTACTACTACTACTAATAATAATAATAATAATAATAATAATAGAAACAAACTTTAAATCTGTGTGTTCCACAATCAATTCAATCAAAATTTCTGGATAAGTTGTAAGGACAAAACTTTTCACAGAGACAGAAACAATAATGATTTAAGATTTTTGATCACTGACGTTCATGTATAGAAAAAGCTCTTTTATTATATTCCAGGAGCTATAAAGTTAATTTTACTTTTTTATATGCTGTAGGACATCTAATAGAGAGAAGTACAAAAACCAGTAATGTTGGGACTGTCTGATGGACCATCCAGCTTACTAAATCCCACTGATCTTGACACCATTACATGGCAATTAGAGTGTAATTGTTATACCATCACATTTTTTTATCCACAATCATCCAGTCAAGCTTTGCCTCAACTATGTGAAAATAAGTCGAACAGGGAAATAAAATCAGTTGTGTGCTGGTTTGGTTATGGAGAAGCAGAGCATTTTCCACTGCCACAACCAAACAATCAGAACAACAATGTGAAGCCCATAATGGGGCAGAAAAGTGCTTCAAATAGCACAGAAATGGATGCTACAACTCCTTAACACAAGCCAAGTGTCTTGGTTTACACTATTATGTTGTAAGCACATTGTTTACTAAATTTAGATAACACAGCATGAAAACAGTTCTGCTAAAGCCTGTGGATTTTGGAAGCATAGATTTGAGTGACCAAATTCATCCAAAACAGAAATTTTGCTAGCCTCTAATGCTAAACCCAGACATTCCCATGTAACATCACTAGCCAAAATTTATAAGGGTTTCTAGGAAAATGACAATGTAGCTCTAACACAGTTAGAGCCCAAAAATCCGTAAGGTCTCTTCTTTACTTTAATTATCGGCTTATCATGACCAAAACATAAAACAGCTCACCACCACAGCCCACACAAAAGCATACAACAACATTTTTATGAATCAAAACTTAAAAGTGAGCTGCTGCAGGAAATTGTTTTGTTCTTATGCTTTGATCTGAGTGGCATTAATCTCCTTTTCGAATAAGCACTGTAAAGTAAATCTAGGGCAAATGTATCCATGTCAATTACCTCACCACCCCTGCTGTTGTTTAATAGTTGAGTCAGGCCTGTATGGTTTCCCATCATACAATACACAGCAGTTTAGTACAGTAGGCCCATAGACAGGAGCCAGCGAGCTGCCCGCCTGCCAAATGAAAGCACTTGTTTGGTTGGCATTTCCACAGTTTCCATGGCCAGGGATTTAAAAGAGGTTTGACGTGTGCATGGGATTTGTGAAGGCATTTTTTTTGTATGCGTCCACACACTTTCGAGCTTGTGTGGGATTGTCTACATGGTGATCCCATTTGACACTACTGAGCTGCATAATGTCTCATTCCTCTCATGTACCACAAGACCGTTCAGGATGCGAATTCATTCACTGGCTTGTTACTCTGAAATTCCAGTGACACAATACTTTCCGGCAGGTTCTGTTTGTGCATCAAAGTGGCTCGCTTTTTGGAGAGAGACTACACTGGACCTATTGTGTTCTGTGCTGACACGAATGCTTACTTGACCATTTTATTCGTTTGCGATTCAGGCTGGGTAATGACCATGAAAAGTTATAATGGGTGGCAAAGCTTTGAGGCTGGTTGTAGAAACATTTAAGAAGTATATTATAAAACAGTGTTTTTGACAAACTACATGAAGGTTACATTTCAGGATTTATTTATGTTTATTTCATTCAAGGTCAGTGGTGACTCCAAGGTTGTTTTTATCATTCATTTTGTTAAATGAAGTACTTACAGGCATTTCCCCCTCTAAGTGCCTCTTAGCTGGGTGTGTCAGGGTGTTCACCTATTTCACTGAACCAAGGAGCCTTTGTCAGGAGATAAGAGCCTTCATTGTCTGAGTGACCCTGACTGAGACCAAGTCTACTGCTCATTCCAAAAATGAATAATGCAACATTAATAACAATGTTCGCAAACCTTGACCTCCTTTATCTTACTTCCAGCTGAGAAGAAACCAACAGCTACTGTGTTCCAAGTAGAAAGCAGGAGGAGAGCTGGGAGAGGTTTGGCCTGGTTTGGTTGGACTGAGAAATTTCCGATAAGAAAGACAGATGGCATTAGGAAAATATTTGCCACAACCTTGGCTCATGAAGTACACGCAAAGAATCAGATGGTATCTGGTGACCACTTGCTGCACCTTGACCTCTGATGTCATTAGAGTGTGATGGACCAATCAGCAGACAGGCTTTGTTGAGAGGTTGCCATGAAAACAAAACAACAAGGATGACCCTGACAAATAACATCTTCAAGTTTAATGACACTGCAGGAAGGTTAACCAGTGCATCCACTATTGTTTCAGAAGCAGCCTGAAAATTTATTGTTGGTGAACATTTCTCCTTCTGTTATCTAGGCTGTTGAGTTCCTTTTCTGGAGCAGGTTTGAACAGATGATGGTGTGTGAGACGAGTGAGAATTATTCTCACCACATTTGTTTTCAGAAAATGTCAACAGTTTTGATTAATACCATTACTGTTATTGCACAACAGCTTTGCGAGTGAAAGACATTTTATTGTGGTACGTCACACGCCAAGTTGTGTATTCTCGCGAGATTTGAGGGCTGTCCAGTGGCGCGCTTCTTTTTACCTGACTTGTCCTCAGGTGTGCTCTGTATCTGCGCCTTGTACATTATGTGCTCCTTTCTGCCTTATCAAGACTAAAATAGTTTATTGTAGATATGTTGGAGAAAATAGTGTGAGTAACGTGAGTGATGTGTAGTCTTTAAGGCTAAATACAGACTATGAACTGCTAAACTGGACCCTCTAAACTCAAACCCCAGAAGTACCCTCCTCATAATCTCACCACACCACGGTGTTTCGAAGGAGTTAGGGGTGGCAAGGAATCGGCTCAGATTTGATGTAAAATGTTGGATTTACTGCTTGCTCCTGGAAGATGCTAGCCGCTCCCTCCTCCCCCTGCCAACGCCAATCTACTGAATCTGGTCGGTCCTCCCTCCTGACTCCCGGTAAGACATGCTGGAGTATATGTTTCCAGGATTAGTAACTAACTGAAGTGTGATTGTTGAATTTGAAAATTGTTGTACTAAGTGCAAGCTAACGTTACTTCTTGTTGTTGTTGTTAAAGCTAATGGCATGTATGCTAACTTAAGTAGCATGCTACTAATTTAACCGACTCACACAATTAGCTAGCTTGTTGGGTCTGAGCTGCATAGCTACAAATATTAAACCATGTTTTGAGTGTTACGTTCATTGTGACAAATCATGACAGCATGTATACTAAAATCACTCCATTCTAAGTGTAAGGCTAGTGTTGATGGATACTTTACACATCCCAGGTGTAATTAATTAGCGTTTACATGGCCACAAAGGCAAGGCCCTTG
The DNA here is from genome assembly GCF_017976425.1 of Toxotes jaculatrix. Classification (NCBI taxonomy): domain Eukaryota; kingdom Metazoa; phylum Chordata; class Actinopteri; family Toxotidae; genus Toxotes; species Toxotes jaculatrix. The sequence goes on along the minus strand of NC_054405.1, from coordinate 16,633,291 downwards.
TATTGTGCATGCTGGTTGACTAACATGTCCTGCTGAGACGATTAGTGTTATTAGACACACCTGTGAAAAAGGCCTCATTGCTTTCTTGTAGATGCTAGGTTGTGGGAAATAACCATTACAATCATTTAAATGTTATTAGTGCGTTTTCATACATCCTCCAGGTGTATAAAGTGCACGTTGTACGTGTCCTATATTTTGTCCACAAAAGCTGCCAAAGTGGAAAAAAAATCAGATGGCGATTTTACGTTATAAGAGGGGTGTCTTATACTACACAAGGGGAACAATACTGTTCTCTCACCTTACCCACTGGATATGGGTTAGTATATTAATGCTTGGATTGTGTTCCACTCACTCTTCTGGCTGTCTGCCAGGGCTATACAGTAAAATCCTGAGCCTGAATGGAGGATAAAAGCTGCAGCTGTGGAAGCAGCAGGCAGTCAGACAAAAGTAAATGGAGTCATTCTCTAAATCAAGGCCAACTCATTGGACTGCTGCAGTTGTAACCCAATTATTCCCATGCCACATGTTCTCAAAGCTGGGGCATCAGGCAGAGGGGGAAGCCCTCTTTTTCTTTTTCCTGCAGTCAACCCATTAAAATACAGAGGGGCAGAGAGGGAGGGTGGCAGGGAAAGTCATAAGTATTATTCCATATGACCTAAGTGTAAAGTCAGTTTCCAGTGTTGTGCCTGTGGATGAGGCTTGACATATGTTGTGGTATGGTGCTTATGCAAAGGCAGATGGTGGACTGAAGATTGTAATATGCAATGGGATTCCCCCTTTGGAAACACAACCACAGATATGAGACAGAAAGAGATGACTGGGTGGAATGAAAGATAACTGTCCAAGTCTTCAGGGCTGTTTTTTTTTGGTACAGTGGATTTTATGTTACAATACACATACAAGAATTTCAAAACATTAGTAATATTCTTAAATAAGAACCCTTACCAGGTAAATCCTTGTAAAAGCAGTGAGGGCATGAAATGTCTTCAAAATGTTGGTATAACTGATAAAAGAAACCCTGAACTCCCTGTATATTCTAACACGACCAATGTGATTGTGCTTTGAAAAAAAAGAACCTCATACAAGCCTTTTCTGATCTGATGCTACTGTGGTCAAGATCTGTTGAAGTTTAGGCAACTAAATGCCTGCAAGTAAGGTTAGAGACTGTGTTTGTGGTTAAGGCTGGGAAAACATGGCTTTTTGTTAACTTAACAGTGGACAACCACTATATTGTTTACGTGGTACCTACAGGTAACTACAGTCTCAGCAGTCAAACATACAGACAATGTAAGAATGCTTATGTGTTGAAGGGCCAAGAACATGTGAATAAGTATTCAAAAATAAAAACCTGAAGTTAAAGAACTATACCCAGAATTTTGGAAAAATGATTATATTCAAAATGATTTAATAAACTGGTGATGAGCCTTTAAAACATACAATTTCCAATGAATTCAAATAATAACATTAAAAAGAACAAGAAGTCACCAAAGACAGATTATGGTGATTTTATTTCTTGACCATTACCTGGTTACCTGTAATGGCCTTTGTCTCCATCATCTGGTTAATGATGATCACTACATTTACTTGCAGCTTAAACTTCAAGCTTTCTGGTGATGACTGTTTTTGCAGTTACTGCAAAGATGAATTTTCATTTTTATATCATTGACCGTTTACTAATTACAAACCAGTGGGCATGTTAAGAAGAACACTCAATATCCTGTTCCCAGTCGTAACACTGTATTGGAGACACAGCTGTGTGTGTGTTTATAGCTTTTTCCTCAAAAAAGGAATAGTCAGTAGTCAGTTACAAGCGAGGTCTCTGACAATGGCCGTGGTAGGCATGACCAAATAAAGGCAGGCCCCCAAATTCAGGCTGGGGAAAAAAAGAAGGGTGGATAAAGTCTTTGTGACTGTCATAAAATGTGCATGCCAGTTAAGCAGAACGTGCATTTCTACTGCTTTAATTTAATAAGTTCAACAGTATAATCATGGTATTTTCAAACCTTTTCATTATGGATTTCTCATCTAAAGCATCATTATCCTGTTTCAGTGACTGTGGGTAACTGTGTAGTTTGTAGTAATGCAGAAGTGCCAATAGAGGGCAGTAGCTGCATATCAAGAGCTCAGTCTAAGTTACTGCAGATGATTCTCAATAGAAGCCTTGTTAAGAAATGAAGTGTTTCTATCCACTGAAATGCTAGAATTATGTTTTAGCCAATAGCGATAGTGTTGTGCTTGACATTATATTGAAATGTGTTTTTAATATGTTTCTAATATTCAGCATCCCTATCAATAGGAAGTATAAAAAATTTGAAACACGTCTCAATACAATGTACCAAATAAACTGGCCACTCAGTGTGGTCGTGGTAACAACTATCTCAATTACACACAAAATGTTATGTCTGCAAGCGCAAATAGATTTAATTTTTTAAATCTCCAGTGTTACATAAAAGGTATGGACAAATGAATGCATGAATTAAATCAATACATGTTGATTTAAAAAGTCTTCACCGTGCCACACACAAAAAAAGGCTAAGGAAAACAAAAACATAAAGGCACCATAACATTTTAGACGCAAGTGCATGAATTCATGAAAAAAAATTAAATAGTAGCTCAAAAATTAAATAAAAATAAGTACTGTTGCAAAATGTATACATTCCAAAATACTGTGTTGAATATCCTAATAACACAGTGACCCCCAATTGTAGGTCAGCTAATAACACTTAAGTCACATATATTTATTTAGCAGCGCTATCCTTAGGCCTGGGAAAAATGATGGATTTTGCCTTGGAGGTTATTTTTCATGACCTTGGCAAATCCTACATGTGCTTTTTGGTTTTGATGAAACTATTCAAACTGTGGGACGCTGCCCCAGGAGGGAGGCAAGGCAGGCATGGAGAGAGAGACATGAGGCAATGTCATGATTGAATGTCTGTAAATCCACTTTGAAATCACTGGAAAACATCTGCTCATTACAAGAACAGAAGTTTTCTTGAGTATCAACATGTCTCATTGTTAGTTGTCTGTATATCCATGGGCACTTTAAAAACAGGAGCAGCTAATATCTAATTAACTGTTCCGGTTTTTAATTAGAAATGTAGACTTTGGAAACCCTGGGTCTGGTAGGGTAAGGTTAGGGTTTAGGCTGAGACTGGTTCATTAAGAATTTTTTAGGAGAAAATTAAGTTGCATTTTGATGTGGCTTGGGCCTGGTTTCTCTTGTAAGCTTCTTTGTTTTGACTTCTGAGTAGACAATTTCATCTTCAGCATTGTCTGAAAGGAGTAAAAACAGATGCTTAAAATGTTTCAGCTTTCATTTGTCCTTCCACAGAATTGTGACATAACTTCAATCAAAATAGACATGACTTCTTTCATGCAAAATTATTTTCATGAATGTCAAGCATACTGAACATGTTTCACATAGTGACCTGGCAAAAATTTTCATAAATATCAGTACATCCCTCAGTGAGACAGAGGGTAGGTTAAGACATGGGAATTGGGAAAACATCTTTCTCTTACCTTTATTAACCGTCATGGGTCTTGCTTTTTTAATGAAATGTTTGATACCAAGAAACAAAAGCAGAAGGAGAAGGAGAAGGAGAAGCAGCGTGGCAGCACTTGTTATCACAGCCACAGTCACAAGAGAGAGGTGAGAAGTGGAACCTAGAAATACAAGTATTAATGCAAATTAGATATTAAGATTAAGGTTTATAGTTTACCTGTTGCCTTACAGACTGGTTGATTGGTTGGTCAAAATGCTCTCGTCTGATCAAATTCTCATTGGTTGGACAATCGCTATTGATGCTTTCATAAGGAGAAAAGTACAGCAAGAATAGTCTTAATTGATCCATTATTTTCTGTGGTGAGAGGGACAGTCAACTTGTTAATGGGGGGAGACTGCTAGGACAAATTTTTCCAACTTTTTTAACGTTTACTGTGCGTTTATTGATGATTTACTTGAAGTTGGCTCCAAATTAATTGACACCATGTCCAGGAAGTCATCAGCAATTTACAGCTAGATCAATGTCCAACATGGCAAATAATCGAAAAATGGTAGGCTATCTTTTCTGTGGTTAGATGCTCCGTCAACTTTCGTTTTGAACACTTGAGGCTTTTTAGTCTGAACATATCAGAATTGGCATATTGGCATGTTATGTTATGCTGCAACTACTGCCTTTTTATGTTTACTTGTAATTCATTTAAGCTAATAAGGCTTCCAGGTAGAGTGCACTCAGTGCAGTGTGGCCGTTTTAGTAGCTTTTTTTTGCCCCGCGACCAATTGATTTGTTGAAGACAAAGTATGATTTCAGTTGACAGAGGTTTTCTTTGTTTGACTACAGCACAATTGAGATGGTGATTCTGAGGGTTGCCAAGATTGTTCTGAAGGACAAACCACAAGTCAGAATCCTAGATGTGTTCTTGGGATTTACCTAACCTTCTAACCTTCCCCACCCAACAGGACAGTTAGTTTTCTTTTTTCTTAATTACTAAATCACTTTTAAAAAAAATACATAAAATATCATTGAGGAGATTGTATGAAGCAAAGAATTTAAAAAAAAATCGTTATTAATTAAAATACACTACCTTTACAGCTTGTAAGGTGGATATCTGTTTCTTCTCTGCTGACATTATTTTGAACAGTACACATCAAGTTTCCTATCAGTTGACCGTGTAAGCTGATGGTAACGTTTGAAACACTGGGCTGGTGTTGTTCATCTGTTCTCTGAGCTCTGGTTGGTATCAGTAAGTTACTGTCCAAAGTCAAAATAAACTCTGCTCCATCTCCCTCAGAGGAGCAGCTGACCTTCATCACTTCTGGTGACAAACACATCTGAGACACAGCTGGTTTTGACACTGGAGCTGGAAGACAAATATCATAGTCACAATAATCATTATCATAATAATCGTCATAGTAATCATAATCACTCAAATAGTTGAACCATGTGCATGTAACAAGAGTTGTGTAGCTCATCTCCTTCGACCTTCGACCACAAACTTATCAATCAGCCATTGTATTTCATGTTGTCTTTACATATGTATCTGTTTCAGTTTCTACTTCCATTGTAGAAAAGCATTTTGAAGTTGTTTTTAAGATTGAAAGGTCTTAGTCAACTATTAAAACTTGAGACAGTAAAAGTTAGCAGGGAGCTTTCTACAATGAAAATGGAGTAGGCAACTCACCTGCACCCAGCATTTATGGAAATTAATTGATAAAAGGTGTATAAAAAATAAATACTAATATGAAAACTTCCGTATTCTTTTACCCGACTTATTGCGTAAAAAAATTCATAAAATATTTGTAATACATTTCACAGATGTTTTATACAGTATTTGTATACTAACAAATCTCTACATATAGGTACCTACAGCAATATTTAAAAAGTAACCACAAGTTGAACATTTTGTACTCATGACCCTGATGTAGACTTAATGTTGAATACATATGAGCAAACTTTTAAAGACCCAACTGCAGCTTGTGAGACAGACACAACTTCCTGAGCATAGATACCTTTTAGGATTTATATAATCATAATTTATTTGCTTTGTAATTTGAACAGTTACGCAGTCCTTACTTTAAAATTGTATTCTTTTAAGTGCAGCATATCTACATTGGTGTATGAACGTATATTTTAATTAAGTAAAATAATTTAAAATGTTTTGCTTTTTTGTTCTTACCTTGTATTTCAAGATGGATGTTGATTTTCTGCGATAATGCACCATCGGGTCCATATGTTTCCAACAGGTAATATCCAGAATCACTCTTTGTCACCTTGTCAAGCTTAAATGTTTCATTTGTGATGAATGCAGTGCGATCATGGTATTTGTTGCTGATTTGCGTTTCTGTATTATTGCCTACCCTGATAATGACATCAGCGTTCCTTGTCAGAGTTATCCTTTTATTTGTACTAATGGGTAGGTAAAAAATTAGTGGTTTCCCAAGTGCTCCAGAACAGTGCTGAGCTCCAGTAGATTCAGATAAATTGCATTCCATAGCCCCTGGCAGATACAAAACAAAATACTTATCAAAACATTTTTCTAGAAAATGGAACCATAACATTTCATTTCAGTAGAAAGAAAAGTGAAAAAAAAAAAAGTACTGTGTAGATTATTTTCCTGTGCGACCAACAACTATTCACTTACTGTGCTAAACCTAACTCATGTCTGTTACAAGGAAGTTACATTACAAGGAAAACTTGTAATGTGATAGAATCACTCTTTTTAATCACAGAGTATTGAATCAGTAAATGTTGAGTGAGTGACTGAGTGATGCTGTTAGTGACACATTACCCTGCATTAGGTGACATCGGGTTTTGGCAAATTTTTATGAATTTACAAAACTGACAAAATAAGTAATCAAAACTTATAATTTCATACAATTGTTGCTTCGAATAAGTTAATATATTGCATCCTAAAGTCTTTAGTAACTTTTATCTATGCACCAGTGCTATTAACTACGTAATTGTTGAAGTGTACCTTTTGCTTGAGCTGTTGCTGCCAGAGCTGTGATGATCATGCAGATGAAAATCATTTTCTGTTGTAACAATCAAAATTTGGTTTAAACGTAAACGTCTTTCACAGTAGATGGAAAAAAAAAACCAACAAATCAAAAGGTGTTTACTTTCATAGGTGGCCTTTTCTAGTTGACTATGAAGTGGGTTTTTGTTAAAATCAGTTAAAATTGTAAAGATAAATAAATATTACATTTGTACAATATGACTGAATTACTTGCAAACTGCACTTTACAAAGTATTTTTCTTTATACCCAAACTGTCACTCACCGCTTTTACCATAGGATGTCTTCTTTGTGGCTGATTGACTGCCTTGTAAATTTTCCACTGACAGCAGGGTGGTGTGTTTCTGGCCTTTTGGTCTGGTGGAGAGAACTGAGGAGGCGGCTAATTGCTCTCACCAAGTACTACTGAAGCACTAAAGTGATCATTTTATTTGTAATAAGTTTGTATCGTACACAAATTGATTACAGAGTTATTGAGTTACATGTGATATTCAGATGAAAACTGATATTAACTTGAATATGGTTTCTCAAACTTCAACTTTTGAGCTTTTGCAGTATTTGGTGCAGAAATTGGGCATTCTCTGCTGTTGTTGACTTCACATTTCTTAATAATTCATTGTGTGAGCTGTTATATAGATGACACTTGCACAGCGTGTGCAACATTTAATATTTATGCAGGACAGAAAGACATAAAGATTATCTCAGTTGATTGTATGTAAAATATGTGTGTAGTGGTGTGGTCTGAGCGCATGTAGTCAGCTGGATACAAGGTCAGGCTTTTAATTTGGTAAACAGGATATCCCAGTGCATCTCATAGCTGGTGGATGTCAGCTGTCGACAAGAAAATATTCCATATTGTGGATAAAAGACACAGTTGAAGACAAAGTTAAGCTGTGATCATTAATCCGAGCTTTGAGGAATAAGGAAACAGAGTGAAGGGAGATGATGGAAGTGTACATAAAGCTGTAATGTGCAGATGTTGTGCTGTCATACTACAGTGTAGCAGCTCAGAGATACTGGGTTATAGTGTATCTGGATCATGTTATCGCACCAGATTCCAATTACAGTTTCCCCCGGAAAGCCTTTAGTACCTGCACTGTCACTTTACAGACCTTTTAGAGTCAGAGGAACTTGACCACATGAATCATATTAAAATACATGTATCTAATGTTGTAAATATGTGTTTCACACATTGATATTGCTATTTTAAAAATCCTAAAAGGATAAAACATTTATGCTACCATCTAGTGTGAGTTTTTCTTTCTATTGTGCCATCAACTATGTGATCTTCAGTTACAGCTTTCTTCCTCTAATAGAGATGTGCTAACCTGAATCTCTGTGGGAGAATAAACTAAAGGTCATATTGTATCATCATACATGCAGGCAAATGGTATTTATTTCCAAACAATGTAGTGTACATTGTTTACCGTAGTCTGCACAATTGAAGTTAGTGGAAAGTAAAAGGAAGTAACACCAAAGACTTGGTAACTTGGTGTCTTAGGTTCTGTTTAAAACCACAACTGTTTTTCTGTTCTCAGTGTCACTGCTCAGCTACAGTGTGTATATGTTTACTCAGAGAGATGGAATAAAAGACCAAAGCTAGTTATAAAGGCAGAGCAAAGAAACAAGCTTTACCCCTGATGTGAACAATAAAAAACACCTTTCTAGTTTATAGCACCTACACTTCACAGCTGCAAAAGTGGAGTTAGAATCTTGCCTCTGTGGACTCAGGCAACATAATCAAATATGTGAGTGTGGAAATGAGTCATTAATGCGTGTGATAGTTGTGACAGTAGCCCATGTGGACTGTTACGCTTGTAATGGACTCCTCTGTTAGCGGAGTTGAGTAATTATTTATTCATACAGGTTTTTTTATTTACATGTTTTGCAGCTGTATATTCTCAAAGAGGGAAGGAAATCCTGTCTTTGCATTTTATTTTGATCACAGTCTGTTTTAAGAACAGTGCTTGTGACATCTCCCCATGGGGCTTTGAGTTGGACCTGAACATTTAGCCCACCCAAGTGTCAAGTCTCAGCTTTAATATGAGTACATTTACATCAGTAGAGAAAGAATTATGTGAAGAACAAAACCTGTGTTTCTCAATGCATAGCTTAGCCAAAAGAGTAAGCAACTTATCACCTGCATCTAGTTTTTAGTTCCACATTATTTCTCGAGAAGTAATGAAAATCATTCAACTGATGAATAATCAAATTCTGCATTTTCTTCACACTCCCACTAATGCAAGCATTGGTAGGTTCAACTTTGTTTAACTAATGTCGGCGTTAGTAGAATCAAATTTTAAACTATGACTCACAGTTTTTAAAATAGGATTTCTTCTTTGTGGCTTATTGACTGGCCTGTGAATTTTCACAGATAGCAGGGTGTTAGATTTCTGGTTGTCTTTGTTTTTCTGTGGGTAGAGTTGAGGAAGTAGCAGACTGTTCACCTAAGCGCCACTGATGTACATATCTGCTTGTAAATCTACATCAACTGAGCTTCTGACAGTACTGAGATAAAGACTTGAACATCATGGACAACTGCAGTCTTTGTGTGTGTTCTTAACCACTTTAAAAGATCAGACACCTAAGGACATTTGGGCCTCATGAAGTTGGAACTGGAAAAGATGTTTGTGTCTCATGCTTCAAGTCGTTTTTATGCATATTTAATCAAGATCACAATATTAACCAAACTGTAACCAAGAGTTTTGTGCGCCTTAACATAACCATGGAAAGATTTAGCCATGCTTTTGTTTTTGCAAGTAGATATTGTAGGAAGGTAAATGAAATATAATGTCAGTGAGTATTTTGCCAATGTGTTCATTACCAACATTTTTCAACTTGGCAAATATATTAATTACATTGCATTTCATCATTGTATTAATAGAAAATGTAATGTGCATTGTTTCATTGAAAAGTATTTGAAGTTGCAGATGAGTAGGATATAAATATAATTTCGAAGGGGCAAGGTTGGTTTGCAAGCCTGACTGTGAACACATGCACATCATTTAGTAGTGCGTCAGTTAAAAACCACAGGTTTTTTCCTTCCGATAAGTTTGCTTCAGGGACTGCTAAGAAAAAATACATGATCGAAAAACAAGATGGCAAAAATAGAAAGTGAGATGTGAGATGTGGTCCTGCTGTGGTAAACTGATGCGTCCGGCAGTAGAATCTGCACAGTGGAGACTAACAAATCAAGCTTTCATTTTAGCCTTGTCTTGACGCTTGATGCATGACTTTATCTATGTCATTAGGTCTAATTACCAGTAATGTTTGAGACACACAAAAACAAATACACTGGCTACATTGGGGTGGGTGTATAGCTACAGGCAGCCCTCAGAAGATGAAATACGATCCTGGAAGACAATATTGATGTGTGATTTATCACATGCTAAAACACTGCACAGTAGTTTGTAATACAATGAGACAAGAAGTTGAGTGGAGTTATGCTGTCTGAGATCTAACACCATGCTGTTAAAAGGAGATCTAACACCAATGTGTGCTTGCTCAAATTAGATTTGTTTGGCCAATGCACTATATTGCCCCATAATGTTATGTTGCAAGACCTTGTGTTTTTTTTTTGTGTGTGTGTTTTTTTTCTGAAATTTGTCGGCACCCCTGCTCTGACATGAATTTACAGTTGGGTTGGAAACAGTGCTATACCTTAATGCCTTAATCCAGGATTTAACAGTACTAAAGTGTAAATATAATGAATGACAGATTAAACGTGTATTGTCTCATGACCATCATGTAATTACAGGAGAGGAGTTTTAGCTCCGTTTTGTGGTCAGAAATGATCACTACATGCTTACAGCTTTTACCAGCCTCTTCCTGTCAGTAAGTGCAAGAACAGTGGGTATCCTTTAGATGTCACCCATGAGTCACACTTATCTATCAATATTGGCCAATTACTAATTACAACCACAGGCCAAAAGCATATAAAGCAACATATAAAGCATACTACTTGTTTTATCAGTTGTATGGTAACCTGAAACAGAGTTATCTTCTTTGTATTCTTTTTGACCTTAGTCTTTTGGTTTGTATGAAAACAAACATGATCACTATGTATAGTTGAAAAATACAAGGAAAAGTCGAAAGACAAAACACTTAAAAATGTTTCACAAATTGTCAACAATGTCAGACAATTACAAGGCAAGTAACAGAAAATAAAATCGCATAACCATAAATAAATAATAAATAAATGCATTTGCCATAAATAAATTATATTTATGGCAAATGCATAGATGCCTATAAAAACAAATTTGCAATTTTAAAATTGATTTTATAAATGAAGAGAAACTATTCTCTTAACTGTGTGTATGATCCGTAGTTCAGTATATTATAGATTTGAGAAATAGTATCCTAAATCACACTTAAGAAACATTTACAGATAGAAAATCATTTGATTTTTTTGTCCCTTTTTTACTGGCTGAAACTTAATGACTGTGGACAAAATTACAGTACTTTGTGACGTGAGTTAGGTCAGGTTTTCTTCATATTTCTTATCACTGTAACATCTGTGTAGACCACTTCATCTTCAGAGTTACCTGGACAAATTAAAAGCAAAGGTGAAATTTGTTTTGAAGCACTAACTTGTCACAGAGGACAAAATTATTTCCATGTTGTTAAAAGCATATAATGCAATAGCCTTGTGCAACGCAGGAGTAAAAATTTAAAAATGGTAAAACTATGGTAATCTAACATCAGTCAGTATGGTCCTTAGTGAGGGAGATGAAGACATGGAGAACATGTTTCACTTACCCTTATTAACAGTTGTGGTTCTTGATTTGTTACGAAGATTTATTACTCCGAAACACGAAGCCACAAGGAGAAGGAGAGTGAAAGCACCAGCTATCACAACGATCGGAACTAGGAGACACAAACAAATATATTACCAAATTATATATCGTAATGATAGTGTTGTCCATTCTTTTGTCCTCCACCATGTGGTCAACATACAGTAATATCTACAGCAGCACTGGATGTAATTTTATTTTTAAGAACATAATCCTGCAACAGAAGACAGTTTTAGATTTCAGACGGTTATTTCCCACTGACAGTATTTTAGACATGGATAGTATCAGAGAATAAAAAAATAATTGAATCATTTTTATTGGTGTAAAAATGTTTCAGTTAATTTAAAAAATATCATCAGAGGTCTTTTTTTTTTTTTTTTTTTTTTTTTTTTTCAATTAATTATTGACTGGTAACCCTACTGTTAATTGCAGTAACATACGTTTACAGTGAAATGTACCTTTTCCCGGAGAGACCAGAGAGACGGCGATCAGGTGTATGAAAATCATTGTTTGTCTGTTGTAATTCAAATCAAAAAGTCATTTTAAATGCAAAAATTAAAATCTCTCTCTGTACAACCTCAAATATAAACTATAAAATCCTGGAAAAAAAAACTAAAAACTACTATTTTTCTGTTCACTTTAATCTACATCAAATTCAAGACTGTCACTCACCACATTCACAATGATGCGATGTTGTCTTCGTGGCTGTTCAAAGCTGACCTGTGAATTTTCCACTGACAGTTGCTTTATACTCCCCTTATCATTTTGTTGTGTGATACGAATCAAGGAAGCGGTTATTGTGTCGCCCACAATGATCCAGTGAACAGAGTACAGATATTCACTGCTTTTGCAATTATAAACTTAATGAACTTTTTATGTTTGTCAGTACTCATATAAAAATCTGCTGAAATACAGTGGCATTCAGACAGACTTTTTTTTTTTTACATTTTTTGTTTCAGCCTTGTGCTAAAATAATTTAAATTCATTAATTACGTCATCAAATCTACACTTAATGTCCTATAATGACGAAGCAAAAAGAGAATTTTAGAAATTTTTGCATATTTATTAAAATTGAAAAACTGTAATAGCACATTGATATAAGTATTTAGACCCATATGCCTCAAGTCAGGACTCTTACTCGGCCACTCAAGAGCCAAACGGTTCGATCTTGCTTTCATTAGACCAGAGAATCGTGTTCCTCAAAGTCTGAGAGTCCTTTATGAGCTTTCTTGCAAGGAAGCTCTGTAGCTCAGAACCATTGGGTTCTTGGTCATCTCTCTTTCAAGGCACTTCTCCCCCCCGCCCCCCAAATGCTCAGTTTTTCCAGGCAGCTGAAATTTTTTTTGTAGCCTTCACCAGATATGTGCCTTAACCCTGTCTTCTCTCTGAGCTCTGCCTTGAATTGATGACTTGGGTTTTTTTTTTCCAGACTTATAGCAGACACGGATACCAAATTGTTGCCTGATAACACCTTGCCACCTTATCATTATGTTAAAATCATGTTAGAGAAGAGATAAGGCGTTTTGTTTTGAATCGAGCCATGGTGGTTGAAAAAACAAGACAAACAAAAAAAACTACTTTTTAGAGTTAAACTTTTCAGCGTAGCATCATGCATGGACTTTTAGTTGTGGGTTCTGATCACACTTGTTGAGACAGCAGGCCCAAGTTAACCATGTAAAGAGGGGGGCACGGGGGTGAACAGATTTGTTCACAGTGGTTTGTATCAGGCATCACACAAATCGTAAACATACAAATCCTAAACATGAACTCACTTTTTACCTAATTCATGTTGTATATCACAGTTACCTCTGTCCCACGGGGAGTGACCTTGTATAACTGACAATGAGAAACAGAGACACAGGCAGTTTCTTATGGCAATGACCTCCTCCAACAGAGGCTCTGGCTGTCATATCTATACTGCTGTGTGTAGAGTCTTTACCACAACTTTGTTTGCTATGGCCACTACTGATGGGAGTGAGCCACCTGAATTCTGTCATCTTAGAGAAAGACTGAACTATTGCTATACTGATAAGACTTAAAAGCCTGATCCTAACTAAAGACCTAATAAAAGAAAAACTCCTTCATACCTATATCTCTGCAAAGCGCTGACAGCTGAATTAAAAACAAAGTTGTCAGAGGACAGATGTCTTTATTCTGAGGTGTGAGTTTTCATTTTAGCTGCAGACGTAGCTGCAGTCTAAAAAAGCCTCTAGGTGTGAATATTTCTTAGCACTCTATAAGCTACAGTTTATTTTCTTTACTAAGCTGTATAAATTTCAGGGCATTCACTTTTGATTTGTGCAAGTGATACCAGTTTCTCTGATAAATAGTATTTGAAGGACACTCGTTATCATCCCATTTCAAATGTCATAAAATATTATATTAAAAATGATTGAAAATGAAGTGCATTTCACAAAACATGGGAGATTTGGGAGAACTTTTCTTCCTTTTTTTTTTTTTTAAAGGACCAAACACATGAAAATAGGGGTGTTGTATTCTGCAAATTCCGCATGTTGGAATAAACCCTTCTTGCAACTTGATGTACTGTATAGCCAAGCTTTTATTTAAACAAAAAAAAAAAATCCTGCATCTTAATCAGAGACCTGTGTAACACTAAACTTTCTTGCAGGTGGTGGGGGCAGTGTGAAATTAAACCGTGTGGTGAGACTGACAGTTAAAAACCACAGCTTTTTTCTCTCTGTTGCTGCCATCGCCACAATGCCTCATTTGATCTCGCTCGCTCTCTGAGGCCTTGGCGAGACTCTCAGTCTCTGCTGTAAACATATAGAGACGTAGCTGTTTTTGCTTGACATAAATGTGCAGTTAGTTTGCATTCAACACAATAATTAGTTGTTGTAATAACACAATAATTTAAAGAATGACTGGCAAGCACTTGCTTTTTGTTTGTAAAGAATAAAATCGTTTCCACATTTTTAGCTGAAGACAAACGATGTGTCCATGGCATACTAATATGACAGTTGCTGGAAATGTTTTGACCTAATGGTACAATGGTTAAACAGAGGCTGAAATATTGTGGTATTAGGCATTAACAAACAGCAGGAATCAAAACAATGTATGTGCAGAACAAACAAAGAGCAGCACCTTTCAAATCAGCAGCTTGAAACAATTTGTCAGTTCTTTCACAGGTCACCTGACACCTCAGAGAGTATGTAGACTGAGTAGCTCTGTGTGGTTTTGGCTGGCTGGGTGATAATAAGATAATCTGTGTATTGTGTACTGCACCTTTGTTGCAGTCTTCTCCTTTGTCTCTTCAAAAGGGGGTCATGTTATTTCTATAGTTATTTGAGCCACCTCAAGCAGCTTATGGAAATTTAGTAAAATTATTAGGTAGTTGTGATGATGTTTTGTGTTTTTGGCAAAGTGTGGATACATAATTGCTACAAAGTGTGTGACTACTAATCAGTACTCAGTGGGTAATCAAAACAATGTATGTGCAGAACAAACAGAGCAGTACCTTTAAAATCAGCAGCTTGAAACAGTTTGTCAGTTCTTTCACAGATCACCTGAATGTGTTAGGTTTGTTAGGTACTAAGTTTGTTTGGAGCTGTTACAAGGTTGTTGTTCTGGTGTCGTGTCAAATCATTTGCGCGACTTTGACTGCTGGACCACTGATGTTTATTTGCCTTAAAGATCCTACGTACCAACTGTATGTCAGCTGAGAGCTTGCTAGCATTGGATGCAGTGACCGTGCTCAGTGGGAATGGGTTTTTGTGTTCACCCCAGCCTCTGACTGAACTCCGAACTAAACAGAAACTTGAGTTCTTTCACTTATTTCCTCCCAGTCTCTCTTCTTTTTCTTCTCACCTCTTTTCATTTACAAAGCAGGTTCATAAAGCCCTGAGGTGCATGTAAATTTTCTGTCCCCCAAATTATTTTTGCCACATTAAAACTGCCTTAACACAGTAGTCAAAGAGTTAGTACTAATAATGTTAATACCAGCAGTAGCAGAAGTGACAGCTACATTTTATAGTAAGAGAGAAAGGGAGGGTTTTGAATTCGTCAGCACCACGGACAGAGACACAAAGAGAATGCAGTAGATCCACCTCTATATGGAGGTGGGTTTTACATAGATTCTCAGTATGTCCATCCAGCTGCACATGGTGAAAGACGATAATCCTGGAAGGGAGAGGGAGACAGGAATAGTGCTTTTGTGTTCAGTGTCAAGTCGGTCTTTCATAAATTTTAATAAAACATACAGTTAATTACATGCACAATATGTTACCATACTGAGTATCTCTCTCAATTTGGAATTGTGATTATTAACATTTTTAGTAGTGACAGTAGCTGTGGTCACGGTGGTGGTGTAGTTATATAGTATTAGTGGTAATTATGCCAGCAGTGTAATGGTAATAATGGTAACTCAAGTATGGTATGCTGTAATGGTGTAAGTGTCTCTGATTGTTGTGTTAGTATTATTATTATTGCAGAGGTAGTATTTTTTTATTTTCCCAAATAAGCGCTGTTTCATGCATTGTGATGTGTAGGAAAATGCTTTTGTTACTGTCATTATTACTGCTACTGTTATATACTATTTTCCCATGCCTTCAGTTTTGGTTATAAAGCTGACTAAGAATAAAAAAAGTGAAGGAGGAATCAGAATCACATCCTAGAACTGTAGCAAGTGAACGAGACAATAATTTTGAACACCTGATAAAGACAAAACTTTTCCTTTGTTAAGCATTCAGTTTTTAGATTCAATTACAATGTAATAATAATAATGGATAGTAATAATAATGTTGGACTGGCTGAGTGATGTATTTCGTAAACAGTAAAATTAAGTCTGAACAATACAATTTGCCTAATAATTGTGCACACAGTGTATTTCATTGTGGGTGAATTGTGTATATAGTAGTTTGTAGTAACACAGAAGTGCCAGTAGATGGCAGTAGCTGCATATCAAGAGCTCAGTCTGTCAGTGTTCCACAACACATCGCCACAGATGATTCACAATAGAACCCTTGTTAAGAAATGAAGCTACAACTACAACGCTAGAGGGCATATCATCTAAAAATGGTAGGCAAACTTGTCTGTGGTTAGATGCGCCATCAACTTTCGTGTTTGATGCTTGAAGATTTGAGTCTGAACATATCAGAATTGACATGTGATGCTGTAACTACTACTTTTTTATGTTTATATATAATTAATTTAGGCTTGTAAGGCTACAAGGTAGAGTGCACTCAGTGCAGTGTGGCCAATTTTGTAGTTTTTTTTTTTTTTGCCCCACACCCAATTGATTTGTTGAAGAGAAAGAATGATTTCAGCTGACAGAGGTTTTCTTTGGTTGACTACAGCACAATTGAGATGGTGATTCTCAGGGCTACCAAGATTGTTCTGAAGGACAAACCACAAGTCAGAATCCTAGATGTGTTCTTGGGATTTAGGGTCAATGTGTGTCTGAGATGGTATCTATAAGTTAACCTTCCCCACCCAGTCAGCTTCCTTTTTCTTAATTACTAAATCACTTAAAAAAAAAAACAAAAACATAAAATATCATTGAGGAGATTGTATGAAGCAAGGAATTAAATAAATTAAGATTTGATTATTAAAATACACTACCTTTACAGCCTATAAGGTGGATAACTGTTTCTTCGCTGCTGACGTTGTTTTGAACAGTACACTTCAGGTTTCCTGTCAGTTGACCGTGTAAGCTGATGGTAACGTTTGAAACACTGGGCTGGTGTTGTTCATCTGTACTCTGAGCTCTGGTCTGTATTAGTAAGTTACTGTCCAAAGTCAAAATAAACTCTACTCCATCTCCCTCAGAGGAGCAGCTGACCTTCATCACTTCTGGTGACAAACACGTCTGAGACACAGCTGGCTTTGACACTGGAGCTGAAAGACAAATATCATAGTCACAATCAACTTTCGTGTTTGAAAGTTATTACTATCATAATAATTGTCATAGTGATCATAATCACTCAAATATTTGAACCACGTGCATGTAACGAGTTGTGTAGCTCATCTCCTTCGTCTTAGGCCACAAAATTATCAACCAACCTGTATTTTGTGTCGTCTTTACATATGTATCTATTTTTGTTTCTACTTCCATTGTAGAGAAGCATTTTGAAGCTCTTTTGAAGGTTTAAAGGTTTTAGTCAACTATTAAAACTTGAGACAGTAAAATTTAGCTGGGAGCTTTCTACAATGAAAATGTAGTAGGCAGCTCACCTGCACCCAGCATTTATGGAAATTGTAAATAAAGGTGTATAAAAAATGCTGATATGAAAATTTTTACGTTTACATTGGTGTATGAACATGTATATTTTAATTAAGTAAAATAATTTAAAATGTTTTGCTTTTTTGTTCTTACCTTGTATTTCAAGATGGATGTTGATTCTCTGTGATAATTTACCATCGAGTCCATGTATTTCCAACAGGTAATCTCCAGAGTCTGTCTTTGTCACATTGTCAAGCTTAAATGTTCTGTTTGTGTAGAATGCAGTGCGATCATGGTATTTGTTGCTGATTTACAGTGCTGTATTAGTGGCTACCCTGATAATGACATCAGTGTTCCTTTCGAGTCTTGTTGTTGCATTTGTACTAATGGGTAGGTAAAAAATCAGTGGCTTCCCAAGTGCTCCAGAACAGTGCTGAGCTCCAGCAGATTCAGATAAATTGCATTCCATAGAGCTGTGATGATCATGCAGATGAAAATCATTTTCTGTTGTAACAATCAAATTTTGGTTAAAACACGGTAAACATCTTTCACAGTACCATATATGCGCAAAAAAAACCCAAAAAACCCAACAAATCAAAAGTTGTTTGCTTTCATAGGTGGGCTTTTCTAGTTGACTATGACTATATTTTTGTTAAAATCAGTTAAAATTGAAAAGATACTTAAATAAACATTGCATTTGGACAATATGACTGAATTACCTGCAAACTGCAGTTTACAAACTGTCACTCACCGCTTTTACCATAGGATGTCTTCTTTGTGGCTGATTGACTGCCTTGTAAATTTTCCACTGACAGCAGGGTGGTGTGTTTCTGGCCTTTTGGTCTGGTGGAGAGAACTGAGGAGGCGGCTAATTGCTCGCACCAAGTACTACTGAAGCACTAAAGTGATCATTTTATTTGTAATAAGTTTGTATTGTACACAATTTGATTACAGAGTTATTGAGTTTCATGTAATATTCATATAAAAACTGATATTAACTTCTCAAAATTCAACTTGAGCTTTTGCAGTATTTGGTGCAGAAATTGGGCATTCTCTGCTGTTGTTGCTGACCTCATATTTCTTAATTATTCATTGTGTGAGCTGTTATATAGATGACACTTGCACAGCTTGTGCAACATTGAATATTTATGCAGGACAGAAAGACATAAAGATTATCTCAGTTGATTGTATCATTGTAAAATGTGTGTAGTGGTGTGGTCTGAGTGCATGTAGTCAGCTGGATACAAGGTCAGGCTTTTATTTTGGTAAACAGGATATCCCAGTGCATCTCATCTCAACACACTAACTGGTGGATGTCAGCTGTCGACAAGAAAAGATTCCATATTGTGGATAAAAGACACACTGTGGAAGACAAAGTTAAGCTGTGATCATTAATCCGAGCTTTGAGGAATAAGGAAACAGAGTGAAGGGAGAGGATGGAAGTGTACTTAAATCTGTAATGTGCAGATGTTGTGCTGTCATACTACAGTGTAGCAGCTCAGAGATACTGGGTTATAGTGCATCTGGATCATGTTATCGCACCAGATTACAATTACAGTTTCCCCTGGAAAGCCTTTAGTACCTGCACTGTCACTTTACAGACCTTTTAGAGTCAGAGGAACTTGACCACATGAATCATTAAAAATACATGTAACACATTTATGCTACCATCTAGTGTGAATTTTTCTTTCCTTATTGCCAACATCAACTATGTGATCTGCAGTTACAGCTTTGTTCCTCTAATAGAAATGTGCTACCCTGAATCTCTGTAGGAGAATAAACTAAAGGTCATATTGTATCATTATACATGTTGGCACATGGTATTTATTTTTAAACATTGTAGTGTACTTTGTTTACCATAGTCTGCACTATTGAAGTTTGTTAGTGGAAAGTAAAAGGAAGTAACACCAAAGACTTGGTAACTTGGTGTGTAAGGTTCTGTTTAAAACCACAACTGTTTTTCTGTTCTCAGTGTCACTGCTCAGCTACAGTGTGTATTTTTATACTCAGAGAGATGGAATAAAAGACCAAAGCTAGTTATAAAGGCAGAGCGAAGAAACAAACTTTACCCCTGATGTGAACAATAAAAAACACATTTCTAGTAAAGTTTATAGCACCTACACTTCACAGTTGCAAAAGTGTAGTTAGAATCTTGCCGCTGTGGACTCAGGCAACATAATCAAATACGTGAGTGTGGAAATGAGTGATTAATGCATGTGATAGTTGTGACAGTAGCCCATGTGGACTGTTACGCTTGTAATGGACTCCTCTGTTAGTGGAGTTGAGTGATTATTTGTTTCATATAGTTATTTATTTACATGTTTTGCAGCTTTATATTCTCAAAGAGGGAAGGAAATCCTGTCTTTGTATTTTGATCATAGTCTGTTTTAATAAAAGTGCTTGTGACATCTCCCCATGGGGCTTTGAGTTGGAACTGAATATTTAGCCCACTTTTTAGAAAATACAGAGATAATTTGCTATTCAGTCTAAAATTACAGATACAATTTTTGGTCCATATTATATTTATATTATACCCACCTTGCAAATGTTTTTTTTTAAGTATATTTATTTGATGCTCTAAATGTATTTTTCATATAATTATGAGAGTGTGGGTGACAGTCTCATTACCAAATATCTGATTCTGAGCTTCAGCACATTCAATTTGAAATAAAAGAATGGATAGCTGAAACTAAGTGTCAAGTTTCAGCTTTAATATGAGTGCATTTATATCAGTAGAGAAAGAACTGTGTGGGAGATACAGCCCTTTTAACACATACGAAGCTCATGACCCAAATCCGGCATCTGATGTAAACCTACTCGTATTAAAGCTAAAAGATGGCGCTTCAATGCTGTATCAATTATTTATTTCAAACTGAATGTGTTGAATCACATAGCCTGAAGTACAAAGCCTGTAATTCTCAATGTACAGCTTCACAAAAAGAGTAGGCAATTCACCACCTGCACCTAGCTTTGAGTTTAACTTAAAAAATATGCTTAGAGAAGGAGTGATCAGTGAAATACTACATTTTCTTCACACTTCCACCAATGCAAACATTGGTAGGTTCATCTTTTTTTAATGTCAACATTAGTAGATTATCCAATTTAAATCTATCACTCCCAGATTTTAAAATAAATATATCTTCCTTGTGGCTTATTGACTGGCCTGTGAATTTTCACAGATAGGGTGTTAGATTTCCGGATGTCTTTGTTTTTCTGTGGGTAGAGTTGAGGAAGTAGCAGACTGTGTTCACCTAAGCACCACTGATGTATCTGCTTGTAAATCTACATCGACTGAGTTTCTGACAGTACTGAGATAAAGACTTGAACATCATCATCATCATAACCGCAGTCTTTGTGTAACTAGTGACCTTATACAGAGAACACATTAGATCAGTTTGAAATCTTAACCACTTTAAAAGATCAGACACCTAAGGACATTTGTGCGTCATGAAGTTAGAACTGGAAAAGACGTTTGTGTCTCATGCTTCATGTCATTTTTGTGCTTATTTAGTCAAGATCACAATATTAACCAAACTGTAACCAAGAGTTTTATGTGCCTTAACATAACCATGGAAAATTTTAATCCTTCTTTTGTTTCTGCAAGTGGATATTGTAGGAAGTTAAATGAAATATAATGTCAGTGAGTATTTTGCCAATGTGTTTATTACCAACATATTTCAACCTGGCAAATATATTAATTACATCACATTTCATCATTGTATTAATAGAAAATGTAATGTGCATTGTTTCCTTGAAAAGTATTTGATGTTGCAGATGAATAGGATATAAATATAATTTCTAAGAAGCAAGGTTGGTTTGCAAGCCTGACTGTGAACACATGCACATCATTTAGAAGTGCGTCAGTTAAAAACCACAGGTTTTTTCCTTCCGATAAATTTGCTTCAGGGACTGCAACGAAAGAATACATGATCGAAAAACAAGATGGCAAAAATAGAAAGTGAGATGTGAGATGTGGTCCTGCTGTGGTAAACTGATGCGTCCGGTAGTAGAATCTGCACAGTGGAGACTAACAAATCAAGCTTTCATTTTAGCTTTATCTTAACACTTGATGTATGACTTTATCTATGTCATTAGGTCTAATTACTAGTAATGTTTGAGACTCACAAAAACAAATACACTGGCTACATTGGGGTGGGTGTATAGCTACAGGCAGCCCTCAGAAGATGAAATTTGATCCAGGAAGACAATGTTGATGTGTGATTTATCACATTTGTTCAGCCAACGCACTACATTGCCCCATGATGTTGTAGTGCCCTGCTGCGTTTTGTTTTTTGTTTTTTTTAAGCATAGTCCTCTATGTCAGCGCCTTGCTCTGACATGAATTTACAGTTGGGTTGGAAACAGTGCTATACCTTAATGTCTTAATCCAGTATTTACTTTAAACAACCATACTAAAGTAAAAATAAATGACAGATTAAATGTGTATTGTTTCATGACCATCATGTAATTACAGGAGAGAAGTTTTAGCTCCATTTTGTGTCAGAAATGATCACTACATTGCTTGCAGCTTTTACCAGCCTCTTCCTGTCAGTACGTGTGACAATAATGGGTATCCATGAGTCACGCTATTTATTTATCAATATTGACCAATTACTGTTTACATTACAACAATAATTTTGACCTTGGTCTAATGGTTTCTATGAAAACAAAAATGATCCCTACATATATTTGGAAAATACAAGTAAAAGTCAGAAGATAAAACACTTAAAAATGTTTCACGTGTCAGCAATTACAAGGCAAATAAAATCACATAACATCAAGATTATTTTGAGCAAATGCGTAAATGCTTAGAAAAATCTGCAATTTTAAATTGATTTTTATAAATTAAGAGAAACTAGAACTATTCTCTTAACTGAATATGATCCATAGTTCAGTATACTGTAGATGTGAGAAATAGTATACTAAATCACACATTAAAAAACCCTTACAGATAGAATTGTGTCCCTTTTTTACTGGCTGAAACTTAATAACTTTGGACAAAATTACAGTACTTTGTGACGTGAGTTAGGTCAGGTTTTCTTCTGATTACTTGTCACTATAACATCTGTGTAGACGACTTCATCTTCAGAGTTACCTGGAAAAATTAAAAGAGAAGGGGAAACATGCTTTGAAGCACCAGCTTGTCACAGAGGACATGATGTCCTCTTTTTAACCTTTCTTAAACAACTCTTTACAAAATTATTTCCACGTCATTAAATCAGTGTAATGCAATAGTTTTCTGCAATGCAGGAGAAAAAACTGCAAAACAGTAAAACTATGGTAATCTAACATCACTCAGTATGATCCTTAGTGAGGCAGAGGAAGACATGGAGCTCATGTTTCACTCACCCTCATTAACAGTTGTGGTTCTTGATTTGTTACGAAGATTTATTACTCCGATACACAAAGCCACAAGGAGAGGGAGAGTGAAGGCACCAACTATCACAGCCACTATCATAAGTAGGAGACACAAACACAAACAAATATATTAAATATTGTAATGATAGTGTTGTCCATTCTTTTAATATCTACAGCAGCAGTGTATATAAATGTATTATTAAAAACAATATCACAAGACAGAAGACAGTTTGAGATTCCAGATGGTTACTTTCCACCAACAAGATTGCAGAGATGAATGGTATTAGAGAGTAGAAAAATAATGAATATTATTTATTGTTTTAAAATGTGAAATAGCAGCAAAAAGTTCATATTACAAAATGAAAATAACTGACCTGGTAACACTGTAGCTTTGCAGCTTTTCAGGTTAATAACTGTTTCATCTCTGCTGACAGTGTTTCGAACATTGCACGCCAGGTTTCCTGTCAGCTGACCATCTAAGCTGATGGTAACGTTTGAAACACTGGGTTTGTCTTGTTTAGCTGTTCTCCCAGCCAGTGACTCCATGTTTGGTGTCCAGTTAGTTGGAGATGGACTGTGGTCTTTGGTCTGTATCAGTAAGTTACTGTCCAAAGTCCAAATAAATTCTACTCCATCTCCCTCAGAGGAGCAGCTGACCTTCATCTCTTCTGGTGACAAACACATCTGAGACACAGCTGGCTTTGACACTGGAGCTGAAAGACAAACATAGTCACACTGTACACGCACTTATACAGCAAATACATGATTTAATGCAAAGTGCCTCTGCCAACGGTGTTAATTATGGGGCAAAACTATCTATTCCAGTTTCTATTTCAAATGTACAAAATCATATTGGACAATTCTCATTTTATATAGGCTCAATGTAACTGAGTCTATAGAATTCAACATTCAAACCCAATAGAGACAACACACTTTCGCCATCTTTTGTGTTAGATATGTATAACGTCAGCCCACCATAAGTCAGCTGTAGATGATGATGAAATAACGAACTGTGAAATGATTATACTTTGGCCGTTGTATCAGCTTGCCTCTACCACTGTTTTTCATCAGCATCTTTAAACAAATAAATCAAGTCACTACTTAAATTTTTTCTTTTCTAAGACACATATCAGCAGGGCCTGTTTCACTGTATGTGCTATCTACTGTATTAAAGCCATAATGCTCCTGAAAAAAAAAATAAACATAAAAAATAACAAACAGGTTTTTGTCAAATTAGAACAAATTATTTATTACAAAATCTGTTTTGTTAAATTAGAACTAATGATCTAAAAGATCAGATCACATTTATGTTACATTTGCATTTATTATATATTTCCTATATGTACTGGTAAAACCCTGAAATTAAGTATCCTGCACGTAGCTGTAGAGAGAATAAGTAATTCAATAAATATTTACAAGACAAGAAATTATTAAAGAAAGATTGTTAAAAAATTCTATATTTTAGTCCTCATTATATTTACACTGCACTGCAAATCTTAACAGAAAGCAGCAATTTCAGATAACAGATCATCTTTAAGCTATAGGTGTTTTGTGGCTGTAAGCTGTAAGTATGGATATATGCAGTATAGGTATATGTATTGTCATTTTGATTAGCAGTAATATTTCATGCACCACCATATTTTCTGTTATTCACATATAGCTGAACATATAGCTAAAACAAAGATTGTGTTCAGTATCAGTTCTTCATACACAACTGATACTGGAAACAATCTTTGTTTGAAAAAAAAACATTTACTAATAATAATAATAATTTACCTACCTTGTATTTCTAGATGAACGTGAACTTTTTTCAGTAAACCACCATTAGGTCCATGTTGTTCCAACACATAATCTCCTGTGTGTCTCTTCATTGTGTTAGTGAGGTTGAGTGTTCCACTGGTGAAGTTATAATCCTTATACACATATTCCTCATCCAGAGTCTGTATCTGCTTTTTGACAACTTTTAAAATCAGACATTTGTTGTCCTTTGTCAACTTAATATCTTTATCTATTGTATTTGGCAGATGAAAAATCAATGGCTGTCCCACTGCTCCAAAACACTGCCGATTAGGTTCAGAGAAATTACATTCAAAAGACCCTAAAAAACAAACAGAAAAACAATAAATGCTTAATGTAAAATACAAATGAAAACAATTTGGTATTATTCGTGTTCAGCAATTCAGTTCAGTAGGAAAAAGGAAATAATACTGTACAAGGTCATTCTGATGTATTATTGTGCTACCATTATATTTTCATAATATTATATATCATTGTAAAATCCTGTGTCTTTGTGAACTTTTCTGCCGTAATTATTTTTTTCACTGAATTATTGACTGTTCACCATACTGTTAACTTCAGTAACATGTTTACAGTGAAACGTACCTTTTCCCAGAGCTGCTGCTGCCAGAGAGGTGACGATCATGTAGATGGAAATCATTGTCTGTTGTAAAACAAAACAAGTCCTCTTGAAAGCTAAATTAAAGATAAGAATTTATTTATCCCAACTAAGATTTTATAACCTCCAACTACATAAACTATAAAATCATGCTCACTTCACCGAATGTACTTCAGATTCAAAACTGTCACTCACCACATTCACACTGATGAAGTGTCGACTTCGTGGCTGTTTAAGGCTGACCTGTGAATTTTCCACTGACAGATGGGGGCTCTATGCTCCTCTTGTCTTTTTGTCATTATGTTATGTGATGCAAATCAAGGAAGCGGTTACTGTGTTGTCACCCACAATGAGCCAGTGAACAGAACACAGATATTCACTGCTTTTGCAATGATGAACTTACTGAACATGTTAAATGTAAAAATACTCATATAGACTCTGCTGAAATACAGTGCATTCAGAAAGTTTTCAGACTTTTTTGTCACTTTTTCACATTTTGTTTTAAACCTCCACCAGAGGCCCTGGTTATCACATCTATACTACTGCAGAGGGTCTGTACTACAACTTTGGTTGCTATGGCCTCTGCTGATGGGAATGACCACTACCTTCTGATAAGACTTAAAAACCTAATCCTAACTGAAGGCCTAACGAAGGAAAAGCTCCCTCACACCTAAACTTCTGCGAAGCATGGAAAGCTGAATCAAAAAGAAAGTTCTCAGAGGACAGATGTGAGTTTTCATTTCAGGTGCAGATGTAGCTGCAGTCCAAAAAGCATCTAGGTGGGAGCTGTATGTATTTCAGGGCATTTTTGTGCAAAAGATACCAGTTTCTGTGATAACTAGGATTTGAAGGAAACTTCTTATCATCCTATTTTGAACATCATAAAAAAATATATTCAGTTCATAAAGACATGGGTGCAGGACTTTGGGAGAACTTGTCCTCCATTTTTTAAACAATAAACCCATCTTTCCAGTTAATGTACCATATAGCCAAGCTTTTATTTAACAAAACATCCTGCATCTTAATCAGAGACCTGTGTAACACTAAACTTTCTCACAGGCAATGGGGACAATTTAAAATTAAACAATGTGTGAGACTGACAGTTAAATACCACAGCTTTTTTCTCTCTGTTGCTGCCATAGCCACAATACCTCATTTGATCTCGCTCGCTCTCTGAGGCCTTGGCGAGACTCTCAGTCTCTGCTATAAACATATAGAGACGTAGCTCTCTATATGTTTATAATAAAATAAAAATAGCTTGACATTATGTCAAGCTATTTTTGCTTGACATAAATGTCTGCCTTTGTGCAGTTAGTTTGCATTCAACATTACATTGAAGCAGACTGGCAACCACTTGCTTTATATGACAATTGCTGATGATGTTTTGATCTAATGTTACAACAGTTAAACAGAAGCTGTCTCTTCAAAAGAGTGTCACCTTATTTCTATTGGTAATTGAGCTGAAAGAAAACAGCCTACATACCAACTATACAGTATTTCATCTGCAAGCATACTAGCATTGGATGCACCAGTCATGCTCAGTGGGAATGGGTTTGTGTGTTTGTTTTCACCCCTTTTTTCCTCTTACATCTATGAAGCAGATTTATAAAGCCTTGGGCTACACGCAAATTTTCTGTTCCAATATTTTTTTTTGCCACATCTAAGCTGTCTGAACACACAGTTAGTCATAGAAAAACTACTAATAATGTTAATGTCAGCAGCAGCAGAAGTGACAGCTACATTTTATAGTGCGATCATCATGGTAAGTTCATCAGCACCACGGACAGAGACACAAAGAGAATGCAGTCGATCCAGCTCTATTTTTACTTTTCTAGTTTTACCTAAATTTGCAGTATGTCCATCCAGCTACACACGGTGAATGACTATAATCCTGGAAGTGAAATATAGGCAGGGAAAGTGCTTTTGTGTTCAGTGTAAAGCTGAGCATCCATAACTGTAAATAAAATAAATGGAATTGTGATTATTAACATTTTTAGTAGTGACAGTAGCTGTAGTCATGGTGGTGCTTGTAGTTATATAGTATTAGTGGTAATTATGTCAGCTGTAAGTGTCTCTGATGTCTCTGTTGGTTTATCACTATAGTGATGTCTGTGTTGGTTTATCATTATAGCGCTACTAGTATTAGCTAAACCCTTTCTCAACCTAATAAATGCTGTTTCATGCATTGTGGTGTGTGGAACAAATACTATACTATAGCTGTCAAATAGCTGTGATGGAGTAAAAAGCATAATTTCCTCTGAAATGTTGCTGTAGTATAAAGCAGCATTTCATTACACAAGTAAAATACAAGTACCTCAAAACTGTACTTGTCTAGTGTAGTTATTTTCTCTCATGTTTTGAGAAAACTCAGCATCCACAAGCACAACAGAGTCAACGGCAAAAGAGTCTTTACTGAAATATTCAAACAATGGCAAATAAAACCAGACAGGTAACGGTACTGAGAGGTCACAGTCAGAGCTGTTGTGTAGCAGGCAGGTGTGGCAGGGTATGGGAGTTAGGAACAGACAAAACTCGGAACTGACAGAACATAAATTTAAAGTGAGACCCATGACACTTTCTCTTTACATGTAGGGATGTTGTGCTCCACCTTGTGGTTAAATAATGATCACTAACATGCTTTCAGCTCACACTTGAATCTCAGTTCCTACATGTTCTCTGTGCTGTTGGTGAGGAGTTGAATAGTTAAGAGAACAGTCCTATTCTCTCTCTTTTAAATTTAATGAGATGTCACACAAGTTTAACTTTTGTCATGTTCACATTTTACAGTGTTTTAACTTGCTGTTCTTAGAGGAGATGATAAAGTATTGACCAGAAGGGTTGATCTGATCTCAGCTCCATTTCACTTTAAAGATGTCTTCAAATTCACATTGAACATGTGTTTATATGGTGAACCACAGACAGGAAACAACTCAGCACTAGAGTGAAAAGGCAATCTGTTAATTATGTTAATCAGTGAGTACAGGTTAGTCTTTCAATAGATGTTTATTTTTGAAAAAATCATATACAATGCCAGAAATAATTATAAAGCAAATCACTGAAAAGTAACGCTGTCACATTGGGAAAGCAAATGCATGGAGGCAGGAACTTAGGCCAGAGCTATTACAAGATTAATGGTTTTATATGAAGATTGTGCTACATTCTGTATATAACTTCTGAGTAGAGAATGGCTTCTTTGGAAATACCTGGAAAAGTTGAAAGCAAACTTAACAAGATACCAAGACATAGAGCCAAAATCAGTAGGACAATAGCAACACCAGGTATCATAGAGATTATATTCTCTTACCTTCATTAGCAGTCATGGGTCTTGCTTTGTTACATAAGTGGCAGATACCAAGGAAAGAAAGAAATAGAGTGATAACACCAGCTCCCACAGCTACAGTCACAACAGGCAAGTAAAGAGTGAAAGCTGTAAAACACAAAGAAAATACAGATGGAATTAGACACTATGATGATTTAAACGTGGTTTTATTTATATTTATTTATATAACAAAAACAAGTGAAATGGCAGAGGGAATCAAAAAAACAGGACTTGACCTTTCTTTAAACACTGTACCTTTACAGTCTGCTACTAGAGAGAATGCGTTCAGTGCAGTGTGGCCGATTTAGTAAATCTAGAGATAAGGTGTGGATTTTTTTATTGCCCTGCAACCAGTTGATTTGTTGAAAAGAAAATAAGATTTCAGTTCACCAAGGTTTTCTTTGATTAACTACAGTCCTATTGAGACGATGGGAATATGTCATTCTTAGGGCTGCTAAGATTGTTCTGAGGACAAACCACAAGTCAAAATCCTAGATGTGTTTTTGGGATTTAGTGTCAATGTGTATGTGAGGCTGTATCTAAAGAATAACCTGTCCCATCCCAGCTGGACAGTTAGTTTTCTTTTTTGATAAATATAAAGTTTAAAAAACATAAAATATCATCCAAGGAAAGAAAGAAATAAAGACAGAAAGAAAAATTAAAGTTATTTATTAAAATACACTACCTTTACAGCTTGTAAGGTGGATAACTGTTTCTTCTCTGCTGACATTGTTTTGAACAGTACACTTCAGGTTTCCTGTCAGTTGACCGTGTAAGCTGATGGTAACGTTTGAAACACTGGGCTGGTGTTGTTCATCTGTGCTCCGAGCTCTGGTCGGTATCAGTAAGTTACTGTCCAAAGTCAAAATAAACTCTGCTCCATCTCCCTCAGAGGAGCAGCTGACCTTCATCACTTCTGGTGACAAACACATCTGAGACACAGCTGGTTTTGACACTGGAGCTGAAAGACAAACATAATCGCACTGTACACTCACATATACAGCAAATAAATGATTTAATGCTAAGTGCCTCTGCCAACCCTGTAAATCATGGAGCCGTGATATTTATGCCAGTTTCTATTTCAGATGCACAAAAATATTTTGAGGCCTAAAACAATTTAGAGAAATGCAGTAACTTTGAAAACAGTTTAAAAGACAGACAGTTTAAAAGATTTGAGTAATTTGATAATTCTCATTTTATATTTTAGGGCTATCAATTGAACTAAGTCTGTAGAATTCAACATTCAAACCCAATAGCGACAACACACTTTCACCATCTTTTGTGTTAGATATGTATAACGTCAGGCCACCATAAGTCAGATGTAGATGATGATGAAATATTGAACTGTGAAATGATTATACTTTGGCCGTTGTATCAGCTTGCCTCTACCACCATTTTTCATCAGTATGTTTAAACAAATAAATCCAGTCACTACTTTTTTTTTCTTTTCTAAGACACATAATACTCTTGAGAGACATAATGCTCTTGGAAAAACAACAACAAAATATAACAAACATGTTTTGTTAAATTAGAACAAATTATTTATTACAAAATCTAAAAAAATATAAGAAATCTTAAAATATTTTTTACATTTGCATTTATTATGTATTTGCTATATATACTGGTAAAACCATGAAATTAAATTTCCTGCACATAGCTGTAAAAAATAATTAATTCAAGAAATATTTACAAGACAAGAAATTATTTTAGAAGAATTGTTAAAAATTCTGTATTTTTAACCCTCATTAGATTTACAGAGGCCAACTGCAAACCTTAACAAAAAGTGACAATTTCAAATAATACACACACACACATATAATTATTCTGATTAGTAGTAATGTTTAATGCACCACCACACACACACACACACACACATATATATAGCTGAAACAAAGATAGTGTTCAATATCAGCTCTGAACACAGTCTTTGTTTGAAAAACATTTATTATCATTATTTTTATTATTATTAATAATTTACCTACCTTGTATTTTGAGATGAACATGAACTTTTTTCAGCAAAGCACCATCAGGTGCATGTTGTTCCAACACATAATTTCCTGAGTGTCTCTTCATTGTATTAGTGAGGTTGAGTGTTCCACTGGTGAAGTTATAATCCTTATACACATATTCCTCATCCAGAGACTGTATCTGATTTTTGGCAGCTTTTAAAATCCGACTTTTGTTGTCCTTTGTCAACTTAATATCTTTATCTATTGTATTTGGCAGATGAAAAATCAATGGCTGTCCCACTGCTCCAAAACACTGCGGACTTGCATTAGGTTCAGAGAAATTACATTCAAACGACCCTAAAAATCACAAACACAAAACCAGTTAAATGCTTAATGTAAAATACAAATGAAAACAATTTGGTATTATTCGTGTTCAGCAATTCAGTTCAGTAGGGAAAAGGAAATAATACTGTACAAGGTCATTCCGATGTATTATTGTGCTACCATTATATTTTCATATTATATATCATTGTAAAATCCTTTGTCTTTGTGAACTTTTCTGCTGTATTTTTTATTTTTTTTTAACTGATTTATTGACTGTACACCATATTATTAACTTAAATAACATATGTTTACAGTGAAACGTACCTTTTCCCAGAGCTGCTGCTGCCAGAGAGGTGATGATCATGTAGATGGAAATCATTATTTGTCTGTTGTAAAACAAAACAAAAGTCATTTTGAAAGCTAAATTACAGATAAGAATTTATTCCTACTCAGATTTTATAACCTCCAACTACAGAACTATAAAATCATGCTCACTTCACCAAATGTACTTCAAATTCAAAACTGTCACTCACCACATTCACGTGGCTGTTTAAGGCTGACCTGTGAATTTTCCACTGACAGACAACAGCTTTATCTCATCATACGAATCAAGGAAGCGGTTATTGTCTTGTCACCCGCAATGAGCCAGTGAACAGAGCACAGATATTCACTCCTCTCGCAATGATGAACTTACTGAACATGTTATATCTGACAGTAGTCCTATAAATCCAGTGCATTCAGAAAGTTTTCAGACCCCTTCATCACTTTTTCAACATTTTGTTATGTTGCAGCCTTGTGCTGAAATCATTTCAATTCATTTTTCCCTCCTCAAATCTACACGTAATATTCTATAATATAGATTTTTTTGCAAATTTATTAAAATGGAAAAACTGTAATATCACATTGATCTAAGTATTCAGTCCTCAAGTCAGCACTCTTGCTCAGCTACTCAAGGACATTCATACAGTTGTCCCTAAGCCTCTCCTGCATTACTCCTTACATGGTTCTCTACATTGACAGCTCAGTGTAGAGTCTTGAAGGACAGGAAAGTTGAACGTGTAAAGAACTTGCCAATGAAAATAGGGAAATGTCTTTAACTAAAGAACAATAAAATCTCTGTAAAGTTTCCAACATGTGCTGGCCAATGTTGCACACGGGCCAGTAAATAGAGGAAATG
Source organism: Toxotes jaculatrix (assembly GCF_017976425.1). Taxonomy (NCBI): domain Eukaryota; kingdom Metazoa; phylum Chordata; class Actinopteri; family Toxotidae; genus Toxotes; species Toxotes jaculatrix. The sequence goes on along the minus strand of NC_054405.1, from coordinate 16,601,284 downwards.
GGGGGAAATTAACACATTTGTGTTACTCACATTGTAACTCACATTGTAACTCACATTGTATAACGCAGTCACTTCTGTCCCACTGAGAGAGACCTTGTATAAGTAGCTGACCATGAGAAACAGAGACACAGGCTGTTTGTTATGGCTCTGACCTCCTTCACCAGAGGCTCTAGTTATCATATCTATACTGCTAAATGCGTAGTACCTGTACTACAGTCTTGGTTGCAATGGCCACTGCTGATGAGAATGACCCAGCTGAATTCTGTCATCTTAGAGAAAGGCAATGAACTGTTGTTTTTATGGTCTACTGATAAGTCTTACAGGCCTAACCTTAACAAAAGATGTAAAGCAAGAAAGAAAGGAAGAAAGAACTCCCTCATACCTCTACTTCTGTGACGCACTGAAATCTGAATCAAAAACAAGGGAGGGGGTAGAAGTTGTCCTCCATTTTTTAAAACATGTCTAGTATTCTCCAAATTCCACATGTAGGAATAAACCCCTCTTGCCTGTTAATGTACTGTATAGCCAAGCTTTTATTTAAAAAAACAAAAACAAATCCTGCATCTTAATGAGAAACGTGTAACACTTAACTTTCTCACAGGCAATGGGGGAAATGTAAAATTAAACAATGTGTGAGATTGACACTTAAAAACCACAGTTTTTTTCTTTCTGTTGCTGCCGTCGCCACAATATCTCTCACTCACTCTCTGAGGCCTTGGTGAGACTCTCAGTCTCTACTGTAAACATGTAGAGACATAGCTATTTTTGCTTGACATAAATGTGCAGTTAGTTTACATTCAAACTTACAGTAAAACAGACTGGCAACCACTTGTTGTTGCTCATATAAATCGGTAAAGAACGAAATCATTTTTAAATTTTTAGCTGCAGACAAATGATGTGTTCATGGCATACTGATATGGCAATTGCTGATAATGTTTTGATCTAATGTTATAACGGATAATCAGAGGCCGAAACCAACGTAGTATTAAGCATTAACAAACAGCAGGAATTAAGAGAAACTATTGTAGCACACTTTTTCAACAACACCAAAACAATGTTTTATGTTCAGAACAGACAGGTTTTTTTTTTATTAGGTAGTTGTGATGATGTTCTGTGTTTTTGGCAAAGAGTGGATACTTAGTTGCTACTACTACTAATCAGTACTCAGTGGGTGGTTATTAGTGTGTTCCTGCTGGTATCTAAGCCATTACAAAGTGTGTGGTTTTTAATGTGTTAGGTTTGTTTGGTACTAAGTTTGTTTGGAGTTGTTACAAGATTGTTGGTCTGGTGTCGTGGCACATCATCTGCACGACTTTGACTGCTGAACCACTGATGTTTATTTTCCTTCAAGAGCCTACATGTCAATTGTATTTCAGCTGCAGGCTTACTAGCTTTGGATGGGCTGATCATGCTCAGTGGGAATGGGTTTGTGTGTTTGTTTTCACCCCAGCCTCCGACTGAACTCCGAACTTAACAGAAACTTGAGTTCTTTCTCCTATTTCCTCCCAGTCTCTGTCCTTTTTCCTCTCTTTACAATCATGAAGCAGGTTTAAAAAGCTCTGGGGTGCACAGAAATTTTTTTTCTGTCCCCAAAAAACACACAGTCAGTCATAGAAATACCACTAATAATGCTAATATCAGCAGTAGCAGAAGTGACAGCTGCATTTTATAGTAAGAGAGAAAGGGAGAGTTTTGAGTTCGTCAGCACCACGGACAGAGACACAAACACAAAAAACATCAACTGTGTAAGCTACAAACGAGTAAAACCCGTAAGTAATAGGCTTTATAAAAGGTCAAAGTACAACTTTAAAATTGTTAATGGGTAATTTAAATGTCAAGAACACTGTTGATATGCAGTCTCTGGGCAGAAACAAAAACTAAGCCATCCTTTAGCATAACCTGTAGAAGCAACAAGACCTCCAGTCACAGGATATCTCCACTGGGAGTCAGGTGCCAGCAAGGTGGAGGAGGGTGAGGAGGTGAGGAGAAGGGTGGGCTAGTTGGACCTTTTTCAGGTTGAAGAAGGCCTAAATATAAACTCCCAAACCTACTGCCAGTTTCTGGATGATTCTTTCTTCAAGCAGTGGTACAGGAAGAAGTCTGCAGCATTCAAGAAGGCAGTGATCATTATGCAGGACAATGCTCCATCACGTGCTTTCAAGTACTCCACTGCTTGGTTAGCCAGCAAAGGCCTCAAAGATACCAGAATCATGACATGGCCCCCTTGTTCATCTGACTTAAATCCTATTGAGAACATGTGGGCCCTTCTTAAATGTAATAAATCTCACATTTAAGACATTACACTTCTTTGAACATTGTTAGGAAGGATGTTTCTTCAGCGAAAGGCGACTGCATGGATGGAAGGCTCGTGGCTGTTATTGAAAAGAAAAGTGGCTATATTGGTCGTTGAATAATTTTGAAAAGAAAAAATGTTATCTAATTTTCATTTTGAATTAGTTTTCTTACACTTAATTAAAAAAAATTGAATAAGCAGTTGATTTTCCTAATAATTATGCACACCAATAGATGCCTAATAATTTTGCATTTCACACTTGTTTGTTACCCTGATAAAGACAAAACTTTTCCTTTAAGCATTCAAGTTTGAGGTTCAATAACATGTTGGATTGGTTGAGAGTGATGTATTTGGTAAACAGTAAAATTAAGTCTGAGTAATACAATTTGCCTAATAACTGTGCACACTGTATTTCAATCAATGTGGGTGAATTGTGTAGTTTATAGTAGCGCAGAAATGCCAATAGATGGCAGTAGCTGCATATCAAGAGCTCAGTCTGTCAAGTCAGTCAGTGCAATGCTAGAGGGCTTTTAATTTGAAATGATTACAGAAAGTGTTTTTATTGGGTACAGTAACTTTATAGATCCGACTACAGGCTACTGATCAGCTCACTGGAAAATTTCTATTTATCTGATAGGTCAAAATTTACATGAAAGAAAACTGAAAATAATGAAATTACATGCAACATATAAATAGTTTCCTTGAAAATCTGTGTAAAATTTAAAATGTTTTATTGTCACACAATTATGGAACAAACCATAACAAATAAAACAACAAAATAAAAGCACTTGTATGTGAAACAATGCTTTAAAAAACACACAATTTAACACGGTAACCCAGAAATCAAGAGCATATAAAATGTACTGATTACATTCTATGAGCAATATACTGTCAATGGCCACTTTATTAGGTACACCTGTACACTCTAATGCTATCCAATAAAAATGTTAATACATTTACATTTAAGCATTTAGCCCATAGTCAGTGATAGTGTTGAGCTGAACTTAATTATCTTGAAAGGTGTTTCTGTTATTTAGCATGCCTTATTTATATAAATAGGAAGTATAACATTTTGAAACACCTCTCAGTACAGTGCACCAAATAAAATGTCCACTGGGTGTAGCTGTGGTAACAACTATCTCAATTGCACACACAATGTTATGTCTGCAAGTGCAAGTTATTATTATTTTTTAACTCCAGAGTTACATAAAATGTATGCATGAATGTATGAATTGCATCAATATAATTTGATTTAAAGTCTTCAGTGTCACACACAAAAAAGTCTAATGAAAACAAGAATATAACATTTTAGAAGCAAGTGCATGAATACATGACAAAAATTAAATAGCTCAAGCACTTTGCAAACAGGAACAGCTAATATCTCATTTGAACTGGTGCTAATTTGCCATACAAGAGGAACAGTATCAGACTGTGAAAACCCCAGGTCTGATAGGGTAAGATTAAGTTTTAGGCTAAGGCTTATTCATGAATATTTTTTTAGGCGAAAATTAAGTTGTATTTTGATGTGGCTTGGGTCTGGTTTCTCTTGTAAGCTTCCTCACTTTGACTTCTGAGTAGACAATTTCATCTTCAGCGTTGTCTGAAAGGAGTAAAAACAGATGCTTGAAATGTTTCAGCTTTCATTTGTCCTTCAACACAATTGGAAGGACTTATCAAAATAGACATGACTTTCATGCTTTCATGCAAAATTATTTTCAGGAATGTGCCATATATACTGTACTATGTTTCATGTAGTGATTTGGCGACATTTTTCATAAATATCAGTACACCCCTCAGTGAGACAGAGGATAGGTTAAGACATGGGAACTGGGAAAACATCTTTCTCTTACCTTTATTAACCTTCATGGGTCTTGCTTTCTTATTTAAAAATTTGATACCAAAAAACAAAAGCAGAATGAGAAGGAGAAGCAGAAGCAGCGTGGCAGCACTTGCTATCGCAGCCACAGTCACAAGAGAGAGGTGAGAAGTGGAACCTAAAAATACAAGTATTAATACAAATTAGATATTGAAATCAAAGGCTGTAGTTTCCCTGCTGACCTACAGACTGGTTGATTGGTTGAGTGTTTGGTCAAAATGCTCTCGTTCGATCAAAGTCTCACTGGCTGGAAATCGCCATTGTTGCTTTCATAAGAAGTGCAGCAACAATAGCCTTAAGTAATCCATTATTTTTTGTGATGAGAGCGACAGTCCGCCTGTTTATGGGGGATGTAGAGGGGGCACACCTCTTATTTTCAACTTTGAACTCTTCCAACCTAATGGAGATTTGTCTGTGGTTAGATTCTCTGTCGACCTTTGTGTTGAACGCTTGAGGCTTTGAGTCTGAACATATCAGAATTGGCACATTATGTTATGCTGCAACTACTACTTTTTTGTGTTTACCAGGTAGAGTGCACTCAGTGTAGGGTGGTCAATTCAGTAGTTCTTTTATTTTTTTTATTTTTGCCACACAACCAATTGATTTATTGATGAGATAATATGATTTCAGCTGACCAAGGTTTTCTTTGGTTGACTACGGCACAGTTGAGATGATGATTCTTAAGGCTGCTAAGATTGAAGGACAAACCACAAGTCAGAATCCTAGATATGTTCTTAGGATTTAGGCTTAATGGGTGTGTGAGGCTAACAAATAACCTGCCCCACCCAACAGGACATTTTTTTTTTCTTACTTACTAAATGAGTTTAAAAAATGTAAAATATCATTGAGTAGATTATATGAAGCAAGGAAGGAAATAAAAAAAAAATTGATTATTTATTAAAATACACTACCTTTACAGCTTGTAAGGTGGATAACTGTTTCTTCTCTGCTGACATTGTTTTGAACAGTACACGTCAAGTTTCCTATCAGTTGACCGTGTAAGCTGATGGTAACGTTTGAAACACTGGGCTGGTGTTGTTCATCTGTGCTCCGAGCTCCGGTTGGTATCAGTAAGTTACTGTCCAAAGTCAAAATAAACTCTACTCCATCTCCCTCAGAGGAGCAGCTGACCTTCATCACTTCTGGTGACAAACACATCTGAGACACAGCTGGTTTTGACACTGGAGCTGGAAGACAAATATAGTCACAGTTATTGGATAATTCTCACTGCATGATTTAGGGCTATCAATGTAACTGAGTCTATAGAATTCAACATTCAAAGCCAATAGCGACAACACACTTTCACCATCTTTTGTGTTAGATATGTATAACGTCAGCTCACCATAAGTCTGATATAGATGATGACGAAACAACGATGACCTGTGAAATGATTATACTTTGGCCGTTGTATCAGCTTGCCTCTACCACTGTTTTTCATCAGCAGGTTTAAACAAATAAATCCAGTCACTACTTATAAGACAAATCAGCAGGGCCTGTTTTGCTGTGCTGTGCTATTAATTAAAACCATAATGTTCCTGAAAAAATAATAAACATAAAACAACAAACATGTTTTGTCAAATTAGATTTTTATTTATTACAAAATCTAAAAAAAACCCATTTATTTCACATTTGCATTTATTATATATTTGCTATATATACTGGTAAAACCCTGAAATTAAATGTCCTGCATGTAGCTGTAAAAAAATAAGTAATTCAATAAATTTTGAATTCATAGAAATTATTAAAGAAAGATTGTTAAAAATTCAATATTTTTAACCCTCATTAGATTTACATTACAGAGACATATATATATATATATATACACACACACACATATATACACACATATATACACACATATATAGAACTGAAACAAAGATAGTGTTCAATATCAGCTCTGAACAGTCTTTGAAAAACATTTATTATTATTATTATTAATAATTCACCTACCTTGTATTTCTAGATGAACTTGAACTTTTTTCAGCAAAGCACCATCAGGTCCATGTTGTTCCAACACATAATTTCCTGAGTGTCTCTTCATTGCGTTTCTGAGGTTGAGTGTTCCACTGGTGAAGTTATAATCCTTATACACATATTCCTCATCCAGAGACTGTATCTGATTTTTGGCAGCTTTTAAAATCCGACTTTTGTTGTCCTTTGTCAACTTAATATCTTTATCTACTGTATCTGGCAGATGAAAAATCAATGGCTGTCCCACTGCTCCAAAACACTGCGGACTTGCATTAGGTTCAGAGAAATTACATTCAAACGACCCTAAAAACCACAAACACAAAACCAGTTAAATGCTTAATGTAAAATACAAATGAAAACAAATTGGTATCAATTATTAAAGCAATTCATTTCAGTAGGAAAAGGAAATAATGTCATTCTGACATTTTATTGTGCTATCATTATATTTTCATACTATTATATATCATTATAATTTCTTGTGAAAGTCATGTAAGTTTACTCTAAATAAATGTTAAACTTTTTTAAACTCCTTTGTCTTTGTGAACTTTTCTGCCTTAATTTTTCTTTCTTTTTTTCTGCACTGAATTATTGACTGTTCACCATACTGTTAACTTCAGTAACATATGTTTACAGTGAAACGTACCTTTTCCCAGAGCTGCTGCTGCCAGAGAGGTGATGATCATGTAGATGGAATTCATTATTTGTCTGTTGTAAAACAATCAGCAGTCATTTTGAAAGCTAAATTACAGATAAGAATTTATTGCTACTCAGATTTTATAACCTCCAACTACAGAACTATAAAATCATGCTCACTTCACCGAGTGTACTTCAACAAATTCAAAACTGTCACTCACCACATTCACACTGATGCAATGTCGACTTCGTGGCTGTTTAAGGCTGACCTGTGAATTTTCCACTGACAGATGGGGGCTTTATGCTCCTCTTGTCTTTTTGTCATTATGTTTTGTGATGCAAATCAAGGAAGCGGTTACTGTGTTGTCACCCACAATGAGCCAGTGAACAGAACACAGATATTCACTTCTTTTGCAATGGTGAACTTAGTGAACATGTTAAATATGACAATACTCCTATAAAATCTGCTAAAAACCAGCACATTCAGAAAGTTTTCAGACCCATTCATCACTTTTTCAACATTTTATTATGGAGCAGCCTTGTGCTAAAATAATTTAAATTCATTTTTTCTCTCCTCAAATGTGTACTTAATATCCTATAATGACAATGTAAAAAGAGTTTTGCAAATTTATTTAAATGGAAAAATTGTAATATCACGATCAGGACTCTTGCTCGGCCACTCAAGGACATTCATAGAATTGTCCCTAAGCCATTCCTACATTGTCTTGACTGTGTGCATCAGGGACATCATCCTGTTGAAAGGTGAACCTTCAGCCCAGTCTAAGATCCTGTGCTCTCTGGACCAGGTTTTCATTAAGGAATATCTCTGTTCTTGGCTCCACCTGTCCATACATTTGAAAACCAGTCCCACAGGATGATGCTGTCCCCACCATGCTCCACAGACAGGATGGTATTGAGCAGGTGATAAGCAGTGCCTTGACATGATGCTCAGAACTGAGGTCAAACACTTCAGTCTTGTTGCTTTCTTTTTTGTTGCAGAGACCAATACCAAATAATTCTTACATTATTCTCTGCATTGACAGCTCAGTGTAGAGTCTTGAGGAACAGGACAGTTGAACATGTAAAGAACTTGTCAGTGAAAATAGGGAAATGTAAAGAACAATAAATTCTCCATAAAGTTTCCGACATGTGCTGGCCAGTGTTGCACATAGGCCAGTAAATAGATGAAATGGGGGGAAATTTGCACATTTGTCCACAGTGGTTTGCACCAGGCATCACACAAACCCTAAACACTAACTCACATTGTATAACGCAGTCACGTCTGTCCCACTGAGAGAGACCTTGTATAACTAACTAACCATGAGAAACAGAGACACAGGCTCTTTGTTATGGCTCTAACCTCCTCCACCAGAGGCTCTGGTTATCATATCTATATTGCTATATGCATAGGACCTGTACTACAGTCTTGTTTGCTATGGCCACTGCTGATGAGAATGACCCAGCTGAATTCTGTCATCTTAGAGGCCTTAACCTTAACTAAAGACCTAAAGAAAGGAAAGCTCCATCATACCTATACTTCTTCTGAATCAAGAACAAAGTTGTCAGAGGACAGATGTCTTTACTCTGAGGTGTGAGTTTTCATTTCAGCAGCAGACGTTGCTGCAGCCCCAAAAGCCTCAAGGTGTGAATATTTCTTCTCAGTCTCTAAAGTAAACTAGTTTATTTTCCTTACCATGTTGTATGAATTTCATACAGTATACTAAGGCAATGTACAGTTTGATTTGTGCAAATGATACCAGCTTCTCTGATAAATAGTATTTATAATAGTAGGACACTTTTTGTCATCCCAATTCAGATGTCATTAAAATGATTTTTTTAAAAAAGGATTTAAGTGCAGTTCATAAAAGCATGGGTGCAGGGTCCAGGAAGTAGGGGGAGAAGTATTCCTCCATTTTTTTTTTTAAAGGACCAAACATACATGAAAATTGGAGGTTGTATTCTGCAAATTTCACATGTAGGAATAAACCCCTTTTTGCCTGTTAATGTACTGTATAGCCAAGCTTTTATTTAAAAAAAAAAAACAAAACCTGCATCTTAATCCAAGACGTGGTAGGCACAGGCAACGGGGGCGCTGTGAAATTAGACTAAGTGTGACAGACAGTTAAAAACCACATTTTTTTCCTTTCTCTTGCTGCCATCGCCACAATACCTCATTTGATCTCTCTCACTCTCACAGGCCTTGGTGAGACTCAGTCTCTGCTGTAAACATATAGAGACACAGCTGTTTTTGCTTGAGATAAATGTGCTGTTAGTTTGCATTCAAACTTGCAACAAAGCAGACTGGCAAGCACTTGCTTTTTTAAGTTTTGTTTTCTTATATAAATGAATAAAGACCAAATCATTTTCACATTTTTGTCACTGCTAATGTACCAAGTACTGTGATATGGTCACAAAGGCATTCATGGACATGGCTTCTACCAGACTGTAGCTGCTTTTTCAGTTACAGTTACTAAGTTGTCAGTGGGTTGTTATTAGGTAGTTGTGATGATGTTCTATGTTTCTGGGAAAGCGTGGATACAATATTCTGTGTGACTACTAATCAGTACTCAGTGGGTGGTTATTAGTGTGTCCCTGCTGGTATCTAAGTCATTACAAAGTGTGTGGTTTTTAATGTGTTAGGTTTGTTAGGTACTAAGTTTGTTTGGAGTTGTTACAAGATTGTTGGTCTGGTGTCGTGCCACATCATTGGCACAGCTTTTCACTGCTGGGCCACTGATGTTTATTTGCCTTCAAGAGCCTACGTACCAACTGTATTTCAGTTGCAGGCTTGCTAGCATTTGATGCACCACTCATGCTCAGTGGGAATGGGTTTGTGTGTTTGTTTTCACCCCAGCCTCTGACTGAACTCCGTCGTTCTTTCTCTTATTTCCTCCCAGTCTCTCTCCTTTTTCCTCTCATTTCATTACATTTATGAAGCAGGTTTTGCAAATTTTTTTGTCCCAAAATTGTTTTTGCTGCATCAAAAATAGTATATATAATATTAGTGGTAATTATGTCAGCTGTATAATGGTAATATTGGAAAACCAAGTATGGTATGCTGTAACAGTGTAAGTAACTCTGATTGTTATATAACATAAGTGCTGTTTCATGCATTGTGATGTGTAGGACAAATGCTTTGTTTTTTGGCTTATTATTATTACTATTATAGCAGTGATGGAGTAAAAAGCATAATTTTCTCTGAATTGTTGCTGCACTATAAAGCAGCATTCAGTTAAATTACATAAGCAAAATACAAGTACCTCAAAACTGTACTTGTGTAGTGTAGTTATTTTCTATCATGTTTTGAGAAAACTCAGCATCAACAAGCACAACAGAGTCAGTGATGACAGGTAAAGAGTCTTTACTGAAATGTTCAAACAAACCAGACAGGTATCAGTACAGAGAGGTCACAGTCAGAACTGTGCAGGCAGGTGTGGCAGGGTATGGGAGCTAATGTGAGAACCGTGACACTTTCTGTTTACATGTGGGGATGTTGGGCTCCACCTCGTGGTAATGATCACTAACATGCTTGCAGCTCAGTCTTGAATCACAGTTACTACACGTTCTCTGTGCTGTTGCTGAGGAGTTGAATAGTGAAGAGAATAGTCCTATTTCTTTTAAATATAATGAGATGTCACTCAAATTCGATTTGTCAAATGTTCACATTTTACAGTGTTTTACTTGCTGTTCTTAAAGGAGATGATGAAGTATTAACCTGAAGGGTTGATCTGATCTCAGCTCTATTTTACTTTAAAGGCGTGTCTTGGGAATCTGTTGATTTTGCTGATCTGTGCACAAGTAAATCTTTTAATAGATTCTTTCTTTTTTTCTTTCTCTTAAATCATACACAATGCCAGACACAATTATAGCGCAAATGACTGAAAAATAATGCTGTCACATTTGGAAAGCAAATGCATGAAGGCAGGAACTTAGGCCAGAGCTATTACAAGATTAATGGTTTTAAATGAAGATTGTGCTACATTCTGTATAAAACTTCTGAGTAGAGAATGGCTTCTTTGGAAATACCTGAAAAAGTTGAGAGAAAACTAAACAAGACACCAAGACACAGAGCCAAAATAAATAGAACGATACCACCGGCTCCTACAGTCACAACAGGGAAGTTTATAGTGAAAGCTGTAAAAAAAAAAACAAAGAAAATACAGATGAAATTAGATACTATGATGGTCCAGACAAGTACAGTTTTTTTTAATTAAATAATTCTTTTCCTTTTTTGTATCTTCTATAACCCACTTCTGTAGCTAATCCTTGTTCATCTTTCATTTCTTCACAGCAGGAGTCAAAAAAGCAGACAGTGAGACTGAGTGCAAGTTAGGTGCAATGGTTGTAGTACTGAAAACATGGTGTTGGACTGAGATGGTTGCCTTCTTCCTGGGTGTCCAGGGTTTCTTTATTAAATCGGTGTCCATTTTAAGTCTTTGGAGTGTGTATTTAATGTTTTTTTTAAAGATGTATTTTCTGAATCAACATTATATTTGCAACATGCTTTATATGCTGCATGTCCTTCTCCTCCTCTCCTCCATTCCCAGCTGTCGTATCTTCCTCCTTTTCCTCCTTTCACCCAGCCTAGCCATGTAGAGTAATGCTTATTCATATGTAAAAATTATCTTCAGTAGCATCACATTTTTCCAACATATATTTGTTTTGTTTTTAAATGAGGGGAAAACAACATTAAAGCAATGTTAGACTTTTAACTTTTGCTATCTGTGTTCATATCTTTGTTAGTTATCACAGTTAGAAAGTCCTCTTGCATCAGTTGTGTTAAATAAAAGCTAGCCTGTTAATACTTGTGTCTTTGTAGTGTGGTAAGAGACCAACGTGTTATTTATTAACTATGAATGCCTTACTCATGCATGCCATCTTCCTTTTACAGTACAGTATCTCCCCTCATAGTGCAATGAGTTATTGCACCTAGTTACAGATCGCTTGGAAATTACATTTTTTTAGCTCATGACTGTCAAACATTTCTCAAGTTCTTTACAGGCCATAAAATTCATAAAACATCTGGCACCTTAGACACAAGAAAATAGCACTACAGGTGAGTGCTGGTCAGTTGAGTGCCCTGATTGTTGGAGCTTGTGATGTCCTTGATGGACCACACTGCACCCATACTACAAATGTTCTCTGAAGACATGCTGTTTGTTGTGTTGTCTCTGTTGTTTTCCTCATTATGTTGTAGATCACAACATCCAGGTTTGCTGAGTCCTCTTTGCTTCTGCCAGCTCTCATCAGTCTCTTGTTCTTCCCCGTTCTGCTTCCGTTCCTCTCTTGTTTTTCTCCCAGAGTTGACAGTGACGGCCTCCAGTGATGTTACTGGACCATCATTTCCCTTACAACTCCAACCTAGAAGCAAAACACAAAGCAGAGGGTAAGAACGTCAGGTACAAGAGACAAGTAAGAGGTAAATCAGTGTTGTAATGCCAGCAACAGAAAATAAAGTGGTTGAGTTTGTATCATAATAGTAGCTGTGATATTTACCTCTCATTTGCCTGCACCACAGGGTCATCCTGGTGATGAGGTTATCCAGGGGTTGGAGTGAGGTCATCCAAACAGGGAGGAAGTCCCAGTTTTGCAGTGTATGTGGCAAACACTCAGGTCTGCGTGCCTGGACCATGTTTACTGTTGCAACAGATACAATCACCACAATGACTGGCACTCCAATCCCAGTCATCACCTTCCAGCCAGCCATGGAGAGGGCAAACACGAGGGATGGGAGTAAGAGAAAGCAGAGGAGGAGGTACAAAACAGCAAACCAGCGGTACCTGTGCATGTGTGAGTTATGTTAGTTTATCTTTTCAACCACTGTGGAAATTCAAAATTAAAACAACTTCTGGTTTTAAATAATAGGATATTTTGCTTTCACTTGAAGGTCCAGTTACTGTCTTTTGCTATTTTGTCTGTTGTGAGTAAAAACAGAAACTATTGCTTCTCATACCTGGCAGTGCAGTTGCCAAGGGCACAGGCCATACGGATGGGTAAGCGGCTGGCTGGTATGGGATACCACAGCAGGATACCAAGGAGGTTAAAGAAAAAGTGGCATAGAGCAACCTGAAACAAACATGGAGGATAAAAGATGCTTGCAAAAGTCTGACACTACAAAAGAGCAAGTCAAACGGGGAGTCAGAAGATGAGAAAAGGTTAAATATATATAACAGATGACAGAAATCGCTCAGGAGATCCAATAGGTACTGTGAACATATACCCAGCGCAGACTATCTGTCTTCACAGGGAAATGTATATAAATCAGATGACAAAGGCTATAATTAATATATGGTTACTATGGTATTCTGAGTGGTCTGACTTCTGGGAAAGTTGTAAAGGCCATGTATGTAGTTTTTTGTTGTGTTTTTTCCCCCTCTGTGTGTATGTGTGTGTTAGCATATACCTGTGTCGCAGCTGCTAGCTTATCTCCTGGACTGGCCAGGGCTGCTAGTGTAGCTGTTGTTGTGGTTCCGAGATTGGACCCCAGGGTTAAAGGATAGGCCCTTTCAATACTGATTACACCAATCCCTGAGGGTTCATAGTATGTTTAGCAATAGTCTGTACAATCACTTCATTTCTGCATTTAACGAAATCTACTCTTAGGTCGATTCAAAACAAGAAAGCAAGACACAAGAAGCATCAACTGTGTGAGCTGTGAGCAAGTAAAACCCAAAGGTAATTGGTTTTATAAAAGGCCGAAGTACATCTTTAAAATTGTTAACGGTTAACTTAAATTTCAAGGAAACTGCTGATACACAGTCTCAGGGGCAGAGACAAAAATTAAGTTATCCTTTAGCTTTAGCATAGTCATAGCCAATTAGACCTCCAGTCGCAGGACGTCTAAGTACTCTGCAGTCGTAAGAGGGAAGAAAATAATCAAAATACACTCAAGTGCAAGGCAAGTAATCCCAATCTGCTTTTTGTGAGGCTTTTCTTCTGCACTGCAATTAATTAATACACTTTAAGGAAATGGACATATGGGTTAAGTCTGCAACTGAACAAATCTCCTACCCGAGGAGGATTTTTAGCAAATGTGCTTAACCATGATCTGGCCAGTCCTGTTAATGCTGAACTGTAACAATGCTGTGGAGGTAATTTATTAACTGTTGGAAGTGGATAGCAAAACAGATGTTGCTACAGCTTCCAGCCACAAATGGCTCATTTGATGTATATGTTCTAAATTACGATTTAGCAAGTATATTGCAGATGTCTAGGAGACCCCAATTATAAATCAGGCATACAAATTACTTAAATTATATTTTCATTTAAAGTATATTTTCTCTTTTTACCCTTAATTTTTGTCTTTTTGTATGAATTACCTATGAGAGGAGTGATGGCAGAGGTGAAGACAGAGCTACTCTGAACCAAAAAGGTCATGCCTGCTCCCACTAGTAGAGCCAGATAACCTGCCAGCCAGGTAAAAGGGTAAGGGAAATCTACAGGACATGACAAGACAAGATGGAGAATCTTCAAAAAGTGAGCACTATATTCTCCTGTACATTGTCATTGTTAAAATTAAGATGACAATCCTAGATAAAGTTAAGGTTAGGATAATTGGAAAAGCTGTAGATTTAGCTGTATTGCATTTGGGATCAGCGCTGTCATATTCCTGTTACCTGTGTTAATAACTTTGTTAATAGCACCGGCCACCTGGCCCTTCAGCAGGGAGTTGAGCCGTTTAACCAGTAGTATCAGACAGCTGCACAGCACCAACAGGGAGCAAGCCAGGAGGATCAGACCTATAGCCAAGTCTGACAGAGAGCAATCCACAAAGAGATGCCTGCCTGAGTGGAGAGACACAGATATGATATCATGAGGGCTTGATGTAGAGATTGTTTGAGTGAGAAACAAAATTTAAACTACCAAAATGTACAGGAAGGAAATTCAGCTGCTCTTTGGGAACAACTGACAAAACTTCAAACTTAGTAATCATTGTGTTAGTGCAGTGCATGTTGATGATTGATGATTGATGCACAAGTTAAATCTAGTCATTAAAACACAAGCAGAAGGGAAAATGCATGAGAGGATAGGAGATATGTTATTCTATACACATCAAAAAAACCTAAAATCACATAAACACTAAAAAGTGACAAAATTGCATACATTTCTGTGTATGTTCTGAAAGGTTGTGTGTTCCCCAGGATGTTTCATTGTCCTGTTAGCAATGATAAACAGGAAGAGTGCAGACTGAGGCAAAGAGACGGTGGGAGAGTTTCAAAATGTAACATATGTACTTCTAGTTTTGCACATTCAGTATATAAGCAACACTAAATTATAGATAATGGAACATACATGTAGGCAGTGTGACGTGCGTAACCAATCAGGTGTCATGTTTTTTTTTTTTTTTGTTGTTGTTGTTTTTAACTAGCACAGTGTCTCTTGGCACTAAACTTTCTCTAATTTAAGCAAGACAAATATGTTATCCAGGGAATAGGACGTGAGAAGCAACAGACAATAATTTCACATTAACATGGGACATATTTTATTGTAGCAGTACCTCCACAGATGTGGTTTCACACCACTGCTTCACCAGACTTTTGTTCCTCATGTTCTGGTCTCCCGTAGCGATGGCTGTAATTACTGATCGATCCAGCTACAAAGGGAGAATCATGGTGTTACATGATTATTACACTATGTGAGAACTACACTTTCCTGCCGCCATTGATTTTCTACAGAGAGGTTATACATTAACCTTAGGTATGGGAATATTATCTGCCAGCTCTTGAGTTTTTTCATTCCAAACTCCAGGGCCAAGATAGTTTCCTCTGACCTTAAACTATAAAATAATAGACCTTTGTGTCCCTTAATGGGGTGCACACAATGTCTAACTGTAGAAGGTGTGTCTAAAGAGCCATTTTGCTAATTTGCCAATTTTCTTTCTTATATCTTTAGGTTAACAGGTTGTGTTCCTCCCTGTTTCTCTGCTTTCACTTGTGCTTTTTATCAATTAATTGGCACTATTTTCAGCATAGTTTTCTAGTACCCAGTCTGAAGGGCTTCGTATGGACTGTTATCACAGCTTTTGTTTCTCAGGTGTCTGCTCCTTACCCGCTTTGCCTCTGTCTATCTGAGAGCAGTGAAAGAAAATATTTCCTTTGCTTAAGCAGTACCTGGATAATCAGTTTAGTAAGTGGCTCTGTGAGGACTTTAAGAAGTTCAGGAGCTTCGTCTCCGGTACTGAGCTGTAGTCCGTCAACCATGGCCTGTGACAGATGCCTCAGCAGACCACTCACAGCTTCCAGAGGGAGAAGCACCAAAACTGACAACCAGTTAAAACAGTCATGGACTGTCGCTCCAGCAAAAGCCCTGGAATAAGCACAATTTCAGATGTTATTTATAAATAAACATACAATTATACTTCATATATCACTCACACACACAACAGCTGTACTTTTCAAACTCCTCTCTTTCCCCAGCCTGCATTAGAGCAACGATGGTATTGGTGACTGATGTTCCAATGTTGGAGCCCATGATGATAGGAATGGCTGACTGAACATCCAACACTACACAGAAAGACATAATTAGATAAAATATGTATATATACGTTTTTAGATAAATTAGTTTATCAGAAATATGTGATATTTAGTTTGCCAGGTCTTGTCAGAGTGCTGGCATTAAACATATATTATCTGTATTTAGCATTGTTGAAGGACCAACTTACAACCCGAAGAGACAAGGCTGACTATGATGGATGTAGAGGTGGAGGAGCTTTGGACTAACACTGTCACCAGTATCCCCACCACCAGCCCTGCCACTGGGTTAGACAGGATGGCATTTTCCTGGAAGATATCTCCTGCTACCCTGCCTGGAAGGAAGCGATAGATAAAAAAAAAAAAAAAAAAAAAAAAGAGAGACAGAAATGAGGACTGCTATATCATTCAAAATCAAGCTGAACACACAGAATATTGTATAAGTGTAAATAAAACAGACGGATGTCAGTGCTCACCACCAGCTAGTTGAAAGGCAGAGCTTAATACGTCAAGGGAGCACACGAAGAAGTACAGAAGCAGAAAGAGGAGTGGGATTTTGCAGAGAGCTGATGCAGCTGTCTTCATTTGCTCTGATCGCAGCTGAGTTTCCATGTTCCGGTTCTGGAGGTCATCAGTTGAGGGTAACTAAAGCAGAATTTGTGCTAGCAGTAACTTACAGGAGCTGTAATTGTAGTTCAAATAGTGGTAGTATTAGTAGTGGTGGAAGTACTTGTGATAGTTGTTTTGTTATTTTAAGATTTATAACACTACTACAGAACTCTGATGAAAGACTACAGTAACAGTATTACTATATGTGAATGTACTGTATTTCAATGTAACAAAAAGCAAAGATTTGCTATTAGTAATACAAA
The DNA here is from genome assembly GCF_017976425.1 of Toxotes jaculatrix. Taxonomy (NCBI): domain Eukaryota; kingdom Metazoa; phylum Chordata; class Actinopteri; family Toxotidae; genus Toxotes; species Toxotes jaculatrix. Next base: position 16,584,169 of record NC_054405.1, on the reverse strand, counting down.
ATTAACCTAACCAATACTATGTTCAAAACACATTAATTGCATAAAAGAAATGACTTTCAGTCAGTGCTTACGTTCAGTCAGCATATAGTTGTTTTTGTTTTTTTTTACACAAATAACATCATGTTAACATACCTTGGGTTTTGATGAAATAGTGCGTTTGCCTCAGAAAGTGAATGCCTCAGACTGCAGCTGATAGTAATAAGTAAGAACTAAACAGGAGAAAAAGTAAGAATAAGTAAGAAACAAAAACAGGAGAAAAGACAAGAATCAAAGGATTTTATTCATAACCTCATACTCTAATTTTATATGGTAAAATAAAAGGATTAGAGAGACAGAATGAGACATGGAAAGAGAGACATGGCAGGAAATGAAGGGGAGGCGCTACTGTGTAGTATAGATTAACTGAGCATGGATGACTGATTGTATAATGGAAAGCAAAGACTCTTCATTCTTTCTTTCTCAACCTCTCTCTGACCTCATCTCTAAACTATGTATATCATGGTTTCATGGTTTAACTTTAATTCTCACTTTACTACTTACCAATTGGACTGCCATAGAACTGAAAAAAAAAGTTTTTATCTTGCATAAAGTCAAAGTCACTAATTGACAAGTGTGTCGAAAGGCAAAGTGGTCTCAAAAAAACAACTGTTTGTGTGAAAAATATATGTATTTTTCTGTATTATATGTTTTGTATTATATGTAAAATATGTAATTATTTTCATGGTCTAAGTAGAAGTCATTGACCTAGTTAACGTGCACACATCTACAGTATCTCCTCTGTCTATTGCAGGTCAAATCATGCAATTGTTTATACATTTTAAATTGTGTAAGCTTTTAATCTTTCCATTGACACTGAGAGCTATGTTAATGCTGTAAACATAAGTTAATTAACTTTTTTTTTTAATTCCCACAGAACTCATCAGTGCTTTTGGAAAAGTAAGCACCAATGAACTGCAGTAGGTTAACAGGGATGAGGTGTTGAGAAAAAAAAGAGAAGTCTTTATCAGTACAGATAAAAGCTCACCTGTATGACCTCGAACAGCCCACAGAGGTTAAATTCCTGTGACCCCTCTGCTGACTCAGCAGAACTGCAGTTATAACCCACTAGTTAATAAGTAGTGAAACATGAGTTTCTGTTTCAGAAGGTGTTTCTTTTGTTTGTTTGTTTAATTGAAACTTTGGAATCATCACAATAATTAAATTTCCTTTCATCTGATGAAATCAGTGCACTCAGCATGAGGAAATACTCCTCGTGCTTATCGTCATAAAAAGATTCTCTGCGATTACTATGTAATACAAAGGGCATAGTCGACTGTAGAGCCATTAAATGGGATTGTAGTAGAAAGAAGAGAAACCTGGGATTATGAAGGATTATGAAGAAACTACAGCTTTCCTGGGCCACTGGGGACGTTTCCAGCAGATTGTCTTCTTCCTGCTCTGTGTCAGCACTATCCCCAATGGATCTGGAGTTTTATCCATTGTCTTTGTGGCGGACATTCCCAGTCACCACTGCATGATTCCTGAGGTTAACCTGACTCAAGAATGGCTCAGTGCTGTCATCCCAATAAAGGTAAATCAGCGTCCAAAAACAACTGCAGTTTTGAATTTAGGACAAATACAGTACATTATGACAGTTGTCCCACCTGACCAAGAAATCATTACAAAATTCTGATCAAATTTCCTAAAGGTATATTTCTTTGGTACCAGTGAATTTGAACTGATGTTATTACTCCCTAAAATGCTGTATCATTGTAGGCATTTACGACTTGTGGACATAAGGTAACACAATCCTAAGAGTGTTCCCTTCTTACTTTCTTTATAGTTAAATTCAGCTCTAAATAAAAAGTGTTATGGTACATAAGAGTATCTTTTGTAAGTTTGTTTGTTCAAGTTAGTTCAAAGCAGGTAACAAGGTTACAACCATGTCACGTGTTGAGCTGCCGTCGTTGAGCTGATTGCCACGTTAAATTGTAATTACATGCTTTGTTTGTGTTATTATTATACAAATTAAATTGCAAACGAAGTGTCACCAACACTGTTTGTGTCACTGTGACTGTGAGGTGGTGAATGGGAAACAGGAGCTGAGCAGATGCAGCAGATACAGGCTGGATGTGGTCAGAAATCTCTCTGCTCAGGGCTACGCTCCTGGCAGAGACATCAACCTCACTGACCTGGAGCAGGAGGGCTGTGTGGACGGATGGAGCTACAGCAGAGACATCTATCAATCCACCATAGTCTCTGAGGTGATTGTGTGTGTGCTTGTGTGCATACATTAAATAGTTGTCATAAGGATCTTAACAGTAACACAGATTCCTTCTTGTCAGCGTATTGAATTTTTTTCCAATACTGTATGAAAGATTTTTGAGTGTTTTGACTGTTCTTTGGTTTTTCCTAAATGTCTGTTGAACGGCTGAATACTCCAGTTTGACCTGGTGTGTGGTGAGCAGTGGAAGCAGCCATTCACCACCACACTTTATTTCCTAGGAGTTCTTGTTGGATCTTTCTTCTCAGGACAGCTCTCAGACAGGTAGTGCAAGCACAACCATAGCATATAGAATGTGCTATGGTTGATCTAATCTGATCAATCAACATTACTAATAATACTCTCTTATGGAACTTAATTCAGAAAACGAACAAAAATCAAACATCATTTTTCATCCTGAATAAGATGGCGAAACAAAAGACCTCGTCTCGGTCTGTTGTTGATGTTTAAAGCCTATGCCTTATTTTTAGTAAATGTGCAGTAAATTACTTTATATTTTAAATTGGATACAAGTAGAAATATGTTCTATAGAAATAATTTGTGTAATTATTACTCCTTTTTTATTATTGCTTTTCTCAATATAGATATGGACGGAAGCCTGTATTTTTCGCAACCATGGCACTTCAGACAATTTTTACTGTTGCTGAAGTCTTCTCCCCTTCGTGGGTGGTGTTCTCCATCCTCCTCTTCTTCAGTGGTTTGGGACAAATAGGCAACTACATAGCTGCTTTTGTGCTTGGTACATGTTAACACCTTCTGCCGTAACTAGTGCCACAATATTTGATCTAAATTTAACATATCTGCTAATCTGTTGATTCATTTATGCCCCTCTCTTTTTATCTCTCTCTTCCTGCAGGAACGGAGATCTTGACCGGCAATGTACGGGTCCTGTTCTCATCGCTTGGTGTGTGTCTGTGCTTTGCCATTGGCTACATGATGCTGCCTCTCTTTGCTTACTTCTTAAGGGACTGGAAGTCTCTGCTGCTGGCTGTCTCTCTGCCTGGGGTGCTCTACATCCCCCTCTGGTGGTGGGTTACACTCATTCATATTACTTGTGGTAGAATTTTAATAGGATGCAGGAAAGTCACAGATTTGAAATGAACAGAGGATGAATATAAAAATTAGCACAGTTTTGTGATCATAATTGATTTTAATATTCACTAATTCACTTACCAGCTTTTTTTTTTTTCGGAGTATACTCGTACTGTTTAAATCCACGCTTTGTTGTTTCCTTTTAAGGTTTTTTTTTCTGTGTCTCATCTGAACCTTTCTGTCTGTGTCGAATACTGAGGCAGGTTCATCCCAGAGTCTCCTCGATGGTTGCTCTCTCAGGGAAGAATGGAGGAAGCTGAGGCCATATTGAGAAATGCTGCTGAAAAGAACAAAGTTGAGGCACCACAAGTCATCTTTGAAGATTACAGTGTAAGCTAGCACGCAGGACCAAAACTAAATGCACAGAAGTGAGGATTGTTCAAGTCTGTTTTAGCTGGACTTGAATATGTGCCTATGAGTTAAACAAAACCCAGCGAGCTGAGAGTATGGTTTTGCATCTTGCAGGCTGATGACATAAAGATGCTGTCTAAAAATGAAGAACGCCACACTGTCTTTGACCTTATAAGAACCAGCAACATTAGAGCCACAACACTCATTCTGTGCCTCGTGTGGTGAGTCTGAGAACTTCTTAAAGTGTTTCTCACACTGCATGTTACATAGAGTTAAGTACATGTATGGCCAAAAGCATGTGGACACTCGAACATTACACCCATATTTGATTGTTGAACATTTCATTCCAAAACCACATCCTCCTCTCTTCTGGGAAGTTTGTCTACAGTATTTTGGAAACTGGACTCCGGTTTTGCTGTATGTTTTGTAATGAAGGGTATTCATATTTTAATTCTGTTTACTCTACCCATGCAGTAGTATCAGCTGTTCTTCTGTTTCCTACGGTCTGAATTGCATCTTTGCTTTGCCCAGGTTCAGTCTCAGTACTGGCTATTTTGGCCTGTCCCTGAACACATCACGGCTCAGTGCGGACCCCTATATCAGCTGTTTCATCTCAGCAGCTATAGAGGTACCATCTTACATTTCCAGCTGGCTCGCACTGCGATACTTTCCACGACGACTGTCTGCCAGTTGTACAATGCTCCTGGGAGGACTGTCCCTGTTCTTCATTCAGTTGGTGCCTCAAAGTAAGAAAGCTGTATGACAACCTGGTGCAATGTGTAGAATTATATCATAGAACATGCAGATTTCCTTGGTCTACTGTTAAACATATCACAGTCTTAACATGTATACAACATTTTGATCTTTGTTTAATCCATCTATCTACTTATCTATTTATCTTTCTAATTTAATTTAATTTAATTTAATTTAATTTAATTTAATTCATGTGTTCTTGCATATTGACTGTATCTCCTTCAGCTTTACCAGAGTTGTCTATTACCCTGGAGATGTTGGGTAAATATGGTTTTGCCACCGGTACAGCCTTGATGTTTGCCTACACAGCAGAGCTTTACCCAACATTGCTCAGGAACACAGCAGCAGGCACGTGCTGTACATTTTCCAGAGTGGGCAGCTGCACTGCACCTTTTTTGTTACAGCTGAGTGAGTAAACTGGTCTTAAAATGGTTTTACCAGTGTTTGATTTAAACTGAGGAGGTGGGGTTTCCTAAGCCTAACCCATCTACGGTGTCACACAGTCTGTACATACAGTACATGCATGCTAGCCAGAATTCTAGGACAGGATCCATCTTAATTTACCTTACCCTCCTCCTGCAGGTATATACTTTAGATACCTGCCTTATATCACACTGGGAACTCTGGCTGTTGTGTCTGCCCTTGCCATCCTCTTCCTTCCAGAGAGTTTTGGGCAACCTCTACCTGAAACTATTCAACAGATGCATCAGAGAGAAAGGTGAGATGTTCAGGGCATGAAGCCACTACTCTGAATCTTCTTACAGACCAATGATTTTTGAAAAATCAAAAGATACGTTTTTATCTGATTGAATGATTCAGCTATTACAATTGTTAGTAAACCCTTAACAAAAATGTTTATTATGTTTTGTCTTTCACAACAGGATGAATTGTCCCTGCATCTCTCGAAATGAAAAACAAAAACCTGTGGTGCTTTTCGCAAGTCAACTGTGATTCTAAGGCACATTACTCAGTCATTACATATTGATACTGTGTAATTTTTCTTTCAGTTTCCTTACTCTTACTTTTTCACGTGTAATTAAACCCAAGTACTAAAGTATTATCATTTATTTTCCATTTTCTCATTTAATTTGAGTTCTAGGTGAAATTTTCCTCTACTATAATTTCTGTAATTTGTAACCTGACAGTGACAGTAAAAAATAGAAGTTACTGGTTCTTTCTCTTACTGTGCACATTTGCAGAAAAGAGATTAGAGTTTAGGATGTAGTATTTATTTAAATACTGTAGTTATTTACCGCTACAACTACATTTTATTTAAATCCCTGCAAGAACCCCTGTCGCTGCACCTGTATAGTTGTTCATTTGTCTTATTTCCTTTAACAGATGAAAAATATTCTCTTCTCTCAAGTCTCTTCTTTAAACAGGTCTTCAGTTTGCAACAAGATCATGTAAAACAGGAGCATGGACTAACCATGATTAAAAGGTGTTCTGGAAATGATCTATTACTGTATTTATTCTGTGTGATTTATTCTAGATAGTTGCTGTTTTTGCTTTATTTTCAGAATTCTTTTTTGTTTGTTTTGGCTTTTTTAAAAGATAAGGCAGCACACAAACTACCTGCCTACCTTGAGGGTTTCTTGTCAATGGATAAATAAAAGCTGAAGAGAAACGTAGACTACTTTATGGGCAATGAACCCTTTTGCCTGCACACAATTCATCCTGAGGTGCATCAGATGGCCTTTTGATTTCAAGATGGTTTGCTCTTGTATTTTGGCATTTAGTTTTTCTCATTTGTACTTGGTTCACTCAAATTCTCTTCACAAATTTGGAAACTTATTTTGCAACCATGGCAGTTCAGATGGTTTTTATCTTTGCTCTCAATAGCTTTGTTTCTGCCTGGCCTAGCTTAGCCTACCACCCCCTCTGGTGGTCGGTTGGACTCACCACAAGAAATTTTATATTGTGTTTACCACACTATGAATTATAGTATCAGAGTATCTGTGTGTTCATATGTTTGTGGATACTTAATATGTGCTGAGTCCAATTGTAACTGTCTGTTACTTGTGGAATCTCTAACCCGACAGTGACCATAAAAAATAAAAGACAGGCAATCTGAGAACTCTCTGAACAGAAACAAGTTTCTATTGTGTCCTGTTCACAGCGGTAAACAGCAGTCATAAGTGGTCTTTGCAGCATTGCATGAGAAATGTTTTCTCAGGAATAGTTTTATCTGGTACAGGAAGTGGATAGAGGGCAGGTGTTGTGATGGCAGATGGCTTTTTTTTTCTTTTGCAGTAGAAAAAGTTGTCTACAAAATAAAAGACTGGAGGGCTCAGTTCAAGATTTTGAAACTATGAAGGATTATGATGACCCAGCTTTCCTGGGTCAGTAGGGACGTTTCCAGCAGATTGTCTTCTTCCTGCTCGGTGCCAGATTCTTTCCCAATCGATTTGATGTTTACTCTTCCGACTGACATTCCCAGTCACCACCGCCTGGTTCCTGAGGTTAACCTGACCTAAGGTTGGCATGTTGCATCACAATTTTAATACACTTTCTTACTTGGTATTTATGCTTGCTCAATGTGCCAAATTCACTGATAAAATCTGTGTCACTGTGACCGTGAGTGGGAAACGGGGGATGAGCAGATTCAACAGATATAGACTGGGTGAGGTCAGACTTCTCTCTGCTCTGGGATCAGACAGAACAGCTTAGAATTCAAGATGTGGCAACAAATAAAAAATAACAAAGAAACATGAGAAAGAAAACTAAAAAAAAAAAAAGACAAAACTGAAAACGGAATGGTGAAATGGTTGAGAGGAGTTTACGTTAAATACATGGACTTAATTTGTAACAGTCAGTGCTGATGTGCTGATTTTTCTAATTAAATATTCTACTCAAGTTTCACAAAGACAGTATTTATTACAGAACTGTTAGACTGAATTACAGCGTATAGGACTTTCTACCTCTGCATGTTATCTTCAATCACAAAGATCTGTACAGAATACTCACTTGAAACGTTTGTGTGTTACATGTTAAATGTGAAACAGAAGTTTCAGTTGCAATACCATCAAACCCTAAATGTGGCTACTGTTTCTGATTAATCTTTCTATGTATATGCACTGTTAGTCATTTATAACATTTATAACAGTGAAGAGCAGTATTATTTAAGTATCACTTGCATTGGTTCTGAGTTAACAGTCTTTTGATGTATTATATAAAACATGTTTCCAGCTTTCTGGAGATATTTTAAGATTTTTTTATCACATTCCTTCGTATCCTTTATACTTAACAAATGTCCTTATGGCAGAAATGTGCGCAGAGACTTGATGTTTGTCCACTTATTCGCCTCAATGTGAGTGCTGCTCCTTGTTCAAGGGGAAACCGGAGACTTTCTGTCACCAGCGGTTTCCTCTTCTCCAGTGTGTGTGACTGTATAAGGTGTCTTCTGACAACATCTAGGGTAAAAAAACAGAGTGATACAGATGTAGTAATGATTCTCAGACGCAGAGCAGTCCAAATGAAACTGCCAAAACCCAGACAGAGAAGTGATTCAAACTAAGCTCACATATGCTAAACATAAAAATTGACCTGTACAAAAATGTAAACCAGGGGACCAATTCAGATCTATAATAACCCCGAGTCTGAGGAAACATTGTGACAGGGAGGTGGAGTCTCACCCAGGGAAGTGCTGCATGTGAGTGATGGTGTCAGGCAGAGGCATTCCATAGCTCTCGGGCAGCAGGAGACTCAGCAACCCCGACAGAGCCGTAAGACTTCCCATGAGGATGTAAGGCAGTGAAACTGAATAGCTTCCTGTGGCAGCACATCAGAGGAAGAGACAGTGAAAAACAGCTTTGGCTACAATGGTACCACAGAGTTGGTAAAAACAAAAAGACAAAAGGTGGACTTAAAAAAAAAACCTGATGTGGCTGTATTAATGAACCCAATCACCTAAATCTTAACAGAAACTTCTAAACTCGACTGGTCTATCCAGTCTGAGTGCTAATCACGCCTGTTTTTATGCTTTTGTTCTAATAACATTTGTTCTTGTTTTGTTTTTGTTTAGGAGACCAGCTTCTTGTCCACCTCTTGTTTCTCGTCGTTATTGCAGGTCAGTTGGGGGAAAAGGGCTACTTTTCTTAACAATGCATCCAAATAGTTCCATTTACTTCCAAATACCAAAAAATATATAGGTAGTGGTAATTCTGATTATTAGGCCTCTTTGACCTAAAAGTTCCAGGTAAAACCAGGGGAACTCATTTCAGGAACTAAACGTCTCTAAAGCTTTCCTGTTTGCATTTCAGCTGCATCTGATAAACGCGTAAGATCGGGCAAAATTAGACCCAATGAATTTTTTACACGAGAACAACACACCGGCATCCTTTTGTCCATCTTTGTATTTATCGCTGCTTTAATGCTTGAGTTTGATGTACTTGGTGAATGAAAAGAGGAAATGCAGAGATGGAAAATGAAAATAAAAACTCCAGAGCCAGTTAGCACAGCTGATGTGATGAGACATAACTACTTCAGACAGAGGAAAGAGCATTCTTACTTAAGTAAATGAAGTATGGAGCAATGATGCTGCCTATTCTGGAGGCCATGGAGCAGGTGCCAACAGCTGTATTCCTCAGTACAGTCGGGTAGAGTTCTGCTGTGTAGGCGTACACGATGGCAAATGCTGTCGTCACGGCAAACTTCCCTGTCATCTCGAGTGTTATGGCTAGAGAAAACAGGTCTAGAGAGAATAAAATTAAATTATAATATTCGGGGTTAGATACCAGATATTAATGAAATAGGCTGACAATGCAACAAACAAAAATTCAAATAAAATTGCTACTTGGATTATAATGAGAACATCTCAGCTTATAAAGTGTATCTGCAGGTCTATCATCTTACATGCGAGCAAGTGAACAAACCTGAGCTTCAGACGATATAATGATAAAATTATGACACGTAATGATCTTACATATCTGAATGTAGCATTAACTTGTTGTCCATTGAGGTGCCATACTTGCTGGTATGAGCTGTATGAGGAGTAGAAACAATCCTCCCATGAAAAGGGTGGAGCAGAGACAGAGTCGTCTGGAACACCAGCGAAACATAACCCATGTCAGAGTGTAGGCTGGCATCTCCACCACAGCCGACAGGAAACAGTTGAAGTACGAGTTGCCATGAAGGTTCGCCGTATTCAGGGAAAGTGCAAAATAAGCGATAGTCACAGTGTTCCTGTGGGGATCATCACAGTAATCACAACTGACAACCTGGGGTTGTTTATCTTCCTGCACAGCTAAATGGAATGACACTACAGCATAGTAAGAAACACAGTCAGACTTGTTTGTGTCCACGCTCGACCAGCTTTATCAGTATTTGTGGTCTTGAAACCTGTCAGCCTCTGTGGTAAATGTATGTGCATATAGGAAATGAGGGTGAATCAAAAGCTGTAGAGGAGCAGAGGTAAAGACTTTCACAGATTGGTACTGACAGCTTGTTGGCACTTTGTCTAAGGTAGTTGAACTGTGCAGGTCACAAATACAGTATGTGGTGATTAATTAAGACATGGTCTCCCTCATACAGGAGAACAGGACGGGACAAATGGGGGATGCTCAGAGCAAACTGACTGAAAATGCCATCACGAAAGAAGTCATCAAAACACCTGCTCCGGTGAGTCTAATCAATATTTTTTACAATACTAATGGATTAAATGATTACATGTAAGGTGAAAGGAGTTGCTTGTAACAAAAAACCCACAGAAAATGATCAGCTGACTAAATAGGACACAAACACGATTTTACATTAATGCTAATGTTGCTACATATCTACTAGATATGTAAACAGTCAACTATTTGCTAAGAGTTTTTCTTAGCAAATATTATAAGGAATAATGCGTTATGGTTTTGTTTACAGCTTATTTCTGCTGCCCACAAGTGGCCAAAAAATGTTATTGCACATTTAAGCATAAACAGGTGCAATATTGCTTTTTGACCATAGGTGCAGAAAGGAGACACTGAAGGAAACTGAAAATTAAAAAAAAAAAATCACATTAAAAGGTGTTGGAAATTAGTTGAGAAAGAAGGTTTCAAGTGTCCTAATGACAAATTAAGAAGCGGGAATAGTGCAGGAAGAGTTTTTGGTGGTAAATATTGACCCACACAAGAAGAAGTTCAATGGTAATTAAGACAAAGAAAGATCTAAGAAGAAGCTATTTGGTAAGACCTCATGAGCTTTTTACTATCCCTGATTACAACAGCGTTCAATTATTAAATTAAGGAATTGGTGACATTTTTTGAGAATGGTGCAAGAAATTTAAGGAGAGTAAAACGTTATTAGCAGAAGTGGCATAAATCAGCAAAAAAATAATAATAACATACTACTTATCCACCTGCTGTGATTAGCTCATGACTTTTTTTTTTTTTTTTTAAGTAAGACTGAATGGAACCTTTTCTGAATCAAAGCAAGGTCAAGCTGCATCTGTTTCCAGACTCAGCAAGGAAGTGAGCACAGGAAGAATACAGGCATACTGTGCAGTTACATAAAACCCGATTTTGATCTTAGTTGCAGGCTTCACAGCACCCGACAGGTCATTATTTGTTGTTAGTGAAATGGGCTGACATGTGGTCGAGGTGACGCATGAACAGGCTGAAACAGTGTAAGTATGTGTGTAACAGCGTGCGTATATGTCTTCATACGAGTGCTTAGGTGTGTGCGTGCAGTTGTGCATGCAGGGTCACTGTACTGAATGTGGAGGTCAGATGGGACAGCAGGGACTCACCAGACCAGCCACAGCGTGATAGAGATCCAGCGGATGTTTCGAGAACGTAGCAGGTCACAGATGTTGTGGGGTGTCTGCTTCTCAGACTGAAGTTCTTTCTGTGGGGCGGCAGAGCACGTGGAACAACAAGCACTTAACAAGCAGAGCCATCAGTCTAGAAATAATTTCATCAGAGAGAATGTGGGGGCCACTTTCTTAGTGAACACATGCATGTGCACATGTTCATACACAGAATAGTAAAATACAAGGATCTGAATTGAATGGAGGGAAAAGTCCAATGTGAAAATGCTTGGGGGAAAATGCTTGTAGTAAATAGAAAGATAGATGGATTCTGGATTCTGCTTTTTTGAACAGAAAACAGCCAAGAATTTAGCCATCACGCTTGACTGTTATGCTATTGGCATGAACTGTATATCTCTTGAGTTATGTTTCAAAATATAACTCAAGAGATATACACCTTCTGATACTTTCTGAGGCCCATTGTCAGTTTCTGAGGTGGACAGTGCAGGACAAGAGGCGTCTGCACTGAGGACAAGTCATCAGTGTGGCAGCTTTGTTTTTCTAGAACAAAGTTCACAGCTCAGAAGTTGGGTGTGGGCTAGGCCAGATGGATGGAAGAACGAAGTGTGCAGAAAAACTGCTTTTTTGCAGTTAATTAAAAACAATTAGCTGCTGTAATGGAAGAACAATACCCAGTTGCTCATCAAATACTGTAGCTGCTTTATAATACTGACAGACAACAGACATTTTGGCAAATTACTCTAGTAACAGAGGGGAATCTGTTGGGTGAATCTCCGCAAAGTGTCTGTCTGCTGCCATATAGGTTAGCATTCACTCATGTGCAGAACAGTAAATGATTACATCCCACCGAGCTGTGAACCCTACAGGGTTCATTCTCATTCACTTTCCCCATCTCAGAAGTAAACGTGCAAAGAAAAGCTGATGCACAGCTAACCAGTATGAGCAGGGAAACGTGTAAGAACTTGTTGATGGCTTACGTAAAAGGGTTATAGGATTGCGTAAATATTGTGTTTTCAGAGGAATAGAAGGCTAAATTCAGTGTCATCCCCCATGAGAAGCACATTGCCAAGGAGCAAGGAAAGTGCCCAGCTCCTTGATGTTTATGAATTCACATAAAGCAGTTTGTCAGCGAGATCTCACCTGCGAAGGACTAAAGATGACCCGCGGGGGCTCGATTTTGTTCCTCTTAGCAGCATCTCTTACTATGGCCTCAGCCTCCTCCACTCTTCCCTGAGAGAGGAGCCACCGAGGAGACTCTGGAATGAACCTGCCTCATTACACAACAGAGTGGACAGTGAGAGAGAGCGCTTCAGTCCCCTGAACCAGAGGAAACCATACAACTGAGGCTTTCCTGTTTTCCTCATTTTGATTCTTTGTCATGCTAAATTGAGCGCCTGCATAAAAGTAAAACCTACCTAACACTAGACAAGTTGAGATAGGCGGATTCAGTTGTGGTCATTGAACTGGCAATACACAGTAAAGTCAGTGTATATATATTTCTTCTTCTTTTTTTTTTCTTTTTTTTCAGATAATACTCATGCAACTAATGATAACAAATTGTTTTGCCTGACCAACAATCCAAAGACCCAAAATCTAATAAAAACCACAAAGGACAAGAAACAGAAAACATCAACACACTAGAATACTCCCCTAGCACTGCTACAGGCCCCTTTATACACCAGTCAGCATTACAGAAAAGCATTATCTGCAGACAGCAGGCATGGCAAAATATGTAACAGCACTTATAAAGACACACACGAGCAAACACACACCTACCTACCACCAGAGAGGCAAACAAAGGAAGCTAGGCACTGTGAGGCCTAACAGAAGCATCCTCCAGTCTCTGATGAAGAAAGCCAACAACGGCAGCAGCATGTAGCCTACACCAAAGAACAGACTCACACCCGCAGTGGAGAAAATCGTCCGCACACGTGGACCTAAAATCTCAGTTCCTGAGCACAAGACAAGAAAAAAAAAACACAATAAATGTACAACACAGTCTTTTGCATAATCATGAACCAGTTGGCAACTAAATAGTTTTGAGAATCAGTGAATAGAGAGGAGTGAGGGTACCTAACACAAACGCAGCCATGTAATTGGAGATTTGTCCCAACCCGACAACAAAGAACACAGCGCAGAACATAGGCCAGGATTGAGAAAAGACCTGAATGAATGTGAACACTGTCTGGATTGCTATGGTAGCAAACATCACTATTTTCCTCCCATACCTAGAAAGGACATAAAGCACGGGTTAATCACCATGGAAACATGCTGCGTAGATGGGAAGGTCATTTAAATTCCTGACATTATGATCAACTCATGTATGGTTTTTACATTGTGGCTCCAAGGAAGAGCATACATGACATACATACATTATTTTGAAAAAAATGTTCATTACACTCCTATAACATTGTTAGGCTCACAATGGACGGTTAAAAAAAAAAAAGAAAAGAAAAGAGGATCAAACTCAATGCAGCAAAACCAGAGACATCATCCTCCTTTATTCCTTATTAAAACCTGGTGCCTTCAATACCCACAGTACAACTTGACAGCAGCTAAGGCAGCCTTGATCGGGCTAGCTTCAAGCAGAGATGAGGATTGGGCTACAGATTTCTTTCAGTCTGTTTGTCCGTTTGTCTGTTTGTTTGTTTGTTTGTTTGTTTGTTTGTTTGTTTGTTTGTTTGTTTGTTTGCAGTCTACAGCCACAGGCAACGCTGCTGACCTGACCTTTTACCTAAATTCTGAAGACACAATCTTAAGATTAAATGACTGAAAAATCTAGTGAATCATTGACAAGATGTTTCTATGTTGAAATCTGAAAGAAGACATTGAGTTAAAGGTTAAAGAGGACCATTAGCCTACCACGTGCACAGGCTTGTGTTTTGGCAGAAAACTGCTGTAGGCTCGGGTCTGTGTTCAGTGACAAAAAGGTCAAGTTACTCTTTTGTGTGTCACCTGTCAGAGAGCTGCCCTGAAATGAAGGAGCCAGTGAGAACTCCACAGAAGAAGACAGAGGAAGTCAGCGGGTTCTTCCACCTGTCATCACACACCAGGTCCCACTGCAAGACACACACACACACTCACATGTAGTGTAGATCAGAGTACATCAAGTACAGTAAAAGTGTCCAATCATAAAGTTATGATCCCTTAGCAAGAAAAACAGCCCCACAGTATAAACATATATTTTAAAAAAATTCACTTATAGAGACTTATAGAGACGTGCAGTGCACATTTTATATGTAATGTTGACAAATGTTGTAATGTAATAATGGAAGATTTTTTTTATGATGTTCCAACATGTCTTCAGTGGAGGTGGACAAAACAGTAGAAACACCTGTATGATCACACAGGAAAAAATATTATTTCTGTTTTTTATACATTTTTCTAATGGGTGATACCTGCAATTAGAGCTTCTGTTTGTTGTTATTGTTGTTGCTTTTGTTTGTTTGTTTGTGAATACCCAGTATCTATCCTGAGATAGATGTAAGGTATTTTGTAGGCAAGGATTATCACAGTGAGTGATTCAAACCCATGCCACTCTTAAAATATTTTTTCGGTGTTTTAGGGACGTTGCGCTTAATAAGCCAGCGATTCATTCTCCCTGATCACGGAAGCATCGCAGGTCAACAAACCTCAGATATGATGGTAGAAATGTAAACGCTGCGGTCATACTCCCACCCGTCCAAGCAGCCTTCTTTGGGCACATTAGACAGATTGACATCAACGCCGGGCAGTAAATCTCTCTCCGAGAAACTCAGTAGATCATCAAGTCTGTATCTGTAGCACTTGCTGGGCACCAGCGCGCCGCTGTGTCCGTCCTCCTCCAGCGGGATGCTGCTGTTCCTCCACGCGGCGGTGAGGTTGACGCGCGCGGGAACGAGGCAGCGGTGGGGCGGCGTGTCGGCGAGGAACACGATGGACAGAGCGGCGAAGCCGTTGGGGACGGTGCTCAGACAGAGGAGGAAAAACACCTGCTGCTGGAAACTTCCCCATTCTCCGAGGAAGGCGGTTGCAGCTTCATAGTCGGTCATTCTGTTTGTGGGCGCACAAAGTGGGGCAAGGTTAACAAGAGACACGACTGAAGGACTTTGCAACGGGGCATTTGAAAAGCAGTGGTTTTGTTTCGATTGCAAAACCATCCCACTCACCTCCCGCTGAATTAATTTGGGTGTGGTTTCCTAAATTAACAGATCTTTAAAGGCATAATCCCTCTTCCAAATTTTAGACTAAACAAGGAAGTGTCTTATCCCTCCCAAAATGATTAACTGGTTATGATTAACCTTTTGTGTGAACTGGCCCTGCAGTTCACACAGTGTCAGGAACACGTTGTTCATTACACTTAACAGTGTAACAAAATGTCACACATTACACTATAGCCTGCACGAAACTACATATTTAGAATGTCTTTATTATTTGTATGGTGAAAAATAGTAGGCCTGTTTACTTTGACACTGACAATCTTCAAAGTAAAAAAACACAGGTGTCAGCTCCAGAATTTATAATCATGAGCTTGAAAACCTTGTGTCATGAAGAGAATAAATATCCTTCCAACTAGAAACCAACCAAATTGGGCTAATTAAGTGTTAAAGCACGTTTATTAAATCTTATTATAATTCTGTGATAAAAATGTGATGTGTAGATAATCTATATTACAGATTAAATATCAGTCATAGAAAATAAGACCAATGAGTGGCATAATGATACAGGGTCCACTTTGAAGCTTCAGCTGGAGATGTGAGAAAGCGTGTTTTTATCCATACAAAAAAAAAAACAAAGTGGGTGCATTGATGAAGTCCATCGTTAGAGGGCAAGCAAGAGAGAGTCACTGTAGCAGGTGTGGTCTCTCTCCCTTACACTACCATAGAGATGTGCAGTCTCTTCCAATGTGATTACTGATGTGTATAAATAGGAATAAAAAGAGGAGTGTGTCTGAATGTTTGTCCAACTTTATGGGCAACAGTATATGTAAATACAGGTTTCTTGCTAAGTCCAATGTATACAGTATGACCATGTAACATCTAATACAGCACCGTCATAAAGAGATATTTGAGTGACACATGGTGTGAAGTCTAATGAACTTACTAGATGAATAGCACTGGTAAATAGTATAATTCCATTCATTCATTTAAATTAATAAAAGGGATTGATCATAGTAATTCACAAGTTATTTATGTTCTTGTCAATCAACAACTCAGTGTGTAAGCAGATCACACAAAGGGGCCGTTTTAATGTGATTTCTCAAGTCATTTCAATTTCAGTTTAATGTTATTCCAAAAGAAGAAGAAGATAAAGTGGGTCTATGGTATGGTTAGTGATTGTCTCCCTTAGATTGTTTTCTGCATTTTTTCTCCCCAAAGACAATACCAGAAAGGAACCCTTCACATTTAGGTACATGTGCTGATGGCACTCATGTGCTCTCACGTGTCACATGCAGGAAATCACTTTCACTCACACTCAATAAAGCCTTTAACTGCGTAAACCGTGACCTCCTCAGCTGATGGGAGTTCTTTACATGCCGTGAAAGCCCAGCTTGATGATTATACAGACTGGTGTTCAACTTTGTTGTGAAACCGAGGGATGTGATTTGTTATTTGTGACCAGACTTTCTACTTTATATCCACCTTCAGTGATATTGAAGACCTGACTCAGTGCCTTCGCTACAGTGCTCTTAAGCAAGACACTTGCTCTAATATGCAACTAGAAATCTGCTCTTAACTTGGTTTAGCTTTAAACTGATGTTTAGTTGTCACGTGATGATCGTAACTTGGTTTGAATAAATCATTTAATTGAATTCATTATCCACTTGCGAGAAACCTGGCTCAGCTAGAGTAACAAACTCACTCCATTGATAAACCTACAGCAGCATGTGAGCATCTTCACTTTTTGTTTGCACCACAGAACCTAAATCAGACAGCCAGATCTTTTCATGCTTTTACAGGGGGGTAGATCATTCAGTCTGTGGACTTTTGATTAGTTGTTTCTTAAAGCCAGTGGGTGTCCTCAGTGATAAAGGACCATAGGTGACCATGATCTAATCTACTCACATATTAATGTCCTCAATTGCCAATGTGTGTGGAGAAAAAACATCACAGCCTTGCAAATGGAGAGTAAACATTTGCATCCTGTAGCTCTGCTGAAAGATTCCTGATTGTCTTAATGAAAGGAAGTTCATGCAAGTATTGATTAAACTGATTAGTAGTATCACCAGAGGCATAGCAGGGAGGTTAAACTAAGGCCCCAACATGAGAAGGGCTGTCAAAAAGACATTAAACCTTAAACCTTAGCTTTTATATGCAATTCTTTTTTAAATTTTACATGATTATCATTATAAGTTGGCAGAAGTTTGAGCTACTATTTTTGTATAGCAATATTAGAGTGTCTGAGGGATCCTTCTCCCTCTGAGAGGTGCCCACTCATGTAGTAGGGTGGGCAAAATGTTTGTCTCCACAGATTATTGTAGTGATGCTGAGGATTGAAAACAAGCTTTGATTTAAACATGTCATTAAGAAAAAAAGTGAAATCCTCCTAAAAGAGAAAAGAAAGACGAGCAGAGAGGAAACAAATGTTGACAAAAGTCTTTCAAAAGAAGGGTAGGCAAACACATGGTGCTAGCAGTTTGTGTTTTAATATTGGTATATAATGTGTTATAATTATACATTTTAAAGGCAACATACAGAATTGTAACAGTTTCTGCTTGCCTCTGCAGTGCAGTGGGGCTTAAAAATAGTTCAATGGCAGTGTTAATGCTGCTTAGCAACATTTAGAGTACAGGCACGTGCACGTCTTTGGGGTATTTAATAGTGTGGAATGTTGTTTGGAGAAAATACCAGTTTGACCACAGTGGTGCAGGGGCTGGTTGAGTAGACTGGCCACTCTGAAGCTTTTGATCATTTTACTTTCAGTAAATCAAATCAAATCAATGAGTGAGAGCTTTCTCATTCACTAATCTCAGATCAGTAGTTTTCCTGTCTGCTCATAAACTGAGAGTCGGTGTATCCAGCAGTCTTACCGTGGGTCACTCTGGAGTGAAGTCGTTCCCTGGAAAGGAGGTTTTATACTCTCAGGACTAGAAACTGTTTTTGAAAAAGTTTTTGAATTGTGACTCCGTCCCACTGAGGGACCAGCTCACTCTGCCCCACGGAGAGCTCAATCCACTGTGGTGCTAAGCTGAAGACTTTAAGAGGGATACAACGTCTCATACTCTGAAGAATTTCAGAGGTCATTTTTTTTCTCCCTCTAGAGCAGGGAGGTAATTTTTTTTAACAAAGAATGGGAGACTATGATGAAGACACTGCATTCCTCGGACAGACTGGTCCTTACTTCTGGATCACATTCTTCCTCCTAAACACAGTTTTCGTCTCAACTGGATTCAACGGCCTTTACATCGTCTTTGTTGGAGCCACTCCGAAACACCACTGTGTCGTTCCAGATGTCAATTTAACCAAGGAGTGGAGAAATGCCATCATTCCCTTTACGATAGTGGATGGTGAAGAGGTGCAGAGCCAGTGCAGCAGATATAGGCTGGATGTGGTTAGAAACCTCTCTGCTGAAGGATATATTCCTGGAAGGGATGTCAACCTCACTAACCTGGAGCAGGAGGGATGTTTAGATGGATGGAACTACAGCAAAGAGATCTACCAATCCAACATAGTCACTGAGGTAAGTGTGAATGTGTGTTTTCTGTTTAAGGTGTTAGTCATTAAAGTGTTCAGTTGCCTGTTTTCCTTTTCTGTTTTAAACATGTATGTAATTTACATCTTTTCACAGTGGGACCTTGTTTGTGACAACCAGTGGAAAGTTCCCTTTGCATCCTCGACTCTGTTTGTGGGATACCTTGTTGGATCCTTAATCTCAGGACAGCTCTCTGACAGGTACTTCATCCTTAGTGATCAGTGAAATGCAGTCTATATTATTATATTCCAATATGAAACTCACTGAAGGTGTAGAATTTTGTTAAACTCATTTACTACATAGGTGTGATATTTTATCTGAGGGGTTTTCATCATTCAAGATGTTTTGGTGACAGTTGAGGAAGTTTTAAGAAAATTCTCATGAAAATAGAAAATGAATCACTGACTAATAAGTGAATTGTGGTTTAGTAAGGGAGGATAACACACTGTGGTGAATGTTCATTGGACCTGAATAGCTATCATTGTAACAACAGCCCCATCTACTGTTGAAGCTGACTTTCTCCAAGAGAGGATTTGTGTTCACTAAAACAGAAGTCTACTCCATTGAAATTATTGCCATTCTTACAGTGATGGTACACAAATATGGAAATGCCTTTGTCTTTTGCGGGAATTGTATGAATATTTCCAATAATAATTTAACCTGTGGGCAAATTTGTGAAATATTTATGGCGGTGGATGGTGCTAAAATTTGTCAGCAGGGGACAGGACGTCTTCTAAATGTGGCCTCACAATTGTTTCCTTACCAGTTGTTTGTAATAGTTTTTTTGTAATATTTATTTAAATTTGGACTTTAATCGCTGCTGAATATTTGTTTTGTTTAATAGCTATAACACTGTGTTTTGTTTTATTTTTATCTCTTGGTTTGTACTGATTATGCTTCCTGCCCACAGAAACCAGGTGGGAGACAGCTGCTAGAAGTAGCACATTAAGTGCTTAGTGTAGAGTTGTTAAACTCTGTCAGAGTATTGTAGGTCTTTGTGGAGTTTTTGATATCAGTTTTTTTAAGGGTTCAGTCCGGACACACTTTAGTGTCGTGTAGCTTGGGTTGTAGAAACACATGTGTCTCAGGACACAGCAGTGAGGAACATTTGTATGTTTAACTATTCATCTCTTCTGCAGCTGTGAAAACTGTGCACTCAAGAAATGGGGGGTGAGAGGCTTTGATGTCCTCAGTCCTCAAGTTGCATAACTGCTTGTTAAAATGCTCTTTTCCATACGTTCCCTGTTTGAGGTCAAACAGCTGTTGAATAGTGAAGGCTACTGCTCACAGACATCTGCCTGGTTTGTGCTGCAGAGGTCTTGCACTTCTTGCTTGTTTGGTGGGCTTTTCAACTTCAGCCTGGTCTTTAGCAAGTTTGACAAACACTCACAAACACTGAGTTGCATTGGGATCGGGTCACCTGTCAAGAACATTCCTTTTTTTTTTTAAGTATGTAATTTTATATTCAATACAAAAGGGGACAAAGCAGTCATGCATTTTTCTGTAATATTTTCTAAATGCACTGTCTGTGGATCACTGTTGATGCTTCATTTGTTTTTGTTTTTTCAACTCAGGTTTGGGAGGAAGAAGGTTGTTTTCATCTCTCTCGGGGCTCAGTGTGTCTCGGTCTTGCTTCAGTCCTTCTCTCATTCATGGAGGATGTTCTGTATCATGTTCCTCTTTGTTGGAGCCTCCCAGATATCCATCTATATTTCTGCATTTGTTCTAGGTATGCATTGTGAAATACTCCTCATCCTGGATTTGATCTTTGAGACATAAACAGATGGATAATTTGACTACTTTCACTAGCTTTTGGGTTATCTCTTTAATCTCATGCACGTCACTTACAATTTTGTCTTGGACAGGAACGGAGCTGTTGAGTAAGACTATGCGAGTGCTCTTCACAACTCTCGGGGCCTTCCTTTTCTATTGCATTGGGTACATGACACTACCCTGGATCGCATATGGTATCAGAGAATGGAGGACTCTGCTTGCTGTTCTTTCCATGACTGCTGTGGTCTACATCCCTCTGTGGTGGTATGTTACTCGTAATTCTTACTGATTTCTATATTTTCTGCCTGAATATTATGTGGGGATAGTCAGTGTTCAAGGTATAACAGCAGACAAAAACAACTTATGTTGCTGACATTTGAAGGAAACCTAAATTTGTCGTGCAGGTTCATCCCGGAGTCTCCTCGGTGGCTGATCACTCAGGGAAGAGTGGAGGAGGCTGAGGCCATAGTGAGAGATGCTGCAAGGAAAAATAAAGTTGAAGCTCCACCTGTAATTTTTAAAGAGTTTGAGGTGAGGTTCACATATTGTCATTAATATCACCGATATACATTTGTGGCCTTTGAATTGGCCACAAATGGTCAAAAATGATTTTTTTGAATACAGAATCTTCTCATGTGACTTTCTCAGAAACAGAACAGATGTTATAATGGTTGCAAACAAAATATTGATATGTGTCTGCAGAGGCCACTTGGGAATGTTTTACTGATTTAGCTAGTTAAAGCTAGTTTAGAAGTACAGCAAACAACAGTTACCACATATCAATATTCCACAGTCAACATACTCCTATACCCTGAACTCATTCAAGCCTGCATCAGTTGTTCCTTAGCCAAAGCCTAAATTTGCTCTGGTTTTGGCTACAGGCAATGCCTCCAAGCAAGACATACACCATGCTTGATGTTCTGAAATCCAAGAACATCAGATGCATCACAGTGATGTGTCTCCTTTTGTGGTGAGTGGTTGTGTTTTTGTTTTTTTTTAATTTTTCTCTAACCAATGGTTGTTCACAACTATCAAACCTGTGTTAATAGATTTATATGCGTGTGCATGTACTGTATTAGAAATCCAAAGTCACAGGTCAGCAAGAAACCAGTAGAAACATTCACAATGAAAACCTGCATCTCATGGCATTTACTTGATAATACAGATAACATTTTTCTTTTTTTCAGGATGGCAATAAACGTCGGGTATTTTGGTTTATCCCTGAACACCTCCAACCTGAGTGGAAATCCCTTCATGAACTGTTTTTTATCAGCTACGACCGAGGTCCCTGCCTACGTTGTTTCTACTTGGCTACTGAAGAAATGTCCAAGAAGAGCACTTCTGTCATTGTTCCTCATCATAGGAGGAGGAGTTCTCCTGCTCATCCAGTTCATCCCTGACAGTAAGATTTCTTTTTATTATGTAAAGTGACAGTATAGCAACCTAACATTAAATCACTCTGTACTGCAGTTTATATTACATTTATGGAGAAATTCTCACCACAGCCATCGGTGATGAGTGAGTAACACGTCAGCATAACATTTATAGGGACAGTTCAGCAAAATTACAAAGCAAATATTTTCTCGCTTACTTCTTTTGATACCAAGACAAGCAGATAGTTTTTTTTTTTTTTTAGCTGAGTTTGGAGATTTCTTCTCTTACCCCTAATGCAATGAAGGTGAATAATCAACAACATCTCTTTCCAGAAATATTGTTATTGGAAAATCAATAGGGCACTGTTTATATAGGGACTATATTTACAGTTGAAAGTTACAAAAAGAAAGAAAAACTTTTAGAAAAAGGAGTTCACAGTGAGGTCTTTGGATACAGATATCTCCAAATTTGAGCAAATTGCATCAACAAAAATGTATATATGCAATATATTGTTGTGATATTGCAACATATTGTCAGTATTTGTGCTAAAGGTTAAAAATACAGTCACCATTCTTGTGACCTTTGTCAAGTCTTCCTTTCTCTCTCTCACCTGTCATTCTTTCTTAAGAGGTGCTCATGTTTAACCTGTGGCGCTTTTTCCAAGAAGTAGGCTGTATGTAATAGGGTGTTGGTTATGTAAATCTACTGGCTAAAAACAGTAAAGGTTGTTTATGATTGCAGGCTGTTTTGTAACATATGTAAATTATTGTCTATGCTGTCGATTGTGCAATTCACATCTATACATAGAATGTATTGCTAAAGCTGACACTGCTGTACATGCCATAAGTGCTTTACTAAACCAATGTCAAAGTCAGTTTTAAAGCACATGCAGAGTGCAGCAGTTATTAAAATTAGCCACTCCTTTACCAGCAGCAGCATGAATGTGATGTACACATTAATGCATCAGTAAGTATTATACAATTACATAATATAATAGTATAAGAATAAATATTTTACAGGTATTTTGCTAAATTTGGTGAATTTATTCGGATAATTTTTTTCAGTAATTGCTCCAGATATCTATTTTCTCACCACCTCAGCTCTTCAGTATGTTGCTCTTGCTCTGGAAATGACTGGGAAGTTCGGCTTCACCATGGCCTTCAGCATCGTCTACATCTACACCGCTGAGATTTACCCGACCGTACTCAGGAACGTCGGCATGGGAATGTGCTCCTCTGCTGCGCGCATTGGCAGTATCACAGCTCCTTATGTCATCTATTTAGGTTTGTAGATGTCGGATACAGTATCTCACATATTCATTGAACTGATATGTATCTAGAAAAACAATCTCTTCTGCACAGGAAAACATCAGTGATATGTACAAATGTAACGAATGTTTATTTATATTCTAGTAAAAGTTTGTCATTTTTTAATGTAGAATTTTTCCTCTTTGTTATTTACAGGTACTTATAATAAGGCTCTGCCTTATATTCTCATGGGAAGTCTCACACTTGCCTCCTCTGTGGTGAACTTCTTCCTGCCAGAGACCCTCAATAAAGATCTTCCAGAAACAGTGGAGGAGATGCAAGAATGTCAGGGGTGGGTGCATTTCACTAACATCACTAGAACTAATGGCCTGTAAGTTACAGTGGTTTGAGTATGCATCTGGGAAAGCGCTTTCCATGAATTCTTACCCATCAAAGAGACCTGTGCTCTCTCTGTACATGTTCTACACAGGTTGACTCACTGATTCTGATGATACCATATACTTTAATGTTTGCTATCTTAAAAAAAAAATAAAGCTCAAAAGCAAAAATGTGAAAGCTTACAGTATAATGAAAGAAAGGAAGACAAGTAGAAAATATAAACGTGTAAAGTGTCATTTATGATTCTGTTATCTGTGTCATTTGCCACTTTTAACATCTATTTCTTTCGATTACAGGCTATGCAGTGGACCCAAAAAGAAGAAATATGTAGAAAATGGAGGAAGGGGGAACCCACCTATACTACGTGAAGCCAAGCCTGATGTGCAAACACTTACTCTGTAGTTTCCATGATGGCCTTGCTTCACTTTAAAGAAAGAAAGATAGAAAGAAGGAATCTGAAATCTGAAAACAAATCCCAAACATGCACAGTGGGGATTCAAATGTCCATTCCCAAGAACTATTGTTGTTTTTTTTTTTAATCATTTTTTAACTTTTTTTTTTTTTTTTTACTGAGTTGGTGCTTGTTAATTCAAAAACAATTTTTAGAGATGTTGCAAAAAATGTTTACGTCTTTAGATTTTTGTATGAAATTTGAAATTCATATATGTCACACAATACATGTAATGTAAAAAATGACCACATAAACCCTTCAAATACACAGCCTGAGTTGTTTTCATTGTTTAAAAAAAAACAATGCAGAAGTCATGCCAGCCTTAATTAGCCTAAAATCCCTCAAAGATTGTAAATAACGAGTTTTGAAACTGCTGTTAATGTTGAATTCAAACCAGATATTACAGCATATTAACAGGAGTTGGAACATTCACCAGTGTTACTATTTTACAAAATGAGGCATCTGTACCAAATGAAATTCCTCACTGGCGGCTGTCCTGCAGGACTTTGGTCACTTGTGATAGTTTATGGAGGACCACCAATGAGCACCTCAGGTAACAAGTCATAGCTTCTTTATCTTTAAACCATCTGCAATAAACAACTCAAACATAAATGGAAATGACAGTGACAGGCTTTATTACTGTTTTACCTGCTTGAAAATGATTAACTCCCTTTTCAAGGATTCCTTGAATGATGTCTCATTTCATTTGAGTTTATATAATGAATGCATTTTCTTATTACTTTGATAGAAAACATGTAACTCTGATTCATATATATATTTGAAAGCATTTTGTAGCACAAACAAATTGTGCATGCTATTAAACTTTTTTTTTTTTTTTTGGCTGCACTGTATGTAACTAAGTAACCTCCCAGATCAGGTGAAGCTGGCACATAAAATCTGAACTCGCAGTTCACATGTTCTCAAACACCTGTCACACAGCAGTAGCGCACACTCTCTCTTGTGCTTAGCAGAACTAACAAAATCTCTGCTTGTCTTTTTTCCTTCTTTTACTTTTTTAATTGTCAAAGACTTTTGTGAAATAATGAGCAACTTAAAAATTAGAGACTATGACACCATCACATCTTTCCTTGGATCTTGGGGACGTTTTCAGCTAGGGATTTTTTTTGCGCTGGCCGTCAGCATCCTCCCGAATGGTTTTATCGGCATCTACATAGTATTCGTAGCTGATACCCCACCTCATGAGTGCTATATCCCTGAAAACTATAGCATCAGTGAGATGTGGAGAAATGTCACGATCCCATTGGAAACGGTTGATGGCAATGTAAAGCGCAGCTCTTGCTCAAGGCTTAATCTGGACACTGTCAGGAACTACTCTGAGCGTGAACTCATCCCAAATGTGGATGTGAATGTGAGTGAAATTCCTTTGGAAAGTTGTCTGGATGGGTGGACATACAGCAAAAAAATCTACCAGTCAACCATTGTCACAGAGGTGAGCTATAAATCATCTGCTAACTTCTCATCCAAGATGTTTTTAAGGTTTCCACATAGAAAGAGTATTTAGTAGCCTTTTTTGTAGTTATCTCTAGTTTTCAGGGAGCTATAAGTTAATATGCTGTAATTAACTATTAACGGTTTTGCCACTGGAATAATCACCAAAATCACAGACAGTAGATTTTTACAGACAGACACTTCACTGTAGTATATGTGCAAAGTCCAAAATAAATTAACTTTGATAACTAAAATGACTGCCCAATAACTGCCAGCCAGGCGTAACTGTTGTGAAGCTAACTGAACCAGATGACAAGGCAAACAGGTGGCCCGACCACTGAGAGAGGAGCAAAAGAAGTGATGCACATCTGACAGGATACTCAATTAAAATGCCACTGAACTGGAAGGATTTTAAATTATATCTCACAAAAATAACACAGTATTCCTTAAATTACAAAACCTTATGCCAATGATGACCAAATAATGTTGCCTTGATTTGCATAAGTTATTTCCCTCACGTTCTAACTGCACTGATTGATTTTGCAGTGGGACTTGGTGTGTGAGAATGGATACAAAACACCACTGACCACCTCTATCCATTACATTGGTGTGCTAGTAGGAGCATTTGTCTCAGGCCAGATGTCTGACAGGTCTGTACTACGCACAACACTGTCTGATTTTTCTTTTCTTTTTTTTTTATTTAAACAAACTGTCTCATTTAGGGATAAAATCATGTGACTTACTCAACATTTCCCACACAGGTATGGGAGGAAGCCAGCACTCTTTGTAATGATGTTTCTTCAAACTCTGGCGATCACGGCACAGATATTCTCCCCGAGCTGGGAAGTCTTCACCTTAATTTTCTTCTTCGTGGGAGCTGGGGGATTCTCCAACTATATTGTTGCATTTGTACTGGGTATGTCTTTCATTAAGGATGCAGTATTTGATACTGCTTGATGAATTTGTAGGTGCTTAATGTTGTAATGACCCACTTGACCTGGTGGGTAAAACTAAAAAAAATTCTGCTCCAGCAAACACACACGTGACCAACTTGACAAATTCTCCATTCATTTTTTGCGCCTACAGGTACAGAAATTCTGAGCCCAAAAGCCAGAGTGGTCTTCTGCTCCCTTGGGGTATTTATGAGCTCAGCTGTGGGGTACATGGCAATGCCCGCAGTGGCTTACTTCCTCCGTGAATGGCGGCTGCTGCTGATTCCCATGGCTGCCTCTGGCTTGATCTACATCCCTCTGTGGTGGTAAGAAAATCCATATGTTGCGTTTGAGCTTTCACAGCACCTTTTCCATGGCTTGGTTGTGTCCTTCAGAAAAACTGATTGTAGCAAAGAAAAAAAAAATCTAAATTCTCTGTTCTTCACTTTCTTGACTGAAAATAGAGCCACCAGTTAATTTTTGCTAGTCAGCTTACTGATAAGATACTTGCTCACATACAAATCAATCCCATCAGATTGGCAGTAAGTGAGCTGGGTGACGGTGACTTTTTCAGGGTAAAGATTAACAGATTAAAGACCTCTTAAACTAGTAGGAAAAACAAAAACCAAGGTGGTGGTGGAAACTTGGTCCTGTAGTTACTATTTGTGCTAAAGAAGCACAACTTAACACAACCTAAGTCACAGCTGCATTCACTACTTCAAATCATACCAAAGTAGCTTATATTTTGGTTGCACCATTTAGCGGTACAGTGGTACAGGAAAAAAATACGTACTATGACAGCAGATTTCAACTAGTGCCACTTAAATTGACATCTGTGTCCCCAACAGTGGATAAGAGAGTCCCAAATAGGCTACTACTTTAGTAGAAAAGAATTTTATATAATTAAGTGGATGGTGCACACAGCTAATATGATGGCTCCCCGTCCTTTAAAGGTCAGATTTCTTTGTATCCCTGTTTCATCCCTCCAGGTTAGTCCCAGAGTCTCCTCGATGGCTTGTCTCTCAGGGGCGTGTGAAGGAGGCTGAGGCCATACTGAGATACGCTGCCAAGGAAAATAACATAGAGGCTCCACAGACCATTTTTACACAAGCTGAGGTATGTTTATCAGCAAGTTCATGATTTTAGTTTTAACGTGATAAACATAAGGTGAATGTGCCTCAGAGCTCCTAAAATGTTGCATTTCAAGTTGTTAAGTAACTCATTATTCCACATAATGTCTTAATGGTCTGTACAGCAATATGAATAATCCAATGCTAGAATACCATGCAGTGTGTTTGTGCAGCAGGGCTCATGTTTAACTCATTTAACTGTTGCAACCATGTCTTCTTCTGTTTCCCAGGTTGAAGATGCATCGGCTCTAAAAGAAAAGAAGTACAACATTTTGGTCATCTTCAGCAGCTGCAATATGTTCTCTCAAGTATTACTCTCTTCACTTCTGTGGTACGTCTAGGATTTCTTCACATGACGTAAATCTTTAAAACATTAAAACAAAAAGTTGATTAAAAAAAACAACCTTCATCCACAGCCCAAGCCCAAATGAAAATTAAAAAGTGTTGACTATACAAAATAATTATTACATTCACTGCTGGTTTAGCATTTTGTGTTTTCCGTTTATTGTTTCACATGGCTTTGCAGGGTCATCATCACCATCGGATACTATGCTTTAATCCTCAACACATCAAACCTGCATGGGAACCCTTACCTGAACTGCTTCTTGTCTGCTGTGACTGAGGTGCCAGCTTACATAATCGCCTTGTTACTGCTCCAACACTGCGCCAGGCGCTTCTGCCAGTCGTCTTCGCTCTTCCTCGGAGGCATTATGATCCTCTGTGTTCACCTCATTCCAATAGGTATTGTTTAGATCTTTAGCTCCTGAAGCAGGTTAGTAAGTAGTGGACTTTACAATTAGTTATTCTTCTTATTATTTCCTTAGATTTACCAGGTGTGGCTGTGTTTCTTGAGATGCTGGGCAAGTTTGGCATCACATCTGCATTCTGTGTGGTGTACGCCTACACATCAGAGCTCTTCCCCACTGTCATTAGAAATACAGCAATGGGGTGTTGCTCCATGGCTGCTCGTGTTGGAACCATCATCTCGCCCTTTATCATTTACCTGGGTGAGTACATTTTCTTTTCTGTTTTGAGCATTTAACCAATGCTAGGGCAATTTCTCTGACCCAAACAGTAGCAGTTAAAATCAGTAAGATAATTGGCAGATAAAGAAATAATGACCCAGGCTATTTTAGTCATTTATGTTTTCTCTGCCTTTCTTATGGGGGTTTTTTTTTGTGTCTTTGCAGGACAATACTTCAAGGCACTGCCATACATATTGATGGGAGGTTTAGCCATTAGTGGTGCCATCTTGTGTCTCCTGCTGCCGGAGACTTTTGGGAAGGCTTTGCCGGAGACCATTTCACAAATGCAGCAGATTTTCGGGTGAGTTTACACACTGAGCAAACTGTATGTTTACCACAGAGTTTCACTATGTGCACAGATGGAGCCACTGCAAAGGTCAGAGCTTTACGTTTGATTCAGCTTTCGGCCTGTGACATTTAAAATAAAATGTCAACACAACACATCATTATTAGGTCAGAAGAGACTCTTTCTGCAACTGTCAGTGGAAGAAATTAATAAAATGCAAATAAATATCACAGTGCAGATACTTCTGATGATTTACACAGCTTGGGCTAACTTTAATGACCAGAGGCTAGACTCACAAGTTAATTAGTTACTATTTAACAGTCTTATTTTTGTTTTCCTATGTTGCAGTGTCTCTTGCGAGGCAGTGTGAACTGTTTCATATAAGTGTGACAGAAACCATTAATCACTGATTATTTTGTCGCTCTTTCACATGCAATGTGCCAAGTTGTTGTATACTGTCACAAAGGAAACTATTGTTGACCAATGAGCTTTGATGTCAGTCTTTAACTTTACACTCTTGCTAAAAAAAATCCTCTCAATGTTCAAACAGGTCAAGAGGAAAAAAAGAAAAGGAAGCTGAAAATGGAGAGAGCACATCTGAATACCAGTGTAAAGAATCCAGGTTATAACAAGTTATGATTTTTGTTTATTTGTATGGTGTTTTTTTGATGGTCACAGACTGTAACCAGACATCAGGTGACAAGTTTTAAGATCTTTTTTTTTCTCTGAAGCTATTTTGTTTTATGCATTTTGCTTGAAATGTCCTGTATTGTAACTCTATTTGTAATCTGTTTAACTTATTGTGAAGTGTGTTATCAATCAGTTTCTAAAAATGTATCAGTAAATACATTTTTGCGCACCTTTTAAGTGTTGGGAAAAGTGGATTTTCAGTATTTTTTTCATATGTCTTGTATGTCTGTATATTTTTAGACTGATGGCATTTGGTGTGTTCTGTAAAGTGTTTGTATTTTTCCAAAAATAATAAGTCACTGAGTGTCAAATTAACACGATAAAATCCTAACGTAAAGAACACAAAACTGTAGATTTTAAATGTTTAATAACTATAGAAAAACAACGGAAACATGTACTATACACTCCTAACTCTATTGCTTTAACAGTGCTTTAAATATGAGTCAGCATTTCAGCGTGTGGCCTTCTACAGCTACAAATAATCTTGTGGACGTGATGGACGTGATTTGAGGCCATATCTATCTGTCTATCTGTGTGTGTGTGTGTGTGTGTGTCTGTCTGTCTGTCTGTCTGTCTATATTCCTAGTTCCTACTTATAGTTTCGGTAAAAAAAATAAAATAAAAATAACTTCAGGTCAAACTAGCAGAGCCAAGGCCTCAGATGATTCAGCAGAGGGAGTCTTGCCTTACTGCAGTAGCAGCAGTTGGATGCTTTCACACAGGCATGTGTGGGCACGCTGCTGCAGTAAACCGGCTTGAAGAAAGATGCTTTCACTTTCACATCACACTCGGATAAAAATGTCCTTTGTTCTCTTCTCTAACGCATAGACATCATATGTGCCTCTAAGCAGCTACGGTGGTGTCGTGTGCTTCCGTGTGCTTCCGTGGAAAGTCCACCCAGTAATTTCACTTTCCGTTTACCAGGGACCTTTTAAAACGAGGTTATGCGGAATCGTCGTGTGTTGGCTTTCTATTTATAAATGAGTCATGACCGTTGCATCCGTGTAAATAAAGTACAGTTCTTTCCGTTTTTGAGGAGAAGGAGCTGTTGATGAACTGACCTCAGCTCAGCTCATACTCAGCAGCAGCAGCTGTTACTGGGAAACACTTGAGGGACTGTTGCTCACTTCGCCTGAAGGCTCGAGCAAAATAAAAGTGAAACTGCACACTGCACACGCAGTCCAACCGTTTGCTTCTTTGTTCATTTTATCCAACGTTTGTCGCATTTATGGCTGGATTATCTGCACAACCTCCATATGGAATAATACGATGGAAGCTGAATTTACGGTAAGGTTTCTCTTTATTGTAGACTGTGTGTTGTAGATTCACGGCCCTATATGGGGGCTGGTTAAGATGTTTCATGAGGAAATAACCTCATGAAATGTGATTTTTGAAAGTCAACACCACCCTGTGTTAGTCTATAATCACAGTTTTGACGTCGTTTTCACAGCAAGAGCTAGATCTACAGCTGCCTAATTAGTCTCTTGTTTTTCTACTCCAGTTTATATCTTTCTCTTTAATTTTTCTTTCTTTTTATTATATGACTAGGTAGGATAAATATACACAAATACACATATATACGTGTATGTATATACATATGTATATATGTATGTATATATGTATGTATATACGTCTATATACGTATACGACACGGAGACAGGAAAGGGAAAGTAACTGAACGCGTTTCCCTATTCAGTGTTTTAAAAATCGCGAACTCTTGAAACAACTCAAAAAAGAACATCAGCCTTCTACAGTGCCATTAATTTGATTCTAATCCACTGGATGGACCTGCACAAAACCCCACCTATAACTGTTTTTAAATGCCTATCCCCAGGCGAGTTCCCATTGCACAACAGTAACGGTGCACCGTTGGTCAGAAATGTATATAAACGTCGTATCACAAATATCCACTAGATGTCGCCAAAAGAGCCCAGATCGTGCGGCGAATAGATTTTTTTTTTTTTTTTTTTTTTTTTGAAGTGTCTTTTATTCTAAATGATAATTCACGTTTGTTTCAAAAATTAATTTTAAGTTTCTGTGTATCATTAATTGTTTAGTGTGTCCCTGTCAGTACAGTTAAGTTCCTTGCAAATTGAGTATTTCCATATTATGCAGAGATACTACTATGCTTCCACTGCATTACATTTCAGAGGGAAATAGTTATGGTTATTATTATTATTATTATTTTTATTTTATTTTTTACTGTGTTGCATTTGTTCGATGGCTCTAGTTACTGGTTAGTTTTGACACTAAAACGTGATAGAACTGACAATGAAGCTCATAAAATCCAGCACACAGTTAAAGATTAAACCAGTGGTTTTACTTACATAAAGGCCCTGAGAACGTCTTCCAACGCTTAAAAATAAAGCATAAAATGATCTCATAAAATATCAGTGCTGTTCTTATAACGTCAACTACCCAACCGAGTAGTAAATTGTGCTGGGCGAAGAATTCAGATCCTTTCCGCAAATAAAAAGCAACAGAACTCCAATATAAAATTACCTCGTTACACTTAAAGGTTCAGCACTGAATATTTCATTTCATTTCATATTAAAAGTATTTAAGGATTATCAACAAAACATTCTTTAAGTCTCCAGAATAAAAATACTCATAATGCTTAAAATAATCAGTGTGAGTGTTATACAATGATACATTATATTACTGGATTAGTGATGCATTAATATGCGAGTAGCCTTTTACTGTTGTAGTTTGTTGATGTGAAGGTAATTTAATATTAATATTTTAATATTTTATATGCTATTGTGTAGTTTCATCTATGACAATGCATTATACTCAATAAACTACTCTTATGTTGTGAATGCAAAACTACGTAAAGTAACTAAAGCTGTAAGATAAATGTAGAGCAGTAAAAAAAAAAAATACCTCTGTACTGTAGCAAAGTGTAAGCATCTCATGTTTGCACTCAGGCTAAGCAAAGTAACTGAGTAACCATTACAACATTAAAATACTGCTTACGTCTTAACACTTCAATAATTTAAAAATCTTGCAGTGACCAAGCTTCAAAATGGATGCTGTACTTTGCTTCTTTTGTTTAAGTAAATTTTTTAAATTCCTTTTCCTGACGAAGGCTGAACTGAAGTGTTGGTGTGCACATTAAAAAAAAAAAAAAAAAGATTTCATGAGTGAACACCAGGTGTCACCATTAGTCAAGATTTAGCTAAACAGTTTATCATGAACAACCACTAGATGTAGTCCAAGACCTCAGTATAACCAGCATGAACCTTGACCTCTTATCTGCTTTTGTGCTCTGTTCATGTGAAAAGGGAAGTATCATGTATTCTGCATTAATGACTCACTGGGCACTTGCCTGGTTTGTTACTTACTCACCTTGAAACTCAACTTAATTTTTGGAATTTGCATGTGTGTGAGTGCAAGTAGAGAAGAGTAGACCATGACTGTTATCATTACTCTTTTTTTTTTTTTATCATAGCCACCCTGCAGAGCTGTTGAATATGAGGCTACAGTTGCAGTAAAAGCAGGAAATGAGTTCTAATCTGGGGAGAGATATTTGACCTACTTTGAACCCAGCAAGCCAGGAGAGGGCTTTACATAACATCACTTAGAGCAGCACAAACAAAATACACCACAAACACAGACTTTCCCTCACCTGGCACAGCTTTCACACAAAAAGACATCCAAAAGATAATCAAAGATGACTAGAAGATACTTGATCA
This sequence comes from Toxotes jaculatrix, assembly GCF_017976425.1. Classification (NCBI taxonomy): domain Eukaryota; kingdom Metazoa; phylum Chordata; class Actinopteri; family Toxotidae; genus Toxotes; species Toxotes jaculatrix. Next base: position 16,550,840 of record NC_054405.1, on the reverse strand, counting down.
TTTTGCTTCAAAGTTTTATCTCCAGTTGGCCTGTGTACACACATACTTGAACCTTACGTATGCCTTTGTCTGGAATCTGTTTTGCTCATGCTAATGAGTGTCTCTGTTATCAGTTATGATCTCTTACTGGAAGAAATCTTACAATGGTGCGGCGAATAGATAACAAGCTGCCCCAGACTGACACAGATGGCTGGGAACAACAAGAAGAAACACAAACATGATTTTGAAACTCACCACAGTTCATTATTGAGTTTCAAATTGTCAGAAGCAAGTCAGTGATTTTTGTTTGATAAAGCATGGAGCTTAAGTTGAGCTTGTGACATTGAAGAGGACAAAGTAATTCATCTTTTTAAATAAAATGACAATTGATTACTTAACTGTGAGTGTGCGCGGTGTCTACCTGACACCCAGAAACTGACCAGTATGACGTGATTTTTTTTTTTAACCATAAGAGTTTTAAGTTGTGGCTCGTTTTTGTGTGCAGGGCTGATTTATGCTTGCCACAACTGTGATATGACACCTCAACCCAAAGGTACACCTTCTATGGTGCTTACCATCCCAGCAGGGTCACACATTGGCACAGAACGGACGGCATTCCCCTTGAAGTACCAAGCCAAAGTTGTCTCTTTATTGTGTGAGACCCTTAACCATGATAAACTTTTAATGATGCTTATTGAAAAATGTTAAATACCCAAATACCGTTAAATGACCAAAGACCCAAAATCTGACTTAAAACAAAAGGCATGTTTTACATAGCTTGTTGAGTCTTAGTTTTATAGGACAATCTCTCAGTGCTGTTGTGATGTGATAGTTTGCCCTAAAAGATAAGACAAGCACCAAAACATGATCAAAAGTCACATATATATCTTTTTAGTACATTATAACTAAACAACATTTTAGTGCACGTGGGTTATTAGGAAGTAATAAGACTTGTTTAGTGTACTATTTCTGTGATTGAGATGATTTTTTATTTTATTTTATTGTTTTTGTTAAATACCATGCTTACTCTGGCTTCTTAAATGCTGTTCCTGTGAAAAGGCATGCTAAAATATTGCAGTGCAGCCCAGCAAGGATGAGATTGGAAGGGGATGCAGAGACAATAAAACCCAGAACTGGATTTCTCAGCTTTAGGCACGTTTCTCAGAAACTGCATGGTGCTCCCCCTCTGAGAAGCACCACCTGCTGTGAGATGTCGGAAATGCATGGCAAGGCTTTATTTCAAGTCACGTGATTTAGAAGAAATCATGCCTCCTGCTCAGTCAGAGTCTAGCAGAGAGACTGCAAGGCTCTTGACTTGGCAGTTTTTTTTGTTTTTGCACCACATGTTGAATCTGAAATTCTGTTCTGAAATTCATGCCTGCAATCCTCCCTTTCCATCACATGGGGTGTTTTAAAGTTTAGGACCCTCAACATGAGGCAACAGTATCATAATGATAGGTGGTATTTCTAAAGTGAGATATTGGCAATAGAAGAGTGCGGCTGCCGTAAAATTATTATATTTTCCTAGACAGCACAGAACAGGCACATTTTTTTGCATGATTACTATGCATCTTTGAAATTCTCCAAAAGGGTGTGAAAAGGTCCTGTGAGCCAGAAGAAGGCATTTTTTTCAAATTGTAGTAAAAATCAAAAGAACTGCAATACTGCAAAGCCACATTAGAGCTTGTGGTGTACAGGGTCCTGTTTAGCCTGTCAAATCATCAAATAGCAGTGTCTGTGCTAGTAAGGTGAGGTAAGGTGAGGACTTCAGCAGCCCACAGGTGGAGAGGGCTGACAATAAGGATATGTAGTAAGAAACAATCAAAGGGGGGAGTTCCCAGTTGTGGTCCTGGCAACTAGCCTAGGTTAGGGATTAGCATCCACAATAAAAACACCTGAAGCCCCAGGAGCCACATGAATGCATGTTTTAACATAACACAACTAACATAAATGAATAAAAATCTATGGTACAAGTTTTTGAACTGGTCGCACAGCTTGCTTATCCAGCCTCACTGCTCTTTGTTTTCTTCCTGTTTTTTGTTTTTGATCTTGTTGCTATGACTTTTCACTTCACCTCACCTGTGGCCACACCTACAGCAGATGGCATTGTAGCACAAAGACACTGCCACTGAAAGGTGATTTCAGGCAAACGGGGGAACTGGCTTGACTCTGTCCTGATTTTAGAATTGGATTTATTGCAGTGAACACAGAGATAGATGTTGCATTTTGGCTTAAATATATTGCGAGTGAGATTTTGAGTGTTTCCTGTCTCACTGAAGGAAGAGCGTGTAAACAGGCACACACTGCACTGTTGGGAATGGCTGTAGGTCATTCTGTGAGTGCTGTTTACTATGCTGTCAGCTGTGCCAGGGATCTGCTTAGTCAGATAACCTTTTGCACTTTGAAATACTGTGACACATATACCTAGATACACTCTGATATATGTAGGGAAACCCTGTTAAACACTGTCAGCTAAAGGGTTATATAATCTTCTAGGAGTACAGAAGAAGTTTTCAACCCTTGGTTCAGATAGATTCCTTTTGAAATATCACTGCATGTCAGTCACCTTAATTTACTTGTTTGTTCTTGTTGCTCTTTACCTGAGTACTTACAGAAGTTCCTGGCCTATCAATCTGTCCTGGGGCCATAGATGATAACATTAAAACCAACTGGCATATATAGGGAATTTGAAGGTGGCTTTAAGGTAACTTTCAGCTGTCTTTGCTGATGGACAAGCATCCCCAAGATTCCCAGTGGGTGATGTTTTTTAGAGGTATTTTTAGACCTTTGTAATACATAGATGTTGAAATTTCTCCTCAAGAAGCCACATCCTCAGCTAAAGTAACACAAGGCTGGGGTTTTGGTGGATAGATGGTCTGTTTAAAGTTTAATAACAAATGTTGGTGTCTTTTAACTATGACCAGGTTTGTTCCTTAACCATTATTCTAACACTGACAATCAATGTCTCCTAACAACATGATCATATAAACCCAAGCCAAGCTTTTTGTTTTGTTTTTTTCTGTTTAGCTGGGGTTATGTTTTTTAACCCCAGCTAATTTACCATTATCTCTCCATAACTGTAAATCCCTAAACCTTGCCAGACTTTAACCATACATAGTACTGTCACATCATAAAGCAGATTTATTTCCAAAGCAGGGACACGCATTTCTCACAAACTACCTCACACACACACACACACACACACACACACACACAAAACCTTTCCTTGCAGCCCAGCCAATGATAAAAAAAAGTTATGTAAAGAAAGGAAAAACAAAGGTTTAGATTTCCTTAACTCATAATTTATCATAATTTTCACCAGACCTTGTTTGACTACACAAGTGTGTCAACACAAGATAAAGGTATCAGTAACACATGCATAGTTTCCAGGAAGGAAGAAATGTGCCCTGGTACTTCACTCAATAATCATGAAATGTGTTCACATAAAGCAGAAAATACCAAAATGGCAGTTATGTGTAGCTGAAGGCAGTGGAACACAACAGGGAAGAGATGTCATCCAGAAAAGATAAGGTTTGTTTGGGCCACGAGATTATCCACACCTTAAAGTGTTATTTCAAATGCATCTTTCTGTGTAAAGTGTATTTATTATGAAGTGATATGTCATCTATTTACTTGAGAAGTCTACTGGTTGTTATTCATCTATTAATTTCCATGATGGAAAGTGCAACTGCTGTCTGGTAGACCTGCAGTTGTTTTGCATACTTGGTCTGGTAGTATGGGCACTGTGCCACCCTGCTAGTGTATGTCATCCACCCCCTCAGTGGGTGTGTGTAAGTAAGAGGTGGAGAGAGGACGCAACGGACAGGGTTGTGCTCTTTCCAGTAAACAAGCTGATTCTAGCAAACTGTCTCTTTTCTTTCTCCTTGTCCCCTCTTACAAGTTCCCACAGACTCACCCATGCTAGCTCCCACCCCCCTGCACACCACCCCACCACCCCCAGGAGTCACAAACATGGCTTTGTTTCTGCATGGCTTTATTCATTCCAGAAAGTCAGCTGACTTATTGTTTCTCCTCTCTCTCTCTCTCTCTCTCTCTCTCTCTCTCTCTCTCTCTCTCTCTCTCTCTCTTTCTGTCTCTATCTGTTTGTCTATCTCACTCACTCATACCTACTCTTGTCTCCTCTACAACTCACCCACACACGCGGGATGTGCTCTAACAGCACAGCTTTGGATTTGTGTTTACAGTAGTATCACAGTCAAGCAGAATTTGATCGCATCAACCATGAAGGTTTGCATGAATTGGTTCTCTGTCCAGTTGTGTGGGTGTGTTTTGCAAAAGCCAGGGTTATAGTTTTCAGTATTCATACCCTTTACTTAGGTGAAAATAACAATACACTGTAGAAATACTACATTACAAGTCAAAGTTATGCATTGGAAATACTACAACAGTAAAAGTAAGTAAGTAGAATTTGCACAATGTATATAAAGTACCAAAAGTAAAAGTACTCAACTGCAAACAATTGGCCAATGTGAGTGTTATAATATAAATGTCATATAAATGTCATGAACAATGTGTCACGTTTTATGAGATCATGTGTTTTGTGTTTTAGAATCTTATTCTGAAAAGTAACTAGCAACTACATCAAATGAATGTAGTGGAATCTAAAGTACAATATTTCCCTCAGAACTGAAGTGGAGTAGAAGGTTAAAGCTGCATAAGATGGTAATATGCAAGAACAAGTACCTCAAATTTATGCACAAGTAAAGTACTAAGTAAAGTAGATGTAAATACATTCTACCTCTGGTTTCTGAGTGTTCTTGACAAGGCAGTTTACTAGAAGCAGTATATTCTTTTTTTTTTTTTTTAACATTTTGTTTTGATCCATTTACGTTTTCTTACTGTTATTGTCCACTAACTACTTGCAAATGCTTGATACGGTGTAACACCGGTTTCCCCATTCATTAAATGTATGTAGTTCAGTCAAATAGTTAAATGCAACGTTCAAAATTGACACACCAAGTTCAAACCTCTGCTCTTGTTCAACAATGTGACTATTTGTGACAATTTTCCAAAGCCTGTGACTGAGCACTTGAAACCCTTTAAAAACAAAGGTGTCCCAGTGTGCATGTACTGCAGTGTATCTGTGCAAAAGGCAAAGTAAACTTTATTCTGTTCTGTTCTGTTTTGTTCTATTCTTTTCTATTCTATTCTATTCTATTGTTGTGGCGTTCACGTACATAAAATGGCTTTTTAACAAGCAGTAGCGTGAATAGAAGTAGCGACACAGTAGAAGTACATATGTAGTTTACATTTCAAAGATGGGTTCAGTGTGCAGTATCACCTGAATTTCCAACAGGTGCCTGTATGTTCTTTATCAATGTGTCCTGCTGATGAAGGTCATGTTGATTGTTTAAATGAAGCACAGGAAGGTTTTTTTATAAATAGGCCAAAGTGGGGTGCTGCAACTAAAAATTTAACCTTAAATGAACAGCTTTATCCAGTTCTGGTGAAACCTGCAGAGATGATATAACTCAGATTGTGATAACCTCACCATGCCTCCTTTTTTTTTTTTTTTTTTTACAACTAAAGACAGCTCTGGTGTTTCCAGTAAATCAGCAGACTAATTCCTACTATTTGTTTCTCTCTCTCTCTCTCTCTCTCTCTCTCTCTCTCTCTCTCTCTCTCACACACACACACACACACACACACACACACACACACACACAAATACACTCAAACACTTTCTTTCTCTCTCCCATGCAACCAAATGCCAGGGTGTGATTACTCATGTCCATAGATTTATTATTCAACATCCGTTGGTATCAGTCTATGGAGTCATGTTTCACAGTCGCTTTTTGAGATAAGTCCTGACAACTGCCCCATGCTTCCTTCTATTGTTTTCAGCCATCTCAAATTGAGCATGTGGACAGTTTTTGCCAGAGTGTAAACACCGTGCCAAGACACACTTTAGCTCAGTTATCGTTAACTGCTCTGCATGAGCATGTCTTCTGCAGTAAGTACTATTAATTCAGTCTCATGTACAAAATTGGATGGAGCACATGTGCTCTAGATGACTTGACTTCCTGGGAGGAACTCCAACAACACCTCCAGCTGTGATTGTTCAAAGATTTGGGGTGGGCGATTAGGAGTGTACTGCCTTTCACTATGAGTAATTATGAAACTAATACATAACTGCTGGAAGTCATTTTTATTTTGGTGTTTTTTTTAGATGCCAAGTTCAATAAATAGTTCAGACAAAAAATCGTAAAGACACCCATAACAGGCAGTGTGAGATGGCAGTCTCTCTTTCATCTCTTCATCACATCAGACACAGTTGGCACTCAGGCCCGCATTCAAATCTGACCTTCCACTTATTCCCCTACATTTTTACTACAACTAACACCCACAAACCTTTTTTTTTTCAAGGCTGATTTATAAAAAAATACACGTGTAAGGCTGTAGATCAACCTGTAGAAACTAGTAAGAACATGACATTAAGTTATAGTGTAATCATGGATCAGATATTTACTTGAAATAATTTCCCTTGGCATTTTAGTTGCTCCGCACGCAAATGTCAATCATAACTGCTTTTGCGATGCAGTGACACCGTGCGCACAACCCTCTGCCACTATTTGTGCATTTTTTTTTGCTTTGCATTGTGGTACACACTGTTTGTTCAGCAGAGGCGATTATAACTTAACGTTGACAGTAAATCAATCCAAACCTGAAAATCCACAGTCCATTGTCTACTTATATGTTTGACTCATCCTCCCATCTTGAGGATTCATATCAAACATTAATTAAACAAGGAATGCTGCATGTTATCCTTGTGGCATAGACAGAACAGATGACGCCCATGTTTGTTTGGATTTTTTTCTTTTTTTTTTTTTTAATGAGGTTTTCGCTTGTATTGACACTTATACGGGTTATATGGGAAACAATATATCATGGTGGAAAATGTGTTCAGGTCAGTTTTAAAGTGCTTTTTCATATTTAAGTAAAAATATGAAAAGATTATCAGCGAAATGTATCAAAAGCCAAAGATCTTATTTTGGCCACCGTGAGTGATAAATTATTACATAGGGATATTATATTATTGGATTATTACTACTGATCCATAGCACATACTCAGCCTTTAAATGCTGTATGAGCTGGATGAAAGGGAGCTAATTTCAACGACTTCAAACATTTTGAGTAGTTTACAGCAATACATCATATTTTAAGAACTAAGTATGTGTTTTGTATGTAAAACCTGCACCTGCAAAGTAAATGTGGTCGGTGTAGCTGAGTGCTAATTAAAGCCGAGAAGGCTGCAGAAACAATACAGCATTTTCTCTTCTCTGCTGCTTTTTGTATTTGTGTTGAGACGGTTCATCCAAAAGCACTAACAGTAGCAAAAGCTATTTTAGACCCATTTCAACTGTAAGCAGTAGGGTGGGAAAAAACATTCATGTGATCCTCCTCAATGTAACTCCATGTCAGAGAAATGTAAGGAATTTCTGATATCTACAATATCTACTTGAAATGGTTTATTCAAACTCTGGGGGGTTTACCCATTTGTTTCATTTGTCTTAGCAATATCATAACATAGGTGGCATCAAATACTCACACTGGGGCCCCTTGAAAATGTGGGCATCAGTTCAGAGAAGATCCCAATCGTATTACAGCAGTGAGGCTACTTAAGAGATCCAAAGCTTGCAGACATTAAAATAGAAAAATGGAAAAAGCAGTTAGCACCAAGAGTTGTTAACATTTGGAAAATTGAGGATATAAAATAGACAGTTTGAATTTACTCTGGTATTTGGCTATTTGGCTGTGTATTGTTTGCTTGTTTTTAGGCACTCTGCAGATTTCTCTGTGAATGAACACAGCCGGAAAAAGACCCTCTTTAGGAAGACCTACAGCTGCTCTTATTCAGGGTCTGTTTCCAGTAAACTGGTGCTTGTTATGATTATGCCAGGACAAACATGCTCAGATGTGCTCAGTGAAAAAAGGAACTGACAGATGGATGCATATGCATACAAGCACACACGAGCATTATTGCAGTACTCCTCCAAAGTTCAAGAGCAGGAAACATGGCAGCCAAAATTTCACAGTAAGAGATAAGGTTATACATTCTGTCCATTGCTTCCAACTCTGACTAAAACCTTGTTGACTAAAGGCCATAGATCATGAGGCCAACCTTTGTGCAGTTAAATAACGACTACATCTGACTCTCATGAACTAATAATGTTTTATTTATCCAAGTTATTTTTCTCTTCATTTCATTTTCACTCCGCTAGAAGAGGGTCTAGGACTTGCAGGTTACCACAAACTGCTGTTGTTCAGTCAGCTTATCTTGCAAACAAGACAATATTTTCCATACTGATAGACCTAAAAAAAAATCTTCTAGTCACATGTTAATCAATTAATTGCTTAATATGTGATTTTTGGGGGGAGTTTTGAGGAGGCTGAGCAAATCAGTTCTTAATCAAAATATAAAATAAATCACTATACTACAAAGTAACTGAGCAGGAAAGACTGAGATATCTTGACTTTTAGTCTCATACATAAATCTTCTACTGTATGTGTGAAGCATCAGTTTTAGCTTCCCATAATGCATCTTAATAGAATCTTTTTGGCTGGACCTCAACAGGCTGGCAACTGACTCATGGTTAACATGTGGTCTTATATGGGCCATGTTTCAGTCACTTAAGACTTGTTCGGTTGTCAGCACAGACAGAAAAACATATAAAAGAGAACAGCTTTATTGGTAATCCGGCTGTGTTAAATTACTGCGTAAGTGATCACAGTGAGTAGGAGAGAAGAAAACAGATAAAGGGCTGAGCAGGCAGGGGTGTTCAAACTAATAGGACACTGGCAGCAGTGCTTAGTGAAATCCTCTAAAATCCAAGGTTGACTTTAATGGAAATTTTATCACTCTAACTTTTTAACACAGTAACATGGTAATTTTGGATAAAGCAATTGGGGCATCAAGCACAGTGTTAAATTTTGAGTGATACGAGTCATTGTCACAAGAGAGAGAAAAACCTAGGGAAATACCAAGTCAGTTTGATTTTACCATGCTGGTCATTGTGGTATGTATGTCTCTGTGAAAGCTATAGGGGAAGTAACCTCTCTTGTACAATTCTGTCATTTCACAACTATTAAAAAGAAAAAACTCTGGCTGCTCTTCAGTCTAAGGTGACTCAGTGTGTAGTGTTATTAAAATGAGCAGTCAGTGGAAAGCACCAGAGATATCTCTCTACATCAGCAACACATACACACACATACACACACAGCTGGTATTAAGCTGGTATTAACAGAAGCAGAGCCAGACACATCCAATACACCCATAATTTTCTCCCTCTAGACCAAGTTGTGTGATATATGTTGGCTGTGTCCGCTGTTTCTGAAGAAAGAAAACGTCGGTTAAGGCAGTTCCTAGGATGTATTTTCCACTTCCTACTTCACCGGCCTTTGTTTACATGACTGACTGTGCTGCTACAGCAGATTTATACCTTTGTTCTACAGAACTAACCATGGACCACACATGCAGACAAAGGCAATACTGTTGGCCAAACCTATCAAAAGAACTTTTGATTTTGTGTGTGTGTGTGTGTGTGTCTGCCATGTTTTCAAGTTTTCTTATATTTATTAAGCCATATAATTCTTGGAGTTTCAGTTAACTTATGAAATTAAACTGAACAAACAGCATATTTTTAAAAGGTAGACAGCACTGTCCTTGACATGGAGTCAGCCGAGGAAGCAGGAAAAAATATTTAAAGCAAACAGTTATATTGTGTGTTTTCCGCCCTTGTTTAAGTTTGTACCGTAAGCTGCACCTGTCCGCATTAAATGGTTTGAGTTTATGATACAGATATCTCACCTGTTATTTATTTATTTACATATATTTATTTACATCAGATATTTTAAGACAAATCATGGGTGAATTATTGCCATAACTTCAAAAATGGTTATATAATGATAAAGACAAATAAGAATAAAAAAAAGAAAAAAGAAAAAACATTAAATACAAAGTAAAATTTTAATACCATAGTTTCATATTGAAAGATCATATAATATATAAACATTAATTAATCTATTTATTTAGTAATTAATTAACTTTTTTGGAAACCACCTGGTATTAATTTAAAATGTGCTTTAATAATTTTATACTGCTTTATAAGAAAATGTTTTTTGGTCACCAATAGTTTACAATGAAGCCCACTATTTACAGTGTAATTTCATTGTGCGAATGAGGCGTCTGATACTAAAATATAGGTAACAGTGAAAGAAAAGAATATGGAGAACAAGGGAGTAACCACTGGGCAAGTTAGAAGGAAGAAAAAATAAATTATACTGTATTTCACTATGATTTACAATGTGCTGTCAAAGCTGTGGGGGCTTGGTAAGATAACAAAATGGGCTTTAGGAAAATTTCTTGAAACCCATATGGAGGGGTTATAGAAGAATATGTAAAATATGTGGGTTACATTCCCAAAATGACAACAGGTTTTAAGATAAAGCAATATACTTATGTGGGTTAAATGCTCATTGCAAAGACGATTTATCCTACCAGCTTGTGTTCTTTGGTATGAGTACATTGTAGGCACTGTTCCTATAATGAAATTAAATTAATATAATATAATTAATTAATTCATATAATTAAATCAATTTCTCTAATGAAAAGAAATGCTTTTTGTCATTAGGGAAAGAATCTCCAACAGAAAATTTGGATCCATCAGATAAAATTTCTGTAGAGGCACAGTTTTTTAAAGTGGAGTATACTTTAGAAGTAACAGGAGTCAAGTGTTTTTTCTTTTTTTTTTTTTTTTTCAGAGCTGTGAATTAAAGGCTGCATTTCACAGGCATATTTTTATAGTGCTGTGATTCCATTGGCATAAAGTGGGTGTTTTCTTTTTGTGGTTACTAGTGGTAGTAATGTTGCTTGACGCAGCAACTGAATGCAACAATTACTGAATTTGCACTCAAATTTGTGGAACTTTTATTTCTGAACTCCTTATTTTGGTTCATTTAGATCAACACGTCCAAAATTCCAGTGTTTTTCTGTCTTTGGGGTTTTTTAGTACTTCTTTGCAACTTCCTCACACTTTTTCCTTTCTCTTCTTTGCTTGATTCATGTATGCCACAATTCCTCAGACCTGATGCATGCAGGTTTTTAACATGACTGGTACCTGTACCTGTAGAGCAACAGGAAAAACGGGAAGGCTTCTTTTGTTTAACTGCTTTTCACAGGTGTAACTGAACTGAAAATAAATAAAGTGCAGCATCCATGAAGATGTTTAACACAAAATTAAATGTTTGTCATATGATAAGGCGAAAATATGCTAAATCATTAAATTATTTGTTCCCCTTTCTGATAGGGTAACAATCTGCAAAGGATCAGAAGTACAACTGGTAGGTCCCCTGCACCTCTATGTCTGCAACAGAAGAAGGAAGACGACAGCATGATGGAGACCTGTCTGTAAAGGGAGTATGTTTGAGACAAAGACCGAAACAGACTGTGGAAACTGCAAAAATATGCATTAATCAACAAAATATGGCTACGTGGTACAGTGAAATGAGGTCTGTTGTCGATAAGATACACCTTTATTAGTCCCACAATGGGGAAACTGCATGGGACCCATGCATACGGGACTTGACTGTAGTCTGTGCAGTTGCCACTTTAGATGTTTAACATACAGTAGCCTGGCATCAGCCAGACCTGTGTGATTAGTTAGTGATTGATTTGTTGTTCATTTGTAAGTATTTTGAGGTTAACGTATGTTTACACGACTGCAAATATGAAAGAAGGAAATCAAGCTAACGTATAATATAGTTTTAAAGAACAAATTTTGCTTTATTATAGGAGTTCACTCACATCACACACAACTAGACACACTAAGGCTGTATAGTGTGAACATGATGCTGCTTATGCATGATGCTAAATGATATAATAAAACAATACAATTCTTAGCAAAGCTGCTTTTTGTTGTTAATTATTTTTCAAGTAATATGTAATGTTAACATCAATGGCCACAGAACACTAGCCAAGCACTTTATTAGGAACACCTGTACACCTGCTTCTTTATGCAATTATCCAGTCCGTCAGTAATATGGCAGCCGTGCAGTGCTTACAATCAGGCATATAGAGGTCAGTGTTCTAGCTTAAAGTGTGGACACTGCTCAGATACTGGCGGGGTGATGGTGAACTGAGAAGATGGGCGAAGATGATGGGCAGGAATGCCACAGTATTGTCTGGTCCTGTCCTGAGACCCTTAGAGCTTGGGGGAGGTGCCTTGGCAAAGGGTTCCCCAGAGTGAGTCTGAGCCCAAAGTCGTGTACTGTGGCAGCTCGTCTAATTCATCTGTAAAACAGAGGAAATCCAAGGTCAGGATGTTGAAGGAGAATGCAAACTACCAGTGGCCTATAGGAGATGTGGTCTAAGCAGAAGTTGCAGTGTCCATTTGACCCATCAATTAGCAATATTTACCTGAGGAATCACTCCACTGGCTCCCTGGACTGGCACATGGTTGATCGCTCAGGAACCCTGTGCCATCTAAACTGCTTGGCACCCAGTGTGAGTCTTTCTCAATTTGCTGGCAAATCTGAAAGAGCAACAGGGGACTGACTATGTTTTGCGCAACTTTTTCACACCAGTCTTTAACAATCAGTCTTTTAGTTTTTGAGTTTTATTACACAAGCCAAACAAGCAGAATAAGACAAACATGGGTATTCCTGTCAATGCAAAGTGCATGCTATTAAGAGTAGGAGCCGAGTTCCATGTTTACCTCAATAATGTCGTCAGCGTAATTGTGATCTAGAAGATCACATCAGAGAGAGAGAGAGTGATATCAGTATGTCTGTTTGAATTTACTCCATTTCGTTTCGGGTAATCCAAACCATTTATTAGCAAGCATGACATCTGTGTTAATGTCTTACCAGGACTGTGATCGGGTGAAACTTCAAATCTGGGCAAACAGTTGTTTGAAAAGCTCCCAGGCCCAATCGTATCTGAAAAAGGCAATAGCATTAAATACACCTGTTTTTTGGTGGCAAATTCAAGGCAGCCTTCACTACACTCTGCACATTAATAATAAGATCACTTCATTTTTGGCTTCTCAAAAGTGTATGGGACAGAGCAGTTTGGGTTCATGACTGAATGCCACAGGAAATTACAGTACTATCAAGTTTATTCTTCGACGACTCCCAGTTTTCTTCCGGAAATGCCATGGGAGACTGACTGTCATTGTACCAGTGGCCTATAGGAGATGTGGTCTAATCAGAAGTTGCAGTGTCCATTTGACCCACCAACTAGCAATATTTACCTGACGAGGAGTCACTCCACTGGCTCCCTGGACTGGCACATGGTTGATCGCTCAGGAACCCTGTGCCATCTAAACTGCTTGGCACCCAGTGTGAGTTTTTCTCAATTTGCTGGCAAATCTGAAAGAGCAACACTGGACTGAGTACGGCTATGTTTTGCACAACTTCAGTTTTTTCACACCAGTCATTAACAATCAGTCTTTTAGTTTTTGGGCTTTATTACATGAGCCAAACAAGCAGTATAAGACCAATATGGGTATTCCTGTCCATGCAAAGTGCATGCTATTAAGAGTAGGAGCCGAATTCCATGCTTACCTCAATAATGTCGTCAACAGAACTGTGATCTAGAAGATCACATCAGAGAGAGAGGGAGGGTGATATCGGTCTGTTTTAATTTACTTCAGGCTACTCCAAAACCTTTACTTCAGGCTACTTAATGTCTTACCAGGACTGTGATCAGGTGAACGTTCAAATCTAGGCAAACAATTGTCTGAAAAGCTCCCAGGCCCATCTGAAAAAGACAATAGCATTAAATACATTTGCTTTTTAGTGGTGAATTCAAGTCAGCCTTCACTACACCCTGTACATTAACAATAAGATCATTTCATTTTTGGCTTCTCAAAAGTGTATGGGCACAGGACAAAGCAGTTTGAGTTTTGAATGCCACAGGAAATTACAGTACTATCAAGTTTATTCTTTATTCTTTTTTTCCTCACCCGGCTGGTCAGTGCGCACTGTACTGTCGACTGTGTTTTCCTGAGTTGACGACGTCTTCACCAGCCGTGACCTCATCTTCATTCTTAACATGGCCATGTTTACCTAAAATATGCAGCATCAAAGGAAGATCTTTAGATAAATGGGGAATCTTGTCTGTGATGTTCAGTAATGACACCAAATAAACTCCTGCATCTGGCTCAGCTTAGATTTACTACCGCCTAACGGCAGCACAGGAGGGTGAAAAACAAACGAGTTTTGCAGTTTCATCAGTTTCATCTCCGTGCACTTCTTCCCTTATTTAATCAACTTCTGTCAGTAGCTTACAGTCAAACTGCACAAGCTTGACCAACCGCAAAAACAAAAACATTACTGCACGAGACATTTAGGAATGTTGTGTGCATTTATTCAAGATTTACAATATTTATTCTGAAAACGCAGCAATAAAAATGAGGCAACCCATGGAAGTGGAAGTATTACATTAATATTAAGTCACTCACAGGATTTGCTTGTTCTATTATCCGATTGCTCCAGAGAAACTTGTCCTCACCCGGAGACCTTGCATGGACTGCAGAGATTCCCCGTCGATTCATGGAAGAGGGTACACTATAAAAAATGCCCACACCGAAAACAAAGCAAGTCTCATGTCGACTCATAATTCAGTTTTTCATAGAGCATTTTAATAAAAATATTCTATATATGATAACAGCTTTCCAAGTTTCTGCCTCTACAAGTTCATTCATGACATGACTTGTGAAATGAAGTGCGCATATTGTAAAGTAAAAGCAGCTGCAGTTAACAACAAATTAATTACTGTTAAGTCAGCACAGCAAACATTTTTCAACCAAAGTGACTTGCACTATATCTAATCTCTGCATATTCGCCGCTCGATCCCCATCGTCCAACAAAACAATGTGATATAAAACGTGAAATATAAATAACTGTTTAAGTTCAGGTAGACTTTATTTGCAGTGGTCGCGCATGCGCTCCTGAACCCCCTTGTAGCAGCTGACCAGTTTCCGAGAAATCACACCATTGACTGCAAGAAGGACAGGAGCAAAAATATGGCCTGAATACACTGGTGCGTTGCACGTCGACTAAGCCCACCCCACACTTGGATGACCTTACTTGACTGCGACTTTTTTTTTATACTGTACAGCTTATTGCAAACGTTGCAAATGTTATTTTACTGTCATATTTAAAGACAAAGCAAAATGAAACACTGCAGTATGACAGACTATGGTTTTATTGTGAAAAGAAAAATCATCCCACAGCTTCTGAAATGCACAGAAATAAAGCACAAACGCAAGGGAGTGAATGAAAATGACCAGAAATCTCTCAGTCTCAGTGGGACTCACAGGTTACTTTCCAGTAGAAGTTTATGCATGTTTCCATACAGTAAATCCAAGGTTATATTTCCTCTGGTGGGGCATTTGACGAGTTGGTACAACGTTGGTATAGTGATGGCTGGTTGTAAATGAGAAGGGTCGAGCCACAGCCTTTCAGACCCTAAAGACCACGCTCCTTCAAACTGTGCCAATTATCACAACCATGACCCTAAGTTTGTTCTGTGGCTGCGGCTGGACATATTCCTGAGGTAAACAGCAGCAACAATGATGTATGTAAAGACCCTCTGCTGATCAGCCACACAATATCTATATTAAAGTGAAAAAGCAAAGAAAATGTCGGGTTTAAAGATAATGAATGAAACATGCAAGTGTAAAACTCAGCAACTTTAGCTGGAGCTACTGCAACATGCTACCACCAGAGCGCCGCCATCTAGAAATTAAAAAACTCAATCAGCAAGCAGCTTCCGCTTTTATTCTGAAAATGTAACAGGAAATGTGTGGTTTTCCCTCAAAAGGCTTCACTGGGCCCATATGAAGTCACATGATATACTGTAAAGTGTGTCTACCAGTCCCACACAACTTAATCAAGGCTTTTAATTGGTTGGTTTGTCTGAACAGCATAAAAAGCCTTCATCACCTGGTTATCAGCACATTTTCATCTTTCAAGTGGATTAACTACTTGTGCGGTTTACAGCAAACACCTGGACAAACCTGAAAAGATTCACACAATGAATGAAAAGGATCTCATCGCTGTTCAGTGTGATCTGCCAGCGCAATCGCGTGTTGTGACGGAAAATGGCAGCTGCCAAAGATATGCAGACTACTTTATCAAATCAATCAAGATCCGGGCATCCAGACACCCATTGTTAACATGCATGGCTACAGAACATTCACCGAGCAATTTATTAGGAACACCTGTGCACCATATTATCCAATCATCCAGTCATGTGGCAGCAGTGCAGTGCATAAAATCATCCAGATCCAGCTCAGGAGCTTCAGTTAATCTTCACATGATCTCTGACTTTGATCATGCTATGATTGTTGGTGCTAGACATCTTGGTTTGAGTATTTCTTCTGATCTTCTTGGGATTTTTTTTTTCTTTTACGCACAACAGTCTCTCGAGTTTTTACTCAGAATGGAGCCAAAAATAAGACAGAAACACCTTGTCGATGAGACAGGTCAGAGGAGAATGGCCAGAGTGGTTGGAGTTTTATTGGCTTACTTTGGACCCCTTAATCCCAGTAAATTATCATTTGAATGCCACAGTCTGTCTGAGTATTGTTGTTGACCATGTTCTTCACTTTATGGCCACAATACTTCCAGCATGATAATGCACCAGGTCATAAAGCAAAAGCCATCTCAAATTGGTTTCATGAACATGACAGTGAACTTCAGTGGCCTCCCCTGTCACCAGATCCAAATCCAACTGAGCACCTTTGGGATGAGGTAGAACAGGAGACTGGCAGTGTCAATGTGCAGATGACAAATTCTGCTGAAATCATGCGATGCAATCACATCAACTTGGAGCAGAATCTCAAAGGAATGTTTCCAACACCCTGTAGAATCCAAACCATGAAGAACTGGAGATGTTTTGAGAGCAAAGGAAATAACTGCCCAGTGTTAGTAAGGTGTTCCTAATAAAGTGCTCAGTGGGTGTATGTTATATAATGACACCATTTCCTCAAACTCTGTGGGGATTACAGGGGAACCCCAGATAAAGAAGATTAAAGAAATTATGTAACTATTTGCTTTATATCTTTTTAGTGCAGTAACAGCCCACATACTGAATAACTTATATTCTCTGCAAGTAGGTAATAACCTACTCTTTTCTGGAAAAACGCTTTTTTTTTTCTTTTTTTTTTTTAAATTAGTCGTAAGCTAATGACTTGCTTTAAATTGGACAAAATAAAAAATCTGGACCGACATAATTTGAGTTTTTCCAGTGAGACCCTTAATTAGCTACTTGAGACGCATTTGTTGTTTTGGGTCAGTGGTCAAAGTCAATCATTTCATTACAGCACAGCACTTAAAGTCAACTATCTCTACACACATAAACTTAAAGCTCTTTGTGTTTATAGTAAGGAGCCATCTTTATTCACATTTTAAAATAGATCTTTTTATTTTATAAAAACACAAACAACTATTTACAAGATTCCTTAACAATTGCTTTAAGCAAAAAAGAAACAAAATTGTAAGATTATGAAGTAGAGCTTTTACCAGACATTTTTTTAAGATGATAGTTTGCTTTATGATATAACTAAAATTCACCTTTACACATAACGGAAAACACACATTTTCACAGATTTTATGTGGTAATTATTTGACACTATGCATTAACTGTCTGTCAGATATATGTACTGAATGTGAGCCTATTTGCATTTAAGTATTTGCTACCTGGTATGGAGTCACAACTGAGTGAAAATGCCCTGCCTGAGCAGTAACAGGACAGATTTCTGTCTTATTACAGATCAACATCACAAAAAAACTGAGCACCACAAAGCCTTGAACCCGCCAAAAACACAGATAATAAGCAGTATGTCCTTTAACAGCAGAGCACTTCATATATTCTCTTCATAACTTCACATTAAGTTTGTTCACCTAAAACACGTACATACGGGTTGAGGGAGAAAAGGGAAACTCTCCAAGTTGTCAGACACATGGTAAGCGCAACTCTGGGGGTGGGTGGGATGTTTTAGCTTAAAGTGTAGACAGCCCTCATTAGATCCTGGAGGGGTGATGCTAGGTGATCCGACTGAGATGATGGGGGAAGATGATGGGCAGGAAAAGCTTTTTTCCATAATGTCCATAATGTCAGAAGCATTGTCCTGTCCTGTCCTGAGCCCCTCAGAGGTTGGGCAAAATCTCTGGGCAAATGTTTTTCCAGAAGCTGTCTGTGGGAATTGTGAAGTCTGAGACCAAAGTTGTGTACTGTGGATGTTCGTCTAGTTCATCGACTGTAAAACAAAGAGAGGAAATTCAAGGTCAGGATGCTGAAGGAGTAGTATCAGTAGCCTACAAGAGATGTGGTCTAAGCGGAAGTCGCAATGAGTTACTTTGCTTCACTTACTAAACTTACTACATGCATAGACAGAAGCACTTTACATCTACATCTTTATACTTTAACTCCTAAACTGCCAGCATGGAGTGTAATGTTACCTGACGAGGAATCACTCCACTGGCTCCCTGGGCTGGCGCATGGTTGATTGCTCAGGAACCCCGTGCCGTCTAAACTGCTTGCAATCCAGTGTGAGTCTTTCTCCATTTGCTGGCAAATCTGAAAGAGCAACACTGGACTGAGTACGGCTATGTTTTGCACAACTCCAGTTTTTTCACACCAGTCTTTAACAATCAGTCTTTTAGTTTTTGGGTTTTAATACACAAGCCAAACAAGCAGAATAAGACAAACATGGGTATTCCTGTCAATGCAGAGTGCATGCTATTAAGAATAGGAGCCGAATTCCATGCTTACCTCAATAATGTCGTCAGGATAGCTGTAATCTAGAAGATCACATCAGAGAGAGAGGGAGAGGAAAGGGAGGGAACATGAGTATGGCGCTGTGATATCAATCTGTCTGTCTGAATTTACTTCATTTTGTTTTGGCTAATCCAAAACCATTTATTAGCAAGTACAACATGTGTTAATGTCTTACCAGGACTGTGGTCAGGTGAAACTTCAAATCTGTGGAAATAGTTGTCTGCAAAGCTCCCAGGCCCAATCTCAACTGATAAAGACCAGTCAGGAACCTCAGCTGGAGTCAGACTGTAACCTGCAAGGATGGCAAACAATAGCATTGAATACACTTGCTTTGTGTATGGGCACAGGACAGAGCAGTTTGAATTCATGACTGAATGCCACAGGAAATTACAGTACTATCAAGTTTATTCTTCAACTACTCCCAGTTTTCGTCCTCACCTGGCTGGTCTGTGTGCACTGTACTGTCGACTGTGTTTTCCTGAGTTGAAAAAGTCTCTTCCGGCAGTGAAGAAGCCATGGGAGACTGGCTGTCACTGTAATCAGTGTCTTCCTCCATCTTGACCTCTGAGCTCTGCTGAAGGGAAGAATTCAAATTGAGTGAGATTTAGGAAGCTTCAATAATAACCAAAGAAATGTGCATTTGTATGTCTAGCTGCTACACCGATACCACAACAATAACATTGTTTTCTAAAGACATTATTGTCTCTGTCTATATAAAAATAAGTGCTGTTGAATCTACAGAACAATACTTACAGCATTCACCCTCCTACGTTGTTTCATTTCCTTTGCTTTGCTTCGTTTGTCTGTGAAGATGAAAGAAAAACATTTTGGTCACTTGACGTCTTAAACAGCCCATAGTATGATTGTAGAACAAACTCACTTCATGTGTAAAAAAGAAAACGGTGAAAAAAAAAAAAAAAAATCAGCAGCCAGCACATGCTGCTGCACACCAATGTTAATTCACTGAAGAAAAAAAAAAGTTCTAGCTGACTTCCTGTCACTTGTCTCACCTCTAGATTTTGGGGTGGCAGGCAGCATCCTGAAGACGCGCATTGCTTGGTGGCCTTTGTTGACGCTCCTGTCTTTCACCTCTTCGATGTCAGGCAGTGAATTCATAGCACAGCGGAAGTTGGCTTTCCACGTCTTTGGGTCACAGGTCTGGCCCTCGACGTATTTCCCTGCAGAATGCATTTTGTTTAGTTTCATTCCTTAATAATTTTGCTGCTTTATATTTGCAGTCGGTATGTGTATTTGCTCACCTGTGTGGATGGCCCACTCTTTGAACAGACATGCATCCTTGTCCAGCTCCCAGCCGTGTCGAGCTGCATGCTTCCAGGGGATTGAGAACATCGTCTTATCCTGGAAAACACAAAACAACATGCTGAGTTGGGACGAGTGCAGCCACGCATTCAACACAGAACAAAAATAAAAACATAAGCACACATTTTCAAATATGTTTTCTATTGAATGGCTGTAATTATCAAATATTATTTGCACACACAAACAAGCTTTTGTTTTTGTTTTATAAACACAGTATGTCATGTCAGGAGGAAATATTTAATCTCTCTTTGACATGTTTGTCTCATTTCCCACAAGAAGATAAAGTAGTGATTGAATACGCAGTGATGTCTGTGAGCTACAGACCAAAAATGGTGTCTGTTTTGTCTACTGTTTATTTTAAAAGGCTGCCATAGTTTCCAAATGTTTTCCTGACCATTTAACTGCCCAATATACCACTTTGGTTATTTTTGTTTACTTTTATGAGTAGCTGCTCCACTCCTACAGCAAAATACATTTCAAAATGTCTATTACTGTACTTATTCCAACATACTGACCATAGGTTTTTCAGTAAATGTCATTTACACGACTCAATCCAATGTATTCCAGGGAGACATAAGCATCTCACCTTGTCCACCCAAGTCAGACCCGAGATGGAGTTGGACTCGATCATCTTCTCCAGCCACGGCCTCATCTTCATTCTTGACACAGGCATGATTCCCTAAAATATGCAGCAACAAAGGAAAATCTTTAGATAAACTGGGAATGTGTGTGATATTCAGTACCTACAGCAAATGAATTCCCGCGTCTGCCTCAGCTTAGATTTACTGCTGCGCAGAAGTATGAGAAGAGTTCACGACCGGGGCAGGCAGCAGGGCAGGAGGCAGTTGCGCGTAGGAGTCAACGTTATTTATGAAGGTCAGAATAGACCAAAAAAATAAAAAGCGCTTTTTCTTAGTTTTGCATTCAGAGAAGGTTTCGTATATAAGTAGACTCGTTTTACACTTCAAAAGTCTAAAATAAATCTTCGTGCAACTTGATTGCATCCAGACAGGTGGTATTAACGTACGCCAAAAGATCGCCTGAGCGCGGAGAGAGCACACACCTCTTCCTAGACCGTTGCATGCATTCAATACACAAAAAGTCCGGTTGTAAAAAGTCACTTCATCCCTTATTTAATCAACTTCTGTTAGTCACTAAATTGTATAAATAAAAAACAAAAGTATTACTGCATGAGCCATTAAGGAATGTTTTGCGCATTTGTTCAATATTTACAATAATTATTCTGAAAACGCCGCAATAAAAATATTTCAAAATGAGGCAACCCATGCAAGTGGAAGTATTACATTAATATCAAGTCACTTACAGGCTTTACTTGTTCTATGATCCGTAAGAGGAAAGTGCACAGAATAAGTCCGTTTGGATTATGAGTGCTCCACAGAAACTCCTCCTCGTCTTTGTATTAATCACTTGCAGATCGCTCTTGAACTGAGAGACTGCATAGTTGTATGGGTTTTTATATAGGATACGGCGGGTTTTCCCCGGCCGGTCAAGAAGGAGAGCACACTGTAAAAAATGTCCACATCGAAAACAAAGCAAGTCACACGTCGACTCACAATCAGGTTTTTCAGAGAGCATTTTTTAAAATTCTCTCCAAAAGAACTTGCACTGTAAATAACTGATCTCATCTTTGCATATTTGCAGCAAAACAGTGGGATTTAAAACATGAAATATAGATTACTCTTCAAGTTCAGATTGACTTTATTTACAGTGGTCGCGCATGCGCTCCTGAACCCCCTTGCAGATCCTCCCTCAGAGCCGTAGATCTGTTTCCGAGAAATCACGCTGTTAAATGCAAGGAGGAAGTTAATAACAACATAGCTTGATTACACTGGTGTGTTGCACGTAGGCTAAACCGACCCCATACTTGAATGACCTGACAGTCGACAGTCGTGTTTTGTTTGTTTGTTTTTTTTCTTTGTGCATGTGGCAGTTCTGCACGCTCAGCAGCTGGACTGCTTATTGCAAACCATTCAGTTTTTGCAGGTAACCTCACAGGGTGCAGATGTTGTTTTACCGTGATGTTTACACAAAGCAAAATGAAACACTGAAGCATGACAGGCGATGGTTTTATTGTTGTATGTTGTAACATACCCAGACCACCATTAGCCTGCAACTGTACTAATGTGAACAGTTTTTGTTTTTGCTAGTAGTGATAGAATATGTAATATCAATCTGTGGTTTGCACATTGTGCAAAGTGTACCTTACCATAATAGCAATATGCATATAAACTAATAAACTTGAAGAGCATAATTCCCCTACACACACTCGACTGTAGCGTATTCGTCATCCAGATTAAAAAAAAAAAACAAAACAAAGAACGTAATGACAAACATGTGCAGGGGACCAGCCCTTTAGTATAAACAGCAACCCAGCGAAGAAGTCAGGCATTTACGAGAAATGATGTAGTAATTTCTGTGGACCACTAGGGGAAGTGTGGCACAGGCTTTCTTGCAGACTGGTTGAATTTAAGCCATGCAGTATGAAGCACTGAAGCAATAATTGCTCAACGGGAAAAGGAGTGGTAGTCGTAAACTCCGCGGAATCAGCAGCCGTGTGGGCTCAGTGTGACAGAATGCAGAGCTTTTTTTTTTACACCCATCATCCTTCATGTCTGTGGCAATAACTCACCAACGGCTCATGAAATACGCACAAATACAGCGCAGAACTGCAAGAGAGTGAATGAAAACGACAGGGCGTGATCTGCATTCAAAGATTTCTTTATATATTGTACATTTTGAATTCTGGTGTTTTTCCCGCACCGCTGTAAATTTACAACACCTAATAAATCCAGGAGGTCGTGTCCTATAACGACACCGGAGCACGCGCATGCCTCGCTTTCGTCGTGGGAATCTGGGAAACTCCACTCCCGAGCTGTCGGGGCTGCCGGTGCTGTCCATCTAAGGGGCTTCCCGCGTGGTGTGTTGGCGCGCTCGCGTGATGTGAGGCTCATGCAACGCGCGCGCCTGGAAGGGAATAGAAGGGAGTTTTCCAGCGGAGTTTTCACCGGCAGTAGGTCGGTGGGATTTCCCAATGAAGTTTGGATTTGTTGGGGGGGGAAATCATCCCAATTTTCCGAACTGTCTCAGCTCTCAGACAGACTCCCTGCTGATGGATGACAACAGCGTGAGAGGAAAAACGTGAATTATAGGACAAACAGGTGTAACTGTTAGGAGCTGTTATTAGTTTAGACTGTTATAGTGTGATTTCACATCAACAGTATCACACACACATATATATATATAGTGCTCAGCATAAATGAGTACACCCCAACAGATTTGTCAGAACCCCTTTAGTTTCCTTTCAGAATCAACATTTTCAATGGGATCCTATACTACAAAATACTCCCACAAATGCAGGCCATTGATTGCAAACAGGATTTGTTAATTTGCACACACAAAGAAGTCATTTTGCTAACAAATTCATTCAAGCCCATTTCTAATTATTCATTACACAGGTGACCAGCAGACAGTTGACTATAAAAGGGCATTACTTAACAAAGAAAACCCCTTTCGATTTCAATGGCACCACCTGGAAGAGAAATGTCACAAGACCTGAGAAAGAAAATAATTTCTTTACACAAGAAAGGTGAAGGCTACAAGAAGATCAGCAAAGCTTTACTTAAAAGTCAGAATACTGTAGCAAAAGTGATGCAAAAATTTAACAAAGATGGAACTGCAACCATCTCACAGAGACGTCCAGGCCGTCCACTGAAGTTACAGCTCAACTGGGTCGTCTTCTGATGAGAAGGGTTGAAGAAAATCGCCATGCAAGTTCACTGCAGTTAGCTAAAGAAGTAGAAAGCCAAACTGGGGTGAATGTTTCCCGTGACACAATACCGAGTACACTGCAGAGGAATGGCATGCATGGCTGTCGTCCATGAAGGAAGCCTCTCCTAAAGCCCCTGCACAAAAAAACCCGCCTAGAATTTGCTAGGGCCCATGCTGACAAAGATGAAGATTACTGCGACTCTATACTCTGGAGTGATAAGACCAGGATAAGATGTTTTTGGAACTGATTGCTTCAAAACTGTATGGCATCGCAAAGGGGAGGAGTACAAAGAAAACTGCCCACAATGAAACATGGTGGTGGCAGTGCCCTTATGTGGGGCTGCATCGGTGCTGCTGGTGTTGGGGAGCTGCATTTCATTGATGGTATCATGAATTCACAGATGTACTGCTCTACATTGAAAGAGTAGATGCTACCATCACTCCGTGCCCTTGGTTGTCGTTCACTTCTCCAACATGATAATGATCCAAAACACACATCTAAGGCCACGGTTGCATTTCTGAAGAAGAACAGGGTGAAAGTGATTCAGTGGCCAAGTATGTCTCCTGATTTGAACCCAGTCGAACACCTATGGGGAAATCTGAAGAGACAGGTTGGGCATCACTCTTCATCCAGCATCCAGCCTCCAAAGAAGATTTTGTCATTTAAGTTATATTATTAACTTCACTTTCATGTTATGACTTAAACAAATGTTCTATAAAACTCAGTCATGTCAAAAAGTTGTTTTCACATATTTGGGGAAACTGTGCCACAAACACTGAAAATCACTGTATAATGGAAGGTTTAGAGCTATGCAGGTCTAGCATGTCATTGATTTAAAATACATTTGACCTTTTAATTCATTTATTTGTGTCTGCAACAACATCCTGAGAGTTGTATTTTCAGTTTCTACATTCTCATTTTAAATAGGTTAAATCTGTAGGCTAACTATTCCCACAGATGCGTCATGAGAACATGGGCAACTGGGCACACACATTTAAAAATCCTCCCACATAGGAACAAAACCCACAGAATGAAAGAGTCAAAGTCATTTGGTGTCTCTTAGTAGTCACTTTCTCATAGTCATACTCATTAGTGCCATTTGTAGTTCTGCATTTCTTTTTATACTCATTTTGTGTCTCATTTAGTCATTTGATTGACTTTCTGACAAGAACTGCAAACAGTCACTTAATACAGAGGCTTTGGTCCACGGTCCCCCTGACCCCTTGGGCCCTTGAGCCTATGACCATTAGGTCTATTCAGTAATCTATCTATCCCTATCCTCTGTAACTACACAGTGACAGACAACCACCCTACTCACCATTTCTAAGTTCTATTTACTACCTCACCTAATCTGGGATGCACATTAGTCTAACACCATGGTTTGCTTTGCACTGTCCTTGCTAAACTGCAAATCAAAAAATTTTTTTTTACAATTTTTCCACCCTCTTTGTTTACAGTAATGGCAGTTCTAATTATTTAGGCCACCTGCAAGGATAAGACAGTAATTTGAGGCTTTGGCATGAGGCAAGCTGCTTGAGCATCCAATCTCCCCCTGGACCATCTGCTTTGACAGCTCACTGACACTGGATCAAGTCAAAGCCCTCGTTAGTTAGCCTGCAATTGCACTGCAACCTTACGTAGGGTGGGGAGCTGGGGCAGTGGGAAGGTATAAAGATCACACCTAGTACCCTTTTTAGGGGAAATTTATTTCGGTTTTGGCTTTTGGTTTTCGACCGATGGCATGTGTGAAACATCATTTCGATTTTATTTGGAGCATAAAAATGACAGTAAATAAATCTATCTAAGAAGGGAAGACAAGCAAATGAGGTGACAGTGCTAAAAGTAAATCTTCTACAACAAGTTCAGCAACATGCTTCAAATTTACTGACTTACGTAAACACTTCAGCATTACTTGAAAGACGCAGACTTCAGCCCTCGGAGACATGAATTGTGTAATCTCCTCAGGTTTTACCCAAACTGGCCTGAGGGTGCAACGTTTTCTGTTTGTGGTTTTAAGTACTCCTGTCAGCCAAACAAATGTATTGCCTGTGAGAGCCAAAATGTAATTACACAATGCACCATCCTTTGTAAGCTCATTATAAGTTTTTTTTTTTTTTTTGACCTACAAGAGTAAACAGTAGCAAGTAATAAGCAGTGGTGCTTGAAGGAAGTAAATTTAGTCCATCTTAAGTAAAAGTTCTGCATTTAAAATCCTCCTTAAAGTACCAAAGTTACAAAAACTAAAATTTCATTTTGTGAAATGTTGAGTCACAGTGTTCATGTCTTTGGGCTTCAAACAGTTTCATTGAAACCATCGAAGATGGGAATTCACTACTTGGTGGATCTGCTATTGACTCACCTCTGAACCTCTGAAACAGTGACAAGAGGCCACAACAGGACACCTTTTTGAAGGGCGTCCTGAGCTAAAAAGGTCGGGAACAATTGATTTAATCTTATCATTGTAATGTGTTTAATAAGCTTATCGTTTGCTTTTTTTCATGTAAAATCTTAATCTGAAAAGGAACTAGCAACTAAAGCTGCCAGATAAATGTAGTGCACCAAGCAGTCTTAAATTAGACTGAAGTTGCATTGTGCAAAAGTGTCACATTTGATTGGTACATTAGGAGGATCAAGGTAGTTGAATTGATGTTAAAACATGGTTAATGATTAAGAGGATAGCAGTAAAGATGTTATGTTACCCTTCCAGCAAGAGGGAAACTGGGTCAAAGTGCTGTCATACTCTGTGGTGTTTAAGCATGGTGTCTTATCTTTAGTGCTGAGCAAACCTCTCAATCATATGGAAAGATAAAGAAACCAGAGGCAGACAGAAAGACTTGCATATAAAAAGGCAGTTTATTAGTTTCCATTCATTTGATAGTCACTCCAACTATGATCCTTTTATCTTAATCCCTTGTCTTCAACTGGTCTTTACATAGATAGTTCTTGCAGATTATTAGTCCACTCAACACAACAGGAAATCAGTTTTACAATATTTATTTTACTAGCCCATTAAAATCCAAATTTTTAATATACAGGGACTAAGCCATGATTTATCTAAGAAAGTGACACTTTGACCCTAAAACACAATGAATCCGCAATGTATTACCTTTATCATCCTGTCTGAGGAAAAGGTCCCCCTGACCTTTACCCCAACCTCCCACATCTGAAGTAATGTCATACTGAGCAGGTTTTTTTATTTTTTTTTGCTCAGCTGATGTTTTTCTCGTGTGCACTTTGATCACATTGCAAAATAAATCAACTAAGTAATCAATCTCAGTGCTTTTTGGTTCCCCAGCTAAAACACCTCACATTCACTCTCCTGGTGTCCTTCTGGCAGATCACAGGTCAGTTGGTTAAGTTTTACAAGCTACACTGAGATTAAAAGACATTCCCAGTTTGTAATTCCCCCTGCTTGTATATCTGTTTGCATGTTCTCTTTTCCTCCACCATCAATGAACAGCTTGACCATTCATCTCAGTACACAGGATCACTCTTTGCCTCTTGTCCTGTCTCTTTTCTCTGCAGCTGAATCAGAGAGGACAAAGAAGAAGAGTGGAAAGTTGGAGGGAGGCACTGCTGCAAGTGACAGATTAAACATCCTGGCAAGTGACCCATTTAAGGTCAGTCACATGACAGCAGCACAGTAAGACAGTAAGCATGTTGACCAGCACTGGAGACATTTTAGGGAGCTTTAATTATTATGGACAAATATTAGGTAGACATGCCTCGTGGTCATGCATTTAATATGAAATATTCAGCCCAATCTGCATGTTTTGGACATGAGGCATTAAACATGGCACAAAATGTTGTTGTTGTTGTTGTTGTTTTATATTATAGTTACTGAAAGAAATTTTGTTTAGTTAATTTCACAGACAGAAGAGTCAAATAAAATTCAGCGCAGCCAGTTCAGACCATAATCATTTGTGCTGCACTCTCACATCAGTCGTAGGGTGCTTGAGATAAAAGGATGGAAAATATAATCACTTTAAATGTGAGCACAGAGATGCCAGTGAGCCACACAGCTGCACGAATGACCGAAACATACGGTCATTTTAAACTTCATTTAGATTTCTTGACCCCCCCCCCCCCCCCTCTCTCTCTCTCTCTCTCTCCCCCTCTCATCCGTGTTGTCACTCTCTCACCCCCACCGTCACTTTGTCAGCCTTTCTCAAGGTTACTTTCGTTCACTGGGAGTGTCTTATCGTACCACGTGACCGTGACGCAAAGTTGCTCTGTGTCAAAGCTGTGCTCAGCTGCTGTGTTGGCTGCATGCTGTGATGTACCAGAGGTCCTCTTGAAATAAATCAATATTTAAAATAAATAAATAAATAAAATAAAATACCCACAGACATGCTTAAATTACTAGCATCTTAGTTTTGGCTGCTTATTTACAAATGTTATGTATAAAAATACGATTTTCAATGGCCAAATTACATCATGCATTTCGTGAATTTCATGATTATCTTACCATGAATGTGACAGTTAAAAGAAGACTAGGTCTGTAGGTTAGCATCCAGAAAAGACATTTCATCCTCAGTAACCTTGGCGTCGCGCGCATCTCTCATACGACCTATAAGCCCTTTAATTTCAGCAGGGGTGTCTGCCATTGCGCAGCAGCCAACTAGGTGAAGGTGGACAATCCACCAGGGGGAAGGATGCTTCAATAGGCCGTCGGGGTCTGTTTCTTCAGTCAACACATTCCGTTTTTTCAGGCACAGTAAAACCTGCTGGACATCCTCTGCTCGGCTCTCCCACTGTGTTCTGTCTCAGATATATTGTCGCCCCCCCCCCCCCCCCCTCTCCTTAATCTCCCAGATTGTCGGCGACTTGCTGCAGTCGATGCTGCAGTTCTGAGCCGCTCCTGCACCGGGACAGCTGACTCAATGAGAAAGACATGCTCGCATTCGTTTTGGTCTCTGGGTCGCTCTGGATTATTTTAGGTGAGTTGTGAAAATCTCTTCGCATTTTTCATTCATTTTCAGGATTTAGCATCGCTGGGCCGGGGCTAAAGGCGATGCACCTGTCTCGCAAAGAGTGTGTGTGTGTGGAGAGGAGGAGGAGGAGGAGGGGACGGCATTGTGTTTCATTCATTGCCGGCTTTTTCATTTATCGGGGGCTGTGGTATTTCCGTTTTTTTCTACAGAACCGTTTTCGTCGAGTATTTAATGTGTACGTTTTTGCTGCAGTTGGCTCTTTGCCTTTACCGTAATGACGCCGGTGACATGTTTAATTTTTCTCGGACTACACGTGTAGCTACCGAGCTCAGCCTCGATGCAGGCGTGTAACATCAGGGCCTTAGCGGGCTGTAGCTTCGGCCACAACAGTGCTTGAAATTCTAGCCCTATTTCAGAACTCATGGGTTATTGGGGCAGCGTCGATGGGGACGCTTCCAGGTTGGGCTTTTGCCTCTGATCAGGTGGGGAGACTGGCTGCCATGCGGCTGAATGCACGTGAGTCATTCTGCAGATCAGTGACTGAGCGTTTCCTCTCGGACAATGTGTTTTACGCTGAAAATCCAACCATTAAAGGGAGGGCTGTTTGCACTGTAAGCCGAACCAGATGAAAACGTGTCCATTTGAGGCCAGCCTGATGCTAAGGTCGTGTGACATTGTGCGTAGGAACCGGACACACGTCATATAAAACCCTTAGTAGCGCACATCTCACGACAGCCTGTCTCTCTATCTTACATCACGTGTGTCTACCGAAAAGAAGCTGCACAATCATGCACCCTGAGTGCTTTTATTCAAAACGGAACTCATCAGTTTGCCAAGAAGCCGGCTCTAAAACTAAGCATTTTGTCTATGATGTCCTCCGCCATGCCACGGTGATGGAGGGAGGGGAGGATGAGGAAGGATGACGCGCTTCCAATAGCAGCAGCTGATTGGACGGAGCTGTCCAGGGGAGAGGGGTGCTGAAATCCTGCGGCCTACCGGCAAACTAGAGAGCACGGCATGCTCTGCCGTAAGCGACACCACCCCCACCCCGGGTTACTGAGCGGTTTTAGGGGCTTCGTAACTGATCCATTTCAGGCTGTGTATTACAGTAATTAAAGTCAAAGACCAGATTGCAGGCGTTGTAAGGCACAATATTGGATGGTTATTGCTTTTATGCAACATGTCACAAAAGAACCATTGTAAATGTTCAGTTTTTTTTATGGATCGTGGTCGTAGATAACATGCAAGGCTAAATTTGAATGACAAATAGCCCTTGGTTTAACTGTTTGTTGAGTATAGGTCTTCAGCAGCAGCTGGCACCACATGGTTGCTAAGTGACAAACAACCAGTAACAGTTGGGGTTTTGGTTGGTGCATTAATATTAAAGTTTCTTGTTACCGGGTTGCAGGCGTTGCATGTTTAATAACCGACACAGCCAATCAGGACTGAGGCCAAAAAATAGTTTGAAACAGACCAAATTGTTTGGCCAGTAAATACACACTGCAGTGAAGTGGGAAAGGGCCCCCTGGGGAGTTTCGTGACACCTTTAACCCGGCATCACATCCCAACACCCTGCTGTTCCTCAGTATAAATAATTCATTTTAATTACCATCTAGTGCAGCCCTACACAGCGTGTAAACCTATTCTTTTCCCTTCCTCAATATTTAATTAAAAGAATGGTGGTGGCTCTGCCCAATGCTTTGCCAAAAAACAACTAATATCCTTTTCGTATTCAATAAATGTTGAGTGTTAAGACTTTCCCACTGTGAAGTGAATGTCATGTCAGTCTGGAAGTCGGGATGCAAATGGGGTTGTATTTAGGTAGAACTCACATGTCAGAGTGGTGATTTTAAAATCTACTTTACATAAAATCTCACTCACCATGTAATCAATGATATTAGGTAGCCTGGGGGCTTGCAGATCCACATTGCTGCTTTTCCTCTGAGTGGCTTTTTGCTGTTTCAGCATCACTACATCCTCCTCATATTGTGAGATGCTGGGCAGTAATGGCTCAGCCTAAAGTGCTGACCCAGGTCTGTCTGTCTCTCACGTACTCAAGTAGTTCTCTTATAGATTGATCCTGCGAGTAATGCACATTGTTGTCCTTGTTTGGTTTAATAAGCCTGCTCCTTTTGGATGGAAATCTCCAATCTTGATGGGTTTTACTTTTTTTTTTTTTTTACACAAGCCTAGTGATGAAAGAAAGGACAGGACCCATGATGGGATGCATGTGCATAGTGTTTATTTAACAAAAGTGTTTTTCCTTTTCAAATTGAATTTTTCAGTATTGCACAAAAAAAGTTAAATATTTGTGATATAAAATGTAAATGTCTGTCCTTTGTCCACCCATGAAATAATCTAAAATAGAAATTGCCTTGTGGAACCTGCCTTCCCTCCCGCTTTGATAGTCAAATCAAACTGGGAGCAGCCTCTTTTAGAGTTGGTGTGTGTAATTTGTTTAAATGTGCAAATATCAACAGTGTAAGCAGTGTTTATTTACATACGTGTGCCTACGGGCGTATGCATATTGTGTGTCATTATGCCAGCGTGCATGAGTGTCTGTATCATTTAGTGAAGGTGAAGATGAGCGCTGCGTGTTTAGGTAGGGGGAGGGAGTCACAGAGAGAAAGAGAGAGAGTGGTGGAGGGAGGGGTGGGTGGGTGTGGTGAGAGAGCGCAGCGTCTGTCGAGCTGAGGGTGGTGTGATACGGAGGCCAGCAAGGCTCAAACTAGGCCAGAACGCACCTCGCTGCCTTCCTCTTGCTTGCCTCAGCTTAATCTGGCCAGTGGCAATGGGAAGGTAATCACTAGTTTGCACAGGGCGATGTGATATCTGCCTGAGGCCCCTTGACACACCACACACAGACACATATACACAGACAAAGATCACATCTCACCCACCGGCTGCCTTCGACGCCTTTGTAAGTGCTGCTGCTGAGACCACAGCTGCTTTAACCCTTGTGCAGTGCAGTTACAGTTGCCTGATTTGCATTCTTGTAGCTTTTGCTTGCTCTGTATGGCTCTTTTTATATTACTAGAGTTCTGCTTTTGTTTTTTTATCTTAAATATAGTGGTCTTTCCTGCTCAACTCATCTCTTGTACTTCTTTCCTCTGCAACTTGTGTCATGGTCTGGTTTAATTTTATGAATGATGACTGTAATTACCTGTTATGTTGCAATCTCAGTGCAGCAGGAGGAATGGCTGTTTCATGTGCACAGGATGTTAAGGTGTCTGCCCAGTGTATCCCGCAGTGACAGTGACAGGAAGAAGTTGTGGTTTTGACCCCTGGAGGGTGGTCTAAGTAGAGGAGTGGGACAGAGAGAGATTAAGGATGAGCGGTTAAAAGAGAGTGAGTTAGAGCAGGTGCTGTGCAGGGGTGATTAAGTATTGATGGTTAAAAATAGAAAAGCAAGGAAAGAAACAAAGGTGCTATGCCGTGATGTGAGTGAAGCTGCAAAACAGAAAAGAAAGCATTTAAAGAATAAAAGAAAGCCAAGCACGATGTCTTTATATAGAATGTGGTAGTGAGGTTACTACTGGTCATCTGTCTCTGTGCTAATAGGCTGTAATCTCCCCATGCTGAACTCTAATCATTAGTGACGGCCCTCGGATGGGCTGATGGGGCGGGACTTGAGGGTTGCATTTCCTCCACTTTAAGCCTCAGAGGTCACAGGAAGTCTAGCTGGCCCATTCACAAGCCCTGGTGCCTGCATGGCTTGCAGTACTCACACTGCACCAAAATCTTTGCTAAGTGGAAACTGAGAGAAGATGAGGAAGTGTCCTCATGTGTCCTCATGTACAGGGGATGTAAAAGCATAGGGGAGGAGCTGGGTCCAGTAGAGTTTCATCATTCAATATTTTGGCACGTTTTACTCATATTGTCATTTAATGGTCTGAAAAAAGCGTAGTTGCCTTGGGTCTCCCTCAAATATTGGTGGGGGTGTGTTACTCCAACCTTTCACAACTCCTGAGGGAAGTGACTATTCCGAGGCACTTTAAATGAGCCATTTGTGGGGATGTTAATGTAATGTGTGTAAAGTCAGTCAGATTCCCTTCCCTGATCAAAATACTACCACTTCTGGATGGAACACATTTACCATTTTATGTGAGTGGATACAACTGGAAATTTATCTTTGCTCCTTGTATTTTATCTGCAAGTCCAACTTCATAGGAAAATTAAATAATTTGGTCGATGTTTTACGCCTCAGTATGTGTATGAGCTGACAGAAAATATCCTCAAACGTAACCCTCTTGAGCTAATTTGAGCACATTTAGACTTTTGAGTGGATATTTAAACCTGTAAAGATTTCAGTTGTTTGTTCTGATGCATTTTGTATTTCAAATATGTATCCAGGACGTAAAACATAATGGTCAATAAGGAACGTTACTGCAGCTCGTTTCACAGCTGGGGTACATGCAGTACAAAAAGTTCAGATGTTTATTTTGTTAACCCAGCTGTTCATGCACAGTATGTACACTAAAGGTTTTGTAACAGATATGATACAGTGCGTGTTATCTTCCCCCAGTGCAGTGTTTGACTGCTCACATCTGCCAGGCTTTCCCGCCGAGTGTATGTCTGCTGATGTTCCCTCTAGACGTGGACTGATGCTGAATCAAATTTAATACATTTTCATTTATCCACATTGCCTATATTTTCACTCAGACCTGATTTTGTCTGGTTAGATAAATTAGGCTGCTTGTTGTCTGCTCCCTTAAGTTTAGGTTTCGACGTTAGCCGATACTGATCCCGTCTCTCCAGTACGTTTCAAAACATGACAGACAGACGACAGATGGTGTGACTCAATATCTTAAGTGAGATCCTAGGAAATTATCCACAAAAAAGCAGTTTATAAACTAAACCGTCGTTCAAAAGAGGAATTCTCTGATGTATTTTGACCAGTTCTTTGAGTGAGGGCTTCGGCAGTCTATGAAGATTTCTGAAATATGACAAGTGGGAAGCGAAGCTATTAAAATTTTGCTTAGTGGCAAAAACTAAACATTAACATTCACAGTGATCATCTAAATGTATCAGTTGGTTGTCTTTTCAATTGCAGTTTTCCAGTTTGACTTAACTCAAAAGAAACTTAACTGAAGGTCCACTTACTTCTGCCGCATTCATGATCTCCATCATTGGATGGAGCTTGTTCAGTTATCATGTAGCCTAAGTATGGAACTTTAAGACTGCTGAGCTAAAAGTTAATTAGTTTATTGAAGCCCCAAGTCAAATTTTATAGTATTTTACTTACAATAAACCTTTACTACTGCTTTATTTTTTCAGTCTAAAGTACAGTGATGGATTCAGGTCTGTTAGTGTTCCAAACACATCATAGCGAGAGAGAGATATAAATATATCTCTATATATCTTTTTCTTTAAATGTATCGGTAGTTAGAGAACTTGTCCTGCCTTGCACACTTCATTTATAAGACTCATCAGCTAAATGCCAGAGCTGTAAATGCTACAGAACTTCTGCTGCAGGGACGAGGAAGATAACGCAATTTTCATGGCGTGATGTGCTCTTCATTTCACAAATTAAACTCTGAGGTCTTTGAGTTCACATGCTGGTAAAGGTCACTGTTGTTGCTGATGGGGATGAAGCTGCCCCGCTGCTCCTCTGTCACACCAGCTGAAGCAACAATCTTTGTAGAGGGCAACATGGATAGAGTTAAAAACCTGTATGTGTGCGCACATGTTTCTGCATGTGTGTGTCTCTGGGGTGAGTTATTTAGGTTACTACAGGACAGAGAGCTGGACACCAAACAGTGCCATAGGCTGTAGTGCAAAGGAGATGGAAACAACTGAGCAAATGACCCTGTTTATCCAAAATAATCATGCAAATAATCATGCAAATTTAAGCACTCAGCCTCATCTCGACTCCTTAGATGTTTGTTAAGAGAACTGACTTTGTTTTTGAAACCTACTTGACTGACTGGAGACATGACCTTTAGAGGACTGAAGGTTTTGTAGGTAGAACGTGCACCTCCACCAATCAGACAGTGCACAGAGGGTTCACCTTAGAGTCACCCTGAGTGAAGGACGCCAGCTGTTATCTCAATTAGAGAAGAACAAGACCACAGTCCTTGGAGTAGGCTGTTGAATCAGACAGGTTTTTTGTCCAGTCATGGCATTTCCGGTCCAAAAATATGTACTTCGAAGGAGTTGGCCCCTTAAATGGGACACAGCCAGTGCATATAGAAGAGGGCTTATTGATACATAAGACCTTTCACTGCTTCCAAACCAGCACTCAACACTGTTCTGTCTCTATACAGTCTGACATCACTATTTTAAGAGGAAATATTTTCAGCGCGTTGAAATTTATGTGAGTCAACAAGGTTTGGTGTTCAGGTTATGATTTATGTTCTGCCCTGTACATTTCCTGTATTGTGTTGTTCTCATGTTTTATCTTTTATATCATAAGAAAACTGAGTTTTTCTTTTTTCCTTATTGGCAGTCAAACGCGGAAATGCAGAGGAGAGCAGAACAAAGGGAGTGAGAAACAATAGCGGGCAGTTAGATGTTTCCATCTCTCCTGCAGGCCAATTAGGTGTCTGGCAGGCTGAGTCTCCTGCTGCTGTCGTGCTATTTCAGGGCAGGAAGATATGGCAAGCTAGCACATCTGTAGTGGAGCTTTCGCTGGTTCGTTCAACGCTGCAGGCTCCACATGAGAGCCTGTTCCTTCACAAACAGGTGCCAGTTGTGGGTGTCCAATTATGAGTCAGCAGATGTGGATTATTTGCAGACATAGTTCCACCTCCCACTAATGAAATTTGAACGTTTGCAAAATATGTGTTCTGCGTCCATATAAATGCTCTGTGTAGCATTGCTTTGCAAGCGTCAGCAACAAAGAGGTGGGTTTTGTAACAAAATGGGTTCTTATACATTCAGGATGACGACTCCTTTTACGCATTAGAAGCATTTATTCTCTCAGATTGATTCCCAGAAAACACTGGAACAAATAACATCAGTAAAAATAAATATAAAATCAAGTGTCACTGACTCTAAGAATAGAAGCTTGTTCAGGTGTTTGTGTCTGTACACAACCATGTAAGTCAAAAAAAAAAAAAGACACATTTGACACATTGTGTGTCACTTTTTACAGCTTTGGTTTGACTTTATTGCTAGTATTGTGCCTGGGCTATACATTTAAAGCAATATTGCAATATTAATATTAACCGTTAGGTCTTCCCCATCCACTGCCACTTTGTGTTATTTACCTGTATGTTTTTGCTTTAATTCCTGAATTGTATTTTAAATTTATAGAGTACATTAAAGTTTTAGCTCAGCGGTTCCCTCGGAATCATTCATTTGTTAAACAAAATACTCTCACCCCATCAAAAGACATAGTAGCAGTATTGTTAGTAGTATTACTACCACTCCATCTGCCTCCAGCAATCCGTGCTCCATCCTTTTGTTCTTTCGATCTCATTCTCTTTCTCTGAGAGACTGAGATGGAGAGAATAAGTGTGTGAGTGTTTGGGTGTGTGTATGTGCATATGTGTGTGCGTATGCACAGTAATGCTTTTGTAACCAGCTGCACTCTCTCTTTCTCAGTAGCCTCTGCTATTCCAGCTCTCTGCACAGTGGTGTCAGTGGGTTATGGAGTCTGTCTATATTTAGAGCTGGTGGAGTGCTGTTCCCCCTCCTCTTTCTCTCTCTCTCTCTCTCTCTCTCTCTCTCTCTCTCTGCTCCAGTGCCAACTAATCCACCGTGCCTCGGTCATCGCTGCAGCCAAGCCACGTTAGCCACCGAGCACAACACAAAGCACACACAGTGAGATACATTTATGTCATCTAATCAGCCCATGGTGTGACAGTATTCTCACAGTCAGTCAATGAACGCTCTCTCTCTCAGGATACCTGCATGTGAGGCAAGTTTTAACTTAACTCTCAGAAAAAAATGTAGACCTTTATTGTAGAACATCCTCTCATCATTTTTCTAATTAGCTCAGAGGTTGTTTGACATTAAAAATAAAAGCTTCAAAATAATCTCAGAGGTGATCATCATAAAGACTAAACACATTTATTATCAGGCTGTGCATCCAACATTCACTATCAGATTACATGTGAAATGGAGTCCATAGTTGTAGAACAGGTTAGACTGCTGTTTTTATATCAGAGGAAGTAAACATGGTGGATTTTGTTGAAGTTGGCCTGAGTTTGTTTGTTTGTTAATTGTGTGACAGGGTTCAATTGCTCATTGTCAGCTAGGACGACACCCACATGGAAACAATCTTGTCTGTGTGTGTTGGGCTTCTGTCTGGCTGGTGTTTTTGTCATTGATCTTCCCATCAGAACTTTTCAGCTTCAAGAGATGTACTGTAATATGGAACAACACAATACAGATTGAAGGATATGGACTGTAATGAGGAAAATAAAGTGCATGATGAGATAGCGATCAAGCTCAATATCAATGGTCAAAGGGTAATAGTTTGACATTTTGGGAAATACGTTAATGGCAGAAAGTTAGATGAGAAACTTGATACCACTTAGCCTAGCTTAGCACAAAGACTGGAAACGGGGGGAAACAGCTAGCCTGGCACTGTCAAATTAAACCAAATTTGGGTTGAGCTCACCAAATAACATGTTACATATTGTTTGTTTAATGTGTAGAAAAATCTATGTCTTAAAATTGTGTTTTATCATTTTAAGGGTGGTGATGTGTTTTTCTTGCCTGTGAGCAGTTGCCAGGCAACTAGTGGAGGCCCAGGAAGTGAATGGTCATTGCCACGAGATAGTCCAGTACATAACCTCCCCATCTTGGCTTTTGAACAGATTAAACAAATGATGTCTAACGTGTTAATTAGCAATCTTCAGAGGTACTTGTTGGTGTTTTCCTTTTCTTTATTTAATTTTTGGACAGAGCCTGGCTAGCTGTTTCCCTCTGTATCCAGTCGTCACATTGCCCATAGTTCCTAAAATGTCAAACTCTTGGTGTTTGGGTCTGTGGGACCCATTTTCATTTTTTATCAAAAGAAAAATTAAACGAACGGCTTGTAATTGGGATGAAGTAAACATCATCCCAAATTTTTTAACATAAAATTGTTTGTGTTGATTTGAAAACCCAAAAATGCAGAGAGTCCACCAGACACAGGGACACTGGCTGAATAACAAAAATACGAACACCACACAAGGGTTAAGTACAGAGCTGGAGTCAGGATCTGCCGACCCTTATTAACATTCCTCATCAACCATAGAGTTTCCACCTGAAGCTTTGCCAGATTATGTTTTCAGTTCACAGTCATTCACTCTAACGGACTGTGTCTGTTCAAGAGGGCAGGACAATTGAGCCCAGAATTAGTTTTGACATTATAACTGCTTCTGCTTCCATACAGATGCCAACAAACACTTTTGTTTAGTTCCGAACTATCAAGTGGTTTCTATACTACCACGCTCAACATTTCCCATCACTTGAGTGGCTCTAAATCCCCATCAAGATTACCAGAACTGCAGAGTAACAAAGGGACAACAGCAAAAGAGGAAATATCTGATCATTGCAGTAAAAAATAAAAAGAAGCAGGCCGTCCTGCGGTGTTAAAGACACAGTACCGTTTTTTAGACGCGTCAAAGGGGAGCTGTCATCTTGCGGTTTCTCAGTTTCAGGCAACAGTTTCTACCTGAACAGAATCTCGAGTTTAGTTGAGTTAAGCAGATTGGAGTTCCAGTTTGGGAAAGCAACATAAGGGAATTCACTGTAGAGCAGATGATGGTACTGTTTTTCCTGACCTCAAGAGATGAGCAATAGTTGTATCGGTATATGTAATTGTGGCTCTACCACTAAGCTGTGCTGTCTGCTGACAGCAAGTGTGTTTTTGTGGGGGTGTCATCTAGAAACTACAGTTAGAGCGAGAACACGTGAGCACTGGGGAAAATCGATAAGATGTGTCTACTGGTATTCATGACAAATCTTAAGACTATAAAGCTACAACTATGTGATGACTTACAGAGCATCTACTGACATAACAGGCTGTGATGCCAATCAGCAACAGCAATCAGGACGGGGGAGGAAAGTGACAAAAGACAAAATACCTTATTAGTTAATTCAATAAATGTTAACATTTTCCAAATAAGAATAATGTTAACTTAAATGAGACTTTATTTTCGGTGTCTGATCAGAATTTTCTGGGGGAAGTATTTGTAAATTCTGGGCTGTTAGCCGCTTGTTTACACAACTCATTTATACTTCACCCTCATTAGATCTACAGAGTCAGAAAGAGACTGTGTTTGTTTGTTTCTTGTCTTGTTTCTTAAATTGCTCTGGCATGAATTTTTTATTAGTTTTTATAGTCATGCATCTGGATTTCTCAGACCTGCTTTCACCCCACTCTGGGTGAATGGTGAATGAGGAAGTCAGTGTTCCCACAGCCTCAGATATTTATATCAGCCTCACACTGTTTTTTGTCTGTGTCTCTGTGCATGTGTGTTTGTGAGCGAGGGAGTGAGCAGACAGGAAGTGATACTGACTGACAGTGAGCTGCAGCAGTGCCCCACCATCATTCGTTTGGTCAGGTGGTGCGTTCTCTGACTCATTTCCCAGGGGAGGGAAGGGAACCCTCCAGTCAGCTCTGCAGTCAGCCTCCCCTTCAGCTGAATTATGTATTATGCATTGTGTGTGTGTGCGTGCGTGCATGCGTGCGTGCGTGCGTGCGTGCGTGTGTGCACAATTTCTGTGTGGGTGATAACGGAGACTGAGACAAGATGAGCGCTATGCTTGATGTGTGTGTCTTTTATCTACTGTCTAGTCCCACCAGTTCTCAGTGTTGTAGTGTAGATCATCTATTCTGAGCTGCTTTTACAGTAAGAGCAAGAATGTGGGGGACACGTAATTTATGTATTTAAGGTCATAGGAACAGGGTGGAGGAGCTGTGAGATCACATATGTGCTTTTATTGGACAAGGCAAGACTGACAATTTTGTGGGAGGGTTTAATTTTGTCTTTATTTGTGTTGAATACTGGTGTGAGCAGGACTGTTAACATATACTGTATGTGGAAGTGGTACTGAGTGCTCTTTACCACTTCCTGCACAGCAGTTCTTGTTCAGTGCCCTCAAATGTCAGATGTCACATGTGGCAAAATGTATTTGCAATGTCTGACCTTAAGGTAATATTAAACATTGAAACATTTTGCTTCCTCTGCTTGCTTTATGAATATGAGTGTAACAGGTGATATGAATTTGTCTTGTGTGGATGAGCATGTTTGTAGCTCACACACTGACTAATAATACGGGCACAACATGATCTCACATTTAGTGCAAGGATGTGCACCTCGTAACGCAAAAACCATTACACACACAAGATCTCTCACGACACACTTTGCACCAGTAGTGGTGCAAAAACACATTGAATAGAGGAAGAGGAAAGTTTCATAGCAAATTTGGTTTAGAGTTTATTGGCTGTGGAAGTGAAAGATCCAGTTTTTTTAACCAGGAATTGCAGATTCTTTGACTTTGGTCAGTATTTATCCTTACGGCTGCAGTTCAGTGTCAGGTGCCAGACGGTGGTTTTGTGTTTTTCAAACCCCTCTTCTTCTTCTTCTTTGTCTTTGAAGCCTCAAAATGCGAAAATAATACTGTGCAGTGTCTACATGTCTGGGTTGCTTTGGATACTGTAACACTGCTGACTAGACATATTTGCATTTTGTGAGGTTCAATATCATCCACTTGCAGAATTTCATAATTTTAGAAATGAACCCATGGGCAAGTGATCAGCGTGTATTTTCAGATTATTTCTATTCCTCAGCAGCTGTGGATCAAAAATATCCAAGCCATTATTTAAATACCTCCCTTGGAACACCTGATTTAGCTCAGGTGTTCCAAGGGACACCTGATTTAGCTCAATAGGGTATTGATTAGGTATTGAATCAGAAGATTTTGAAGATTTTGATATTTTTACATTCTCATGGACACACGTGCCACATTGTTGAAGCAGTATTCAAATTATGGCACGTGCACGCACACAAAAAAAGGCACCATAGTTTTTTTTAGAGGTCCTAAGTCAATGACTGTCCACCTTCCTGCAGAGCTGAGTTCCACTCTGATGGAGAAGATGCAGGCCCAGGAGATGATGAGCGGCCTGAGGATACCGGAGATGGACGATATCGGCCAGTTCTTCCGCTCCCTGCCAACCTCCACTCTGGTGGGCATCGGCGCCCTTACTGCTGTGCTGGCGTACTGGCTGGCCACCAGACCCCGCCCCATCAAGCCACCCTGCAGCCTGCTGCACCAGTCTGAGGAGGTGCCGGTAAGATGGAGCATATATACTCACTCACACACACACACACACACACACTCATTGTTGACCTCCATTCCTGATACAAAACCTACGCACTTGACACACAAAGACACATTCATAGGTAAATCATGGTAATACACACTCACAAACATGCACGCACCTTGTGTATGTGTGAGACAGTCACAGTGACAGTCTCAGAGATGTGCCAAGAGCAAGGAAAGAAAAACTAACACACATGCAAGTCCATTTACCTGTCTGACGACTGCACTCAGTAATGCTGAGCTGGCAGTGGTGTTAAATACATTGTACTTTTACCCTCAGAGGAAGTTGTTTACCTTCAGTTTATAATCTTGACCTATTAATCCCAATAATAATATTAATAGATGCTGTTTACGTCAAAATCACATTATTAATAAAAATATAAACAAAGGAATGTCAGCCACTTTTAAAATGTACTCTGCCTTGCTTATTTTGACTTCTTAGTGTGCCCTTGATTCATCCCCTTTCCTGGTTTACCTTAACCACCATTCCAACCACGCACACACACACACCCACCCACACACGCGCGCACACACGCACACACGCACACACACACACACACACACACACACACACACACACACACACACACACGCACTCACACACGCGCGCGCGCACACACACACACGCGCGCGCACACACACACACACACCACAGCCCTGTGCCCTCTTCATGACAGGTGAGGGTGGCAGCATTTGCAGTCAATGTGAAACTCCTTTGAAAGGTGTTATGTGGCTATGGGTTTTTTTTTTTTTCGTAACGTTGTTTGAGATTGTGTTTCTGCTATCTAACATTCTGAGGTGAGTGAGTACCTGGCAAGCGCAGGCATAAATTATAGTACAGGCACACACATGCATGCAAAGACATGCAAAAACATCCAGATCAGTGTTGTGTTATGAGTTTCATAACATGTGCCTTCATCTTTACAACATAAATGACTCATTTACGAAAAGGAATTTGCTCTAACGTTTTTTTTTTTTTGGGTGAACTCTCTTCACCCAGAATGCATCAGAAGTAGCTCTGTTCCATTTAGAAGCTTTTTTTAAAATGCATTTATAAGCTGAAAAAAGAGCCAACAATCTTCATACTGTCCCTCAGGTCTTGATGCCTTTTCAACACCACGTTTCTGATGGAGAGGAATTAGATGCTTGCTTTTGTTTTTTCTCCAAATTTTGTTTTTCATTGTGATACCAACACTAACCAGAGTTTAGATTTTTGTTTATGGTGTGACACTGTCTCCTTCTCTCTCTCTCACTCTGTTTTTTCTTTTGGCATCAGCATGAACAAGGAGGTCACAGGTCCATGATGGGCGACAGGTCCAAGCTGCTGACTCATTACCATGATGATGCTAGGACCATGTATGAGGTCTTCCAGAGAGGCCTCCACATATCTGGTGGGTGGGCTATTTAGTATTCACTTTCACACACACACACACACACACACACACACACACACACACACACAGACAGATGAAACCTGTCTTTTCAAGTTAGTTCCACGAGACTTGGACAGCTTTTCCCATAAACTGCATTACTTAATTCTTTCAGTTTCATTCTTTCTTTCATTCAAAAAAAAATATGTTAAGTGGGTTTTCTATTCATATTATAAGTTTACTGTACATCTGTTAATGTACAGGGCATTATATGTGTCTTGTATCAATAAAGTTAATAAAGTTGACTTTAAAAAAATCTCATTTACAACATGTTGGGAAAGAAAGATAGATATCATTTGGACCACAGAGGTTAAAAATGTATCACAGGGACTAAAAATGAAACTGATAAAATACAAAGAGAGTAATCAAAGAAAAAAATGATAAAACAACATGAAGATACACACAGAGGAAGGAAACTAATGATTTACATACACACACTCATCTCACACACATACACACACACACGCACAAAGAAACACAGACTGTGTGGTACTTTTTCTTGTTGACTGTATGACACACACTGCAGACAGAGATAGCACACCGTCTGACAATTCTATGGTCTGACCATAAAACCTCCAATCATGTTGCTGCTGGCTGGTGGAGGTAAAATGAGCCCTCTGGTTTCCAAGGTGATGGCCATCGCCGCTAATGGTGCTAACAGTGTCAGGGCTCATTGCAAGAGAATTTAGCTGACAGTTACAGAGGTATTTCTGTCTAATAGCGCTCCAGCCACACCTGTTCCTGAGAGTGCTTCATCTTCAATAACTGCTCACTCACTGTAGTTTTACAGAATAATTATGCAAGTCAGTTAGAATTTGAATGCTTAAAAAATGAGAAAATGAACTGAATGGTTCATTATTTAAGCATCCTATAAGCATAAGTCATCATTATTTGCTTACAAAATACTGTGTTATGAGTGTTTTATGGAAATTCATCTATTTATTTCAAATGGTTATGGATGAGTTTGAAGTGTCAAACTTTGAATAAAGGCTTCGCAGATCATGAGAATGTTGAGAAGACTGTAGACCCATTTTACCGAGGCGTCTTAAAATAATAATCAGATGCCCCTGCGTGCACTGAGATGATGGTTTTGCTTGCCATCATCAACTATCCTGTTCATACTGGCCATTTAAACAGCCCTTCCTTACATGCCCCTAGTGCAGGAGATTGGAAACAAAATCCAGAGCCACTGTTCTGTGTAAAAATGCAGGTAAGGTAATATGAGACTTCTGCAGGTTCAGTAGGTCAAATCATTTGGAAAACGTCCAAAGTTAAAGTCTTATTAGTATAAAATTACCTCTTTTGTTACTAGCAAGGAAATACTGTACATAGAAAGAAAATTTTATACAACTTTTTTCATGGCCAGAATGAACAGATGGAATGGTTATAGAACTTGACAGTAAAAATATGAATCTGCCATAAAGTATTCAGCTCTGTGCATTTTCCAGCTACTTTGTACACCAAGACGGTTCTGAGATTACATAAGATTTGTGTGACCATGATCTGGTCACAATCGAGATCATGTTAAAGATGCTGGTGCCTCTAACAGTGTTTTTGGTCATTTATTTTAAAGCGCGATGCTTCGTC
Organism: Toxotes jaculatrix; assembly: GCF_017976425.1. NCBI lineage: Eukaryota > Metazoa > Chordata > Actinopteri > Toxotidae > Toxotes > Toxotes jaculatrix. Next base: position 16,506,728 of record NC_054405.1, on the reverse strand, counting down.
TACTATCACAGGGGTTATACAATGTTTTCCGCAGACACTGAAATTTGTCTCTTGCCTGTTTCTTCAACAGGTGATGGACCTTGCTTAGGCTCACGCCTCCCTAACCAGCCTTATAAATGGATGTCCTACAAAGAGGTTAGTTCTTTTCAGCTGGCATCTTTTCTCCTTGTAGTACCCACATGTCTGGATGACATGTAGCTTGTCAGATCACTGTCCCGCTACAGTGGGTTTGGCCGCTGTCATGAATATTTGGAAATTAAATCTGAATGTGTCATCTTCACTTTAACATCCCAAGTTAATTACACAACCCTGTTCATGTGTAATATGGTCAGTAATATGGTCAGCTATAGCACCAGGAGGGGCTGGAGGCCTCTTCTGTTGTGAGCAACCAGATACAAGCATATTTCAGAAATGCATTGGAAGTTGTCTCTGGTTCCTACAGCAGCTGAAAATTTCCAAACCCCCTTAAGGAAGCTTAACGTTCCAGTAAATCACTTAACACAGACATTTACCTTCAGGATTTATCAGTGACATCATGGTTTTTTTTTTTTTTTTTTTTTTTACATGAGAATGGTGGGTGGAAGGCTTTTTTCTGTTTTTGATTCCCAGGAAAGCCAGAGCCAAGTCTGAACTTGTTTATAGTCTCAGTCAGAGAGAAGCCGCCTCTCTCGCTCTCTCCCTCTAATTTAAACAAGGCATCATCTATTCTCAGTCAAGGTTGGAAAATGTGATATGTTAATAGAGAAGACTTCCACCGAAACCTGGTACACGTGGAGGCCATTATGCAATTTTCTTGTCTGTCTAAGCACAGTAGCATAAACCCTGTTTTCTCTGACGTCTTTCATAATCACGGTAACTTGAGAAATGGGATTGTGGCAATTCAAAGATCGTGCATTTCTCTGGAAACTGTGGATGTTTCCAAAGTGAGTTTAAAATTTGGCAAGTGACATTTGAATGTTCTTTGTTTTATAGCTGAAGCATGGTGACAAATAAAACCCATGCTATGACAAATATGGATTTCCCTTCTTTTCAGCTTATTACCAGAGGTCACTTTTAATTGCCTAAATTACTCAATAGTACCAGACTCAGTAAGCCCAAAATGCCAAACACTAAGAAGAATTCCTGCCTGCATTAACAAAGAAACTGAGTCATCACATGAAGTATTGTCTCTGTATTATTTACTTGGTTTTGTTCCACCTGGTCCAATCACCCATCTTCCCTCTCCATAGGTGACAGCCCGAGCTGAGCATCTGGGCTCAGGCCTGCTGCACCAAGGCTGCCAGCCCAACCCCAACCAGTTCATAGGAGTATTTGCCCAGAACAGGCCAGAGGTGAGTCTCACTCTTTGTTTCGCTCTGTTGCTTTGATTTTGTTTCTCACAGTCTGCTTCTCTGCTCAGACAAGATAAACAATTTTACAGATTTCATTCATACAGACCACTGATGTAAACACAAACACAAACACTAACACACACGACAACACAAAACGGTACACATTGTTCTACTCATTGATCCTCTCTTGTTTTAACAGATTAGCCTTTTCTCTCTGGAAAGCATAAAAAAAATAAAATTACTGGCTTATTTGGTATAAATAATGTTCAACATGTGTAAGTTTGTCAACGAAGTAAAAGGATGTGTCTAAATTTTCAGTAGATGAAATGACTCTAACCCATGACCTTTGACCCCTCACTTGTGTTTGATTATAGTGGATCATCTCAGAGCTAGCTTGCTACACCTACTCCATGGTGGTGGTTCCCCTTTATGACACGCTGGGCCCAGATGCCATACGGTTCATCATCAATACTGGTAAGAACACACTCATCACAAGCAGTCACACAGGAGTAATCATCTCTTCTGACCTGACTACGATTTGAAAGTGAGATGTAAATATAACAAATAGTGCTATCCTCACTGAAGGCGTAAACCATGAAACCTGCAACTAAATACCTTTATTTAGAGTGAAATCATGATGTCATGAGACAGCTGAGGGTTTTTACTTACTGCAGAATCAGTATATGTCTGCGTTTTGAAACAGCTCGTCAGTATGACTGACTTTGTAGCTTTTAGCAGTGGAACTCCACTGACTGCTTACTCAAAGCATCATTGTCAGCTTCATACGTAGCGTGTTACTTCCTTGCTAAAAAGTTTATTTAATGATTGCAAAAACCACAGAAACAGTCACAATATGAGAACTCTGTTGCAAATGGGTGGTTGCAGAGCTGTTAACCTTATAAACTGTTACTTAGACCTAGTTCTGTACTGAACTGCAACAGTTTGAACTTATTTCGAAGAAAGTCTGAACATCGCAGCGGCATGAACACAAAATCTGATCAAATTTCAGTGTAAACCCCAACCCACGCCTGAGCCTCTTTTTTTGTGTTGTTTCTATTGTTTCTATTTCTTTCTTATTCTGCTGATAATCACACAAGGGTGCGTGTGCTCTTGCGTGCTGTCATTTCAGCTGACATCTCCACGGTCATATGTGACAAAGTAGAGAAAGCTGAGGTGCTTCTGGATAACGTGGAGCGGAAGGAAACTCCGTGCCTGAGAAGAATCATCCTGATGGATGCCTTTGACTCTGCCCTTGTGGAGCGCGGCAAGGACTGCAGCGTCCATGTGCAGGCTATACAGGAAGTCGAGGTGTGATATGTAGGAAAGAAAAAGATCTTTGCAAAGCTAAAAAGGGTGTGGTGGGGGAACTGCAAGTGCAAGTCATACAAACTGCTTCTTAAGAAATGTATACAGATATTAAATGACTACAGTCACATGGCCCCTAGCCATTGAGTGTTCTAGCCTCTTTCACAGGGGCTAGAAAATAGTCCTTTCACAAGGATTAGAAAATACTGGTTTAAATACGTCTTAGAAGTACTGATATTTACTGTAATTCAAGAAATAGTACTTTTACCTAGCATATTCTGGTGCTCTTTTCCATCCCTGGCAGCTTTTGTGCTGATCAGGTTTGTTTACAAGGTAAGATGGACTGGTAACAGTACAAAGACTCAGCTATGTGGGGGTTGATCAAAAAGCTGTATCACTTCTTAGGCATGTTACATGAGATCTCTATCTAGTTGTCTCTGGCTCCATGGAATCTGATGAATGGGGCCTTTCACTGTCACAAAATCACACACAAAAATATTACACTAAAATAGACTTCTTTGTCTGAGGTGTATTTTTATTTTAACTTCACTGCTCTTTTTTTCACATAACTGGTAATGCTTCTTTAGCTCAATCACACCAAACAGACACATAAAACTGGTCCAGCAGATCATAGCAAGGACTATACCTCAAAGAGAAGTTTAAGAATGATATAGGTTTGTTTACTTGTTTTTGTGTTTTTCTTCCTGTCTGAACACATTCTAAAACCAAAGATTGACAAAGGGGGGAAAAAAAACCTTTTGTGTGCTTGAATAAAATATACAAAGGTTTTACAGCACTATCAAGACATTCCAATGAGTACATGAAAGCCAAATCATGACAAAGTAGTTGGCAATCACATGTTCATGACTGTCATATTTCTGTCATGATTAACATTTGTGCAACTGTGCCAATGTGATAGACACCCAGACACGTAGCTTAAAAAAAGAAAAGGAGTTATTAAGAATGATGTTGAACTGACTGCCTTAACAGTTTCGTATTCCTGGAAATGACTTTCTGAGCATGTTTGTGTTCCATCCACATTGAACCAGTCTTGGCTTTTGGTAACCAGGTGATAACATATTGCCCATGCTGTTGTTAAAACTGACCCACATGTTGTTGTGCTTCATTGAGAAAAGTCACCTCAGACAGACCTCAGAAGACACTCACTGTTCAAGGAGTCATGGGAGATAACAATAAAGCTTAGTCCAGTAATCTTTTAATTATTCATTTGTGTATCAGCTCCTCTAGTAAAAGTTATTTTCATTTTGTTTTTTCCTCACAGGCTCTGGGCAGAGAGCACTACAGAAAACCCATAGTAAGTACTCATTCCCAATTCCACCATACATATGGAAAGATGGACTGTAAAACATTTTTAGTCATGCTAACCAGCACGGCTCTAACAATGTTGGTCTGTCAGTCTCCGACTTTGGTTCACCTCACAGTGCTGCTAGCGTGACTGTAGACTCTTGGTCTTGTTTTGACTATAAATAATGAGTTACTTCTTTTTATTGTAAATATGAACTCAGTTAATTTAACACCACATGGAACAGTGTGCAGCTTGTGTTTGTAGGAACTATAAGAAGTTCTAATATGATGAATGATTAATAGAATTTTTTCTCCACAGCCACCGGCACCAGACGACCTGTCCATTGTGTGTTTCACCAGTGGAACCACAGGTATTAATGAAATCACACACGGTTTTTGATGGTTAAATACTTGCTCTGCGTTACTAGTTAACAGGTTAGACAGGACAACATACTGATGACACACATGCTGTAGTCATAAAATGTTAAGTAAAATTCCTTTCCGGACCAGTGGAGCGAAGGTATTCTCAAAACAGAAGTTTTGAGATCCAACACATACATTTCTCATCTTACTTTGTTTGCGTACTGTCACTAATAACACACTGGGTTGGCTGCAATGTCAGTCACCTGCACTTTGCTTTCTAGATACCATTTGACTCTGTGAATACAGGATGTCACTAACACTGCCAGGTTTAGGAAGTTTGTCAGCTCAAACTGGAATCACGGCTGCTGAAACTAAAAACGTGAAGTTGTTGGATACTATAGATTCAACATTTAATTAATGATAATGATCAAACCAAGTTGTCCATGGTTGAAAATGTAATATATATATATATATTTTTTAGCATTTTTAGACACTTAATATGCACAAAAATGGCATATTTAAGATTAAGATAATTCAGTAGCTGAATACTATGACTGCATAGCAATAAATACAATAGATTATTTAAAGCATATTTTCTTAAGGCCGAGGTCTGTTGTTAAATAGAAAAGTTTGCTAATAATGATTTTTGTTTTATAAATCAAAAGTCTGAAATTCAGTGTATGGTCAAAAGGACCAAAAGGATACCACACTGAAATTAACATTTACAATGGGGAAACTCTAAAAAAAAAAAAAAAAAACCTACTAAAATACCCCACTTTAAGGATAGACAAGGAGAAGGCATTTACTGGAAATAAATCCAATTTCCATCTCTCTCTTCATTTTATCATTTTATGAATGTGCACTCTGGATTCCCCAACATGTACCGACATGCTGGGGAAGCGCGGCTTCTTTTTCAGAAGGTCCTATCCCACAGTCACAACAACCTCTGAAACCAACAGACAAGGGAACCAAACCCAGGTCATGTGAGGACCCACTGGCATCAGTTTACACGTGACACCAGCTGCAGCTGGCCACATTCAGGGGACTCAGGTTGAAAACACTGCCACCTGCTGGCTTTGACAGAGACATGCTACCACTGCAACATTGGGTTAACTTTCCTCACATCCCCCTTCATTTCCTAAGAATTCCCTCGGTCTCTGTTGCAACATCTATTCAGGTCTGAATCTAAACCATCTGAGTCAGTGAGTCAGATGGCATGTTTAGAAAGAGGAACTTTTTTTGTTGTTCTATTGCTTCACATAAACCACTGTGTCTGTGTGTAAAAAAAAAGTCAGAAATCGTATGACTTTACAGTAACTGAGAACAAACATTGTAGATTCTTGTAGAAGAAGAGAACACTCAGTAATCACAAGAAACACCTTTGTTTTTTTCAGGGAAACAGATATTTCACAGTATGTGTGTACACATAATTCATGCTCTGGTCCATCAGTGCAGGTTTCAAATGTGCAAATGAGACAAGAATTAAACAGGGTGAAACAATTTGAAGAGATCACTGACAATATAAAAGCTCCTTTAAGAAAAAAATATGTGTGTGTTCCAAGAGATGTGCATAAAATCAAGAGGAAATTCTGCTGAGCTAGCTGTGCCTTTCCAGGTCAGATTCCTTAAATGACTGCATGATCCTCAGCCGTCTGGGGGAGGTTTTCCCTCTGTGATGTTGGTGTGTGTCTTTTCTGTCTGCTTATACAGGAAACCCAAAGGGAGTCATGCTGACCCATGGGAACGTGGTGGCTGATTTCTCAGGCTTCCTCAAAGTAACAGATGTAAGTGACCCTTTTTATTTTTGTCCTAAAAATATCTTACGCAGCTGCCCCCCAGATATCATCCAGGTTTGGAGATGATTCATTAACAAGGTCTAACTTTGTTGAGCGACTCATCAGCCTTAGTCTCAATCGTTATCCTGTTTATATTCTTTTCCATGTAAATATTCTTTTTCATGACATTGCTGTGTTGCAAACTCATTTTAGAGTTATCTGATTGATTCCCTCCTTCTGTCTCCCACAGAAAGTCATTTTCCCCAACCAAGATGATTGCCTCATTTCCTTCCTGCCACTGGCACACATGTTTGAGAGACTCATTGAGGTAAATGGCCTGGACTGAGATCTGAGATCGCAGGAATGTGATAACTGTAGTGATTGTGAGATGTTAGGACAGTGGTGGGGGTGGAGGAAGGAAGGTGGGCGTTAATTTGAGGTTATAATAGTGTGTGGGTGGGACAAAGCTGGAGAGAGACAATGTTTATCCCCACTTTTCCTTTCCTTTTGCTTTCCAGCTCTGTGGATGCATGCCATGTCTGCCTTTTACAGCCAGTGGTGTTAAAGTTACATCATTTTCTAGTACACACACACACAAACACACAAGCACTCACACAAACACAGACACACGCATACACATGCACATGCAGATGTCTCTATATGCACAAAGGTTACTGAGAGAAATAAGGTTAAGGCAGGAAATCAGAGAACATGTTTGCATGCATTGTAGGCACCCATTTACTGTAAAACCTGTGTTTCCCTGCAGCTGGTCACTAATTGCTTCTCCTCCAATACACCTCCTACCATACTTCAGAACCAAACTGGCATATTTAAGTGCATGTGTGCTGACACTGCAACCTCAGGAGTTTGTTGGACATATTTGTCCTTACACTGTCTGAGTTTTGTAAAGAGTCCACTGTTCAACTGTGGAGAAAAACTTCTTTTTTCAGTTTCACATTTAGTCAGAGTTTGTTTTTAATTTTTATGGTTATGAAGAGAGAGAGAGAGAGAGAGAGAGAGAGAGAGAGAGAGAGAGAGAGAGAGAGAGGAGAGGAGAGGAGAGTGTTTCTATTCATCCCACAGAATTTCTGCCACAGGGATACTTTCCATGTCTGAAGACTTTGCCATTTGCATATTTTCCCATAAAAATACCATCAGAAACCCAGGTTAGCGTTTATATGCCCAAGAAATCAGACTGTTCTTCCAGAAATGTAGCTGTGTTAAGGTGGTGTCTCCTAAGCCCTCACCCAGAAACCGGGGTTGCCTTTTACGAGACGTGTAAGAAACTATTGGTAACTTACCACAACATTCACCATTGTATGTTCAAATTAAACACTGTATTGGATGATATTCCCTGGCTTTCTACCCAGGCAAGGACAATTGTTCCTCTGAGATACAGGAAGACACACAGTCAAATGCAGATCAAACAAAGGCATAAATTGCAATGGTTGCATCAGATTCTTTATGAGACCCTTTGAGTTCATGTCTGCTTAGCCACCTGTCAAAACCACAGCATACACCTCAACAACATGATCCACTCACACAGAACCAGACAGGAAAGAGAAGCATTGCCATTCAGTGCACCCATTCTAACTTTTCCTGTGTGCATGTGTGTAATCATCATCATACCCAGGTGCAGTGGGAGTTTGGTCAGCTTAGAGTGGCTGCCATGTTAGTCCCTCCAGCTGAGAACAAATGAAGAGTAATTTTTCAAACAATGTTAAATGTTCCATTTTGTGGAGACAGTTTGTTCTGGAGCTAATGTTTCAAAAACAGAGTTGATTGTATAAAAGTGTTTATTCTGAAGCAAACAGAGCGGTAGCTGTTCAGCATCAGCTTTTCATCCACTATGTCACTTTTGAACAGTTAGCCTTCAAATCTCAGGCAGAGACAAACTAATGGCATGAGGAGGTTGTTTTTACTAAGAATCTGTGACACTAAAGCCTGTCACTCAAGGGCTCTGGGTTGTTTTGCTCATACCGCTTTTCATTACTGATTCAGGATCAGTCACAAAACCTGGCATCAAACATTAAACAAGATGTAGTGAGACTGATTTTTGTCTCTTTGTAAATGACCCTAAGCCTTGCTAAACCTTTTTAATTATCCTTAAACCTTAGGTATTATTATTCCATTAGGCAGTCACTAAGGGTGATGCGTCTGGCCAGAGAGATTGCATCAGGTTGAACCAGCATGGTTTGTTTGCCTGCAATGCACAGCAGTGCTGTCAGCACTGAGACTCACCGATGCAGGAAACCACCTAACTTCCCCGTGAAGCAGCGCATCAGATCACACAACAGAAACAAGTTCAAGACTCTCACACATGCACACAATGACATGCCACACTTCATATCTAATACCTGTGTCTGTGTCTCACTTGAAGAGAAAAAAGAGGGTGGACCTTCTGTCTCTCTTTGTCCTCAGATTGCCCCAGAAACAGGAAGGAGGGAGACAAATACAGTTTTTGACCACCATTTGACAACAAAAGGATGTGTGCTGGCTTAATTTTCACTCTGGTGACTCTGTGGTGGAAGTGTCACAATCTCCAAGGCGTGTGAACATAACAGAAATTGAACATACAGCAATTCTTATTTTAAATACTTGACAGTGTGTACTACAATCTCCAACTGTCTCCAAGTTGCAGCAAAAGTTGCAAACTGCACATGAGTTTTCTCACTTTTCTGATTTCTTGGTTCTTGAAATCAGAATATTTAACTGTCAGAAGTTTCACAGGTGATAGTAGATGATAATAGATTATTACTGAGAAATGAGTCACTTCTGCTAACTTGCGTTAGCGTAGCGGTGTTTGTGCAACTTTTTACTTTTTTTTTTTTTTAACTATTACTTCACCCCATATCACTGAGAAATATTTTTTTCTCCACTATGTTTATCTGACAGTTCCTTAAATAGTTTGACCCCTTCAAAAATGGAGATAATGGTCTCTTCCATTAATCATCTCACACTCGCCCAGATTTATTTTGTAACCACTGAAAGGGGTTGTTTGGGAACTGAAAAATTATTTTGCACAAGACTAAGAAATTAACTTGACATGGCAGTATGAATATAGGCGTTACTGGTCAGTGATATGTAACATTATGTAATTATGAGTTGTTAGTCTTATCCACTTCAGGAATTCATTCTACAGAATATGGAGGAATGTGATTTTTCTATTATTAACTTTTAATGTTTTCTTATTGGTTTCATATTATTACTAATTCTTATATACCAGTATGTACAAGTATTTTGTGGTATGTGTTAGTGTGTTCTTTCTGGCATGGGGGTAATTCCATAGGGTCATGTATGTAAGACTGAGGGCTTCCAGATAGTGGCTATGAATCTGTCATAGATTACTGTCATTGGTTTCTTTTTTTCTTCCTATATTAGTGGGAGTTTCATTGTTATTCAGGGGAATCTCCTCTTTATTATTCCTGATAGTCATGCAGTTTCCATAACAGAACCACTGGACTATGCTACCTAACTGTAAATTGCTAATACTAGCTCCGCTTTGACCAGCTACAACAGTAACTATTCTGCTCATGCATCAATCTAATAAATCAAATACGATGAATTAGAAACTGGGGCCATTTTTCTGTACTAATACTTTTACTTTGAGACTTTAAGCTAATTTGCCTGTTAATACTTATTTACTTTTACTTGTAATGGAGAATTTCTATATTGTTCTACTGGGACTTTTACAGAAAAATTTAAATGTTTCTTCTGTCACTGAATAATAAATGTCTACTACACACTAGTATTTTTTTTAAACAAGCAAAAAATAAGGTTCCTCTTTTTGCTAAATGGCACGGGACTTGAGAGTGTGGGAATGAGAAGCTGAACCCTTTATGATAAGTACCGTGACTGATACATAAACTGGTGTTTCATATGAATGCCCAACAAATGTAAGTTTATCAGTAATTAACCCATTCATAATGTGCCTCATATCCTGCGTAGCACAGTTTGTAGAGTGTGCTACTCTTGGGATCCACAAGATTATGTGCAGAATTTTATGAATATATTTTCTCTCTGATGCACTTTAAACTACTCTTTTAAAAAGTGCTATATGGATGAAGCTTACCACCATTAATTTACCACGTTAGGATTTTCTCTGTAATATAAGTAAAAAGTTTAAAGGTCAGTATTTGTGTTATGTGTCTGTCTCTCTAGTCTGTGGTGTACTGCCATGGAGGACGGATTGGATTTTATCAGGGCGACATCCGCCTCCTCCCAGATGACATGAAGGCCCTGCGGCCAACCATTTTCCCTGTGGTGCCTCGACTGCTCAACCGCATGTACGACAAGGTGAGGGCACTCTAGGAAACTGGCAATGGAGCAGTTTAGTTTTTTTAGTTTAGTCATTGTTATGTTCTTCAAAAATAAAAACATCATCTGTGAAAATTGGCCTTGTGTGGGAAATGTCTCCTATTGTGCCAGGGATTTGCGGTTTGAAAACCAATTGAAATAGGTTGCAACTACCTTGATGAATCATTCAAAAAATCTTTGCTATCATTAAGTGTAGCTGTGGTTTAGGGATAGAATGACGTGTTGATTGTCAACACTGACTTCAGAAATGCATGTTGTGTAATAAACAAAGGGCGAGATACAGAGAATAATGTAAGAGGAGTTTTGTTCTTGCTCTTAGCTTGGTTTTGGTTGTTTTAGGGAAATTTGCATAAATGAATTTACATGATTTCAACAGCTAGAAAAAGAAGAGACTGTCCTTAACCAATCCCAACCAAAAACTTTGTTTTGTCTTTGTCTCTGCAGATCTTCAGCCAGGCTAACAGTCCGTTGAAGCGTTGGCTGCTCAACTTCGCTGCTAAGAGAAAAGGTGCTGAAGTCAGCAGTGGGATCATTCGCAGTGACAGCATCTGGGACAAAATCTTCTTCAGTAAGATTCAGGTAAATAGTGTTTCCTCTCCCTGAACTAAATGTGGGGTGTCTACCTCACTGTGGACACCTATTACATTAGTTACTGATGTCCTGCGACAACACTATCACATCCTAGACTCCTGTTTGTTCAGTGCATTTCAGAAGATAACTGAATACCTGAAAAAGTCCTCTTGAAACCAATCCCAGCTGAGGTCAAAGGCAGAATTTTACATTGTAGTTTTCAACCTAAGTGCCTCCACAGCTCATTAATTTCTATGCTTTCCTGAAGAAAATTCTTTTATATTCTTTCATAATGTTTCATAGACTTAGCATTTCAAACCATCTACTGTTTATGATAATAGCAAAGAGACAAATGAGGGAGACAAAAAGATTTATTATCTACCAGTGTTCCTAAAAGTAATTACAAAAACAAAAAACAATTAAACTACATAGTTTTTGAGCTGTGGATGTGGATTTTTATAATCTTATTTTCACCCACTCTTTAAAATAATAAGTGGGTATAAAAGACAAGTAGCTATCATAATCGCTGGTATTTTCCCTCTATGTGGGTGTGGTTTGTTTAGATTTCACTGACAAATGAGCCTGTCAACTGTCATCAAATTTTCATTCAAATGTTCCTAAATCCTGTTTGGTACATGGAGGTACAAGACATGTCCTTTCTCTAACTGAGCTAAGCCACTTCAAACCAGTGAGAAGATCTCAGAGAAGAAAAGAAAAACAGAAATCTCTCCTGGAAAACAAAAATACAAACAAACATTTATAGCCCCAATGCAAAAAACAAGATTTTCAGGGCTTTTAAAGCTCACTCTTTCCAATCCAGTGTTAACTTACCTGACATCCCTGTCATTATCATTATTATTTTTACTATTATTATTATTATATATTTAAGAAAACAGATTTTTCTTTTTCCTTTTTGTTTTAAGAAAGACATCAATTAAGACACCCCCTGCAGCCCAAAGTAAAAAATGTGTTTTCTCTTTGTACAGGCCAGCCTGGGTGGAAGGCTGAGGATGATTATAACAGGAGCGGCTCCTACCTCGCCCAGTGTCCTGGGATTCCTCAGAGCAGCTCTGGGATGCCAGGTCAAATACACACAAACACACACACAAACACCCACCCACACACACAAACATATGCTTCAGCTCACCACCACCACACCACATCAAGCAGCTGTTTTCAAAAAACATACAAAGACCCTCAGTACACCACCTGCTCACCACCAAATGGCAGACCTACACAGCAAACGATAAGCTGGTGAACACGGTGGAACATTTAGCAGCTAAAGTCCCCCTAGCAGTTGGTAGATACAAGATACAACAGAGCGTGACCAAAGCCAGAGAGTGAATATTGGAAGACTCCTATTAAATGATTATCTTACTCTGTAACAGCTGGATCTGTAATATGCAGCTGTTTGCTGACAGTTTGCCATATCAACGTAAAACATCATATGTCAATGTTGTTATCATAACATATCTCTGCTGCTCCACAGTGGCCAGAAAAAACAGTTTTTACAGGTTTGATCTCAAAACTAAGTCTGAACCATCAAACAGCCCAGTTAAAAAGAAAGAATCAGACAAAATGCCCTCGCTTTCGAGATCTAAAACTCAACTTGGTCCACACAAAGATAGATACAAACTGTGTCTGACCAGCATACAGTACATGCGCTGGTACTTGTGATGCTAAGCTACACATTCACCTATGAAAACAGCATGTGGGTGCACACACATCCTTAACACAGCCCTCCTCTTGACATCGTCTGTGTCCGTGTGTAGGTGTATGAGGCGTATGGCCAGACAGAGTGTACAGCTGGCTGCACCTTCACCACACCTGGAGACTGGACGCCAGGTGAGCCACCGTTTCATTTGTGCAACAGACCTAGAAAAGAAACTTGGATCCTTATCGCTGACCAACTCACTGAACTTGTTTACTTGACTGTAGACTCAGATCAAAGGTCTAAGGGTTATGTGGTTAAGTCATTATTTTAAAGTATAAATAATAGTGTTTAATTGAGGTCATTGTGTCTATAAACTTGATAAGTGAATTCTGTTATCACTGCTGCTCCCCAACATAAATTTTTTTGATGACATTGCTCAAAACTGTGACTGCGCACTGCTCTGACGAGTTGACAGCTACTCAGATAATGACATAACTTATCATGCCTTATCAGCTCTGCTCCCAATGAACTATGAATAAATTGAACTTGTTGGGAAAAAAAGCAGGACGTGCATGCTATATCCAGTAGTTTGAGGAGGGAAAACAAGGGAGAGGCCTGGAAAGGTGAGACAGAGAGAAAACAAGAGCTGTTAGACCACATTATTAACAGTCATAATGCCTGCTTAGGTGCTTGCCAACATCAACAAATGGGTATAAAAGACATGTAGGTGCCATAACTGCCTGTATTTACCTTGCAGCATGCTACATTGTTGTGTTAAACTGTTGGCCTTGATGGTAATTTTCCAAGTGACCTCCATGAAGTTTACACTTAATCGTAATTTTTTTTTTTTTCTTCAGTGACAGGCATAAAACAATACATTTATGGATACAGACATGCATTTTAATACATCACCTTTTTTCCTCAGTTGAGATGTACATTCAGAGCAATTTTACTAAAGCTAAATAACAAATAATATTGTTATTGTTATTATTATTGAATATACATGATTTGACACATTGTAAAGTTAAGTATAATTCAAAGGCTCACATGTTACGCATCGCATTGTTGATGAAACGTACAAGTAAGATGGAACAAGACCACCCCAACATCACCTCACAGTTCACGCTGTTCCTCGTGGGCCAGATGAACATGCCAACACCTGCTCAGTTACATTAGTTTACACTGTGAAGGCAGAGCTTTAATGACAAATGGTTTTGTATAAAAAGGCTCAGTAGGGAAACCAGATTATGAGACTTTTTAAGACTTTGATCTCTTATGAAATTCACAAAAAATATCCACTTTCCGGAAGTGGAGGAGGTGAACAAAGTGTCGAGTCAGGATTTTAGTAATTGTGAAAGTCAACATGGGAGTTCCTTTATCTGGCTAAATCTGCCTTTATCTGCCAGATTTTTCTTTTTTCTTACTTCTGGTACACACATTTGAATTTATTTCGATCTGGATCAGTAAAAGAACAAAGAAATGTAGGTACTGCACATGCAGCCAGGAAGGTTTCTTTAAAAGAGTAATTAAATCTTCTCAAACACAGGTACAATTCAGCAACTGACTGGAGAAAAAGTAATGTGGTAAAACTCTGCTCATGTAAAACTCAAAAGCTCCTCATCTAAAATGCATTCAGCATAAAACTGACATACATTTTAGAAGAGGTACTGAGATGACATTGTTGGATGTGAGCTTTCCAAGTGATTCTAAGAGCAGCAGAAAACGTGGTTTCTTTGAAATTTACTTAAATCTGTACTCTACATGTGATTTCAAACATGGTGAAACACAGTACAAGTACAGTAAAATTACTGACTTTAAACTGCTTCATAAAAAGTACAAGAAGCTACTCAGTTGCATTGGCAGGAGTAAGTTCCATTAGTTTTCATGACCCTTAAATGTTGGCTCCTTTCTGCTTCATGGCATGTGCCCTAGCCTGTTGTGCTACTTGCATGGGGGCAGTAATTACAAGACTATCAGATAATACTCATCGTGTTGACTCACATCAAAACGCAGACTAGTATCACCCCCTGCTGCTCAGTCCTGATATTTCATGAGGCATCTGTTTCTTTGAAAAGGCAAAAGTGTATGGGAATTGCACATTCAAAACTGTGAGGAAGAAAAATGAACAAAACTTATTGTGGTGAGTTTTTAATCAGTTTTCTTGCTCTGACCAATAGGTCACGTCGGGGCTCCGCTGCCATGTAACCTCATTAGACTGGTGGATGTTCCTGAGAAGAACTACTTTGCCTCTAAGGGAGAGGGAGAGGTAAACAGCATGCTTTTGAAAGAAACAGATATACATATACTGTACATGTATGTATGTGACTATGTGTTTGTGTTCATCACACTATCCACACACGTCAGAGAGCTGAGTTTAAGCTCATTTTTCAGTGCCACTTTGACATGAAGAAACAAGGCCATATGTAAGATGTGCAAAACAACATTTTAAAAGTATTACTAGAGCAGAAAGCACTAAAACCATAGTATCTTTGCAGACTTTTAAAACTTGTGTTAATAAAGGAGAAGAACATATTTCACCTCCAACCTCAACCCTTTTCTAATTTTCTAATCTTCCATCTAGGTTTGTGTGAAGGGACCAAACGTGTTTAAGGGCTACCTCAAAGACCCAGAGAGGACGGCTGAGACACTGGATGCAGACGGCTGGCTTCACACCGGAGACATCGGAAAATGGTTACCTGTATGTACATAAAGCTTGCATTAGACTCCGCAATTAAGTCATAATACTCAAGCATTTTATGTTACACAGAATTTGCCTTAAGCAGTGCATTGTGTTTACATGAAGACCTTTCATCTGTTTTTTTCTCCTGAACCTCTCCTCTCCCGTAGAATGGCACGCTGAAGATCATTGACAGGAAGAAGCATATCTTCAAGTTGGCGCAGGGTGAGTACATCTCCCCCGAGAAGATCGAGAACATCTACATTAGGAGTGAACCTGTGGCACAGCTCTATGTTCATGGAGACAGTCTGCAGGTAAGGACAATAACAGACTCACACACATACATGGTATCATAATGTCCCATAGATAGATGGAGTAGGGCTTCTGCTCAGATTCTTAGTTGTCCATGTTTAGCTTTCAAAGGTCTGAATGTACCTAGTTGTTCTTAAGAGCCTGATAGTACGTCTGTACTGTGCTTCAAACAATATGAACCAAATCAAACTAAGACAAATAAAATACATGCTCACCTACCTGTTACCTTTTTAATATGAATTAGCACACAGTCTTGACTTTTTCCCCATATGTTTGTGTTTGGTCTTCCCAGTCCTGTTTGGTGGGAATTGTGGTTCCTGACCCTGAAGTCATGCCTGAATGGGCCAGGAAGAAAGGCATCTTAGGTACCTACAAGGACCTCTGTAAAAACACGGTAGGTAACACACAGCTCAGGCCCTTGCTAAACATAGCCAACCATCAGAAAACACTGTTTATGAATGATACTGAAAATACTCAAGAACTTAAAGGAAGACAACTTTCCTTTGTCAACAGGAACTAAAGAAGGCAGTCCTTGAAGATTTGGTGCGTCTGGGCAAGGCCAGTGGCCTCCACTCCTTTGAGCAGGTAGGCAAAAATATCTAAAGTAATTGGTTTGCCTTGTATTGCAGCAGTATTTTCCTTGGTATCTTTCTAATATATGTAAAATAACCATGCTCTCAAGGCTATAGTATGACTGAGTATAACTGCATGAATACGTTTTTAGTCTTAGAGGTTCTGCAGCAAATTTTAAATATACTGTGATTATACTCAGTTACATTGTGAATATCTTGATCTTTATAAACATGAAAGGCCATATTGTTGAAAGCTGCAAAATCAGCATTCAGTTACTGACATGATTTTTATTTCCTTGGATGAGTAAAGGTTGCACCAAAAATATTCATTACAGGTTACACCAATGCTTTTGTTTCCTCTAAGAATATTGCTTGAATTGAATTGTGTCTTTTCTTAAACAAAGAAGCTCACAATAACTTGAGGGAGACTCTTGTGAATCTCCGTCTCATTCAGAGTCTTTTTTGTTCTTTTCCATTTTGCATTAAGGTGAAGAACATCTACATCCATAACGAGATGTTCTCCATTGAAAATGGCCTCCTGACTCCAACGCTAAAGGCAAAGAGACCAGAGCTGAAGGAATTCTTCAAGGGGAGGATTGACGAGCTCTACAGCAGCATTTCCATGTGAAGGCTGGCAAACCTCATTTTCCCTTAAGCATCTTAACACTAAGATCTGCTTTGACTATTGGCCTACAGTTGTCAAAGATGTGACACCTTAGGCTTAACGTGCTTTGGGAAAGCAAGCCAAATCTGGCTCTACTGTGGAGGATTGAAAATGCCTAAATAAAAACAAATCAAACAAAGAAATAAAGTGAAAACAATGCACATTGTCATATGTATTCCCTTTTTTACCAAGTCATAATTAAATGAAAACATTTATTAAAAAGGATAGTTATATAGCTTTTAGTCTTTAATAACTGAAAGAATTGTTTTTCATTGTGACATGAAAATTCAACTAACCCCACCCCCACTCCCCAAAGGACTGGATATGACACTACAGGATGGATGAGTTTTACAGTGCATTATGTTGCTGCTACTGACAGTCAACTGTCGGTCACTTTTTTTTTTCTAAAAAAAAAAAAAAAAAAGGCTAAAATTTTTGAAAATTACTGTGACAAGAAACATACAGTGACTTATACTGTGTACCTTAAAGTTATTTATTTAATTAGCAAAAAGTTTCCGCAGCAGTGGTAAAGTTACGTAGTGCAAACGTTTTCCACCCTGTCATCTCACGCCAGCAATAATAAGCACACTGTACCAACCTTAAGCTGTGATTAGACAGTGGGTTGTATTTCATTTTAACATTGGCAATGTGTTTTCATTTTTCAAAAAAAAAAAACAAACAAAAACTGAGAACTCATGACAATCCTATGCTTTTAGTATTTGCAGGTATGAGCTTCTACCTGCCAGACGATGCTGTAATTCAAGACACCATTTGTTTTTAATGCAGCATGGAAAACTAATGTCACAATGAAGAATGAGACAAAAAGCTAAGTAATTGTCCTTTTAACACATTTTTCATTCAGTTATGACATAGTAAATGCATACTACACATACAGCGTGTATTGTTTTTCACGTGTGTTGTTTGATTTGTTTGCGTTCGGCCATGTTAAATCTTCCATACAATGCTATCACCTGCTATCCACCCAGACAAACCATCAAATGCTCTGTCCCTAGCAGCAGAAACTCATCAGCACTTTTACGTTGAGAGGTCCATTCCTACTTCCTGTCACTCTGCTCTTCTTCTCTCCTCCATCAGTTTAAACCTACCAGCCAAACACAACCGAAATCCACAGTTGTACGACAGCAAGCGTGATGTCTTTGTGTATAGTGTAGCTCAAGGAGATGTCTAGATGTGTGATAGTACTGACACCTTGTGGGACAGTAATGGACTTCATCTCCTGTGGAAAAATGTAGACTTTAATTTGATCAAGTAAGCTTCTGACAGCATCTCCCCTGATCTGACACAAGAAGGATTAAAGTTATGTTCAACCCAGGCATCGTGCAATTAGACCAAAACCAAATCCTCCTGTTTCAGATCAGAATATAAGATAGTAAGGTAAAGAGAGTAGCAGCTCCTGCCTTACAATTAGTGTTGTCTACACTGTTTAATGTGGAGCATCTCAGTGTTTGAGCCACATCCAAAATCACAGCTCATGTCATATATTCACTCATTCATTAAATCACCTCTACATGGCTGTGATCAGCAGTTTAGCATGCATGCTCCTTGTTTATATGAAGGACTGCCCCACTGTAACAATCATCAAAGTTCACACTGCATAGCTGACAAATTTGCAACTTTTTTTTCCTTCCACTTTTACACAAAGAGAATGTCAGGTAAAAGAAAACAAAAAGAAATAATGCAAAACCAGGGCTCAGGGCAAAGCATGCAGTTTGCCCTGCAGTGCTGGGACTCTTGCTGGGACTGACTGGGACTGCTGTTGCTGGGACTGACTCGAAAAAAGCGAGTAATTCTTTGTGGCCATTAATAGCAGGTTGCATACAGCTGCCCACAGCCACTGCTGCTAGTGCAAGGCTTTGTAACGTAGGCAAAGTTGATGAATTCCACTCACTG
This sequence comes from Toxotes jaculatrix, assembly GCF_017976425.1. Taxonomy (NCBI): domain Eukaryota; kingdom Metazoa; phylum Chordata; class Actinopteri; family Toxotidae; genus Toxotes; species Toxotes jaculatrix. The sequence goes on along the minus strand of NC_054405.1, from coordinate 16,487,972 downwards.
AAGGTAAATAGAACAAACATCAACTTTTAAACAAAAGACATTTTTCTGAAGGGGTTTACACATAGAAGTAATTGTATAGGCTTTTTAAGTTGATTACCGTCCCAAAGCATAAACAATGTGGATGTACATAAACGAGGACAGCTAGATGTAAGCATATTTATTAAATCAATGGTTTGAATGGATTTTTTTTCTCTCTTTTTGCGTGTAGTGAGATGAATTGTACTAATTTATTTATCTATTCTGCTGTAAAATGGAATCAGCACCATATCCTTGTAATGATTGAGTGCAGCAATTGGGATGAGGGAGGGTGGGGAATTGGACAAGGGGAGTGAAATAAAAGATATTCTGGAATGATTTTAAACTTGTGTCTTTTCTTTCTTAGAGTTAAATTAACCATACTTAACCCCACCACTTAATCAGCTGTGGCATTAAAGTGTTGCTGATTACAGTTGTTGGTCGGCAGTGGGCTGGCCACTATATAAATCTTGGTATATTTCAGTTCTTAGACTGTTTCTTGTGTGTAATTAAATTTTCTATGTGTACTTTTGTTTGCTATCTCTTTTGCCTCAGTCTCAAATTGCCCCTTAAGCTACAAATAGAGTGGGCCATTTTGAACTCAACATCCGTCAAATGTAATACATGAAGGTCGACATAGTAGCACACCAAAACTTCCGTTAAGGACTTTCACAATAAAATACAATAAAATAAAAAATAGCGTGTATTAAAAACTGTTTCCATTACTGTGTACGGATTTAAATCGTCATCAGCAGCTGCTTGACAGACAGATTCTGCAGGTGTGCTCGGTTGCTAAGAGCAGCGCAGAGACCGGAGGTAAAAACTCACACTACTTTTAGCATCCAGCCATGAGTCATTCTTTACGAAACAATATTTCAGCAGTTTTTCTACAATTACGATAGAATTAATCGACCATTGTTTGAAGCATTTTTTTGTTCTGCACACCGATTTAGTTCAGTTTGGCAGCTGACTGAGTGGTCTGGAAATCGGTTATGGGGCGAAACAACCGCCGGGTTAGTGCTAACAGTGGATTACTAAACAAACCAGATACACCCGTGAAACCATCGCTGAGCAGACGAGACAGTAAGAAATAAAAGACCCAAACACACACACACGCTAGTTTAAGTGTCGACTGCAAAACGAGACATATATTTCTTTAGCCTACGGTAACCCACGGCTTAGCTTTAGTTTTGAGCGTTTGTGCAGGTATTCGGGCAGTTATCAGCATCACCTGTTTGTCAGCGTTCATTTGTTTCCCATTTTAAAATCTATTTCCACTAAAAAAACTTCTAATAATAAATTATAAAGTCGGTTTTTTAGGATGCATTTAACTCATGCACAATAATGTCCTGCTAAGTTCAGGAAATTCATCAACTGTATCTGGCTATTCTCTACAACCTTGCTTTAAAACTCATAGAGCACAGGCGGCGTCTGCTCAGCAAACATTATGAGGCATTTCCAGAGGAGCCTGAAGTGGAGGACATGATTATCCTCACTGTCAAACCAACCAGTTCTGTGTGGGTGAGTTTCCTGGTTAGGAGATTATTATGTTTTACTCCATATTTGGATAACAAACTTGGAAATCCATAGGGTATTCTCTTCATAATTATAATATTGTCAAACGTAAACCATATATCCCTCCATGGGAGTTCTGGATAAGGCAAGAAGGGCCATGGCCAGATGAATATCATGAGTTGATAGGGGCCCAGCAGCAAATTTGTTACTGGGCCCCTATCAACCCCTTTCTCAAACTTTGTTTTTGTGTTACTGTCTCCTCTTTTCCATGCTTGTCCTTTACACACCCAGACTAGCATTAAGAAACCTGGCTGCCAAGTGTCATCAGTATGGTACCCAACCATTCATGGGACCCCTGACTCAGAGGCTTTCAAGGGTGGTGAAATGCTAGTTAAAGAAGAAGAGCAAAACCTGGCAGTGACTCCAGAAAGCGTCAAGTCTTCTAGCACGGAGACAGACACAACTTTCAACTTTGATGATGATGAGGAAGATTGTTACTCCTCTGCCTCTTCATCTTCCAGCAGCCTACCCTCACCGGAGATCTTCAGAAAAGAGAACTATGGTGTGTGTGCATTTCTGTATAGCCAGAACCAAATTAATATTTGATTTATATCTGATGTAATGTTTTCTTTTGACTTCCCTTGTCATGTTGTGTATTCTCTTGTCTTCTTTTATCTTCACAGTGGAAACTAAGGAGGAGCTGCTGGGTCTCGATCTTCACATAAAAAACTCCACATTGCTGGATGTGAGCCATGCTGAGACCATCCACATGTATCATCCCCCCAACCTTTCTACCATCATTGGTAAGCGTGAGAAACTCCCACACACATTTCTTGGTCAGAAAAACTGACCATGATCTAATTTGATGTCCTGGTGTTGTTTTGTGTCTTAAACAGTTGCCAATTGTCTGATAAGAATTACACATCTGTCTGCAGGTGCCTCCACAATTCTTGCTGAAAAGGACTGTGAGATCAGGTGAGTTCATCAGGTGACATGATTCTCGAGGAGTTACTGAACATGCAAGATTTGGTCGAAGGATTGTTTAGAGTTCCTCTTGATATTATGAGTGTTGATACTAGGTGTAGTGTAGGACCAGTAACAGTCTTCTCTCATGACCAGTAACTGCCTTCTCTCTTTGAAGCGACCACAGAGGACCTGAAGCTGAGACTAAAATACAGGCAGACTCATTTAAACCAGGTAAAGAGTCTCATTCCATGAGGTGCATATGTTCATCAAACAGTTCACTCTCTTACACAACCAAATGATCTGAATGTGTAATACATTACGATAAGTGTGTTTATATATACAGAGCTTATTGCATAAAACATAAATTCTTTTCAATGAATGTGAATCATAATCAGCAATTTTGTGTCTTTCAATCCTCAATCTCTAGACAGTCAGACACAAGCATTAAAGTGGAACACCTCAGTGAAAGTAAGAAAGTCACCTGGCCATCTTTTACAGGTAATCTAAGGTACAATGTGTATCTATTTTATTTTTCTTAAAATCAAAAGCAAGAAGGATTGTAGTTGTGGTTAAGTGTAATTTTGCTCCCTCAGATCACCAACAAAAGACCTATTTTGTGCAAGAAGAAGAAGGTATCATTCAAAAACCCCATCATTGATGAGAAATTTGAAGCAAAATACATCCCAGCCACTAAATTAACCATGCATAACACCAGTGAGTCAGTCCGAATATCCGGCCCAGCCGAGCAGATCAAGCCTGATTCAGAAACATCCAGAGTGCGTGAGTTAATTTCTGAAGATGAAACACTACATCTGACTGTGATGCTAAAAAGGTCTGCAAAAAGTAGCCCAGAGACAGCCAAGTTCTTTGACTTTGTTAGTGATAGTGACAGGGATGTGTTCTTTCAGAGGATGCGAGAAAGGTGTGTCAAACTCAGAAGTACTCCTTTATTTCCTCTCACAGCTGCTAAGCACACAGAAGCCTCTGTTCTGTGACATTTGAAGCCACAATATTGTTAACATATTGCCTTGCTCCGTTAATCTAGATCAGTGAGGTGTGTATGTGAATATCCTGTAAAAGAGTAATATGTGCATATGAGACTGTCTAAATGTCTAAAGTGGAAAATTAAATTAGTATGTGTTGTTTAAAAAGAATAATTCAGAGGGACACCACAGCCTGCCTTTTAAGTTTGTGGTCATCATAAACCTCTTGAACATAATAATCTGTGATCGTATAAGTTCCCTTGGACCTTTTTTTTTTGTCAGATGGTATTTACTTATTTCACACCTTTTTTTTAAATTTCCATAAATATTTTCAAACGTGTGTGGTGCAATGTGACCACTAGATGTCAGACCAGCGCTCTATTAAATAACTGTCCTGGTTTCTTGTCCTGGCAGTCACTGCTTTTCAGTTTTATATGTGAAATATATATGCTGTTGTTCGTGGTGTTTGTCTGCATTTCCGCTGACTCTTTTGGCAATATGTGTCCATACCATAAGAGTTTTATTTAAATGTTTAATGTAAAATAATGTTTCATATTACCTGAATGTAAAGTTAAAATGTAAGTTTATTTTAGGTATCTTTGTGGGATATTCTCCATTGTGAGTTATCTTTCTGCAAATTTACACATTTTTGAACGTAAGAAAAATGTATTTTGTATGTTCTATACATAAATAAATAAGTCTTGTTGGATACCTCCCTGTGTTTGTCATAACTCAATCATGGCTTTTGCACTTAACTCTTCTCTCATGTGGGTCTTTCGTGGATCTTTGACATTGTCTTGTAAGCAGCTCAACAGTCGCACTTGTATGATTTTCTGTGAATAAATTTCATGCTGTCACGATTCCCGACAAAACATCAACACGGCGAATCCACTGACCACGTGGTACGGGGCCAAAAATACCAGCCAATCAGGTATTTTGTAGTAGCAGCGGCGTCCAGTCAGCCAATCACAAAAATGTAGTGGGTTACCAAGCAGCTCCTGTGACTAATGCCTGTCATATGACTGTGACATCCATGGAGACAGTTACAAGGAACAAGATTTGCTCTTGGATTTGAAAAGAAAAGAGACCTTCTGTACCAATTTATTTTGGTACAAAATGCCTCCGACTCTCTTCCACAAACTTTTCAACAAGAGAAATGCGCTTTCGTCGCCGCCCCCGAGATGTAGCAAAGAGGACCCAGCTTTCAGGTAGGGTAGCTAGATAGTGTGTATGTGTGAGTGTGTTTGTGGTTTGTGTGTAACACTGTACGTCTGTGCGCTAACGTTATTTATGACTTTCGGTATGATGTCTGGGGAGCATGAGTTTTTACCGTGGTGAATATATTGAACTCGGCGGCACTTCTACAACTCGACGTTGTATTGTTTTGTTAATTTGACACGAGCGTAGCAAAGTGCAGGGAGACGTGGGAGACGTGTTGTGCCTGTTGGTGAGGTTAGCTAGCATGCTAACGCTAGCTACCAGGCGTTAGCGGGGGCTGCTGCAACACGCTGTCTCTCGGCTTACCTCATTTGCTAACACTTTTTGCTCGTCAACACAAGTACTTGCTGCCCATGTGCTGCTGATAATAAACTGGTGATGAGTTGATAATAAACGCTTCCCTCCCTCCTGAAGTGCGGTTTAACCAGCTACTCGGTATCATCGTTTAGAAGTTGCAGAAGCACTGTCGTGCTTTCTCCTTTGTCTCCCCCGTGTCTCCGTTTGTATGTCTTTGGTAGCATCAGCTAAGCCTGCATGATAGGAGGCAAACAACGAGGCAGCCGTGACAGTACAGTCACGCTCTTTTGTCGCTTATCGTGAGCCATAGCCCCGATAACTTGGAGCAAAGTACAAGTGGCATCTCTCTGTCATGCCGACGGTACTGTACTCTCTGCCAGTACCGTCAGACAGCAGAGCGGGAGGACACTGTGTGCTCTGTGCTGGCGCACATGTGATCACTTCAGTCGGCCACTGATGACAGACAAGATCCACGGCAAACGAAGCTTCAGGCTCTGTAGACAGGCTATAAACTGGAGATGCTCAAACTGAAAAATTGCCGGTAATCACTTGTGTTCAGAGCGACCGATACGGATGTTTGTCGTTTTTAAGGAAATACCACCATATGTCTAGTTTCTAGCAGTGATGCGTACCACAAACGAAAGATAATGTGTCCCGCTTTAGTCCTGAACACTGCATCGGTGTTAAGTCAGACCAAAACAACCTTATATCTAGTCTACGCCAGTAATGCTTAGAACAAATGCAAGATAGTATGTTCTAATTTTGTTATTTAACGCTGTACTGGTGCCACTAAACCTCTTTAGTGGATGAGAGACATACTGCAAGACAGTTTCAAACGTCTGTGCTAGTTGATTTTTGCTCATAAAGCTGTCATGTTTGGCCTGTTCGTACAAAATGCATCGCATTACTGCATCAGGTAAATGTCTGATCATCACTCCAGTAGCTGTGAAATGATGTAAAGCAGCTTTTGCCAAATAATGTCATGCTTGTCAAGATGTTGTGCATTCATAGCAGAGGGTGCAGGTGGTTTTACAATTGAGTAAATGTAATGAAATCAGATTATGTGAAGGTTTGTCTTAAATAGTTTTTATTTAGCTTAAAAAGTGAACCCATATAGCTAAAATATGGCACACAGCGCCACTAGAAGCACTATAAGTGCTTGTTATTTAAATACTCAAGGGTTAAATTCAACCAGACTGGGCTGTGCATCGTTGAGCTGGCTAGTAGGATACTCTATACTCCCTGAGTTGATTTGCAGTTTCCCTGTGTATGTTCCTACACACATTCTGGGTCAGGGTAAGGTCTGCCACCAAGGGGAAAGTGCTCTTTTTAGTTTTAAATACACTTGCATTGGAAAATGTTGCTCTGGCCCTTTCACCCATGGTGTATATATATACACCAGTGGACCTGAAAGCTCACCTCCTTGTGGTGCTACTTGCACTTTGGCCCATGTCTGTGCCAGAGCACGTTCCACGGCCATAAAGGTGCCCTGCGCCCAGTGATATAAATGCTGTGAGTGTGTGTGTGTGTGTGTGTGGCAGGGCAAGGCTGGCTTCAATCCTAGAGCAAACAGGCAGGCAGCAGGCGTTTCTGTTAACTCAGTGGTCAGCTGTGCTCTTCATACCTCTGGCATGAGTTCCCCATTCATCAGGCATGAAATGCTCTGGAGAGGGCAGAACTGTGAGGAGACAAAGGCAAGGAGAAGGAGAGACTGATGGAGAGGACACTTAGCTGGTTGCAAGAGCACACATATACACACATATTTTGAGTTAGTTAGGATTGAGAATGAGAAAAATTTTGTGAATAAGATTGGCTGTGAAGAAGAAAGGCAGGAGAGAGTTTGAATTGTTAGGAACTGTGCAGAGAAACTTACATGATGGCAAAGATGTGACTGGAGACAACTGACAGAGGTGGACTGTGGAGACGAGGACATTCAGAATAGTCTGAACCTCAGCTTAGAATTAATTTTTAAAAAACTGCAGCTGACCTACTGCTCTTGTATTTGTTTGCACTCATGGATGCTTATGTAAGAGAGCAGATATTATGAATCGAGTTGGCTTTGCACGTTTCTGTAATCCTTTTCAGATAAGACTCTGAAGACCCTCACTTGAACACCTCAGGCAGGTTGGCCCAGTATAATGCTGTCCCTAATGAAAATAATGATAATGATGATAAGTACCTTGACACTGGATTCAGAACTCCTTTAAGCTTTGATTATCAATATTTCACTTCTACACCAGTCTTTCAGAGGCAAAAATAATTGCTTAATCAGGTTCATATCTGCTAGAATGTCCTTATTACAAGATAATGAAAACTCAGTTAGTCCTTATTTTTAGCTTGACCTTTTGGGTTAACTAAGTCTGACCTCTCCAAGGAGCCCAGGTTAGATTTCACTTATTAGAACTATTATTATTCTAGATAGAGTGAAGCTCTTGTGTGTTGGGGATGATCAAAGTTTTGAATTTCAAAAAGTCTTGAAGGCACTAAAACGATGCCTCGGTGGAGTCTGTCCATCAGACTTCATTTGCATTTGAGATGTTTGTAAAGAGTGTATTTTGTATTTTTATGCATTTTAGTTTATTTTAAAATCAAAATATTAATGTTATCAAATTGATTGGGCTTTGCCAGCAATTAATGCACTGATGTAGACAGTTAAAAAATTATTTTGTTGGTTTGCAACCTGGTTACCATGCGTAATGCATCACTCAAAGCTCTGTGACAGCACAACACTGTGCCCTCCAGAATACCACTGAGGGCAGCAGGTTGGCTGACCCTGGGAGGAAAGCCTAAAAAGCTTCTCCTGTTTCCCTCGCTGCAGCACCTGACCCAGGACAGCATACTGTACATTACACTGAGAGCTCCTGGCTCATCCTGTAGCCAGTCAGAGAGGACTGATCATTAGCCAATAGCTTTGTCCTCCCCACCCATACTCAGACTGCTAGTTCTGGCTGCCCCTTGCCACCTCTGGAGGAAACTTCCTTCTTGACCTGGGCTGTAGAGCTCAATATAGCTGTGTTCGTGCTGAGCTATGAAAACGAGGGAGTGTAAGTGAGGAAGATGGTAGGATGGTTGTATGCTGTCTTCTTACTTATACACACCACTTTATAAGACCTCAAGACCCAAATCAGATGTGTTTTAAAAGGGTTAAAGTAATTCATTTGAAATGGACATTAGTCTGGAATTAAACTAAAACCATGTGTGAAATTTAAATGTAATTTAGACTCTTCCCAGAATTGTCCTCCACCTGAAAATGCATGATGTTATATTTTGCAGGAAAAAATTTTTACACCATCAGATGTATTTATTTATAGTGATACTTTTTTCCTTAGTAGTTTACATGAGAAGTAGTGTCTCAGGTTCCTGATTGGCGAGTCGTCCTTCCTCCACTGCGTACTTTCATAACTCAGTGTGTCATGTGAGGCTTTCATCAATCTCAGGCTGTCAGGTTTGTGGGACGATCACATGGCTGAGTTCTCAGTCACTGGAATAAACCTATAAGTGGAATAAGTAGGGAGAAGCGTGTGCTTCACACTCCTTACTTTTGTTACTCTTGCATATTTAAAGCATTTTAGCGCCATGGATTCATGTATATATTACAGCTTTGCATTGCAAGGCTGCTCGTTTCTCTGTGTGTGCTTGTGTGTGTCAGTGCTGCAAGCCTGCCAGGGCTCTGTAAAGACAGCGGCTGTCATCAGGTTCCTATCAGGGCTATTTTAAGTGGCCACACTTAGGCTTCTCAGAATTGCAGGGTCATGGTAAAGATATAGTTTTACGTAAAAGCCACACATCACAAACACACAGCAGCGTTCTGGTGAGTGTTAGTATGTTGGCTTAACATCTAGTTAAGGCTGTGTGCCCTCTTAAATTTGAAAGGACATCTGTTCAAGGGCTGCCCACGTTACACACACTGCAGGATTGTGAGCTCTTTTAGGTTTATTTATTGGTGGTGGTAGTTGTCAGCGATTGGTCGGCTCTTAGGCCTTTCTAGATTATAGAAAACTGACATATGACCATACCAAAATATGACAAATAATAAAATTGGAGAACTGGCAAAGTTAATGAAATGTCAAGTCTTTATTTTTTGTTGACTTTTTGCCTCTTTCAAAATTCCCAAAATTGCAATAATCCCCAAGTGTTTGTTAGTGATGAGTTTCCAGTTTCACAGCTAATGCTGATACGTGATACAAGGACAGCGGGGCCTCACAAACAGCTGACAGCAGACTGTGTCACTACTTTATTTTGATTTTTTTAATTTTATTTTAGCAATTTACTCTAGACTGAGAAGCAAGTGTAAAAGAACAGTGGCATTGTTTTTTTTTTCATACTGAGTTTTTGATTTCTTTAATGAAATTGAAATTGAACTGTTTGAACACCCAAAAAACCTTTTGAGCTGTTGATTCATGAAGTGATGATGATGGGTTATTCTGAAATGGCTGCATTGCAGACAACATTGTGTCTTCCTACTTTCCTACTTTCCTACTCCTACGAGAATTATACCTAATTTCTATTTGAGATTTTGCCCCAATATTTATATATATTCATCCCTGTATTTGTTTTGACTAGAGCCACCTAAAAAATATATATCATCAATGCATGGTAAGGTGCTTTGGGTGACAGCTTCCATCAAAAAGAATATGGTATGCTCATTTACTTATTTATTTAACCCTGAAGGTAAATTAAAGAATATAAATCCTTACAACTTTGTTGAGTAAATCACAAAACCTTATCAGCACAGGGAGACATAATGATGTGGCGTTGAGCGTCCACAGAAAACCAGAATTGTGATTTGTTCATCTGCTGGGATCCTGAAAGTCAAACCAAAAAGTTCAAACTGTCTCACCACATAATTAGCTTACTTTCATTCTCTAAATGAGAGAGGGAGAAAAAGAGAGAAATGACAGGGAGGGAGGTGGGGGTTGTTAAAAAGAGAGGCAGGATGTGATAACTGACAGTATAATCACTTTGCTTTAAGGCTGAGTAATTAATCATGTCTATCATATGACACCCTCCATCCCTTTGATTATTAAATGGATCAAAGGGGAAAGACAAATTTTCATGTGTAATACTTGCTGCAGTAGTGACATTGAGGCAAATCTGCCTTTCACCTCAAAAGCTAAATTGACCATACACCCTGATTTCTACACAGCTACCACCACTCCTGTTTGGCTCGATGGCTCGTTCATGTGATTCTTTGTGAGACCAAGTCATACACTCCTTGCTCTCATCGCTCCCTTTCTGTCAAGTGTCTCTGAGTCAGAGGTTGAGACAATGTACAGATGATACACAAACACACACACAGTGTAAAGACAAACATATATATAGAGTTCTCCAAAACTTTCTCCACAAAGTACATCAACAGTGGGCGTTTCACAAAAATACACTGATAAATATTACTGTGCTGATTCTAGAGCTCATGAAAATTTTTGGTATTTTTAAAAAGATACACTCTTGTTTCATATTTCTTTAACTAGTGTCTTTATGACATTTAATAACATTTGTTTTTTTTCTGTCAACCATGACTTTTGACTCTGAAAATGATGTACAGTACATTTCTGCCTGCGGCTAATTGAGTTCTCTCAGTCAACCAGTTAGTGTGGGTGCAGTAACCACTGCGCATTGCCGCATCTTCATCCACTCAGACTCATGTGACTGCTGGAATGCAGAAGTCCTTGATGCAAGATAACCAGCAGAGAAACCGGCAGGTATGCAGGTAGTCATGTGCTTTCAGGCCATGTGGGCCAACTCCTTGAGGGAGTCGCTGTTTACTAGAACTTAGTCATAGCTAAACAATCGTTGAACAATCGCTCAAGGAAGTGCAGCACTCACGTATTGTGTTTACCCTTGAAGAAAGTGGGACTTGGCCTCTCCAGTATCAAAGGAGTGGTCCTTCTGTTCGGTCTTAATTTTCAGCCCATATAGCATTACACGGATACACCAATCTATGTGGAAGGTTTCAGATTGGATAAGCAGGCAGACCTTGGGAAGCATTAAGGTGTCATTTCTGAGTATGTACGTGCAGAAGGTGCCCTCATAAGGCTAGAGGCATCTAAAAGATTAGATGTGATTACTGAGATTCTGTGTCACTCCAGTGATGCACATCTAGTAGTAGTAGTGCACTGCATCATGGGAAAGGAGCATCACATCAGAGAATGAGCTCCAGCTTTGCAATTAGCATTGCAACTCTTACATGCGTATTAAACCTGTGTTAAAAGTCAGGCAGTTTGTCAGGGTGCAGGGACTGGTATGAGACACGTGGCTAAAGACCCAGTTGCCTGCAATCAGTTTAAAAGTGCTGAGATATCGGTTTGGCAGAATTGCAGTGCAGTGCTCACTCAGGACAGGTCACGTCAGCAGTCATCACCTACAGAGCAGGCCGCCCTTATGGAAAACTCACCTCACTTCATCTAGATTGTTCTTAGTGTGGTTTGTTAGGTATCACACGTGCTTCTCACAGTGTCTCGGGTTTGTCATGTTACCATCTTTCTGCTTTCTGTCTCCTCTATAGTGGGATTTTCACAGTAAATTAAAGGTGATCAGAAAAAGCAGCACAGTCAAACCACCGCTGGGGCCATTAATAAAATCCTAACCACCCTAAACTGGTGCAAGACTACAAGTTAAATGTCATAACGCAGATAATCTACAAAAGTGTCAGTAAGACATCCTGTTGGCTGTTGTCTGCAACAGAAATGCCACAGAAACGGCTTTAAAAATACTGTGTCATAGCTGGAGGACAAGCTGCTGGACCTAACAGAAACCTCTGTCACACACAGCCGGAAGAACGTCACACAGCATAGACTGAGGGGATATTTATGTAACTGTCTCTCTGCGTCTCCAACAAACACTAACACACACACAAACACATGCGCACACACATGCACAGACGTTCCAGTAGCAGTGGAGGGAGAGTGAGGTCTCTTTGAGGTCAGTAAGCAGGCTGATGTCACACTCTGTGCAGTCAAGGAAACTTGACTGCTTTGTTGTGACCTTTGTCAGTATACACCTCAGCCAGGAGCAGCTCTGAGGGCTTTTGCCCCAATGCCGGAGAGTTTGTGTCACTGTCAGTTGAAATTATTTTTCTAATTTATTCAGTGATTTTTTCTTTTTTTTTTCAAGAGTCCACTGAATTTAAATCATTCTCTGGATACATGAATGTTGTTAAGATGTTAGCAACAGAAGTTGTCAAAGAGCATACGTTTTCTGGAGAAGCCACTAAAAGCCAGATATATAAAATATAATTGCACTTGGCGCTAGTTATCAAGGAGGCACGAGTTTCCTTACTCCAGGGAATGTGTTATTTAAGAGAGGAATGTTTTAGCAGTAACATAAAAAATGTATCAGCTTTAAGACATCCAGCAAGTCCTGTTAGTATCACTGCATAATGTCTGAAAAAGAGTGAAAATGTGAAAATACTCCATTCTGTTTTGCTCTTTTTTTTATTTTAAGTAGTGAAGATGGTGTAATTTATTTCTAGGCTCTTGTACTATGATGCAGTGTGACACTTAAGATATAGACAATTCAGAAACATGCATGAAAATTCATTGGGATTAAGTGACAGGAAAAAGGCATTAGTATATCCATTGATGGTAAAAGTATCCCCACTAACTTACTGCTCACTTTTCTGCTTTACTACAGACTTCAGTAAATTGTCACTTGGCACAAAACTGACCACTCTATTTGTCTGTAAAGGAAGATTTGGAGGAATAAGGATCTGGTAAGCTTTCACTTTTGAGAGTGTGACTTCTGTAAGCTATTTGTTTAGACTTCGTTCAGAGGATGCAATGTGCATTCACGCCTGTGTTTTACATTTATTGAAGAGAGAAAGATGGAAAGAAGGCAAAGAGGGACCGCAGGAGAGATGGGAACAAAAAGAGCGGGATTAAGAAACAACACACAAACAAACCCCCACTGTCAATCTCTTATCACAGTGCTCTCTGGCAGTCAGCAGTCCGGGCTCGCTGCTGTTGGTGCCTCTGTACTGTCCAGCACACACAGTGCTCCTGCGATCACCTGACAGTCTCATGTTGTTGTGTGAATTTAGTTCACCGCTATTCTTAGACCGTGCTTTGGCTGAGAGAGGAGAGAAGAGAGAGGAATAGAGAGAGGGAGAGGGCTGGGGAAGGACTGGCAGACTCGCAATGATGCCCAGGTAGGAGTCGGTAATATACCAGGCTTCCGTGTATCTGAGTGGGCATGGAAGTTTAAGCTAAAGGAGACTTGAGAACAATGTTGGTGTTGCTGTTTCCTTTTTAGTTTTGTCTTCTGCTTAAGTGTTGGCAACTTGTGGCTGTTTCCAGCTGGACAGCTGTAGCTGTAGTTTTGAAGTAGCAAGGCAGTGGTTTTTAGCATCATGTGTGATGGTGACCAAGATTGATTCTGTCATTTGTGGTTACGTTCTGTAATTTGAATTAGTGGGTTTGTGGTGAAACACGCCCTTTGTTTTTGGATACGGAAAAAAAAACTGTCTGGCGTATATGTGTTTGGGTGGAGTTTCAGGTCAGACAGATTTGCTTTTTTCTGTGATCGCAGGTCTGATAACTTTTGTTAAGGAAGATGGGGAATCATTTCAAAGAAGTTAAGGCTTGTCTTTCTTACATTTTTAAATGTAACCAAAATAAAACTGTCGCTGGGTCAACAAATTGTTCAAAGAAATTAATATCAGAATATACATGTGTGTGCGAGAGAGAGAATTTATGAGTCGTTTGTGGTTTAAACAATCGAGGTCAAAGCAGTACAAGTATGTAACAGTCATGAAGTCATGCGCTGCTTTTATGAATGACTCCCCTCTCTCTTCTGTCAGCGCTGTGACTGTCACAAGCTCACTGATGGGATACTTCCTCCTTTGCTCTCATTCTGCCTTGTCCTTTCTTTCAGATGCTTTTCTGTCTTTGTCAGATGTTTTCGTGTTTGCATTTCTGTTTTCTGTGACCTTTCCTCTCAATATCTAGTTTTAATTCTGGTTCTCTCTCCATTGTCCTTTAATGTTAGCTGCATTTTCTCAGTAATCATACCTATTTTCTTAAATTGCTCTCAGATTTTTTCTTTCTCTCTGTTATTTCACCCCTACTGTTGTTATGAACCTCATCCTTTATCCTTTTTTTCACTTTATCTTGTCCTTACCCATTCTTTTGGAAATATTTTTCACTCTGTTTACTGTTGCTTATAAAAGGGCTCTGTCTTTTTAACCATTTTCTTGCTTCCTTTCCTGAGCCTTTTCCTTCTTCCTTGCACCTCTCACTCTGTATTTTGTCTCTTATGTTTAAAAAAATGAGCAGTGAGCTGGGTGTCAGATTATACAGATCCCCTTTAGACTGATCTGTAAACAACACATTATCTTATTTTTGTAATTGTTTCACCTGTATTTGGCCAGAAAGTGAAATGCTGGCTTTGAACTCAGGCAAGGTTAAATCAGTACTGTTTTAAAGCAGTTAATGATAGTTGTAAAAAGGGTATTTCAGCAATCTTTACTCTAAGTACCTTTTTTTTTGTGTAAACCCAGTCATACAAGGATACATAAAAGCTGAACGCATTAAAAGCAACAGCAAAGGCAAATTTATAAAAAATACCACGCCTGAAAGGCTGTAGTCCAATTGCAAGTAGGCATGTGACAGACTAAAACGACCACCTGATGTTTAATCTCACACGCAAGGCTATGAGCTGAATATCAACCCATCCCCGTAGAATGTGAGCTCATTATGTAGGCCAGGCAGGCATTACGTCACAGCTTTAGCACTCAGACTGGGTAAGAGGTTGGGTTTTCCCTTGGATTGGAGCCAGGAGGAAAAATCTGATGATAATTTTATTTTCTGTGAAGTGATTTAATCTTAATTTCCATTAAAACTCAGTCTAAACAAAAGAGTAGCATCTGACTTGAGTTTAACCCATTTCGAGAGAAGGGTTGCAAACCCAGGTTGAATGATTAGATCAATCACCAAAGGGGTATAAGATGACAGTCACAGTCTGGTCAGTGATGAGTCATCGAATAACTGCCTGCACTCTGGTTGTCACCATCAGCTCGTGTACCTGTGACCATAGTCCCAGTGAAATAGAGCTGCAGTGATTAGTTGATTAATAGATGGGGGGCTGCTGGTTGGACATATTAAGCAGCCTTAAAATGTTAGTTAAGCCTCTGCGAAGTTGTGATGGCCATTTACTAAACAAATAATCAGTTCATTGAGACTCTAATCAGCAGATTAAGTAATTACAGAAATAGTAATTAGTTATGTAAAACCCCAAGCATGCACAAAATTAAATATCACCAACAGTTTTAAAATCACATCTATAGCAAGAGACAAATGGATGTTTCTCAGGCTAATGACTCTTTGGCTGGAATACCAATAGCCTTTGAACTATGCAGGAAGAACCGGCATGGCAGCACTACAACAGTGGTCTGAATCATAAACCTCGGTGTCAGACAAATAGTGCACGACTTTCGGTTCATTTGTGAGGACTTCTTACATACCTAAGAGGTCAGTAATACTTGGCCTAGGGCCACAAGGACCTATCGGAGCCTCCTGCACAGATGGAGCCGGTCTGACTAAGTTTCAGAGGGAAGCTGTCTGGTGTCTGTCTGCTGAATCCCTGTCAGACACAATGAGAGGGGTATTATACTGCAGTTTCAGCCTTAACCTGACCCCCTGGACAACTCATACACCTCTGTTATTATGTCTTTTGATGATGTCAAAAGCCACTTGTCTATTGTCGTTTAACAATTCCTGCATGGGCGTCAAGTATTAATGTAACAGCAGCGGTAGAGCTCTTCTGTGAAGCAACCTCCCAGCCATTTTAGCTTATGTTACTGAAGGTGGATTTGGTAAATTTGATCTAAAAAACAATTTATTTATCTATATATTTTGAGTGATATTACATCGTATGACAGCACAGAACTTTAAGCAGCCAGAGCTACAGTATGCATTTTAGCAGTTCACACACACACGACAGGGGGGGCAGCAAAATGTTGCTCCTTCTGCTCCCACAAAGCCTTATTTAAATTCAGATGGTGGTTTTAGTCCATATTGGTAGGCAGTGCTTCTGGCAAGTAGAAAGAAAGTGAGCTACAGGAGTGAATGCTGGAGATGTTTCCATGCAGAAATGGTGAGGCAACTCACTGTACTGTGTTACCCATAAAGTTACTCCTGTATTTCTCCCTCTCAAGGTCCCATCTGACAAATTACTTTGGTTTGACAACTTAACACTAAGGCTACAGCTCATGATTCTATCCCCCCGTTTCCCTTGCAAGACTGAATCGTTTTGCCCCCAAGAGTGCTGGTCATACTTTCACAACCGTGTTTTGTAAATAGTAGCTCACATGCATGGGAATGTAGACACAGACCTTTTTTTCCTCAGACACACGCCGTACACCAAACACACAGGTATTCCCTGCCCTGTCAAGGCTCACTGACCAACAACTGCAGTGCTGATTTTGAATGTGGGCTTGTGTGCGCTGTTATGTTGGCAAGCAAAGTGGACTTAACTGTTCCTTTTCTGCCCCACCAACCTATTTACTATAAACACTTGTGTTTAGGGGTGCTCCCTGCTCCCCAATAAAAGGTTATATTTAGGTCCAGCAGTGTGTCCATCTGCCTGACCCATCTATCCATCAGATCAGATAGAAATCCTCGACTGTCTGTCTGTTGGTCCAATCCCCTGTCATCTTTATTGCCCCTACTAAATCAACCAGGGGACTGAGTTTCTCCAAAAGCAAGGGGGTGGGGGTGGGGTTGGGGGGGGCTGCCAGAGTCCTGTGACTGCCTACTAGTACCCACAGTGACTGTGGGACAGCCAGATCTTTCTGTGGATGCAGGTGTAGATTTGCATCCACTTCATTCACAATATTACTTGAGATAAACACCATTAATGAGATGAGCTGTATGAAACCACAGGTTACCTAGCAACCGGCATGAAGCTGAGTCTGCCAGTGAAAACAGCTTAACTGTTACTTAACTGTTGTCCAGTGTTTCTTGCCAGAGAAAATGTGGCACTATTAAAGTCTCCAGTTTAAAATCAAATATCCCAAATCTCCAAAATGGGTACAAATGTTAACTGGTTTTGTCTAATAACTCATCTTGAGTTGCTATAAGTGCGGTCTGTCTGTGCAGCATGAGTCTTGATTAGCTAAGAAATGGGTAGTCATTTGAGACATGGGGTACTACTCATTACTGGGAATGAACAGAAGTAGTCATGCCTGTCAATAATTAACAAATGAGGCATTGTTCTTTGGGAGTCAGTAAATCATAAGATATCTGCTTTCATCTGCAAAAGGGCAAAAATACAATTTGACAGATATTTAAATTCCAGTAGTTAAAGAAATCATATGACTGTTTATTAAAATTCCTTTGGTTAAGAACAGCCTCAGTGGGGACAGTTGATGATACAGTCACTCTTCGCTCTACAATTGCAGCAGTGGATGAAAGCTCATTGCCTTAAGGAAAGTATTAGTGGTGACTCAACTTATCTGGTGGAGCTGCAGACTGGTTTTACTGGGTGACTGTCACATGTGACTGTATGAATGTAAATCAGAGGGAGGTGCTACAAAGAATATGTGTTAAGTGTAGGCAAATATTCCCTGTATTCGTAAATAAAAAGTTGTTGATTAAGTTTTTTGGTTATCACAGATGAAAGCAACTGGGTGAGTGTCTGGAGTGGCTGCCTGTTATCTGGGTATACTGTAAATCTGTGGTGGTAGGTGGGTATTAGGTTGTGAGGCCATATCTTTGTGACTCCCCACTGGTTGAGGTATGAAATGGATGACTGGCAGCTATGGCATGGCCTGTTGGCTCTGCATTGCCCAGGAGGGGATGACAGCTCAAAAAGAGTTTATATACAAGCTTGCAAGTACGTCATCTTCACCTTTTCCCTCCTGCTTATTGCCAGTTTTTTGCCCATGTGGGTGTCTGAACTCCATTTGTATCAAATATTCAATGCTCAGAATTTGTATTTACTATGGACAAAGTTGTATTGTTGTTCCACTGCTGCATTCACTAACAGATTGTTTTGGGAAGCATTTTATTATTGGAGCATGTCCTCATTGTCTCTAATGTGCGAATTCCCTGGAAGAAACTCTCCAAGAAATGCGTGAAAGATGTTTAAATAATATGTGAGATGATTCTTTTCCTATCCCACACACTCATTTCATATGGCTGGTCTTTGTTGCTTTATCAGTTTATTGTACTAATTGCATTATTTTCTCTCCCACTTTCTATCCTCCTATCCCTCATCTGTATTTTTCTGCATCACTTTGCTTTCTCCATCTTTACTCTCTCCCTCTTTTCATCCCTCTCTCCTCTGTCTGTTCTTCCTTCTACCTAGCTGGCCACTTCCCCAGCTGGAGCCCAGTCAGATCAGGCTGATAGTGTACCAGGACTGTGAGAGGCGCGGCAGAAATGTCCTCTTCGACTCCAATGCCAAAAAGAGGGGCACGGAGGAAACCCCCATCACCGTGAGTCACATGTCTGTTTTGTCTGTGCGTGTGTGTGTGTGTGTGTGTTGTCATTTGAAAGCCCAACCTTGTTTTTGTAGATCATAATGAAAATAAAAGACACGGTTGCAGGTTTTGTTTTTATTCCAAGGATCAACTGATGCAGTGCACTAGCTGCAGGTCCTGTTTAAAAGTCTGAAACTTCAAAAGGAAATAAGCTGTGAAAATGTATTTCAGAAAATGGTTAAAATTTCTCTCGACTTTCCTATTTTCCCCTTTCCTATCCTGCTTAGGCTAGCATTTGAAAAGTTTTGAAAAGTCTTAAATTTGGCTTTCTGTAATCTGCAGAAACTTTGACCTTTCGTAGCTCGCAGACAGTCAGAATAGATGAGCAAAGATAAGAGCAGGGAGACGAACATAAGCACAAACTGATAGACAGTCACAGAAGTGTGACATCCAACAGAAGGTATATGTCACGCATCCAACAGTTAGGTATGTCATTCCGGTGTTTTTAAAACGTCAAAACCATGTTTCTCATCAGTTGTATGAGAGCTTGTGAATATCTCAAGTTTTGTTTAAATAATTTTCTCTATAAGTTTTCTGTCTCTGGTGCAGTTTTCTTTTGAGACAATAGATACCAAAAACTCATATAATTAATTTTGTGGGGCAAGGCAATCCTGATGGTATATAATATCTTAAAATTCTGACATGTCAAACAGGTAGTCAATTTATATGTGTTAGTGAGTGCATGTGACTCAGACCTCCTTGGCAGCATTGTTAAACTGTCAACACACCCATTTCAAGCCAGTGAAACATGATGATAAAAACACCTTTATTACAGTGTTGCACTCTAATCAGGGTGTGTACAACAATAGCCATCAAACATGAGAATTATGTGTTTTGACTCCCAGCCTTGTGTGTATGGCCTCTCCCTAGCACCTGCTAGCTGGTATTTCCAACAAACGGTGACACACGGTCACCACTCTCTTTCTATTTAATTTTGAAAAACATGCCTAATATTTTCATAATGCTGCAGTGTGTTCCTGTCTGACCCTGACCGGTTTGTTCTGGTGCTCTTATCTCCAATAATAATAGCCTCAGCTGACAGCCCATGTGTAAGCAGCATTCTTTCATCCTCACATGACAGCCGTGTCACTCACTGTCTGTCTTTCTCTCTCTCATCTGTCTTTGTCTATCTCTGGTTTGGTCTCACCCTCTTGAAATTTTCCCCTCATTCTGTATAAACCTTTTCTAAATCTGCTCTCTTCTGTTGTTTGATTCTCTCTAGCCCTTAGGTCTGTCTCTCCTAAATCTATCTCTCTTTAAGGTCCCAGTTTCTGTCCTCTGTTTCTGTATATTAATCTGGTGATCTTGGTCTCTCCAAGTTTATCTCTGTAATCTTCTATAAATCACTCTCTACCTTTCTTTCTCTTTACCTGCCTGCCTTTCAGTCTGCCTAAACACACATGCCCATCTCCTGCTGATTTTCCTAAATATGACCTCAACATTGGAAATTGGATGGTTTGTTTTCTCAACTTTCTCAACTCATGCATGCGGATTTACCTACTTCTGGATAGGACTAGTGCCAGATATAGAACTGCAATAAGAAGAGTTATGCTGTGTGTGGTTATGGGTCTTACACAGCAACATTTGCTCAAAGTGAGCTTTTAAAAATGCAGTAAGAGGAGTTAATGCAGTGTGTATGCGTGTGCATGTGAGAGTGTTGCCTGGTCCAGTGTCAATATTTTTGGTGCATTCTGCATCGTTAGGGCTTTGCCAGCTACTGTGTGACTTCTATCACATGATGGCTGTTTTTTTGTTTTTTTTGTTTTTTTGTCGACTCAGAGGAATTTATTTTAGAGAGATCAACAGCAGAAACAAGCAAAGTACAGAGGATCAAAGAGAATGAGGAATAGAGAAAAAGGGATCATGCAGAGATGGGATGGGTGAAAGTGGAGAATGAAGAAAAGAAGAAAGGGAGAGAATAAAATGTAGGGAAAGAGAGCCCGAGAAGGAGACAAATGTGGTCAAGGAAAGAAATTGATGCATTAAAGGAGAGAAAGAAAGCTGCAGGAATTAGAGAAGATGAAGTTCAAGTGGTGGAGAGACGGAGAGAGGGAGGGGCAGAGGGAGGGAGGCAATGATTGCAGTGCTGCTCGCTCACGAGTTCCCGAAAGAGTCATATGACTGGCAGTCACATGCTGCTGGCCTCTGTGTACACACTTTGCACTGCGCTGCACTGCAGCGGACACACACACACACACACATACACATACACCAATGTACACACTCAAACACATGCTCGGCCAGAATAAGAGTGGCTTCAGTAGCGTGCGTATGTGTATGCATGTTCTGAATTCGGTCATGATATTAATGAGAGAGAACAGAAAATGTACACAGCAAGTTGCATAGCATGTCTGCAGTGTTTTCAAAGCAAAAGCAATGATCTTTCTTCCTCTCTTCTGGTTTTCCTTCCTTCCTAAATCTTATTCTGTTTTTCTTTGTCAGCCTCTCATTTCTCTCTCTACCCTTTCTCTTAACATTATCAGCAACAGTGGTTTCAAGTGAGCCATTACCAGAGCCTAGCTCAAAAGCACACAAACTCACACCCACACCCTCCCCCTCCCCTTCCCACCCTCCCAAATGCATTCCTCTTCAATAGGCTGCCAAGTTAAGAAGGCACATGACACAGGCTGATTGAGGTAACATTTTAGTTTGCTGTTTACACAAGTGCCTCTGGATTCAGCTTCTATGGCTTTTGACTTGAACAGTTTAATTCAATTAATGTTTTTTCCACGTAGGACTTAACTTTATATGTTTTGTTTTATTTTATTTGGCCTGGTTAAAATGTCAGATCAAGTTGAAATTATACAGGAAACGTGACTTTTTATAAGTGATGTGTTTCTCTGATTATGTTTATTTTAGCATAAACTGCCATAACTGAAATATCCCTGAAACTTTTTTTGAATTGTGGCACATTATTTTTATTTAGGTGTTTAGTCCTTATGTTATGTTCATTGCCTTTCACCTAAATTGTTTTATGTTTTTATTTTTACCCCACAGAGCACAGAGGGCCAGGTGAAGATGTTCGGGAAATGCTGCCAGCTCCGTCCTACAGGTGGTAGCAGCAGTTCCCTGGACAGCTCCTCCTCTTGCACCTCTGAAACCAAGGAAAGCAAGGAGCAGGGTCTCCGCTTCCAGGTAACACATAAACTTGCATGCAAAAATTCCTCCGCAGTTATATGTATACCCTCACATTCCCATCTGCATAAACATACACAAAACTCTCAAATACTGTACATGCCTGTAAATTACATGTGTACAGTCCTGGGTCCAGTAGGAGTGACGTTTAAGGGTAACAGTAAATGCTAAAAGGGTAACATTAAAGATTTGTGCTCCTCCTCTCCTGTTATTGCTTCTCCAGGGTTCAAGGTGTTCGTCCGATGTGGTAATGTTGGGGGAAATGATGTTTGGCTCTGTGGCCATGAGCTACAAAGGCTCCACGCTAAAAATCCACCAGATCAGGTAAAAAGAACAAGGGTGCTGGCTTTTCTTCTCACACAAAATGAAAACACATCATGTGACCATTACTTTTTTGCCATTTAGTATAGAGATGTAACATCTATTGTGGAGTTTTTTTGGATTTACTTTGACATTTTGCATGACTTCTAGTACTAGATTGTGGGATTTTTTTAATTGTTATTCATAAGGTTTGGGTTGTTCCAGCATACTATACAGTGCTACTTTACATTCCTACTGAACAATAATAGTAAGGAAAGACGGAAAGACAAGAGGAACCAGAAAGAAAAGGAGAAGTTGTGAATTGATGTGCTCACAGAAGAGACAAATTAGATCGTATGTGAAAGCCAAGCACATGAGCTGAACACACATGCTGATGATCTCTGTCCCTGTGCTATCACCATATCAGATCGCCACCTCAGCTGATGCTGAGTAAGGTCTTCACCGCCAGGACTGGAGGCAGTGTGTACGGCAGCCTCAACACGTAAGCATACACACTGAACGCACTTGTTCCATAAATCAGCACATACAAATACACTCTGCTCTCATCTTTCTCTCTCCTTCTCCCTATCTGTCTCAGTTATGTTCTATGTTCCCTCAGTTTATATCAAACAGGGTTACTGTCTGTCTGTCTGTTTCTTATGTCTTTGAGTCTGTGTTTTCTGTCCCTCTGTGTTTAGTTGGAACACGTTTTCCTCTACAGCATCATACATACTATATGTTGTAAATGAAGTCAACTTTGACAGTAAAATATATATTTTTTTCTTTCTTCAAATGTTTATACCATGTACATGTATGTGGCTTCATGTTTATTCTTTGTTTTCTGTTTTGTCTCCTGCAGGTTACAGGACAGCTTGGAGTTCATTGGACAGGAAAGCAACACCCTAAGGCCTGATCAAAACACCGGGCCCAACAGTCTCCTAGGGAACATAGGTAACTATAGCAACCCAGTGCCACACCAAACCTTCTTTAGCCACCAATGACAGTCCTCAGTCCTTCAGTTCTCTTGTGAATTGTAAGTAGAAAGAGGGTGAAATTTTTTGCTTTCCTTGTGATCACAGACACTCACTGTAGTTACTTTTAATATTGAATGGACTTGTCTGGCATGTATAACTACATATTAAGTCTGATACACATTTGTTTATGGCAAAGATAATCTTAGGATTATTTTCACGTAATTTAACCGAAATCTGATTCAGTTTCTAATATTGCCTCAGTAACTATCAGTGTCTATCTCTCCCTTTGAGAATAACACAAAAAGTAATAGAGGATTACATGAGTTAAAAATATTTTTGAATTTACAGCTGAAGGCAAAGTGCAAGTTGAATTTTGCCTTTAGTTCATTTCACAGTTGAGGTGCCTTTGTTGAACTGTGAGGAACAAGCAGATTTAGTTTTTCTCTTTCTTACACTTCAGCATTGTTGTTTGAATACAAACCAGACTGGAAAGGTTGCCAATAGTTATCCCTTACTTCAACCCTACAGTATCCGCGTGAACAGTTGGAAAACTTTCAAACTGGCCTTACAAGAACAAGTTTTCTCAGCAAATTAACAGAATCAACTGCAGTATATCTCTTACTCATATGGTACTTCCCTGAAGCTCATGATTGCTCTGCTTGTTACAGGTGGCGAAATTCTGGTATCAGTTACTGAAGATAAAAGTCTGGTTTAGAGTATAAAATGTTTTCAATACAGGGTTGAATATAAATATCTGTTGGCAGTTTCTTTGCTTTTTGTGCATTTTCTCTGTCATCCTCACAGAAAAGACAAAAATGATCTGTTTATGCAGATCACAGATCATCACAGATGTATAGCCCATCACCATTAATTTGTTTGGTTAGCTGTGTTTTCTGTGAGTGATCCCAGCCTTCCTGTCTGTCTGTCTGACTGGCTGACTGACTGACCTACCAGATGATGGGCATTAATTCATTTCAGACTAAAAAGCTTCTGTAACTCAGTTGTTTACTACAAGATGGCCGATCTACAGGAGGTTGCAGGTTTGCCTCCTTCCTCATTCACTAACCATGGTTCATGTTTTTTTTTTGTCTTTTTCCCCTCTTCCTTCCTTTCTACTTTTCCATGTTTTCGTTTGTGCTGTGCAGGATTTTCTCAGCTCTGCAGCCCTCGCCGGGCCTTCTCTGAACAGGGCCCTCTGCGCCTCATCAAGAGCGCATCTTTCTTTTCAGGTTGGCGCTTAAAACTGGCCACGACTGATGTCTGCCAGTTGCATGCGTGTGTGTAGGATGTAGTTACAGTGTTAGTGGTTGTAAAGGCCTTGACTCTTAGCAGCTGCATGCCTATGTGGTGATTTTTGCAACAGAAGTGGTAGCAGTAGCCATAGCATGCAATATCACAACACGTCTGCAAATAACTTGGGTCAGATAGTATCTGGAGATATAATTCTGCAGAAATAATGTTTGGTTTGTTCTCTAAAAATAGGATAATGTCTTCCCTTAATTTAGTTCATTTGGGCATGTGAGAACATTCAAATCCATGTGGCACTGAATATGAATTGTGAACATGCAGTTATCCTGCCCACTCCGAGATGCCCACCACCTTTTTAGCTGCACAACCCCACCCTTCAACAATAAAGTTTTCTCAAATAAATCATTAAATATATCTACCTGCACTATCTGACCCAGGCCTGCAGGTGTATTTCACACATAGAAATGGTGTGCATGGGTGCTCACTGGTGTTGGTGGCTGTACTAGTCATAGTTTTTGTAGTTCCCTCTCTATCTTCACTCTCACACTTTCACTAACTTGTTGTTTTTGGCAGTGTATGTGATACTTGGGCAATGACTTTGGGCTTTATGTGTGGCTTAACTATCAACTACAGTGTGACAGAATTCTGCCAATATGCTATTTATTTTTGTAGTTTAAGCTTCTTTCTTTCTTTTTCTTTCATATAAACTTCAGTGATCCAATGAAAATCGCCTCAGAATGCATGCACTCACACAGAAATATTCTCGCCCACATCCATACAGTAACACACAGTTATACAGTCTGCCACCAAGAGTTGTGGGCCACTGAGCAGCTCCACTTGAGCAACTGGTGGTGAAATGCCTTGTTCAAGGGCACCTTGGCAGTAGTTGTAGGAAAAAGTTAGTTACCATTCCATTTTCTCTGCTGGACTTTTCTCAGCATTAAAAGCAGTAATATTTCAGCCACAGCCCCCCTTCCTAAAATGTGTGTAGTCAAGAAGCCTCCATCAGTTCCTACCAGTGTCTGTGAAACATTTTAAAATAGGGGTACATGTTCTTTACAGAACAGTATCTGTGTGGTATTAGTATTAGTTTTCATATTGATAATATAATAGCACCACATACCTTTTGCAAACAGTGTTTTAAATCTTGCCCATGTATCATAGCTGAATTCTCTCCCAAGGAGCTCTTTGATCAAGTAGGAGTTTTCTAGCGAGAAGAATAAGTACTGATTCTGTTTTTCTTTCTGTGTGCGTTTACTAGCACAAACACAAATTGCTATTATTAATTATATTATATGTATAAAAGTTAATGCTGATCAGAGAGCTCTTTTGCCAGAAGTATTCAGTGATTATTCCTCCCTTCCTTTTACTGGGGGTAAAACCTCTGCCCTTTCTGTAGTGAAGTGGTGGTGAGTTTTAGTCTTGCTCTGCGCCATGCTGCCTACCCACAACTCTGTTTAAGGCACCATTAGGTTGGCATGGCATGTAGCTTTGTCAGTTATGCAGTGTTGGTATGGACACAGTGTGCCACTGGAGTGCACATACACACACAAAGACTGAGATTGCTTTGCCAAAAAAGTCATGTTGACTTGATCATTAATCATCTCAACCAGAACTATGCTTTCGACTGCACATTCAAATGCTCCATTTGTGGTTTTCACACCTTTGCTGTGAGAATCATTGACATTTTTACTATTTTACCCTAAAGTTTTGACGAGAGGGACATTTGATAACAAGCAAACCGGCTCTCTGACATCCATATTGTGGTGCTTGTTGTAGACCGTTGTATCACAGCAGTTGCTGTAGATAGTGACAGTGAATCTATCAGTGAGCAACAGCCTGTTACAACAGTAGTGTTTTTTTGCCTTATTTGTTTTTTCTTATGACACTTCCTGTTTTTGGATGTTACAAGACCAAAGATGAGAATCAACCAGTAACAGCCATTTCACTGTAGAAATTAGTCCAGCACCTTCTCGTGTTTGGAGCCTTTATTGTGGTGACCTCACATGTAGGAGTTGTGCGGTCCATAGTCTAATGATGTTACAGCTCTTTTGAATAAGCCACCAGGCCTTGGGTATTTTATTTTTACATCTACATTAGACAGCTATTTCAGACATTTTCAGCATTATCTCTACTGTATGTGAATAATTACACTCAATTATGTAGTCACTGGCCAAGCAGTAGCAAGAAAAATCATACTTCCAGGATGCAAGTTCCACAGTTCCTGGATGTAAGTCCTTTTTTTGGGGACAAAAGGATATTTTCTTGCTATAGCTTGGCCAGACATGGATGCTGCGAATGTGAAACATCAAGAAGCATTAGCCTCGTATTTGTTTGAGCTTGTGGTGGTGATAAGACCATCCTCAGCATGCCTGATTCTCCATTTTTGTGATCACATTGGTCTGTTTCTCACAGTTTGTTTTTTTTCTTGTCCCTTTTTTTGTCATCCCTCTCGTTTCCTTCTCTATATTGTTTTCTCTCCTACTTTCTGTCTCTATGTCACCCATCTGCCTTTGACCTCTGTCTCCCACTGCCCTCTTTCTTAACCTCTTTCCTTTTCCTTTAACCTCACCCATCATTTTCTCTCTCCATCTTCCTCCTTCCGTCCTCCAGGCCACAGTCACCCCATGGACATGCCTGGCCGAGGGCTGTACGACGAGAGGGACAGCGGCATTGCCAGGTCAGGTAAGTTAATAAGACTAGGAGCCAAAGCCTGGATTGACCTACACTCAACACAGCTTTCAGTCCTACAGCTGAGCTTTATTCTTGTCAAGACCAAAGAGGTCAAGGCACAGAGAAGATCAAGTGTAAGCCAGGAAATTTTTGGACTATTACACTTCAGTAAGTTTGTGTCCCCTTCTTGTCACTTCAGACACACTGTAGGTTCTCACAAATGTTTTCGAACTCTGGTTCTCATCACCTGGATTGCCTCAAAACATGAGTGATGCAGCTGATGACTTTATTTTTTCAAGGTCTTCCTGCGTGAGAGCAGTTGATCTGCTGCAACTGTACTGTTCAAGGTCAAGAGCATGAACAGTTACACAAGCACTGGTTACTTTAACTTGTGGTGCTTAAGCTGCGACTTTACTTACTTGGTCTGCAGATGCAGATACACATGCATACAGTTTTCCATTCATTTAAAATGAGCCACAGGTGCACCCATTCATGGCTCATTGGGATGCACATGGGAAGAAAGAATGAGAATGGTGAGAAATGCAGGGTAAGAGAGACAAAAAATTCCTATCTCTGCGGCCAGTCCTTCAGTTCTGAAAAGTTTGAAGTGCTTTGGCCTTAAAGCAGAAGAAAGGAAGATGACGCAGGAGTGGACGACAGTGTGGAGGTGTTTACATGGCCTGTGTGGTCTGGAATATCTTGTGCAATGGAAACTGATCCCTGCCCCCCCTGCTCCCTATCCCCCCTCTACAAACATCACCATGCCCCACTGGCATGACTGGTACGAAGGGAATTGTGCTTTCTGCTCAAACCCGGGTCACATGCAGAGGGTTAAATATAGCAGCTTTAAAAACCTGTTACTTTTAAATGAGCTTCTAATTCAAGCCTTGCCCTCTCATCTCCACTCTCTCCACCTCCCCATTGCAGTTGGACTGGAGACCTCTTTATCTAACTCTGACACACACATTCATGTCCCTCTGTAACGCACCATTTCTTCCCACCCACTTCCCTCTCCTTTTACTACAGTTCTCTTGCTACGTTGCAAGTCCCGGTTTTTGTTTTTGAAATTATCTCCCTTTATCTCCTCACACAGACACATACACACTAGACACTAGATTGCACACTATCTAAATGGTTCATGTGACTATTGATCCGTGCCTTCTGCCTGGGCTGTAAATAACCCTGCGATCAGGGCTTGCACTCTGTGTGTGCGCGTGGGTTTGTGTGTGTGTTTGTGTGTGTTTGTGTGTGTGTCTAGGTTGTCATTACCATGCCAGCCTGGTGTAAAGCCAGGTTGTCCAATAACTGCAGCATGTGACTGTTAGTACACTGGCTGATATCAGATCTCATATGAAAGGTATCCAGTAATTAAGTGCTGTGTCTGGGGGAAAGAGGCAAGGGGGGTGTGTGTATATAAATTTGTGTATGTGTGTGTGTGTTTGGATAGGTTTTGTGTGCTGTATTTGTTTGGGCTTTTTCAAGTTGTTTTCTTTGTCTTGCTAAGAACAGTTATTGTCCTCTAGATCTCTGTCTAGCTCTGTGTCTGTGCATGTGCGATGTGTCGTTCAGAATGAATAACCCTACGCACTTGTTGTCTGACTCACTCTTGTCTTTTTTCTCTTGTCACTCACCATTCCCTCCGTCTGTTCCCTGCTGCTTTCTGTTCTCCTTGTCCTCCTTCCTGCTCTTTTGATTTCTCTAATGTTTCTCTCTACTCGTCTCTCCTTTCCTTCTCTCTGTCCTTTCGTCTGTCCCTTTAGCTTCTCTGAGCAGCCTGTTGATCACCCCCTTCCCGTCCCCTGGCTCCTCCCTGACCAGCAGCTGTGCATCCAGCTACCAGCGCCGATGGCTCCGCAGTCAAACCACCAGCCTGGAGAATGGTGTTTTCCCCCGATGGTGAGACAGATACAATCATACATGCACTCACAATTGTGCAAAAACATTTTACATTGATGGAGCTGCACACAAAAAAAGATATGTCAGAAAGAAAAACTCCCACAAACTTACATTAGAAAATAATTCCTTGATTTTCATTCACTAATGATTTTTATTATAGATTGACTAATTTACCAGTTATTTTCTTGGTTAACTGATCAGTTTGTTAGCCTTTAAGATTTTAGAAAATAGTGAAAAAAAATCCTAGCAATTTTCTTGCCCGTTCAGGGCCTCTATCAGGCTTTTGTAGTTTATCCTGTTCTGACTTCCTCAGAATCCAGAAGGCAGCTGGGAAAATGACACACACTGCTGTTATGTGCAAATAACTGTGCACACAGACACACACACATGCACACACATACACACACACATACATGCACACACAATGCTTTGGCTAGACAGGATGCTGTGTTGGCCTGTCAGTGTAAACGCAGCTGTCAGCCACTGAGTGCTCTAATCTTCCAGGCGCTCCAGTTCAGCAGCACCAAAGCATCTTGTTTACCAGCTGCAACAGTAAAAAAAGAAAAAAAGTTCAAGATTAAGATTCTCTTTACGTGTTTTCTTTTCTTAACGTATGTGTGCAAGTATTTTTTCTTCTCAAGTTAAAATGTCGGTTTACTGGTTGTATTTAACAGTATTTACATGTGGCAAAAGTACGAGAAAGACATAGCAAAGGAAACCCTAAACACTATTCTAGCTAGTAATGTAAATGGAGGTTACACACACATTTCAGCCTGCGGAGGTTAGATCAGTCTCTACTCTGAAGTTAAGCCCATGTATCCTCTCCTGATCAGGTCAGTGGAGGAGAGCTTCAACATGTCTGATGAAAGCGGGGGACCGAGCCTCGGCGTCGCTCGGAAGAAGAAGATCGCCATCGGGGTCATCTTCATGCTGTCCCCCAATCCTGAGGAGAACAACCGCTTCCAGGATTTCTTTTTCTCCCACTTCCCTCTCTTTGAAAGCCACATGAACAAACTCAAGAGCGCCATTGAACAGGTGAACGTATGTGTATGACTGCGATTATAGACCAATTACACGTTGTACTTGGCAACAGTTGAACTTCTTCCTCGTTTTCCTGTCTTTTTTTTTTCCTGATGTCAACATGAATGTTTTTACTTCCTATATTAAAACAACTGTTTTAATATGTCCAAGGTTTATGGAGATAAGCCTGTCAGGGAAATCTGTTTAGCAGTGAGAT
Organism: Toxotes jaculatrix; assembly: GCF_017976425.1. Classification (NCBI taxonomy): domain Eukaryota; kingdom Metazoa; phylum Chordata; class Actinopteri; family Toxotidae; genus Toxotes; species Toxotes jaculatrix. The sequence continues at coordinate 16,458,035 of NC_054405.1, read as the reverse complement.
ATGAATAGAACCCAAATTCAAACTTTACACCCCTTGCTACCATTTGTAATGAGCAGAGTTGCTGTCAGATTTACCGGCCAACAGTCATGCCTTGTATATCTGCGGTTGTGTTTACTGGTATCTGTTGCTGGCACTGTCAGAGCTCTGGATGACTTCCAGTTTTACCGTCCACCTTCTCTTTTGCCCCCCCTCCTTGTCTTCTCCCTCACAAATTCCTCGCTCCACCTTTCCTGTAACTTTGTTTGTCAGCTTCAGTGCCAAATATCTCAAAGCGTGTGTGTTGTGTCACTCTCAAGGCCATGAAGATGAGTCGGCGATCAGCTGATGCCAGCCAGAGGGCCTTGGCTTACAGCCGAATGGTGGACGGACTCAACGAGTTCAGGTTGGGCAACAACTCACACTGACTCACTATGACACAAACAGTAAGGTCAGATAATTAATTTTTCACCTTACAACATGGTAAACTTTATAGGGAGTGTTTTTGCCTTTATTAGGGGGGGTGCATCACTCACTTTATAACTTTATTATCGTATAGCTGAGATTATCCTACAATGTAACACAAGGATTCAGCAATAAAATAAAAATTACATGCAGTCACTCGCAGAACATTCACTGTATTTTTACGGCACGGTTATTAACAAAATCTCCCTGGCAGTTCACCAAAGCAAACATCTAGGTTCCATTCGTTTTTTCTGGACTTTAGCCAAACACTCATTGTCTCCCTGGGTACATAGCAAGGCCTCTGCATCATGGTTAGACTCTGGAAAATGTGACATTTAAAATCTGATTCCAGGAAACAGACACTGCGCTTAAAAGACATATCTGGCATTTACATGACAGATCTCAGCATGCTCTGCTGCGTGTATCATTCATTGTTCCGATATCAATCCCCCCTGCACATCATGACACACTGGAAAACTGTGTGGTTGACAGGATTTTGTTTCTTGATAGTGAAGGAGCGTAGGCAGGATAGAGTGCTAGAAAGGCAGGTGTGACAGAGCGATAGAGAGAAGTAAATGACCTATAAAATATTGCTCTGTCCAGAAGACAAGTAGCTGCTGTGCTGGGGAAAGAAGGAGAAAAAATAGGCAGAACTCTAAGCACTATAGAGGAAAGAGACAGCTAGTATTGTATCTTCCAAATAATTTATTTTTTAATTTCTTCTAAATATTGTTTTATACTTTTTCCAGTGTAGCGTTTGTCTGAATTACAACTTTGACTGAATTTATTCCAGCAAAACAACTTTTCATATCAGTAACTAACTAAAGTTCACCCATATCTAAACATACTTTTTATCCATGGCCTATTCTTGTTAGTGAAATGCTAATGTTCCTTAAAGTAGGTCACCAAGTGCCCATACTTATCCTGTGTTACACATGTTATGGCACTAACATTTGGGCAGCTTTAATGACCTGAGAAGTATTTTACGCATGCCTTTCAATGCAAGCGTGCTTTGTTAAGCTTGTGGGTCGCCAGAGTTTATCAAGCAGACAGCAAACTGTTTTTGCTGGTAACATTTGACATTCATCAGCTGCTGTGGCTTGCAGGAAAAAAAATAAAGCATCTTATCTATCAATGTGGTTTACAAGAAAACATTTTTGACATTTGGTATTTCTTATGTTCGGTAACTGTCACATTATGTTGATTAATAACTGTAACAAATGTATCACAAATTTTTTTTTATTCAAATGAATGAATCAGATGCTTCCTGTCAGCTTTCTGTTGCTGAAATGACACAGGAGCAAGACAAAGGACTATTAGAAAAGGCTACATGATAACATTCATTTAGTGTTGGTGTAACAAAGTGAATTCGTGGGATCTGAATGTAGCAGAGGTGCTGTGAGGGGATTCTGTAATTCTGCTCTAGTTACTGATGCAGTGCACTAAGCTGTGGCAACAATCAATAAATAATGAACGCTCACCGTGGTTGATGTATGAAGATAACATGATGCACAGTCTGTGCCCCTCATTATGCTTTCATTTTTTTTGTTCCTTAAAGTAAGTAAGAAAAATAATTAATAACGTGTATACTCAGCCAAGTAAGAGATGTTGAAATACGTTGGGTAAAAGAAAGGCGGAACACCCTGTTCCCTACCTGTCTTGAGCAAACCGTTTTTGTAACTACAGTGTATGCTGGGAGGTCTTGCTTGACGGCTTTGGTTGCGTTTAGGGAAGCTTATTGACCAGAGTTTTAGAAGCTAATCATTAAAACTAAACTCTGCACAGCTGCTACACTGTATGAGGAAGATGCTTTATTTAGGTTTTTTTTTCTTTTAGAAACATCAGTTTTAAGAATGATTTAATCTTTATGTGTGATGACATGAAATATGAAATCATAAATTTGTACTGATTAGGTTCCAAAATTGTGTGTGTGTGCATGTCTGTATGGGTGAGACATGCTTGTCAGTACTGTGCGACTGTTTGGTACTCATACACTCAAAACACACAAACTTATTTGTGTGTGTGTGTGCGTGCGTGCGTATACATGCCTTTCTCCACCACTACTTTCGCTTGCCACTCACACACTGGCAGGCAGTTCCCTGTCTGAGATCCCCTCATTGCCGCAGTCATATGCCTGTTGGCAGCCAGCCACAGCAACCTAAGCCTCTTGGGTGGCAACCCTATCTACCTCAGGCACTGGCCACGAGCACCAGAATAATAAATAATATAGGAGTGCCAGCAAGAGGAGAGATATTGCACGGGACACACGAAATATCTGTAAAATCTCACCTTCAGACAGTAGCTAAATATAAGTGTAGCCACCTTTGCCATTAAGGGGTTTTGACTTCATGGAACATTACAGAAGGAAACTGGAAGAAATGCCTTTGCTTAATGCTGATGCCGCTTTGACGTAGGTGGAGGGCAGGCACGCACTATTACCATGCATGCTGGCAAAGATAAGCTGCACACTCAGCAGAGGCATGTGTACATAAAAGTCACACCAGCCTATACTGGGGTTATGTTAGGGTTTGCAGCTAGAGTACAGGCGGGAGTACTGAGCAAAGCGAAAGACTTAACGCACCAGGGTTGTCTAATTCCCATTTTACCACACATAGATATAAAAGTGCACTTATTCTTTTCAGAGGCATCCTAGATAAAAGTATGCACCAAATGGTGGCCATTAGAAAGGGTGGCATTTTGCAGCCTGCTAATAGCTTCTGAATTGTAAAAGCAGTATTTATTTCCCACATTGTGTTTAAGGTCTATAAGAGCATAACATTAACCAAACAGAAATCAAAAAAGACAGTGACTGAACAGCAGTTTAAAGCTGCTGTATGTTTTTAATGCTAGTCTTGTACTGAATATTTGACTGTGACTGGTAAAGCATTAATTCTGACTCATTTATTTTGACCCAGTGTGGTCACTGTTTTTTGCTTGGATGTGTTAATAAATGAACTGATGCAACGAGACTGTTGTTAGGTAACTGGAACCAGAATATTTCAATGACCATAACTGTGCAGCAATAACTTTCAATGTGTTCTAGGCTCTTTAAATTGTCTTATGAAAGCACAGCAGTCAGATATGCTCTAATCTGTGCCCTCCACAGTGAAGTAATTTAAATCTGTCTCCTCAGCTTGACACATCATTTTAATTTCACATCACAGGCGCGCTCTTTAAAGTTCACCTGAACAGCTGCTGCAGAGAGTCTGAGACCAGATCTCCCACTCATCTAGGGCTGGCTCAGCCTCAGACCTCTGCCCACTTTCAGTAGATGAATCTACACCAGACACAGGCGGGGTCAAGTGGGGCTTAAAAAGGTCACGCATAAGTCCGTTTATAACACAGGAATGAATAAAGCATTATTAGGCCATTTGATGCTGCTGTCCAAATGATTGATCGTCTCTGCCGCCTTGCTGACAATGATATGCAAAGAGAGTTGGAGACATGTATTGTATGTGAGTTACAAGCAGCATCCGGTCCATTCTGGTTTACTCCTGTTGCACCCCACTATGGCCACTCAGGACTGTGATTAGTAATGATTCAGTGATTAAATGATTCTTGTCAAGATTTTGATGAGTCAGGCTCAGATAAGCTGTTGATCATGATCATTCAATGCAGAAAGTTATGTTAAAGTCTGCTCTAAGTTTCTTATGCACCTGAGAAGGGTTGTTCTGATTCACTTCCCGGACAGAGAAAGCAAGACAGATTTATTAGCCTCGGGCCTGGTGATTCTAGTTCTCACATTACTGTTTTTGTACATGTATTTGCATTTGTACATTTTTCTATTCACTTACTGTGAATTGTTACTGTTTTATAGTAGTTTGTACTTATTCAGCTCCTCATTCCTAACTGCATGTTGTTTTTTGTAATTCTGATAATTTGAAATTAAAAATTTAACCAACTAAAGATTAATTGATTAAAAAACAAACAAACAACAAAAAAAACCTGAGTAATTGTTGTTGAATGACAGTCAATCAACAAACTTTCTGGAGGGCTGGTATAGCACATTACCACAGTGAACTACACTTCTGTCACAGGCTTAGGGTTACATAACCGAACAACTTAGTCACATAAGATCTGCTTTCAACAACTGTATCGCAGTGCAGTTAAATTCATTAGTTCTTCTCTTTACAGCAAGTTGATAACTTCTTCATATAAACCCATAAACAAAGACTACATGGTGTTCCTGTTTAGAAAATTCCATCAGCGTAAAATAGTTTGATCACGGGAATATTCTTGCAGTGGTCACTTTCACTGTGTGACTCCTGTGTTTTCTCTCAGCATGCGGCGGGTCAGCATCTTCCCTGTCACTGGGTTCATTATAGGTCAAAGAAGTTGGAAGTTTACTGCAGAATTAACCTTGTTTACAGCTTAAGATCTCATGCAGTTTCCTGTAAGACTAAATCAAGCTTGGAAAACAACACAGGGTTTCTATTTCTTATCAGTAGGACCTGCAAAGTCTTGTGACAGATCACCTGGCGTGATAGCAGCTGGTTACTTGACTTTTAAGTTAGCCTGGATATGCTGTTTTATTAGATGTGTTGCAGATTGCAGTTATTATATGGATTCATTTTGCATCTTTGCAAGCAATAAGAGTAAGCAGATAAAACACGTCTTCCTCTAATAGAAACTGACACTGCCTTTTTTTTTTTTTAAACTATCTGTACAGCTTCAAATTTTTAAACCCAGAATCCAGCAGTTGCAGTTCATACTTCAGCTCTGACTGAAAACGCCTGATTCTCTACATTCCTCAGGCTGCAGAGATTCCCCACTGCCCCTGTGTCAAAGCTTGGCCTCAGGCCGAGACATGCTCACCAACACGCCCCACGTTCCATGGAAACTCCAGTCCTTCTCAATGGACAAATGCCCAGGCCGAGCCACATACAGATAGTTATACACACACACACACACACATTACAGCGCAAGAGACAAGGCTGTGTGTGTGTGTGTGTGTGTGTGTGAGTGTACGCAAGTTTGTCGAACTGTTTTACACACACACCCAGGGTCTCCCATGGCCTCAGTGCAGACAGCGAAGCTCTGTGAACTGAGATCTCTTTTGTTTACCCCGAGAGACAATAAGGTGTCTGTTCTATCTGTCTGTTTTCTCCCTTTTCTCGTCCTTCCCTTTCATTCGCTCTCTCCATGCACTCTCCTTCTTTCATCCCTCCATCCCTTGCCGTACCTCATCTCCAGGATGACCATCTGTGACCTCTACACCATGCCCCGGGTGGCTGAGCCTGTCTGGTTGACTATGATGTCTGGGGCGTCAGAGAAGAACCAGCTCTGTGGTCAATTCATGAAGGAACTCTCCCTGCTGATGGAGCAGACCTCCAAGAACCAGTTGAGTGTCTACTTGTACTCACACCTTGTTTGCCATCAGTCACTGAGTTTCTAAAAATGTCACACCTGTCACAGAGTTTGTATCCTGTATGAGGATCGAGGGAAAAATAGGAAAACGCGTTTTCAAACACATGACTTTTATATTACATGCTGATTTTCAGCAGTTGTCTAGACACAACAAACCCACCCCCTTTTTTGAACTTCTCTGAACAGAAAAGTGGTATGAATGCAGGAAGGAATCAAGCAAGCTCACAGATACAAAGACGGAAAGACATGCACATTAGCACTCAGACATTAAGAAGTGGTACACATTCATAGTCTTTCCAAATCTTTTGTAGGCTTGTACTTACTGGACATGCAGTTTCACACACTATTCATATTCTCTCCCACATAGACACATTCTATGGACTATCTCTCCCTGTCTTACATTTACACACACACACACAGTGAATGTTTCACCCTCTTTGCATTTATTTGTCTGCCTCAGAGAGAGCTGTGAAAGAGAAGATCCCTGCCAGTCTCTAATTACTTATTGTTGCTGTCACAAAGCCATGTCAAACCACTGCTGTACATATATGAATTGGTAGCAAGGCCTTTATTGAACTCAGCACTCATATTCAGTACAGTTGATTTAAGTGGAAGTGCACTGAACTGAATTGTTGCATCAAGTTGACTTAAAGGGCATCAGTAATTGCCAACATTTTCAAAAGATGTGTGTTCTAATCTTGACCACTGGTTGACACAAACATAAAACAAAACTTAAATTTCTGCAGATAAAAGAACAAGGATCAAATTGAATAAGGGTGAGAAAATGGCTTCAGACCAGCATTAAATAAAATACAAGTTAACTTTTGAGATGTTATTCAGATCTAACCATTTCAGGACTGCCACCATGATGGACTACCAAAAGAAATCTGCCAAAGAAATCAAGTGATCCAGCTCAAGTTCCTACAAAGTTTATTATTATTATAAAAAATGTTATGTTAAACTGTATTTAACGAAAGTGACCATAGCCAGCATGGTTTGAGAGTCAAAAGAGAGAGTGGAAATCCAAACATGAGCAACAGGAAATTCCTGTTAAAAGATAACACAGTCAATTTGGAAATTGTTTTTTAAAAACATCTGTACCGTACTAAGTGGTCCAGTGTGAATATCTACAGGATTGGAGCTGTCTCTTTTTCTCTAAAGCCCTGTGTGTTCTCTATATGTTAACCTGAAATAGAAACGGAGTCTCCTAGGCAACCAGTGGTGTCTCTCTATCAGCATTACATCTTAGCTGAAGACACTGTTTCCACCACCACTGGTCATGATTACCACGCAACTACTTCTGCGTGCTGTTGACTCTCTCGAATTAAGCATCAGGTCTCCCTGGTAACCACTGGTGTGACTCTATCACATCGGGTTGTTTCTGAGGCCTCCCATCAGTATTCCCATGACTGATGGTTTTGATGACTTCCCACAGTCACAACTGTGTTCTAACACGTGATTGAACTCAACTGCCATGACAGTGTTGAGTCATAAGACAGGAAAGGAAGTAGACACTTGTGGTCAGGAAAGAGAAGTGAGTCATGCTAATACTGAGTGTGTGTGTGCGTGCGTGTGCGTGCGTGTGTGTGTGTGTGTGTGTGGTATCCAGTTCAACAATAAAAAGTCTGACCAAAGTTTTCCGTGTAGTAAGAGAACATCTGACCTTACCAAACAAGGTCAGGGAAACAGAAGTGAGAAACAAAGTCATTTCTGATAGATAGCAACAAACTAGGAACTACATGTTTGGACTCATTGAGTTTCTGCTCACCAACCTGTGTCTGATATTCCAGGTTCCTCCCCGCCTTATTGACAGCTGTCCTGACTAATCATCTGGCCTGGGTCCCCACCGTCATGCCTAATGGGCAGCCTCCAATCAAGATCTTCCTCGAGAAACACTCCTCTCAGAGCGTTGACATGCTGGCAAAGACACACCCCTACAACCCACTCTGGGCTCAGCTAGGTGAGAAAGCCAAACAGAAACGTAGACACGCACAGAGTGAGTTGAGTGTTCCCTTTATGTTCTGTCAAAGCACCTGGCTGGAGGGGTAGTAAAATATAACACCTGTGTTTGGTCTTCATCTTGTCTGAGGCTGGAACATCTCCTAACCTGCCACTGTTAATCATTGCAGTATGAAGACAAGTTAGGACTGGACCATCTTCTCTACATGCAGCTCTGTGAAGTCTGCAGTCTGTATTAGCTAGTCATGGTTAGGATCACGGGTTCAAATCCTCTCTGTAGCAGCATTTCACATGAAAGTAGAAATTTGTAATTAAGATGCAATAATATTGGATATCAATTATATATTTATCCCATCTACGATGATAGACTGTCCTCTTGTATCCCTGGTTAATGAGAAGTGGAAACATCATATTGCTTGGCAGTTGAGCACTTTGCATTATTGGAAATCCATAGATTTATTTCTCTGGAAATAGTTTGCTGATGTGTGAATAGCTGTAGTTGATTTATAGGTGCAAATAGCAAGTAATGATATTCCAGAAATACACAGAGATCTTAGAGAGCACAGTTGAGTCGTTCACCTCAGGTGACATGGGAAATAACAGGAAAGTGAGTTAATTGCGACATCTGGTGTTTGAGGCACAGAACTGCAGATGAGAGCATTGATTTTTGCAAATGGAAAAATATATAACAAATAGGGGTAAAGTAGAGCAAAAACCTGTACAGGTGACATTGTCTTGAATGAATATACATATTTAGAGGTTTATTTATTAATCGTATAATCACCAATGTGTTGTATTCACTGTGTGTAGGGGACTTGTATGGGGCCATTGGATCACCAGTGCGGCTGTCGAGGACAGTGGTGGTGGGCCGCAGACAGGATCTGGTCCAGAGACTCCTCTATGTCCTCACCTACTTCATTCGCTGCTCCGAGCTGCTAGAGACCCACATGCTGGACAGTGCTGAGGATGAGGCCATCGTCATGCCTGGTTCCCTCATCACCACCTCCCTAAGGAAAGGAGAGGTGGAGGAGTCGGACTATGTCCTGGTTACTGTCCATAAACCCAGTGGGGACTACTTGTCCCAAGGAGCCCATGGCCGTCAGACTGAGGCGGAGGACAGTAGCTACCCTTCAGACAACAGCCTCCAGAGCAGCACATATACAGACACCGAGGTGGAGCATGGCACCGGGGATACACCCAAAGAGGAAGATGAGGATGAGGAAGACGAGGAGGACAGCAGCGAGAGTCAAGGGTCCAGGAACAGTGTGCTTCAGACGGGACACAGTCAGGGCACAATTCCCATTATCAGGACTGCAGAAGCAGCTGAACCTGGGGAGCTGCGCAGGGAGTCAAGCAGCCCGGTGGGCATAGAGGCCCGACTGGAGACGGTGCTGCGCGTTGGCTCAGCCTCCCCCAGGGAGCAGGTCTGTGTGCTGGATGCAGAGACCAAAGGTGACCTGAAACTTATTGTCCCATCCATACCCACATCCCTTGCATCAAGTCCATCCCCAACTCCCACCCCAGAGTGTAAAAACACTGGGAAAGAGCCTGGGATGGATGCAGGGATGGGGAACCAGGACATCAAAGTGCTGGCTCCTCGGCCTTTGGGAATCCCTCTAGAGAAGAAGCCCCCTGATAAGAGCCTGGCTGCCACAGTGCCAGTACCAGTGATAACGGGAAGCACTGTGACGGGGCCCATGGCTTTGACTCTAACAGGAGAGGAGGAGCCAGCAACAAAAGTCACTTTCCTCATTGGAGATTCAATGTCTCCTGAGTCGGACACAGAGAGCCGCAGAATTAAAGTGGAGGAGGAGATTAAAAAGCACATGAAACACCTCAAGGACAAATCTCCGCTTCACCAGCAGCTGCTCCTGCATCAGCAAAAACAGCTTCATCAAGGGCAACATCATCAACAGCTACCACAACAGCCGCAGAGTGGAGCAGATTCAAAGACCAGCAGCACCAGTGCATCAGAGGACCAAACCAAACAGACCAAAGTGGCTCCAGCCCTGCAGCGTGTCTACAGTAAGATGCCCCGGTGGAGCCCAAACTGTGTGGATGATTTCGATGAGTATTTCAGCCTGGAAAATCCTGTGGAGACACGGACAATAGACGATGTTGCCAAACGACAGGAGGCAAGCACCACGGACAGTATGCACAAAGATTTGCTTGACCCCTCGGGAGTCCCCCGGCCTGGTGACTTGGGAGGTCTCAGCTTTCAGGGGGCAGTCAGGAGTCAGGGTTTGAGTCTCTGTTTAGGTTCAGGTAGTGGAGAGGTGGGGTCCAGCAGGAAGAGAGACATTTTGTTGGATGTCCAGAGGAGGTGCAGGTGTGGGTCTACAGACTCCTCTGACACCTGCTGCTGTAGGGGCTGTTCTGCTGAGCAGGACAAGGGTCCCGTGTTGTCAGTCCCCATCCCACAGGATGGAAGCAGCAACAGCAAAGAGGACCAAAAACACAAAGCGGTTCCTGTCAACGACTGGGAGATACCACGCAACGAGAGCTCAGACAGCGCGCTGGGGGACAGTGAGAGTGAGGAGACAGAGGACTGGCAGGAGGAAGTGCTGGTGCCCTTCCCTGGGTGAGTAAAGAAGCTGGACTGAAATGAAGTGTAATCCAGTAATTACATCCAGTGCTTTGGTTGTAATCATTTATCACAGTAATAACAGTTGCATTGAATGAGACAGAATAATGATTTATCTTCATCATTTTGAAAAAAAAAAACCAAAACCTCTTGTCATGTTTAATTTACAGATCAAAGTTGGTGGAGAATTACTCAAAGCCAAGCATTGCCAATTTTGGCCGGTCTCTGTTTGGAGGCTACTGCCCCACGTACGTGCCAGACTTTGTGCTGCATGGGATGCCCAGTGATGAGAAGCTACGGCAGAGCCTTATGGCTGAATTAACCCATGCTGTTCAGGTAAAGTACTGAAGTATATTTTTTTTCTTCCCTTATATTCCCTTTTCAGAGCCACAAAGGTTTAGAGTGCGATCACACTAAGTGCTATTGTTACTAAAGTTCATACTGTCCCATTAGAAGTGAACCAGGAATCTGTTTTTTTTCCTTCTTGGGTGTGTTTCTTTGGTCTAATTGACTGCTCTTGTCCTCTGTAGCATCCAGTACTGGATGAGCCCATAGCGGAGGCCGTCTGCATTGTAGCAGACACAGACAAGTGGACGGTGCAGGTGGCCAGCAGTCAGAGACGAGCCACAGACGTCAACAAGCTGGGGAAGGAAGTTCTGGTGTCCAGCCTGGTTTCCAGCTTATTGCAGTCCACTCACCAGCTCTACAAACTCAACCTCTCTCCCAACTTTGTATGTTCTGCCTCTCAGTGTTTGTGCTATACTGTGATACAGATAAAGTCTCTGTTTTAACCACTGATTTGTCTGTGTACCGTAATCACTTTGATTATTTTGCTTTACCAACCATGTTCCTGTCTCTCTCCTCCTTAGTGTATAATGCACCTTGAGGACCGCCTGCAGGAAATCTACTTCAAGAGTAAGATGCTTGCTGAGTATTTGAAGGGCCAGACAAGAGTCCATGTGAAAGAACTGGGCATGGTCTTAGGGTAAGCAGTCAACCTTTTTTTCTCTATTCACGTGTGCTGAATGGCTATCCCTCTTAAAGTGGAGAAAGAAGCAGGGACAACAGATGAATAGTGTGTGTTGAAACCTTATATCTTATGTCTTTGCAGAATCGAGTCCAGTGACCTTCCCCTCTTAGCTGCAGTGGCCAGCACTCACTCTCCTTATGTGGCTCAGATCCTACTATGAGACCGTAAAGACACTGAGGTCCCAAGCAGCCCGAGGAAACCAGTCAGACCTGGGCGGTGCCAGTCTGGCCCCAAAAGCGGCCGTCCGTGCTCCGCAGCTGACCCCTGACATGGTTTCCTGTCCCGTGTGCCTGGGCTCTGTGGGATCTTTGCCATGAGCCTGAGTGGTGCACGTCTTTACGGACCACAGCCAGCTCCTCCCCTCACTACCACTGCTGCTGAATTTGGTGCAATGCTGATGTTGCACCACAGGGGGGAGGCTAGAGACCACAGTCCTACAGACAGAGTGAGGATCTGCGGGTGACTGAAGCGTCCCTGAAATGACCTTCTCCTGTTGTTTGAATGTTTCTTTTAAAATGGGACTCTTTTTATTTTTTGGACACAAAAGCCAAAGACTTTATTCATTTTCCCAGTTGAGAATGAAACTTTAAGAAATCTACAGTACATTAACAATGAATTTTGTTTCTTAAACTGCTTTTTTTTCCCTGTACAATCTTAAACCCAGTCGTACAAAGTGGCGGACTACAAGTTTAAAGGAAACAGATGGACATTTTTAAACTTTACTTTGAGGTAAATATCATTGAGAACATTATCAGTCTCATGCCAATTATGTTATGTCGTTTATCTTTATGTTTTTGTTTACAAGCCAAATTTCCCTGAGATATCTCAACAAATCTGACATAGTTAAATTTGGTTGGGTTTTTTTTGGGGGGGGGAGGTCAATTTGCAATGCACAGTTGACTTTAAAGCCGATTTTTTTTTTTTTTTTTTTTTTGAGAGTTGGTAATTGATGCACACCATGATTTTTAGTTCCGTAAACTGGTTTTGAAATGGCTAAAAGTGGCTTTGACATTCTTATCATAGGTACAGCACTACCTCAGATCTTCATATGGGCAGCGGATGACACACACTTTTACAGCCGCCCCATAGAAAACCCTGAGGTATACGTTTTTAAGCTACTTTAATCAGAGGAATGTCAGCAAAAAACTGTGTGCAGACTCTATGCTGTGTTCTTTGAAAAAGGGAAGGCTGTTTAATTCTTTAGGATGATCGTTACAGAAACAAAATGGAAGAAAAACATATTTTTGCATCAGAATGTGATTAAGAAGGGTTCCTTTCTACTGTGGGAAAGCTCAAACATGCACCATCTACGTACAGAATATTTTAAAACTAAATGCTGAAATATTTTCACACTTTTATAGCTTTGCCACCTTTATACGATGTTTACGGCTTTGATGTTTGCTGCGGAGTGAGGAGAGAGGGAGGAGGAACACAGTAGGCCTTATAGTGGATATGTATGTATCGGTTAACACTACTGTATTTTCAGACATGTTTCAGTTATACTCACAAAAACACACAAAATGAAAAATACAGAACTATAGAAGCACACTTCTATCTTTTGTTTTCCTTTAGATTTTCCATGACATTGACAGATAAATGATTTTGGCTCTTATGCCATATACCCAGGGTGCGATTTGCTGAGTGTAAAGGTGAGCTAGAGTCAGTTTTCCCTTCTTCTGTGTCTGGATTCTCTCCTGGGCATAACGTGTAACCTGTAGTGGGGCCAATGGGGCATTATTTAATTACTCTCATTATTATTTTTTTTTGTTGACAGTATTGGGATTTAATCTATATTTTCTTTGTTTGACTGCAGACAATATAGGGCGCGTGAAAAATGTCCCAATTAGTGACTGCACCGTTTATAATAAACAGTCAAAAGCAGAGAGGAACTCCTGAGTTTCAGATTCATGCATTTTCATGCTGTACTGTATTTGAAGCTCCTTAATTTTTTACCATTAAGGTGACGCGCTCCCAATTCCTAAAAATCCCACTTAAAGATTGAAATGTGACTCAGGTGTGTGTGTGTGTGTGTGTTTGTAACAGAGCTTGTTGCTGGGCTTTATGTTCAGCTGTGCTCACAGAGAATGGCTTGTGTCGCCAGAAAAAGCAGGAGTAACTGGCAGCATGTAACCCTGGGAACTGGACAGTGCTTGTGTCTTTCTTTCTATAAAGTCAAATCGCACCCTGCATATAACCCAAGTCTTAATGGAGAAGTGGCATGAATGCATCGCAGGCTTCTGGAGAGCTCATTTTGCTGGTAAAATTGATATATACATGCTTGTTACTGTATTGAAGATGCTCAGCTATATCAGCCTACATTTTGTACAACCCAGCCATTATGTTTAAAAGGTATGAATTTATATCTGCTTTTCCCTCTTTGTATATGAATAAATTATTTAGTTGCTCTTGGTATGTGTAACGGTTCATGTAAACTGTACATACTCAGTTTCTTTCCATGTATTTGTACAGAATGTCTTTTAAGAATTGTCTCCTCGAATTATTTTTTCCCAATTTTATGGGAATGTTGTGCAATAAAGATGCCGATGTTGAGAATTTATGTGTCTCCAGGAATGTTTTATGTGACGGAATCAAAGGGAAAGGGGGGAAAAAAATCTTGGAAAAGTTAAATATTGGATGTGTGAATATAAAATTGTTTTCCTAAAACTGAAAACCAGACATCCAGGAACTATAATTCAGATCCAGGAATTCAAAAAAAAAAAGAAAAAAAAATCCCTCTGTAGTTCTGTACTGACAGTGTGTACACAAAGTGGCGTTACCCGCACTGTACAATAGATATGACCACATATTACTGTTTAGAAGATATTGCATTAAAGCAGCATTACAAACAAACTTTCTGTGAAACCACAGGCCTGGCTCTGATTCAGTGGAGCAGCTCCAGGCTTTTGTGTCTTCACATCTCAGATTAGCAGCTGTGGTTTCTTCTCTCTTTTCCCACAAACGCTGAATAAACTATCCCAGGAAAGCATAAGTGTCACGTGTGAACTGGTTTTCGGTTAGCGGATAATCTCAGTTGGGGAGTCTTATTTTCCTTTTTCCTCACTGATTAATTTATACGTTTTAATTTTACATGCAGAATAATTTACCTACTATAATTTACCCATTGCCATAAAATTGCCTATTTCTTTTAAACAAACTGGAAAGTAGCAATAAATTAGTGCAAACTCTGTACAAGAAAAGCATTTTTGTTTAGATTGGAGGTGGTCTGACTTCTAGCACTCCCCATCTGGATCACACATTTTACCCACCTTTGAATTTACCACCCTGAAACTGGAGGTGACTCCACCCCACTCCTCCCCCTCGCGGCACAGGAGGCAAAACGAAACGAGCACACACACCGCAGTTATGCAATAAAGAAAGGAGTGTCCTGGCTGAAAGCAAATTCGCTGGCAAAGACATGAATGCGTCTCCTGTCAGTGAGAATATCACTGTAATCCCGATTTATTCAAGGGACGAGCTAATTTAGAAGGCAATCAAGAAAACAAACAGACAACAGCCGGTGGTCAAATCAAGCGTTTCATCTTGAAGAAAGTTTGCTGAATAGCTGTGTTTTTGCAATCCATGCTTTATAGTACAAGTTTGCGAAATTGCTAAATAAAAAGTCAAAATGAGGGAGTCATGTTGGGTTTTCTTCTAAAGTAAAATACGCGAATGCCTCCAGTGAGCTTGTGCTTTCAATGCACTTCAATAACCTCATTATTCCGCATTTTGAGCAGCGACCGTTCATGGAAGTGTCACAAGTCAAAGGGAGGATCTATGTCGCGTTCAAGTTCTCCTTTCGACGCTCGTATACTTGAGCTCCACAACTATTAATCGCCTCTTGCAATGCTAAGAAAGCCACAGTATGTAACTTTAGATAAAAGAAACAAGACATTACAACTGATTTGTGTTTTGCAAATGAAGATTTGAACTAACACGCATAAAACGCAGCCTTGCACTATTCAAAACATGCAGGGGTTTTGGTGCTACAGTCTAGGTGGTCTGGTATGACCAGTAGCTCATAGTGTCTGTTAGCTATTAGCTAACTTTCAACTGTATCACATTGTCTTCATCGGTGAATTTGGCCCTTGTGCTACTGCCCACTGTTCTCAGGTGGTAGAGCAGCCTCGGGTGGAAACATGAATCTCATCTCTCATAGTATTTAATTAAGTTGGCATTACATTCTAACACTATGGAGTAAGATTCTGGGGGAAATTGAATTTCTGTCTAGATATGTTTCCCTTCACCTGAACCTGATTCCGGTTCTTACATTAACCGGCTATCTCGAGCTATTCCCGGGCGTTGGAATGTAACGTCTACAGATGTTGGATGCTCATGTGCCACTCCTGTCATAAATCCTCGTATTCCCGATGGTGCCTGAACACAGCATCATCTCATGCGGACAGATGTCGTCAACTCTCCATTCTCGGATCTGAAGGAGGAGGGCTCTAAATCTGAACTCCTGGATCTGACTGACGGTAGCTACCGAGGTGGATATTTCCTTTAACCAAAGATGTACACATTTCAAGACAGGAGGGCACATAGATTTAACTTTCCGCCACACTCTTTTTCGGACGCGCAGTAGTTAAAAGTGAAGTTGCTGGGAGGTTTTCTTTATCTCTCTCTCTCCTGGAGAAGGAGCAGCTCCTGGTCGGTCCGTTTTGGAGTAAACTCCATCCATGCTCGGCTCGGCGAGGACGAGATCCACGGGGATGTGATTTTTTTTTGTTCAGCCCGGGACGGCTAAAGAGCAGCTAGGAGAAGTTAGATAAACCTAAAGAGGAAGTAAAAGTCCGGAGGTGGATTTGAGCCGAAGTTATGAAAATGACCGGAGCCATGGAAACTCCTTTCAAACTGGCTTTGAAGAAACCGCCCTCACTGCGGACAACAGAGGTAAACAAAACTATCCTATCTTTAATTAGCATCGCCTTGCTAATGTTAGCCAAAGTCACACTGTTGCTTCACCTCTCTGTGGGAAAACGCTACTCAGCTGTCAGGGAAGTCTGACTGAAATCCGCAGTAATTTGCTTGTGGACAAACGATTTCATTAAGACTTTTCTGTTCAGTACACTTTGTGCATGACTTAACTGTCTGTGAGGTTGACAGAAAAAGAAGTCTTGGTAGAGCACTTGGATGTCATGACACTCAAATGGAAAAGTTTAGAGTCAGACAAAATCATACAGGACGAAATCAGAGGCTTCCGTGGTACCCAGGTGCAGGGGCCTGCACTGGGCTCTCAGGAAGGTCTCTGGGGTCCCCATTAAAATGACTTTCAGGGCAGTTTTATTATCTTTACTCAAGAAAAACAGTTTGGGTCAGAAAGTTACTGAACAAGCTTGTGAGGGATTGAAGCCAAAGACTGGTAGATTTTGGTCCTTGATAAGGTTAAGTTTGGGAAAACCCTCTCTCACTGCATTCTGGGGCCTGCAAATGCAGCCTCGTACTAAACAAAACATAACGTCACAGCTTCCCATCAGTAGGCTTATGCCGAAAGCCCAGGAGACAGTTTGTGTAAACTTAAGTTTGAATGAGGCCAGTTAAATTTAATCACTGCTGCTTTCACATCCCTCCTCCCCTCCTCTGCCTCCTCCCTAAATGAAGCTGTGGAAACACAGCTGGCTTGTCATTGCTTTAGCTACGCTCACTGCCCAAAAATAGCTCACACCGTACTCCTTTCCATGTTCGGCTGCTGGTAATAGTTTTGAAGTGCAAGCACTTTTCAAAGCACTATCAGAGTACAAAAAAAATGTTTAAAAAAAAAAAAAAAAAAACGAGCCAGCCTTCAGCTTTTCAGCTCCACTTGTTGCTTTTGAATGAGTCCCCTTTTATAGCTCTGATCCTCTGTTTGTTTGTGGGTGCATGGTAGGTTGAAAGCGTCTTTCACACCTTCATAGAGGGCTGTTGTGCACACTTGAATAAACTATAAAAACAGTGTTTAGTCCTCAAATATATGACACAGTCATAGCAGTGAAGTGGAGCTGGGATTTGGTCATCGGCCACTTGATAGCTTGCACTTTAATATAGTGACCAAATTTAGCTTTATCCTCCTGAATTCAGTGGAAAACAGCCCCTTGTGCTGCCACCCTTTTTCACAGATGCTGTACACTCCCCATTTCTTCTTTAAATTTTAAAACTGCATTAATACAGTAGAGGTGAAGACAAACAAGGAGAAATGCAGTTATTCATGATTCATGAAGAGTGGTAATGTAGCTCTCACTAAGCATTAAGTAGCTGACCCATCACATACAGACAGACAAAATGGTTAAACGTCTCCCCACTGATAAAACACACCCTCACACAACCAAAATGCAGAGCCGTTGCTCAGTAAATCAAAGCTGACTCACCATTTCACCTCGATGTGGGAAGAATAGAAAGACAAGATGCTGATTCTCCCCAAATCCTCTTAAGAACCTTGAAATCCTCTAAGAGCCTTGTAGACCTGACTAATATGAGACTGTTAAAATCCTTGAAGTTTGTAAGCATTTAAATTCACCATTTTCAATCACATGTGAGCCGTGTGCTTCACGTCGTGGTTTTTGAACATGGGTGTAATTGTAGGCTTTTTCTGCCTGTTGTGTTTACAGTGGTTGCATTGTGTTCTGTCACACCACCAATTCTTTTTTTTTTTTTTTTTTTTGTAAATAAGAGTGGATGTCTTTATGAGTACAGAAGTGTGAATTCCAGATACAGATTTGATCAGGAGGCCCTCTGGAGATTTGTTGACAACTCAGCTCGGGCATTTTTTTAGATGAACCTGTGATGAGGAACGAGGTATAACAGCACGTGAGTTTGCTTTTCAAATGGATGTTAAGGGACTTTTGGCGTTACAAAGTTGAAAGTAGCTGTAATGAGTCAAGATTGCGCTGTACTTTAAATGTAAGTGAAATTGGAAAAGGAATAGTTCCACAATTTGGGAAATATTGCTTACTTGCTTTACAGTGGAGAATTAGTTGAGGGGATCGATACTTCTCTCTAATGGGCCCATAAAACTACCCAAGAGTCTATGTAAAATGGGAAATTGTAGTTTTCCCATATGCTTTGTTTTTTCTACGTATGATTTTATGAATAAAAACATTGAAAGCAAAAATAATCAGCAGTTCAGTTGATAATGGAAAAAAATCAAATGCGATTAAGATTTTGGTCAAATCAGGTGGATTTTTTTAACAGTCGTCCTCTTTTTAGTTGAGACTGTCAGCAAAATTTCTTGGATGGGAAGTTTTAGACGAGCTGTAGGTACGTCTGTCTCCTGTGCAGATGTTTGGCTCGGTGGATAATCTCTCCCACCGCAGGTTTTAAGCCCCGTCAACCTTTCCCAGTTGCGTGGGTTTTCTGTCCGGCTCTTCCCTCCCTGCCTACCTTTCTCCGTGCCATCCAGACGCCCCGGTGGTAACAGGCAACAAATCACACTGGGTAATTTATGGTGGTTTTGGCGGCACCCGGTACATATCGGACATTTATGGGAATTCCAACCATCGCAAAGCCACAAACTCCCTAGGGAAGAAGCAAGCAAGGCAGAGAAAGAGAAACACAGACTTAAGTGGTGACTTGTTGCTTTCTAAGCAAGCAGTTGAGCTGTTATGAAGAGAGCAGAACAGGAGATGGAGACCGGTGTGTGGTCGTTGCTGTGTTCTTGGAGTACATGCAAAGAAACACGTTTCCAGAGACTGTGTGTTCCAGCAGAAGTTACCAAAGAGTCTGGTTTGCTGACTGCTGACGCAGCTTGACACATTAACATTTAAAGGATAACAATGTTGTATTTTTTTCAAAGTTCGTGCCAATTGTTCGGTGCTGCTATAATTTCGTTGTATTCATGTACAGTGACAATAAAGGCTTCTGATTCTGATTCTCTGCCTTCCATTCATTCTTGCAGACTATGAAGAAAAGCTGCTGCACAGTTGATTCATCGCTGTTAATATGACACGTAACTTGGTTTTGCTAAGCAAGTGGTTCGATTGCCAGTGAGAATAACAGAGGGGATAAGGGACAGCCCTGTCTTAGCCCTTGTCTGTACCCTGTCCCAGACGAAAGGCCTCCAAGGTTCTTCAGAGGCCCTAGTCCAAACCGCTGAAGAACCTCAAAGAGATATTCAGATACCACCCTGTCAAAAGCTTTAACTGCATATAGAGCTACACAGAGAATGTGTTCTTGACTAGAGTGAACGTATTTAAACGCAAGAAAGCACCAAAATTTTGCGTGAAAACCTGTTAATGAATCCTGTTAGATTAGAAGGCAGAAAGACAGGTCTCCAGTCTCCCAACAAGGTGTTTGGACAACAGTTTGCAATTCACTCTGATCAGACTTTGTTCATCTTTTCAAAAAGAGAGAAGTCAGACAGTAAAATACTTTGAGGTGTAAATGTGAAATTGAAGCCCTTTGGTTTCAGGTGTTTCACCCTTGTGTTGACTGCTTAAGGAAGAAGATGTAGGTCACAGAGGACAGAAACAATAAGCTGACCTGCATGTGTGTATCTTTTCGCAGATCTGTGTGTTTGTGTGGAGTTGGATATGTATGTTTATGTACACAGTGTGCACAAGTATCTGAATGTATGTGTGCATGTATGTTTCATAAACAACTCAGTCAGCTTGTCTCCTGCTTCAGCTGTTTGTCTCTTCATCATTACTTCACCTGTCTCCAATGTTGCCCAGGGCATGATTGCATTTTTGGATACCTTAAATACCCTCCCACTGCAATTTATGGCATTGATGCACACAACATTGTTTACTACATAATTCAGAAACAGGTGGAAATGAAGACACAGAGTACTGCCTGAGACTAGTGATTATAAAACAGGTATTTTCAGCTGTGGCATCTGATTGGTCACAGATAAATCCACACTAATTTCCATAAAACATGGCTAGCTTTAGCCGCTGGCTTTACAGACAGTGTGATAAATAAGGATGTCATGCTCACTCTGGTTCAGACAAGTGCTGGGCTGTAGCTACTCAGTTCCATCACTGATTAATCTACACATTATTTCCTTGATTAACCAATGGATTATTTGCTTTTCAAAATGCAATGAAAAAGAGAGTATAACCTGTAGTAGCACTTTTTGTGAGATAGAGATAGAATTGGGAGACTTAGAGCTTTCAAACAATAGTTTGTCAAGGTTGGATGAAGATTGAGTCCAGTACAGACCAAAACAAAAGCATCCCATGGGTGGGGCACTATATTGCATTAGATTAATCAATCAAGTTGTTAAATCTCTACACTGATGTTCTTAAAAGGAATTTAGCATAGTTAGATGGGTTTGCATTTGTTGGACTGTGTTTGGAAGACAAAACCCTTTACAGTTAGTGTGTGGGATCTTCTTTTTTCAAGACTGAAGTGACACTTAAAATGTTCTTAAAATGTGAGTAAACACATGTTCACACGAAGCAAAGGTGAAAACCAGTTAGACACCAGTGGTATCTTGACAGAGGCCTGAGGGCTCATCATTGAAGTCTGGTGTAGATTCGAGCTGACTCTCTCTTTTTTAAGGGAGAGGCATGAATGCAATGATCAGCCTGCAATGATTAGTCTTTTGCATCTCCCTGCCTGTGGCTTCTTAGAGTTTGTTGGTCAGGAATTGAGCATATGTAACAAAAAATCACATACTGATCTCAGATCAGCACGTCATGAATGCTGGTTGTTAATATATCTCTGTCTTACAGGCTCGCTGTAACATTTTGATGCTTTCAGATTTTGTTTTTTCAGTTTTTTTTTTGGCTTGTGTGTCCCTTGACATCAATTATATCAGGAATGACTGTATCAGGATTAAAAGTATATTTAATCCTGATACAGTACAGTACAACAAACATTATAAAGTCATGTTTGTTGTGACATGTTTTAGCAATTAGAATTGTGTAATCCTCTGGCTTTGTCGCTTTTCTGGATTACACCTTTAGGAGAGATTCACTTAGGTGGATAACTTAGAAATGGTGTTTTTTCTGTACAACAAAATGTACAGAGAATTTCTGCTTCTGTCAGTAGAATTTCTCTGTGTGTTTTCTGTTTCTCACCTTGTAGTTGACACTTCCTGTCGCAGTGGCTTTTTTTTTAACCACATTGCACAGCTGATAACTGAATTGAGAGACGAGCAAACCAAATATATTTATATATATATATATATATATGTACAGAGAGAGAACGCGAGAGACAGACAGATAGAGACTGACACAGGGTTATGGGGAACGCGGTTGCAGTACAGGAGAGAGAGAGGCTCTCAAGGAGGCTACCGCTTGAAGAAACTGCAGGAAGGAAGAGAGATGAGGGAAAGTGTAAGAGAAAGATACTGGTGCAGGTAATCAAAAAAAGATGGCCGAGAAAGACTTGGGAGGGAGAAGATATGTATTTTTAAATTGAGAAACCTGGAGATTCAACAGAGAAAGAGAGACATAGCTGCGCAAAACCAAAAGCTGGCCTGAAAGAATGAGATGAGAGCGCGGCAGAGATAGCTGGATAACATCAAATGAAACTTGAGAGAGTTGGCAGAAGCAGTAGAAAGTGGGTGTGAGAGATTGTACTTCATTTATAAGGTGAAAGAGTGAATTTGAGTGAAGCTGGAGAACTATACAGCCTGAGACTCACTACATGTCATAGAGCACCTGTGTTTGTGTGTGTAATGTTCTAAATTTAACTCACTACAGTGCTGAGGAAGAAAATAATTAAAAACACACCGTGACTCCCTCTAGCCCTGTTCATCAGAAAAAGAGGGAAAACAATACATTGTGCGGCTACAGAAAGAAAGTTATTTTTTTATTTGAAGCTGCGTCCCATTTGCAAAAAATGATGCACGCCCTGATGGCGGAGCTGTAGGCATCACAACTATGAGTCACCGTCACATGGCGTGGCACATCACAGGATGCAGTTTGTTTATTTGTGGGTATAAATTCTGTTCAAAAACCATGTCAGAGTGACACAGTTGGAAACTTCCAAGCATGATGGAGGTAGAGAACCAAAAACAGAATAGAAGATGAAATAAGACCCAGAAAGTCCTGTTTAAATAATACATCCATGAACTCACAATGACCAGTTTAAAAAGGGATCACAACTGATTCAGTCTTTTAAAGAATAGCGTTATGCTGTTCATCTGCTTCAGGACTGTGAGGGTATGTTTGATTTAGATTTGATTGGCATTGACCAATTAACCCGCCAACTGTCATCAGTTTCTTTACCAGATGTTACTAAATCCTGATTTGTGCACGGAAGTGTGAGACACATCCTTTCTCTAACTGAACTAAAACCACTTCAAAACAGTGAGGAGAGCACACCATTTGTAATAAGCAAAATTGTTCAACATTGGAGAGAAAACACTGTGTTCATGTTGGATCTCATTGCTCACACCGAAAAGCTGATTGAGAGACTATGATTTCAGTGCCTTTAAGTGTTTTTTGAAAGTCCACATCCGAGGCAACAACCCTGAGTTGCTTTCAAATGTAGTTCACCATGGACTGCCGACATACGTTGATATGTCAATTTACTTTTGGTGTGTAACCAAAAGCAAGAGCTCTACAGACATCCTCAAGCTGAGTCTGACTTTTCCCAGTCAAATTACAATAAATCTGGCGTGACGTAAATGTAGCACAACCTCACACACACCTACAGTACACATTCCCACACTCAAAACACTCACACACACGCCAGTAACAACATCAACAAATGTGAATGTGTCAACAAACTGCAGGTTCGAGAGAGAGTCTAAGATTAAAAGGGTACAGAGGAGGCTGTGTGTGAAACAGACAGAGGGAGAGACACTGTGGAAGACAGTGTGTTTGTGTGTGTTTATGTTTAAATGGGTGAGTAAACACAGCCTTCCCCTGACCCAGGCCACTGAAAGCTGTCCTTGTGGAGCCAATCAAGGCCCCTCCTAACTGAGCTTTAGGGCCTGTGGACTGGAAGGCAGACAGACTCTAAGAAACTGTAATGACTCAAGTTTTAGTGAGCAAGTTCTTGGTCGTCTCTGCTCTGTGGTTGTGGTTTCAAAGATCTGTGACACCAGTTCCTTACTATGTATATTTCAGCCTCGTGGTGAGGCCTGAGAAACAGCACAGGGGCAACATCACACTGTTTCAAAAACACACTGTGACCTATTAAAACAACATGGGGTATTAAGAAAGACAGGACATTTTGTGTGCCATTTGAAACATTTAGGGCTATCAAAGTGTAACCCACCGCTCCTATTCAATGAATCATTAAGTACTTGTCTGCAATACGGCAGAGTTTTTCTTAAAGTTGATTTTAATGCACTGTTTGGCAGGACAGGCCTGCAGCCCTAAGAGAGAGTATTGCATGCAGCCCAGTGATTCAGCAATAGCACTAATTTATTTATTATTAAACTGGTAACTCTTGAGCTTGTGAAAACATGGCAGCCATTAGTTGCAGCTCTGCTAGCGCAGGGGTCAGTTTACTCAGCTAATCTTTGTACGAAGGTAATCTAGTTGTAGCTTGTTTTCGCTGCCTTAATCATGCTGTAAACCACACTGTTTACTTTAAACATTTAATTATGAGCTTGTCAGTGAAATCACTTGTAGTAGCAAGTGTCTAATAGCTTGGTTTTTAAAACCTGTTCTGAAGTCCCTCTTTCACACAGCGGACCACAACAACAGCCACGCTTTGTCTCACGGGCTATTGTTTGAATGTAAACATGTCAGCTTTTCCTGTGGGTACCACCAACCTCATGGCCCGGCAGGCCAGGGTTCCCAGGGTGTGCAGGCAAACATGCACACACACTGTCACTGCTACTGGTGTGTGTGTGTGTGAGGTGTAGCTACATTCCACAGTAAACAGCAGGCGTGAGCAGGCTGATATCATCAGCTCTGACCTGTTCTGTTTGCAGGGAATGCAGACTGAAGCTACAGGTGGGCTCACCTTTCATAGTTTAGTCAGCCAATGACAGGCTTACCTTGACATTTTGAACGTCAGTATCATTTGCCTTCATCACAAGGCTAGCTGCGAGCACTGAGCACTGAGTTTTGAGTTTATCCCTACTACTTCAGTTTGAAGAGTTTTTTGCCACAGTGGATTGTGTATAATTAATTATGTACTTTTTTAATCCACTGTCACACAGTCTCGAGGAATATTTACACTTCACATTAGGCCCCTGGTTGGTGCACTTATTCAGAGTGACTTCCTTTGAATGCAGTGACAACTTAATTTCTATAGATCAGAGATGACTTTCCCACAAAGGGCTGCAGGTTTTTGTTCCATCCCATCAAGAGCACACAGTCAATCAACTGTGTGATTGGTCAACTGAAGAGATCAGTTGATTAAATGAGTCAAGTCTCATGTGCTGCAGCTTGGTTGGAACAAAAACCTGCAGCCACATGGCCCTTTGTGGAACAGTTTGGACACCTCTGCTATCGATGAAACAGCAGTGCAAAATCGTGCTAAGGCAAGAAGCTACAGATCAGGTCAATCAGGTCAGATCTGACAAAAAAAGAAATTAAATGAAATAAACAAAAACTGCAGCTCTTGAAATTTCAGGAGCCGTTACACGTTTGCCATTTTACTTGCTAAAGGAGAGATTGATCAGTATTCAAGTTGGTGATTAATTTTCTTTTAGCACTAACAGGGTGTGGTACCAGAGGGCACCTGAAATCCTTCAATCTTGGTTCTTTACTGTTTTGGTTCTCTTTCTCTCTGAGCAGAAGTGGGCCAAGAAGCAGCCTTTATAAGAACCTGTTGCCACTGAACTCTTATTAAAGCTGTTTTATGACCTTGCAAAACTGGTCGGGAATGTGTGTCAGAAAAGGAAAGCAGCAGATACTTCCAGCTGTGTGTCTGCGTGTGAGCATGCTGTACTGACTCTGCTTGAGGTGCATTAATGTCGAGATTTGAATGTTTGTCTGTAACATTTTACCGCTGGAGGATATCAGACAAAAGAAGCATCATATTTTTAGCTATAACCCTTTTGTGTGTATAAATGGTAACATTACTCATTGTTAAAATATTATATTGTCTTTGACTATAGGAAAGGCCTAAGCAGCACTGTGACATGTTTCTCCTATCAGCAAAATAAGCAGAAAGAATTTCATAACAAAGCAATTTTCCACAATATATTCACCTGAATAAGTTCCCCATTGTTTTAGATATCACCATAATTGGGGTTGTAACCAATGTTTATTTTCATTATTGATTAATCTGCATTTTTTGTTCTTGATGAATCCATTAATAGTTTGGTAAGAAATTTTAGAAAATATTGAAAAATACCCATCATAAGTTCCTAAAGCTCAAGGTAACATCTTTAAGAGTACTTTACGTATTTGCATTTTGGGGAATCACAGAAGTTTTTGTGTTTGGTGTGTGTGCAGTTTAAACGTGGAGAGATGTCACAGATAAAAACCTTCTGCAGAACACCACAGCAAACAAGGTCACAAATAACTTCCTGACCATTGAGCCCACAGACACCTGGCTGATGTCAGCAGCTGTGGGATTCATTCCTGTAGATTAGCAGTGCTGGTATGAAGGAAAACCTTGCACCTTGACTGTGTTTTGATATCACTGTGCAGAAATGATTCCATCTGACAATAAATCAAAAAAGCACTGGTTAAGGAAACGGACAGAATTTGGATGAGATTTCCCATTCATGTTAAATCATTTGGGAGTAAGGGTTCTTATCACCTGATATCAATATCTCAAAGATTTGTCAGATTTACCTTGGTAATGATTAAAGTATTCAGTGTTCTGTATTCCTGCCGACTATCAATGATCTGGCTTTCAGACAGCTAGTTGGATTTCTGGCATGTCAGAAGCTTTGGTCAGGTGTCTCGCAGTTTAAGCACAAAGTAATGCTGCCTTCGGCTGAATCCATATATCTAGACTTCACCACACTCGCAGACCTGCGTACGTAACGGCGCGCTTAAAATGCAAAGTAACCCTTTCAGTGTGTTACACATGTGGCTTCTTGCCCTTGCATTTTTGTCCTTCGGGATTTTGAATACTTTTCTTTGTTGGCACAGCAATAAAACATGTTTCCTATGTGGGAAGGATTCAGTAGAGCACAGGCAGCATGTAGGTTTCAAACATCCTACCCTGTAAATCCCTCAGAGATTGGGCTGTAGTCAACAGCAGCAGCATTCCTAACGGTAGCCAAGCAATACTGTTACACGAAGGAGCACTACCTGGAAAAATAACTGAACTACTTCCCTGTTTTAAACTTGCACTTGCCTCTTTGTTTTGCCAGTGAGAAGGAAAAATATCAAGAACAGGCCAAGGTTACTGCACAAGTTCTCTCCAGAGATCTGAGCTATTGACATTGACTTATGCGTCCTGTTGAGATGAGTAAGGACTTTGAAGACTGAAGATTAAAACCGCTCCTGTGTGTTTGTTGTGCATCATTTCCACTACGTGTGTGTAACTGGTCTGTGAGTTGTTTTGAGTGATGTAAAGTGGTGGTACACACTGATACAATATTAAGTGATTTGGAGACATGACTAATTCAGATCTACCAATCAAAGCCGATGTAGCTCCCTAAGCAGCTGTTTTCTGATTTGTTCCATTTCTATTCCAGTCTCTACATTGTGTTGGGAGTCTTCTCTGATTTGTACTTATTTTACAAGCGGTCACTAGACATACAAAGTACCTTCCTAAACTACCACATACAAATGTGTTTTGTAACCCATGTGTCCTGTGTGAGAGGAAATGATTACTCAGCTTTTATATTTGTAATCCAGAAAATATTGCAAATAGACAAACTAGCCAAACTTTTCATGCCACTGTGAATCTCTTAAAATGGTCGTGCTATATACTCAGATATCCAGAAACAGAATCACACTATGTCTGATTAAACAGTTACAGGAGGATTATCCTGATCAGAGGATTATCCCGATGAAGCCACAACTAATCACTTGACCAGTCAATATGATGAAAATATGTTTTTACTTGGTTTGAGTCTTCTTGTTTTTAAGGTTTTTTTGGAGCTCTGCCTTTCACGTGTTTTTCATGGACTTTTTGGAAGCCATTTTTATAGCTCTTGGCAGAGTGCACAGGTAGAAGGTTATATAAAAAGACACACCTGCTATACACCCTTCAGGACTTTGTATATATTCTTTAACTTCTTCAGCCTGGAACCATAGAAATGTATTCTCGCCAAGGGATTCCAGCTCAGTTACTGTTATTCTTGTATGTGGCCGCACATCATGAGCGGCCGTGACCTGTTTCTGACTTCGATTCACATTAAAAGAACAACTTTTGTAGGGGGTCAAATATCATGCCTTTGTGGGGGGGCTCACTGCCAAAGCAGCTTTTTGGGTTAGGAAAGTCATGTTTGGAAAAATTTAAAGTAACACATAATTCATTTGAACACAACCCATATAGCGTAAAAGCACCTCTTTGCTTTCTAGTGTACTCCCCCATTTTTTCTTTTTTTCAGAAGAGTTTCATGATAGGTCAACAGGACATGCAATAGGTCAAGCTGATTTTGCAAGCACCCTCTGCTGGACCAAAAGACAGACTACATTAGACAGTCTGTTGCGCTTATACACTGTCATTATTAATTCTAATAGGTTTAACACTACACTACATTCAAATGAAAATTTGATTTACGAATAAAAAGTGACAGCTCTAACGCAAACATAGCAAATTTGCATATTAGGCACCAGTGAGCCTTTTCTTCTGGCATTGTAGTAAATAAAAGGAAATGTACAGTAGAGTGAGTAATGGATACTATTAGCCTAATCTGTATTTGTTTCTGCCAAGTCCGCCACTGTCCCCCTACTTTCGCACGATCCAAGTTTTGGTTCACAATTTTTTCTTCCCCCCCCCATTCCAAAAATTAGATCTGGTTCATCAAACACAGAAAGTGTGTCCTTAGTTTGTGATTCCATCCATCTCTAGTAGATCACAAAAGGATAACTTCCTGCCCTAACGAGCTGTGGTTTTGACAGCCTGCATCAACTGTCTCATCACATCCATTTGAAGCTGAGTGGCTGCCAGCTGCTCCTATTGAGTGCGATTCAGCCTGGAGTGCTGACAGAGGCAGTGTTGTGGGAGGCCCCTTGTTTGGCAGATCCCACTGTGGAAACACTGACTCACTGTCCACATCACAACACAAACCCCGGGCTGCTGACTGCCGTCTGCCCTCTGCTTCCAATTCAGCCCTCTGCCTTAGCGCCTCTCCTCTTGGTGAACAGAACTATGATGCTAATTTTTTAGCAGCATATTACACAGCCTTCTGGATTAAATAAAAAAAGGAAAGAACAGTCTTTTAAAATGTGTTTTATTATTTTGCATTTCCTTACTTTGGGTAATGTATTGTTTTTTGCAGCATTATCTTTTGTCCCTTCGGGCATATGTAGATGTATGGAGTGCAAGCAGTGCAGAACAATTACTGATTTTATTTAAGCATACTTGTGCAGTAAGTCTTGAATGCATTAGAGGAATATTTTTTTTGTGGTTGACTATCCCTGTAGCCCTTCTGTGTCAACACATGCCTCACACAGAGTGCAGCAGCGTTCCTGTTATTTTAATATTCAAAAACAGAGAATCACTAATCTGTTGCAGGTGGAGCTAACTGTGGATGTGCAGATAAGGAATCATAACGCAGACATTTGCTACAAGGGCTTGTACTGACAACATTCCCGTCTGAGAGACTGACGCCAGGCCAATTCTCCTTCCCTTTCTCAGACACTTTACAAGAATGAAGCCGGGCTGGAAATGCTGAATACAAACTTTCGTACACCTTGTCATCGCTCAGTCCTAGCGTGCTTGTTCACACGGTCACTTGTTAACCTGCTCAGCATAAGATCTACAGTACAGATGGATTGAATACGTGGGAATGTTCACTGCTCTCATTTGTTCAGGGATGTTTTGAACATTT